>NC_135537.1:4852639-5481575 GCF_045843805.1 Urocitellus parryii | reverse complement strand
GGTGCTGGTAAACTTTCATATTATACAGGGACTTATATTCAAGCAGAAGGCTATGAATTTCATAGTTGGCTACCAGGATAACGGTGTGGTGGTTTTCCATGATATAACAGCTGAGCAGGCAAGATTAACATTGCAAAATTGAGACATCAATAATCAGAAGCCCTGGTGTCAATTCATATTTTTAAATTTTAATTTGTTACACATGACAGCAGAATGCATTACAATTCATATCACACATATAGAGCACGATTTTCATATCTCTAGTTGTACACAAAGTAGAGTCACACCATTTGTGTCTTCATTTATGTGCTTAGGATAATGATGTCCATATCATTCCATTGTCTTTCCTGCCTCCATACCCCTCCCTTCCCTTCCCTCTTCTTTTCCCCTTTGCCCTATCTAGAGTTTATCTAACCCTCCCATGCCTCCCACCACCACATTATGAATCAGCAGCCTTAAATCACAGAAAACATTCAGCATTTGTTTTTTGGAGTATTGGCTAACTTCACATAGCATTATATTCTGCAACTCAATCCATTTACCTGAAAATGCCATAATTTTATTCTCTTTTACTGCTGAGTAATATTCCATTGTGTTTATACACCACATTTTCTTTATCCATTCATCTACTGAAGGTATCTAGGTTAGTTACACAGTTTAGCTATTGTGAATTGTGCTGCTATGAACATTGATATGGCTGTGTCCCTATAGTAAGCTGTTTTTAAGTTCTTTGGATATAGACCAAGGAATGAGGTAGCTGAGTCAAATGGTGGTTCCATTTCCAAGTTTTCCAAGGAATCTCCATACTGCTTTCCATATTGTCTGCACCAATTTGTAATCCCACCAGCAATGTATGAGTGTGCCTTTTCCTCCACATCCTCGCCAACACTTATTATTGTTTCTGTTCTTAATAGCTGCCATTCTGACTAGAGTGAGATGAAATCTTAGAGTTGTTTTGATTTGTAATTCTCTAACTGCTAGAATTGTTGAACATTTTTCATATGTTTGTTTATTGATTGCATATCTTCTGAGAAGCATCTGTTTATTTCCTTGGCCCATTTATTGATTGGGTTATTTGTTTTTGGTTTTTTTTTTTTTTGGTGTTCAGATTTTTGAGTTCTTTATATATTCTAGAGATCAGTGTTCTATCTGAAATGCATGTTGTAAAAGTTTGTTTCCAATTAGTAGACTCTCTATTCACCTCACAGATTGCTTCTTTTGCTGAGAAGAAGCTTTTTTAAAAATCTGATTTATGATTCTTGATATTAATTCTTGTGCTATAGGAGTCTTATTAAGGAATTTGGGGCCTTATCTGACATGATGGAGATTTGGGCCTACTTTTTCTTCTAATAGACACAGTGTCTCTGGTTTAATTCTTAGGCATTTGATCCATTTTGCATTGAGTTTTGTGCATGGTGAGAGATAGGGATTTAATTTCATTTAGTTGTATATGGATTTCCAATTTTCCCAGCACTATTTATTGAAGAGGTTATCTTTCCTCCAATGTACATTTTTGGCACCTTTGTCAAATGTAAGATAACTCTAATTGTGTGGGTTAGTCTCTGTGTCCTCTATTCTGTACCATTGGTCCACTAGTCTATTTTGGTGCCAATACCATGCTGTTTTTGTTCCTTTTGCTCTGTAGAGTAGTTTAGGTTCTGTATAGTGATGTCACCTGCTTCACTCTTCTTGCTAAGCATTGCTTTAGCCATTCTGAGTCTCTTATTTTTCCAGATGAATTTCATGATTGCCTTTTCTATTTCTATGAGGAATGTCATTGGGATTTTAATTGGAATTGCATTAAATCTGTTTAGTGCTTTTGATAGTATGGTCATTTGACAATATTAATTCTGCCTATCCAAGAATAAGGGAGATTGTTCCATCTTCTAAGGTCTTCTTTAATTTCTTTCTTTAGTGCTCTGTAGATTTTGTTGTAGAAGTATTTCATCTATTTTGTTAAGTTTATTTGTAAATATTTTATTTTTTTTGATGTTATTGTAAATGAGGTGGTTTTCCTCATTTCCCTTTCAGAGGATTTGTCAATGATATATAGAAATGCCTTTTTTTGGGGAGGGTGTTGATTTTGTATCCTGCTACTTTGCTGAATTCATTTACTAGGTCTAGAAGTTTTCTGGTGGAATTTGTTGGGTTTTCTAGGTATAGAATCATATTATCAGCAAACAGTACTAATTTAAGTTATTCTTTTCCTATATGTATCCCTTTAATTTCTTTCGTCTAATTGCTCTGGCCAGTGTTTCAAGAACTATGTTAAATAGAAGTGGTGAAAGAGGACATCCCTGTCTTGTTCCAGTTTATTGAGGGGATGCTTTCAATTTTTCTCCATTTAGCATGATGTTGTTCTGGGGCTTAGCATAGATAGCCTTTATGATGTTGAGATATGTTCCTGTTATCCCTAGTTTTTCTAGTGTTTTAAATATGAAGGGGTGCTGTCTTTTGTTGAATGCTTTTTATGCATCTATTGAGATGATCATATGGTTCTTATCTTTAAGATATGATGAATTACATTTATTGATTTCCTTATGTTGAACCAACCTTCCATCCCTGGAATGAACTCCACTTGGTCGTGGTGTACTATCTTTTTGATATGTTTTTGTATTAGATTTGCCAGAATTGTATTGAGAATTTTTGCATCTGTGTTTATTAGAGATATTGGTCTGACATTTTCTTTTTTTTTTTTTTTGATGTGTCTTTGCCTGGTTTTGGAATCATGGTGATATTGGCTTCATAGAGCAAGTTTGGAAGTGCTCTCTCTTTTTCTATTTCCTAAGCCTTATTTGTTTGGATTTTACCAGATTTGGGGACCTTTTGAAGATGCCCATAATTCCTTGTGTATATCTCTAAGTTTCCCTGGGTGTAAAAGTAGTGATCATGCAAATTCACCTTTGATACAATTATAGGAGGCTACCTCTAATATTTGGTTTCTAAGTATCTGCTATATTTCTTATGCTTCAGAGGAATAACTTTAATTATCTGTGATGTAGCAGCCATACTGCTCCCTGTAGGGAGAGGAAGACAAAAACAAAGCTCTTCCAAAGAAAAAACAAAAGATTCACTGTCAGATCCAATGTGGGTTCCCCTTGTTTATTCCATAGTGTGCAGGTTGTGGTAATCTCAGGTAGAGATAGTGTGATACAGTTGGAGCAGTATTGGTTACCCCATGGGAGATATTGTAGGTCTACTGCTCTGTCTACATTGTGCAGGTCACAGGTTGATTGGCTCATTTCTGGGCACACTGGACAGTGACTGATGTGTGAGGAATGCTCCTCTGTAAGCATTTTTGTGCATTGTGGTGGGTTGTGTAAGTATGAGGCTCTCTCCTGGCTGCTTTGTATTACCCTCAGGAAGTGCCTTCTATGGGCCTACGCATCTGAAAGAGACCCTGAGATTTGCAGCTGTGAACCCCTGAAAGGTGCTTGGCACAGGAGTGATTTTCTTGGTTGCCACTGTTCTCTTGCCAGCTGGTGCTTGTTAGTCAGTCCAAAGGCCCATGCAGTTGTGTTGAGAGGGTCCGAAGCCCGTTGGCTGTTTCCGTTGGGTTGAGGCATAGGGCACAGGGCTCAGAGCTGTTGCTGGCAGCTGTGGAATGCTGAGTACCCACTGTCCTCTGCTGGGAATTTAGCAGCACTATGCAAGCACTTGGTGGCTGTCTGCAACTGTGGGGTCTGTGAATGCAGCAACCTGTGGCACAGAATTCTCTACCTGGTTGCTGTAGCTCACTGGAGTTTTACCTCTCGCCATGATTACAATAAGGTATCAATTGACCTGACTTTATCTATGCTCTTACAGCCTGTGGTTAAGAATCACTAAGCATCCTCTCTCCCCTCCTGGAGGTGGTTTTTATCAGTGCTCTCTAAAGTTTGGTGGTTGGTGCTCAGGTCTGCTCCAAGCCACTCCCCTTGTTCACAGTGAGCTAGCAGCTATCCATCCACAAATTCCTTCTAGAAGGACTACGCAGGCTACCAGTATAAGAAGCATACCACAAAGGAACTGTTGCTAAATAAATAAGCTCATGGACTATTCCTTGTCCTCTTTCTCACTTTGTTCACTCTCCCCGACCCGACCCTGATCAGGGTTCAGGATCAAGAAATTCTTATTTTCTGCTCCAGTAAGCAAATTTCAAGTCCTTCCAAGTCTCGGGCTGCTCCAGGTTGAGCTTTAGCATTTACTCTGAGATGCACCTCTCTGGTCAGCTGTTTTCCAGTTCCATTTCTAAGCTGTTGGGGAGTTGAGAGTTATTGCCTAGAATGATCTACCCTTTACCAGTCCGTTTCCTGGCTTTCGAGGTGCCCAGGGATCTCCCTATGGACTTTCCAGCACCTTCTTGGCAGAATACCCTGAGCCTCCTGAGTATAGGAGAGGGAACCTAAAGATGAACCCCAAGAATGGCAGGCTCTTTACAGAGAAAGTGGCTGTCTCTTTACGCCATTTTAAAAAATTTAATATTATAAGAATTTGAATTATAGAACACATGTAGCTCTTTATAAATTTTATACCACATATATTTTCTTCCACATTTTTATAGGTGCATTCTTATTCTCATCACTGTGGGTTTTGTTGTTGCATATTCATACCTGCCCACAATCTAACCATGTAAGTTGACCAACACCCTTCCCCAACATTTTCCCTTCCCCTCCCCTCCCTTCCCTCTATTCTACTGATCTGCCTTTGATTTTCACAAGATTCCCCCTACCTTTCTTATTCCCTTTTTTTGCCATTCTTCATAGAAGCCAATGCCTCATGCTATGTTCATTTGCAATTCTGAGTTTCAATTGCTGTTATCAAGAGCTGCTATCATTTAACATCATCCAGAACAGAATTGCTTAAAAGAATCACTTCTTGACTCATGAATTGGACAAAAGGCCATGTTACACCTCTGCTGACTTTAGCTGTGCTCTTCCTGTCTGTGACCTGTGGTGGGCACTTGTTCTAACCTGCCCGGTTTTGTGTGGCTTCACTTTTTCCATCAGCAAGACCTTCTGGTCTCCTTATGAGTTCACAACTGAGGCAGATGCAAGAGTGCCCCATGATGAGGAATGACAATCATCAAATTCCCACTCAGAATTTTAAGCAAAAAACTTAATTCTTGATGAAAGCCCTGGAATTGTGAGGTCTAAAAACCAACTGTCGTACCACAGAATATTCCAAAAACCTTTAGAACACGTATTTTCCAACATGTGTGGAAGGAAGAAAGAAAAACAACTGATATGTCTGATGATTTAAAATCTTTCCCTTATCTATGTGTTAATAAGCAAATATAAATAAAGAGTCATAGGAGCACTAAGCTTAACTTATCTATTATCTGCAGCCCTATGAGTTACTGGAGCAACTTAGGATTAAGTGCAATCTGAACACTGCTTTTCTATACATTATGATGTAACTCAGAGGAAGACAAGTATGACACATGAAAATATATCTATATCTATATGTATATGTGTGTGTATGTGTGTGAATATATATATATATATATATATATATATAATCTCCAGCCCTATGAGTTCATCAAATATACTAGATCATCAAATAAAACAACTCCTTCTTTGAGGCCCCAAAATGAGGAGTCCCCATATATGTCATATATATATATATATATATATATATATAGTGTGTGTGTGTGTGTGAAAAAAAAAAAAAAATATATATATATATATATATATATATATATATATATATATATTACTGCTTTATAAAATGGAGTAACTCAGCATTAGGTGCAGCCTGAATGCTGCTGCTCTATTCATCATAACATAACTCAAAAGCAGGACACATATGAGCTGTAGTCCATATAGATAAATGAGTAAAAAAAAAAAAAAAAAAAAGAATGAAGCAGAATGGTTAGAAAAATACTAAGACAGCAAGAGAAAGACAACTCACAAAGTTCCAGGTTTTACTAGGAAATGAGCATGGATTAAGTTTATTAGTCAAAGTAGAGTATTTAAGATCCTTTCCTAGACATCAACATTGAATTTTGAATTTTGGTTGTACTTCAGAAAATCTATGTATCTGGATTTCGTAAATTCATTATCATTTGGATGGCATAACAAGGATCATCTGATTACTGAATTAGAAGGAAGAATATTCAGAAATGAAATCACTTCTAAATGAATTGTGGCAATCCCTTACCCAATTGGCCTTCTTCTGTCCTGGGAAACTAGATTCTTCCCATGATCATAGCCACACACACACTGTCAGGATGATGAAGGGTGATCTTTAGGCACAGTAATGACATTCTCCCAGACACAAATTCATGTTCTGTGTGAGCAAGAGAGTGTGTGGGAGAAAATGGAAGATGCTTTTATTCTCCCTGGAAGAAGTCACTTAGAGTTCAGGTCATAGACCTGCCAGTCCAGTGAGTTTCTGAACAGAATAAGAAGCTGAACTTTCAATACAATCCTCTATTCTCTCTGTCTCTCTCTTTTATGTTTTTTCCTCACTCTTTCTTTCACTTTCACATAGGATTTCTGTTAGCGTAACTTTATTGAAATCTTATGTAACGTAAAAAACTTATTAGACCATGTTGGACCCTAGGAATTTATACTTTTCTGAAGTTGTTATTAACGAAAATACTTTTGTTTATTCGCTAAAATAATACTAAGATACCAAAATTACCTTTTTTTAAAGAGGGGGGGGGGAGAGAGAGAGAATTTTTAAATATTTATTGTTTAGTTTTCAGCGGACACAACATCTTTATTTGTATGTGGTGCTGAGGATCCAACCCAGTGCCACACGCATGTTAGGCAAGCACACTACCGCTTGAGCCACATCCCCAGCTCCCCAAATTACTTTTTTTGTAAAAGAATATATAAAAATATAATCACAACTTTCCTTAAGTACAATGTTGCAATAAACTCCAGGCTCAAGCACTCCTCAGCCAATGCCATCATACCAATCCAGTGTCTTGTGATAAATTAGTAGGTACATTTTCCAGAAAAAAAAATGTGGGCATAATTTTATTTAGATTTTTATTGTAGGTTTACAGAATAATCTTGTATGGCATTTACCAACTTGGAATGTAGCGGTTTTATGGAACTTTGATCTAGACTTTTCTATTTTATTTTTTTGGTGTTTACGAAAAATGTAGGAGAAAACCTACCTACATTCCAAGTTGGAGAACAATAAGTGAATTTAAATTAATGTTACTAATTAACAGATTAATCGATTCTGAGCAGCAAAGTCATGTTGGCTGTTCTAGTTAACACTCCCTGGTCCTGAACTCTGAAGTCTATTGCAGCACATGATGACCAGTGTTCACTTGGCATCATTATTGCCAGAGAGAACCCCAACACTGTGGACCCTGCTGGATCACACCTGAGCACAGGAGCTGCAGGAGCTGCTGGAGCTGCCCCTGTAGTGAACGCTGACCCTCTCCAGAAGGTGTGCTGAGAAATACAGTGGTTATAGAGTGTGTAGGGACACAATGGTGTTCTCCTCTGAGCAAGGGGTCCAGGAGGGGCTAAACAAAACCTAGAAGTGTCAAAAACTGAGTCTGCTAGAAAGGAAATTTGATTCAACTCTAGAAACATAGAGATCTGAAGTTATTTCTACTGTCCAGCATGCATCTTCCTTCTCCCTGAAGATTCATTGTGATCTTTTAATTGGCATAACCAATGACCCTTACACTCATTCTCATACAATTGCAGCCGTGTTGATTTTGTTCATGGACGCAGACTTTAGAAAGGAATCGTGAAGGTTATCACTGTTTCACTTGACCTCAGCTGAACTGAGACAAGGACAGCTGGGACTCCTCCTCCAGGCTCAATACAATGGGTTGTCTGTAGCATGCTTGGTGTTAGAGTTTAAATATGAGATTTCCCCCAAAAAACCCTTCTATGTGAGATGATGCAACAACATTCAGGGGTGACAAGTTGAGACTCTGAGAGATATGACCTAATCAGTAGCTTAATCCACCGATATGGATTAAGTGGATGGTAACTGTGGATAGACAGGATGTGACCAGAGGAAGTAGCTCACTGGGGTGTGCTTTGGGGTTTCTATTTCATTCCTGGTGAGTGGAGCTTTCCCCTCTGCTTCCTGGTGGTTGTGTCCTGAGCAGGTTTCTCGGCCACACCCTTCCACCCGGATGCTCTGCCTCACTTGGAACCAGAACTATGGAGACAACTGATCTGGGACTGAACACCGAAACCCCTAAGCCCAAATAAACTTCTCCCCTCTAAGGTGTTCCTGTCCCATCATTTGGTCACAGCAAGGCAAAGCTCGCTGAAATACTAGCTGTCAAGGCAGCTGGCTGCCCAGGGCTCTAAAGACATGTCCACAGAAAGAGAAGATATATTCCTTTTCCAACTTAGAGCTGAAGGTCACACCAATCCTTTCACCTCAGAAACAATTATAGGAAAGCCACTAAGGCCAGCCCACACTGAAGGATAGAAAATTAATCTTAATCTTTTTATGGAAAGATTGTCAAAAAATTTTAGAGATAATTTTTTTAAACCTCTCCTCCTTGAATCTGAATATGTTAAAATTCTTTGAATTATATAGCTTTTTTATATCTTTACCAAATCTTTGAACTACTATTTTATAGTGTAATTTTTAAGTGGAGTCTTTTTGACACCTATTTGATAGTTGGATTTTTGTCCTACTTAACAATGTTTCTTTCTCTCTCCCTCTAGTAGTTGCCTATAGCAAACTCACTTAGGATAATTCAGAGGTCATGCTATAATTGGGAGAAAAAAAACAATGTATACCAGGAGTATAGGCCAGGCCCAAATTTAAAACACATTGTGTTATTCTGGTTTACAGCATTGTGACCAAAATGCCCAGAAAGAACAATTTAGAGGAGGAAAGTTTATTTTGGCTTATGGTTTTAGAGTTTCAGCCTGCAGTCATCTAATTTAATTGCTTTATGCCCAAAATGAATTGGAATACCCTGGTATAAGGGTGGCAGAGGAGGAAAGCCCCTCACCTCATAGTGGCCAAGTAGCCGAGAGGGGAAGAAAAAGAGGGTGTGAGGAAGATATACCTTTCCAGAGAATGACCTGTGAGACCTACCATCTCTAGCCATGCCCCATTTGCCTATAGTTAACACCCAGTTAGTCCATTTTAATCTAAATGGATTGTTTAGGCCATGGATCTTATAATGCAATTATTTTACTTCTGAATATGTCTGCATTAGTACTGGAGGTTTTTTGGGGGTGCTTTATATCTAAACCATAACATATATTTTGGTCAAAATTTTTTAAATGAAGGAAAATGCATATATGTAGAAATTACCTCAATTTGTTTTTACCTTTTGTTGGAAATTCAATAGTGGGCCTTAAGGTAAGTATTTTGTTGAATAGAAGAAAATATATATATCTGATATGCAATAAAGGACCTTTAGAATGGATAGTAAATTGGAATATACATAGAACACGCTCAAAAATTGTTTTTAGTAAGATGTTACATGTTTCTCAAGATATCATGAGTAATGTAACAGCTAATATATATATATATATATATATATATATATATATATATTCAACACTCTCTATAAGCCGGTCATTGGCACAATATAGAATTCAATAAATGTTGTTTAAATAAAATGAAACACAGAAGCAAGCAAATACAACAAATTATCCTTCATCCTCATCCCAGAACTTCCTCGAACCACCCCAGGCTGGGTTGAATGTCCAGTGCTGAACTCCAGGAGCATTGGCAGATGAGGCCACAGCACCGGGGAACACAATGGGCTACAGAAGTGTTGCAGAGTTTCACGTCTGCAGAGAGGTCTGACTGTGACTGCTGGGGACACCATGGCTTGATGGAGAAGACATGATGCCCAGAGGTGTTGAGAGCCACAGCCAAAGGGGCCCCAGCAAACTTCCAGCTGCCAGCAAACTTCCAGCTGCCGGCTGATGATTGGCTCACAGTGGCCCCAGCAACATCTAGCTGATTGGCTCCTCTGCGGTGATGTTCATTGGGCTGTTTCCCTGCCCTTCAGACTGCCAGCTGATGATTGGCTCACAGTGGCCCCAGCAACATCTAGCTGATTGGCTCCTCTGCGGTGATGTTCATTGGGCTGTTTCCCTGCCCTTCAGACTACGGAACTGCTCATTGGGGGACTTCTTTGGCTCCGCCCACGCGACCCAGCCAATCGGCCTCAAGAGCAGGAGGATTGTGGGAGGTGGTTTGGTGTGTGTGGGGAGAGGCTTGTGGAAGCCAGTGGTGGCAGTTGGGCTCTGAGGGTTTTTCCTGAGGAGCTGTTTTGCTTGGCGTTTGTAGTTCTAAAAATAAAGTTAGTTTCTTTTGACAAGTGGCTCCTGAATTGTGCCCAGCCAGACTGCGGCACAGAGGGATAAAATTCTCCCTCTGTTGCAGAATCATAACGCATCCTACACAGCCCGATTCAAGCCTCTATTTTATGGGTGGTCCCCAGAGTGTGTGATCTCATTATATGGATCTAAAAATTGGTCTGCTTTTCTGTCACAAAAAAAATATCACAACACTCAAACACATTTTTCATTTTTCTCACTTTTAGAGCATTTATTGTAATTACACACACACACACACACACACACACACATATATATATACACATGAATAAAGACATTAAGATATGTATGAAATCTAAATATACATATAAATACATATGCCTACAGCAGGAAGTGTGTCACTATATTACATTTGGGAAAACTAACCAAAAGTGTTCTTATTAGGAAGAATAGCGCTGTTAGGTGGCAAGACTGTTTGCACAACAGAACTTTACTTGTTTCTATTTTTTTTTTTGAAAGTGAATTAGCCTCAATTTCAAGTAATAAAATAGAAAACACCACCAAGAGCCTACCAACCAAGAAAAGCCCAGGACCAGATGGATTCTCAGCCAAGTTCTAGAAGACTTTCAAAGAAGAATTAACACCAATACTCCTCAAAGTATTTTATAAAATAGAAAAGGGGGGAATCCTTCCAAACTCATTCTATGAGACTAATATCACCCTGATACCAAAACCAGGCAAAGACATATCATGGAAATAAAACTTCAGACCAATATCCCTGATAAACATAGATGCAAAAATTCTCAACAAAATTCTGGCAAATTGCATACAAAAACATATTAAAAATATTAAAAAGATGGTACACCACGGTCAAGTGGGTTTCATCCCAGGGATTCAGGGTTGGTTCAACATACAGAAATTAATAAACGTAACTCATCATATTAATAGACTTAAAAACAAGAATCATATGATCATCTCAATAGATGCAGAGAAAGCATTTGACAAAATACAGCACATCTTCATGTTTAAAGCACTAGAAAAACTAGGGATAGTAGGAACATACTTCAACATTGTAAAAGCTATATATGCTAATCCCAAGGCCAGCAACATTATAAATCGAGAAAAAATGAAAGCATTCCTGCTAAAAACTGGAGGAAGACAAGGATGTTCTCTTTCACCACTTCTATTCAACATCATCCTTGAAATTGTAGCCAGAGCAATTGAAAAACAAGAAAGAAAGAAAGAAAGAAAGAAAGAAAGAAAGAAAGAAAGAAAGAAAGAAAGAAATTAAAGGGATACAAATAGGTAAAGAAGAACTCAAATTATCACTATTTGCTGATGACATAATTCTATATCTAGAAGATCCCAAAAATTCTACCAGAAAACTTCTAGAAGTAACAAATAAATTCAGCAAAGTAGCAGGATATAAATCAACTCCCATAAATCAAGTGCATTCCTCTACACCAGCGATGAATCCACTGAAAGAGAAACTAGGAAAACTACTCCATAGCCCCCCCCCCCAAAAAAAATAAAAAAGAATAAAATACATGGGAATCAATCTAACAAATGAGGTGGAAGACCTCTACAATGAAAACTCTAGAACACTTAAGAAATAAATTGAAGGAAACCTCAGAAGATGGAAAGATCTCCCATGCTCCTGGATAGGCAGAATTAATATTATCAAAATGGCCACACTACCAAAAGCACTATACAGATTTAATGCAAATCCTATTAAAATTACAATGTCATTCTTCATAGAAATAAAAAAGTAATCATGAAATTTATTTGGAAAAATAAGAGAACAAGAATAGCTAAAGCAATCCTTAACAAGAAAAGTGAAGCAGGATGCATCACAATACCAGACCTTAAACTATACTACAGAGCTATAGTAACAAAAATAGATTGGTATTGGCATCAAAATAAACTTGTAGACCAATGGTACAGAATAGAGGACACAAACCCACATAAATATAGTTATCTCATACTAGACAAGGATGCTAAAAACATTCACTGGAGAAAAGACAGCCTATTCAACAAATGGTGCTGGCAAAACTGGAAATCCATACGTAGCAAAATGAAATGAAATCTCTTTCTCTCACCCTGCACAAAAATCAACTCAAAGTGGATCAAAGACTTAGACACTAAAACAGAAGTCCTGTGCCTAATAATAGAAAAAATAGCTCCAAATCTTCACCATGTCAGCCTAGGATCTGACTTCCTTGACAAGACTCCCAAAACACAAGAAGTAGAATCAAGAATCAATAAATGGGATGGATTCAAATTAAAAAGCTTCTTTTCAGCAAAAGAAACAACTAGTAACATGAGGAGAGAGCCTACAGATTGGGAGAAAATCTTCACCACATGCACCTTCAATAAAGCATTTATCTCTAGGATCTATAAAGAACTCAAAAATCTTCACATGCACACACACATACACACACACACACACACAATAACCAATCAATAAATGGGCTAAGGAACTTAGCAGACACTTCACAGAAGAAGAAATCCACCTACAAATATATGAAAAAGTATTCAACATCTCTAGCAATTAGAGAAATGCAAATCAAAACTAAGATTTCATCTCACTCCTGTCAGAATGGCAATCATCAAGAATAAAGGCAACAATTAATGTTGGTGAGGATGGGGTGAAAAAGGGTACACTCTTATATTGGTGGTAGGACTGCAAATCGGTACAACCACTATGGAAAGCAGTATGGAGATTCCTCAGAAAACTGGGAATGGAACCACCATTTGATTCTGCTATTCCACTCCTTGGTTTATACTCAAAGGACTTAAAATCAGCATACTTCAGTAATACAGGCACATCCATGTTTATAGATGTTATATTGTTTATAGATGTTATATTGTTCAATTCACAATAGCTAGACTATGGAACCAACCTAGGTGTCCCTCAATAGATGAATAGATAAAGAAAATGTGGCATATATACTTAATGGATTATTACTCAACTTTAAAGAAGAGTGAAATTATGGCATTTGCCAGTAAATGGTTGGAGTTGGAGAACATCATGATAAGCAAAATAAACCAACCCACAAAACCAAGGGCCAAATATTTTCTCTAATATGCAGATGCTAATTCATAATAAGGTGGAGGGCAGTAGGGAAGAATAGCATTACCTTAGATTAGGTAGAGGGAAGTGATGGGAGGGGAGAAGAGGGGCTGTGGGGATAGGAAAGAGTAGAATGAAACAGACATTATTGCTGTATGTGTATATGTGACTGCATGACCAATATGATTCTGCAACATGTACACTCAGAATAATGTGAAATTATATCCCATTTATGTATGATATGTCAAAGTGCATGTATGCTCCTGCTGTCATGTATAACTAATTAAAACAAATAATAAATAATGATAATAATATTAAAAAGAAAGGAAATTAGCCATCATTTTGTGTGTCACACTGGTGTTATTAAAATGTGAACAAATCATTGCAGTATTAAATCAAGAACACAAAATAAGCAAGCTTTTTCTGAGCTGAAACAGGTTCCAATCACTCTGAGTAGCTCTCCAGTTGATGGTGAAGAGGTGTCATTATTTCAGAAACGATTAGTTCCTATAGATTAAATTACATCTAACCCTCACCACTGCCAACCTATTAAAATATCAAGACATTTCAAACCATTCCCTCAGCTTTCTCAAGGGCTCCATTAGCACCACGAGGAACTCAGCCGTGTGAATTGGCAAGTAATTAAGTGAAGCATATGGCGAGATTCTGCAGCCCTGATTCTCTTTGCAGGGTACCCAGATGACTGAAAGAATATGCGGATCTCGGTCACCTGAAAACAGGACTCACACTTCAGAGCTTAACATGGTGTATTACATATGGGGAAAGAATAGAAATCGTTCTCATTTGGAAGGACACAGTGCTATTAGATGGCAAGGCTGAGTCTTCACAGCTAAAAATGTGAAATACGGTGACGTCTCTGTCCCGAGGGCTTCAGATCCTGGTGTGAGAGACACGTGAACAAATGCAGACATAATGCTGGGTCACCAGTGCGGAATGGGTCACTGCACAGACTGTATGACCGAGTTCCAGTTCTTCACGCCACCTTCGCCTCCCCTGATCTGTCCCTGTGTCTGGCATGTAAACACAGTCAGGAGACCACGGGGGCTCTTTCATTTAAGTTGCCTCAGAGACTACATTTACTTTGTGGTTTTTCAATTGAAAAAAAAAATTACAGAAAATTACAATTAAGAATATGACAGTACTCCTATTCCTAGCTTTCAGAATTAATCAGCTTTGAAATCTAGACATAATGGCATTTGCCAGTAAATGGTTGGAGTTAGAGAATATCTTCTTTAAAAAAGGTATCTTCTTTCATAAAAATCATGTTATTAAAAAATAAAATATATAATAATGAAGATATTTTTAAAACTTACTGTGACCCCCATTACTGAAAGGTGACCTCAGCAGTGTCAGGAGCCACCATGGCAGTGACATAACATTAGTGGGGAAGGAGGTGTGTTGAAGGGGTGGGAAATCACAGAAGGTGGGCCCATCCTGCTCCTTCTGTGTGGACGTTACTGTCTTCAGCCACTTCAGCCATCAGCCCTTTCCCTGTTTACTTACTTGGTTTTTTGCAGTGCTAACATTGATCCCAGGGCCTCAATTCTGCTAGGCAAGCGCTCTGCTTTTAAGCTATGCCCCTGTCCTCTCCTATCTAATTGTCATTACTAAATAATATCACTTCAGTTTGATGATTTCCATAAACATTGGGGGGAGGACATGTTTTATGTTACAATTTTAACTTTATCCCTCATTTTTTCTCACATGATTCTTTTCTCTTTTCTCTAGGCAATACTTCATGGTTCCTATGCATCTTCTGATTTTGGTTAAATGTTATGGTTCCTTTTATCTGGTGACTTTTTAAGTCATGCTATTTTTTTTTTACATATTGATTGGATGACTAACATGCTAGCAACCATGATGAGTTTTCTGTCATCCATGGGGACAGTGAGACAAAGTAACCAACTGACAAGATAATTTTAAACATACATAGGAAGGAAACAAGCATGGGACTAAGCAGGTGAGAAGGAACACCTCTGTTTTATTCAGTAGTCAGCAAAAGGATGGAAGCAAAAATCTAAAAAAATGACAAGCCCTTCATTCAACTAGAACCTGGTCTATAGTAGCCCCTTAGCACATGTCGGTCAGCAACTGAGTGAACCATGACACTAATATGAAAGTTAAGAAGAATAACATGTAAGAAGATGATGTGGAATCTGGAAGTGACTAGACTCTTTTGCTGGACTCAGATTTCCTAATTGATTTTTCTTTTAGTTTTGACATCTCTTGCAATTATAATGATAATAGGGGCAGCTATGATCATTCTTATAGCTATGAAGATGGAGTCTCTCAATCACTTTTCCTTGATGTCCCAATTAACCCTCACAAAACGGTAAGGGAAAATGTGTCTATGTGTGAGCAGTTATTTTGTTTTGTTTTGATTTTACAGATAAGAAAATTGTACTTCAAAGCTTAACTAAATTATTCAAGGCCACAAAACTATAGAACAGAATCTAACTTCGAACACATGCCTACAAGTGTATCAATCTAGTGATCTCCATGGACATGGGCAGTGTGTGATCTGATAGGAACAGCTGCTGTCTCAGCTCAAACTTCTTGGACTACTGCAGGTCTCCATAACCTATGGACACTCATCAAGTGGGGAAAAGGAACTCTGCAAAAAGGTGACGAGGCAAATCAGGGACTGGGTTATTCCTGGATTAAAATCTGGTTTACCACTTCCACAAGGTGACTTTAGACAAATAAGTCAAGGTACTTAGGCTTTCCCACTTGTACCATGGAGATGGTAGCACATTTGCTCTTGTGAGGATTAAATTATACAATGTAAGGAAAATGCTAAATGTGTTTTGTTGTGTTGTGCCAGGGATTGAACCCATGGACGCTTAACCAGTGAACCACATCTCCAGCCTCTCCTTTCTTTTCGTCCAGAGACCGGGTCTCCCCGAGTTGCTTAGTGCCTTGCTAACTTGCAGAGTCTGACTTTGAACTCTTGATCCCCTGCCTCAGTCTCCTAAGGCACTGGGATTATGCCTGGCAAATGTTGAGTTCTTAATAAAAGTTGATCAGTAATAATGTAAATATAAAAAACAAATAAACAAGCAAATAAAACACCAGAGGACAAAACTTTGGCTTGTCTATGCAGAAGCCTTCTGAGTGGCTTCTTAGAAGACATGAAAGGTGAGCTTTTGCAAGCTAGGAAGAGGGGGAAAGAATTGCAGATGTGGTTCATGGCATGTCCAAAGGCAGGAGGCAAACTCGCTACCTGAAATCCTCATTTCAGCAGTCAGTTTCCTATGTTTCCATAGAGTAGGTCAGAAGCTCTAAAATATAGAGTTTCTGCATAAAATAAATTTTCATAATTTTCTTAAAATGGTGTTCATGATGATAATGATTGTATTGAAATACCTGCCCAGAGAAGAACAGACGAATTAAAACCTTCCTTGAATCACTAACCGTTCTTTTTCCAAACAAACTAGGTCTTCAAGGGGTTATTTTCATTGATTTTTTTGAAGTGCCAAATTGCTTTCCTACATTTATTATCCAGAGTCTGAGTCCTCCTAGGCAGGGAGTTTTGAAAATTATGATGTTCACTGGATGTTAAATGTTAGTCATTTAATTCTTCCTTCCTTGGGGTTCCAGCTGAGTGCAAAACTTTGAGCGTGAAGCTGTGGCACACAGCTGAGATCGGTGGCTTTTTAGGAAAGACATGTGGGCTGAGGTATTGCCAATACTTGTGAAAAGTCCCGCTGCTCATTGTTTCTGGCTTTATTTAGCAGCCTTGAGAAATCAGGGGAAAATTTCACTTGCACCTTACCCCCCTGTGTTCTGGTAGGACTGAAAACTAAACCTTACCAGCTAATGTTTTCTATTAGAGTCACAAAATTCTGGAATCACTTAGCTGGGAAGAAACTATTGAAGTGGCAAGTGTATATCTCCTGGTGACAGCCTCCTGAGTGTCACTGGACTGCTTCAAGTTCATGACTCTGCAGTTCTTACTGTTGTCTCCATTTGCAAAGAGGAGATGAATAAAAAAAGGAGGAAGTGTAGCTTGGCTGAGGCCACACAACTAGAACGCTGCAATGTCAACTCCTTTGTAACAATGAATAAGTGAACTTACTCATAGGAAGGGAATGTGAGAATTATCAAGGGTCCAAGTGAGTTCACCAGGACCTTTAAGAAACCCCTTAAAAAGATTCAAAGTCTCAATCATAAGAAGTTGAATCAAGTTCTGGAACTTCCCCTTACTTGAATTCAAGGAGCAATGCTATTTGATTGTCTCAGAAAGGAGGTGTTAATAAAGCAATACACTTTATAATGTGGCCATCATGATAGAAGAGCACTATGTCTTCTACCCTATAGGAACTCAATGAACATTGCCCAATTCCTGAGTCATGTATGTATGGAAACCTATACCATCCATCAACTAGGTAATGGAAGTGGTGGCTACTGCAAAATCCTTCAAGAAGTGAGCAAGAAAATAGAATGAATTGGGAAGAAAACCCCCAATGGCAAAGAAAAGGAACTGGGAGGTCCTTCCCGTTCCTGCCAGTGATGTGAGACTTTCATAGTGGATTTCAGTGTCTATGCTCTTAGCAAAAATTCACATTTTGAGTGTTTATGTGAAAAGCCCTGTGCTGAAACTAAGACCAAAAAAAAAAGTCTCCAAACTTTCTCTTCAAAATGTCCCTTGTGATACCAGGAAGTCAGGAGAATATGTGGCGTTGACCTGGATGCATGACATCTTGATGACCATGTGAGTGGGCTGGTTCTCACTGAGGAACAATGCTCTCTGGATCTCCAACCCAAAGACGGCCCCTTCACACGTGATCTGCCCTCCAAGCTCAACTCTGCACTTGCTCAGTGTTGGACATCAGCCTGATGACAGGGTTGTTCTGAACCTCTATTGCCCTAGTCGGTGTCCCCCAGAGAAGGAGAAGCAGTAGGATACACTGAGATAAGGAGGAGACTTATCAATACATCTCACATAGGCGACTAATTTCCGAGTTCTTCACCTGCAAGCTGGAGACCAGGAGCCACCCACCACCTCAGCTGTTTCCTAGTGAGTGTCACAGATGACAGCACCCTTCGCTCAGCATCGTCTAAAATATTAACCAAGATCATCTTCACAGATCACCCAGGACAGTATCTATTATCACATAACAGGTGCTCCATAAATGGAAGAAAAGAGGGAGAAGAGAAAAACGAGGGAGACAAATGAAGATGAGGAAGGGGGAAATATTTCCTTTTATACATTTCTTCAGCTGAGAAAGTTCATATTTCTCAGAAGTAGCCACAAAGGCGAGTATAACCCAACCAGTTGTCAATGAGGCGTTTTAACTATAGATTTATCTATATTTTCAAGCAACATGGCAGGCCATGGATGTCTATTGATTTCTCTCCTCTGAAATAGATGGTTTTGTTTAGCTCTGAAAAAGTGAACAATTTTCCTGACACCAACTGCTTGTTTAATAGTTTTGGAATAATCTATATTTCATTAAGATGATGACTTATTACGCCCAACCTTCTGCTGTCTTGCATACTATTGATTTAAGGTAGTTTAGCACTTCAACAGTGTCTAATAAATCGGTCCCAATCGGCAGCGCCCTGTTTTCTCCTCATCCCTCACTGTATAAACACTGGCCTCGCATATTTTAGAACATGTCCACAGATTTGTTTTCTCGACAAGATCCTTCCCCTCCAAACCTTCCACTGAAACCGTCACTGCGTTTTTTTATAATCCACATAAAACTTTTAGATAAGTAGAGGGCAGGACAATCAATATTCATAGTGTGATTTATTGCAGAAGGGAGTATTCCACTAAATCCTCCCTGTAAATCCAGTGTGCAAAGTAGTTAGTGCAGTAATCCATCTCCTGGATGTTTTAAACAGGGCATTAATGGGCTTGAAAGGTACAGTGTCTGTGAATCACCTGCCTATAACGCAGGTAGTTAGAGGCTTTATGAGCTCAAATGCTGCAAGCCAGCTCTGCCTCCCGCCCTTCTCTGCCCCCTGGCCCTGCCCATGCATCTTGACTCAGCCTCTCCAGTCCTGGAAGATTTGCCTTTTTCTCTGGGGGAAATTCCAAGTCTCTTTTTCATGGATGCAGTGTTCTCCTGAAAGTCACCCAGGACACTGATTTGATGGTGTAAGTTCTTTGTGATTTTTAAGTTCCCTTTCCTCCAAGCTTAGTTTTCCACCACAGACTTTTCTCTCCTCAATTTTTCATCTCTCAATGTGTAAGGATTCGGTTGGCCTCTGGGTGTCTCCGCCATAGTTGCATTTGCTAACTTGTAGATTATTTGTAGAAACACAGCAAAAGCCACACTCATTGCTTTAAGGAACTTTAGATGATGTCACAGATGTGCGATTGAACAAGATACTAAAAATGATTAGAAATTGCTAGATGAGAAAATGAGTATTCCAAACTAAAACATACTTAAATATTTAGAAATCGAAAAGGGCATAGTGATTTCCAAGGACAGTAATTAGTTCAATGTAGTTAAATTATAGGACATAAATTCATGAAGAGTCAAGTGCGGAGAGTGTTTGAGGAAGATTTGTAAACAGATGTTCAATGACCATTTTTTGAGTGAACCAATGTATGATTTAATAACAACCAGATGACAGATTATACATTAACTCTACTCTTTAATTTTCATAGTTATATTCTTCTTCATGGACACAGTGTATTTTGTTTTATTACTACTGTTTAATACCTCTTTTTAATTTTTAACATAGCATCTTAAAAATAAGTCAGAAAAATTATCTTAGCCTTTGGAAAGTTTGCTGACTTTTGATGTATAATGAAAGTTTCTCATTATTTCCTTTGAACTACTTGATGCTTTCTGTGTCCTTGAAGGTGATAATAATTAGGTCAGAAATATTACCTCACTTACTTCCAATTCTTTACACCTTACAGTTAAAATACTGGGACCCAACACATCAGCTGGTCCTTTTAATTTATTAATCCAAGAATCCATCTGTTCAAATTGAGAGTGAAACATCACTACTATAAAAACCAGATGGGGCCGTGGGTATTTTCAAAGCAGCAGCATCTTAGATGCCCGACACAAGATGTCTGCTTTTCTCACCCACAGATTGGGGAGAGTGGCATTTCCTCAATGGGAGACTTACCATCTGTGATCCCTACCCAAATCTATTTAGCAGGAAACTATTACTAAGAAAATAAAATACATATCATTTTCACACTCTTTTATATCAATATGTTAGAGGAAGGTGTAGAAAAAGAAAAACTATGATTGATAATCTTTATTTAGATAAGCTTTTCAAAATGGCACCCAATTAGAAACTCCTTGGGAATACCATAAACACCGAAATGTCCAGTTGCAATATCACAGGCACAGATCCTGTCAAAGGCAAAGGCCTTGTCAAATCATTAGGAGATTCAGTTTGGCAGTGCAAGGAACAGGTCTGCTGGATCACTGGCTCACAGCCTGGTCGTTTCTTCTGGGTGGGGAGCAGAGAGGAAGAAGGGTAGTTGAGCTGAGACAGCAAGGTATTTCCTTCCTAAGTTCAGTTCCTTTTCCACTCACCTCTGAAGATGGGTGCCCATAACTTGAGCCATGTATCTGGCGATTGCCCTGGACCTAAAAGCACCACCTGGTTTGTATTTGCACCTCACGATTTTGGTGTTTTTCCAAGAGTATGTCTACCCTCTCCTCAGATCCAAGTGTCAGGTCCACGTCAGCCTCTGAAACTCACTACAACATCACACTGTCTTTGAATTTTGCAGGTTGGAAATGAAACCAGGTACATGAGCACTCTGATTCTAGGTGTTAATTTGGACAAACTATATTTCTAAGAAATTAAAACTAAGACTCATGTAAGTAATTTTAAGATACCTATCCTAAAGGGAACAGACAGGAATCTAAATGTTTCAGTAGTTAATTCTATAATTATTGGAAAAATTTGACTTTACTTCTTTAGTTGTAACCATAATATCATTAGTGAAGCTTTATCATTAAAGCCTCCCAGCCCTGCAGTCTGCCCTGCACTAGCAGAGGGCTCTCAAGTGCCCTTCAGAGCTACCTCCACTGCAGAAGGGCAGGGGGACCCGGGTGGAGATCCCCGTGTGTGCTCTTCTCCACAGGAGCACAAGACCTTGCTGCCCAAGGCTGGGCGAGGTTCAGCCTCTGGTCTGCGATATTCCAGAGCCCTCCCCCTGAGCCATATGAGAAGGCTGTGGTCCTGCCAGGAGGGTCGCCCAGCTGTCAGAGCCGACTGTGCGCGCCCTGAGGTGAGCTGGGCCAGGCTGTCGGACCAACACCGGAGCCCGAGCAATTCTAAGATTTTTATGTTAGTTCTATTTTCTTTTTAATGTTAGTTCTATTTTCGTTTTAACCCAAGGGTGCATAACCACTGAGCAACATCCCCAGGCCTTTCTTTATTTTATTTTGACACAGGGTCTCTCATGTTCTTGATTTCACTAGTATTGTCTCCCATGTTGATTGGTTTAGTCCTCTGCAATGATTAGATATTGCATACTTTAACCCAATTTGACCTATTTTTATGTTAATTGGATTTATTATCAACATCTGTTTTTTCCTTCTCATTTTATACTTTCCCCATTTGTCTTTTTTTATTGTTAGTTGTTCAAAACATTACAAAGGTCTTGACATATCATATTTCATATATTTGATTCAAGTGGGTTATGAACTCCCATTTTTACCCCGTATACAGATTGCAGAATCACATCGGTTACACATCCACGTTTTTATATAGTGTCTGTTGTATTCTGCTGCCCTTCCTATTCCCTTCCTATCTCCCCTCTCCTCCCCTCTCTCTACCCCATCTATCGTAACTCATTTCTCTCTGTTTTTTCCCTTTCCCCTCACTTCCTCTTATATGTAATTTTGTATAACGATGGGGGTCTCCTTCCATTTCCATGCAGTTTCCCTTCTCTCTCCCTTTCCCTCCCCCCTCTGGTCCCTGTTTAATGGTGATCTTCTTCTCCTGCTCTTCCTCCCTGCTCTGTTCTTAGCTGCCCTTCTTATATCCCCCTTTGTCTTTCTCACCTCACTTTTCCTTCTTCTGTATTTCTTCCCTCCTGGGTTTGGGGTTCTTCTTCTCTCCCTATTTTTTTCACTTACCTACAGAGTTATAAAGTTTAAGATTATTTTTAATAACTAATTTTTGGTGTATTCTGGAGTCTTACTCCCCTTTTCCAGTTCTGGACAAGTGGAGCTGGAGACAACATCTTCAATGAGGTCTCCTGCCTGGTTAGCATGCAGTTTGCTTTAAGGTTTTCCCATTACATGTTTTTTTTTGTTTATTTTTTATTTATTTTTTCATCATGCACTCTTGAACTAATATGCTGTCTGCTGTTTGGTACAACCAGTTAATATTTTCCTAGTTAAATATGTCAGGATATGTTTAGCATCCCAGGAGGATCAAAAGAGATGTAAAATCAACTTTTCCTTTGTATTGCAGCAGGTCTGGTCTTTGTGTGGGAGTGCCTTGGCAGAAAAGAGGGTGTGGCACACAGCCTCCCCGGGGATGCCCTCTCCTGTCTGCATTCAGGGTAAGGAACATGATACTGGAACTGCTTAGAATCAGGGATAGTTTTCACTATCGTCATTGGTTAAAGTTCTTCTCAGAGTGTCAGGAAGAACTGGGTGAAGTCATTGATTTCAAGCCTGATATCATATGAAGCATGGGTGATGAAGATACATTACAGGTGCTTTAGTAAGTGCCATTTCTAATGGTTTCAGAGGTCATATTTCACACCACAAATGTCATCACTATGCATCATGAGTGGACCACTGACTATCCAAATGGACAGAGGACTCCATCATACTACTGTGTGAGTTTTCTAGGGTTCCCTTGTGGAAGTACCACATACTGAGCAGTGTGAACAGCATAAATTTATTTTATCCAAGTTCGGGCAGCCAGACCTCCAAGAGCAAGGCGTCAGTTCCTTTGGTGTCCTGACACCACTCCGCTTGACTTGAGGCTGCCTGCTTTCCTGTGTCCTCACAAAATCTCTGTCTGAGTTCACACCCCCAGGGTCTCCTTGTGTATCCAGATTTGCTGTTCTTACAAGGACACCAGTTTTGTGAGAATAATGCCACACTCATGGCCTTGTTTTAAATTAATGATGTATTTAATAAGTCACTTTCTGGGTGCTCGAGTTAGAGCCTCAACCTATACATTTTGTAAGGACACAATTTGGTCTATAACAATGTCACATTTCATAACTAAAATAATAGAAATATTCTAAGTATAATGGAAATATTAAATGCTTATATCCATAGATCAAATATTATATAATTACAATATAAGGATTGATATACCGCAGTCCGGCTGTAGCAAACTAACCGGGGGGTGACGAGGAACTTGTGAAGGTTGATCCAGCAGGAGTGGGAGCCGTTTATTGTAGGACAGGAGGGGTATTTATACATTCCACACAGCTTATCTTAATTAGCATAAACTAGATACAGCAGTCAACCAATAAATCTCCACACTTAATGACTCGCTGGCGTTACTTCGCAAACCACTCCCCCGGCAAAATGCCAGGCGCCATCTTGACTTGTTTACAGACCCTAACACTGATACATTTTTATGACAACTGAACACCAATGTCTGCATAACATTACATCATACATAGCTATCAGCTAGACTTTAAACAAGCTCATAAACATAGAAAAATACTCTGGCTAACACTTTCTTAAGTGAAAATTAGCATTATGCAAACTTCCATCTAGAGAATGTCATGGTTATAGAAACAAAAGGATAGGAAGAATAGTTCTTAACTAGAAATAATAGTTAATTATTCAGTGTAAGTGGTTCTATTCCTTTCCAAATTTGTGCATCTTGCAGATTTTCAATAATGAGTTTGTATTATTTTTATAAGGAGGAAATTATGCCAGACCTTTAAAACATTATAATAAAATTCATTAATCAAAACTAGAATGGAAATTGTTGAAAACTAGGTTACTTGCAGAGGCCCCTCTGGGCCAGCCCTGGTCAGCCATGGCCTCTGAGGACCTGAAAGGAAACAATGGTGCTTTTCACAGGCAGCGTAGCTCGGATTCTTGGCTTATCTCCTTTATGGCTTAGGTTCCTTAAAGAGGGCTCGTTTCTGATGAGAACATGGTACTTGGTTGTGTTTTAACTTCCTTCCATCCCGTCCTCCTCAGCCCAGTTCATGAGAATCCCAGGACATGGCCTCCTGTGTTCCTTCTGCCACCAAGAGGAGCCACACTTGTTCACAGAGATCTGTCACGAGTTCTTGGTTCTGACTGGCCTGAGGATCCAGGTCAGGATGGCCATGTCCATGGATCAGATCATCTTCACTTGGTGAATGTGGAGCCACTGCTTCCCGGAGGGGCTTCCTGGGGTGGGTGGGACTATTTGTGGCATCATTCAGGCTGCTGTTCCAGATGTGCCTGCCTAAGGGACAGATGACATGGCATAACAATAGACTACCAACTGCCAGTGTCGTCCAGGAACACAGAAGCCCAACCTCCCCAGGGCAGGCCAGGCCAGAACCTCTGTTCCCACCCTCAGTTATTGTTGTGTTTTGGAAACAGGAAGCGAAAGGTGGGGCGGAGTTGTGAATGACCTGGAGAGTGCTGGAGGTGCACCCTCCTACACAGCCCAGAAGACGGGAGGGTCTATGGCACCAGGAACTCAGGATCTCTCCACCTCGTCAGCGGCTGTCAAGCTCACGGAAGGGAAGGCTTCCCCGGCCAGGTCACAACAAGTACAGACTTAGCAGAGTGAGTTCTGAAAGTCACCACGAAAATAACCATATGTGCAAAGATACAGAATCACATATCAAGAATTAAGAGAAAGCCCGAAGAGGATATCCAACAAAACAGAGAGTCAGTGAAGAGTAAGCAACTTGTAAACTTAGCCAAGCAAAAATCTTGGATTTGTCCTGTACAAATTTACTCACTAGATGATCCAAAAGAAGAGAAGGAATGAAAACGAAATAAATTTTTGGAAGAAATGGTGCCTTAGATTAAAAACATCAATGTACATATGAACAAAGTTAAATGAACTCCGTGTAGGACAGAATAGTGACACTGGAGCATATTATTTTATTTATTTATTTATTTATTTATTTATTTTTATTATTAGTTGTTTAAGACATTACAAAGCTCTTGACATATCATATTTCATACATTTGATTCAAGCAGATTATGAACTCCCATTTTTACCCCTTATACATATTGCAGATTCACATTGGTTCCACATCCACTTTTTTACATACTGCCATACTAGTGTCTGTTGTATTCTGCTGCCCTTCCTATCCTCTACTATCCCCCCTCTCCTCCCCTCTCCTCCCATCTTCTCTCTCTACCCCATCTACTGTAATTCATTTCTCTCTCATTTTTTCCCCTTTCCCTTCACTTCCTCTTAAATGTAATTTTGTATAACATTGAGGGTCTCCTTCCTTTACCATGAAATTTCCCTTCTCTCTCTCTTTCCCTCCCACCTCTAGACCCTGTTTAATGGTGATCTTCTTCTCATGCTCTTCCTCCCTATTCTGTTCTTAGTTGCTCTCCTTATATCAAAGATGAAATTTGACATTTGTTTTTTAGGGATTGGCTAGCTTCACTTAGCATATTCTGCTCTAGTGCCATCCATTTCCCTGCAAATTCCATGATTTTGTCATTTTTTAGTGCAGAGTAATACTCCATTGTGTATAAATGCCACATTTTTTTTTTATCCATTCATCTATTGAAGAGCATCTAGGTTGGTTCCACAGTCTAGCTATTGTGAATTGTGCTGCTATGAACATCGATGTGGCAGTATCCCTATAGTATGCTCTTTTAAGGTCTTCAGGGAATAGTCCGAGAAGGGCAATAGCTGGGTCAAATGGTGGTTCCATTCCCAGCTTTCCCAGGAATCTCCATACTGCTTTCCAAATTGGCTGCACCAATTTGCAGTCCCACTAGCAATGTACAAGTGTACCCTTTTCCCCACATCCTCACCAGCACTTGTTGTTGTCTGACTTCATAATGGCTGCCAATCTTACTGGAGTGAGATGGTATCTTAGGGTGGTTTTGATTTGCATTTCTCTGACTGCTAGAGATGGTGAGCATTTTTTCATGTACTTGTTGATTGATAGTATGTCCTCCTCTGAAGGACTGTCTGTTCAGGTCCTTGGCATATTTGTTGAGTGTGTTATTTGTTATCTTATTGTTTAATTTTTTGAGTTCTTTGTATACTCTGGATATTAGGGCTCTATCTAAAGTGTGAAGCATATTATTTTAAATTATTGAAAACACAAACATTTTTGCAAGCAGCAAGAGGGAAGTAAGTAACCAGATGCAAGAGATTCTCAAACAAATAATAACAACGTTTTCATGAGAAGTTCTGGAATTCAGAAGACAATAGCTCAAGAAATTCCCTCTCTGGCCAAACAACCCTTGGAAGCTAGAAAGGACACAAGAGAGTTAACCCTGGAGACAAATTGCATGGTGAGTGAAAAAGGCAAGGCCAACGTATCCTGTATCCTTATTTGTGTTTTTCCTTCTGATTTGAAAGAAAATTATGTAAATCAGTAATTATTAATCTAAGCTAATGAGTGAATTGCATGCAAAAATGTGATCTGTGATATTAACTGCATACATTTTGAAGGGTAGATATACCTGGGAACAATATTTTTGTTTGTTACTGAAGTTAGGTTTGTATTAATGCAAATCAAATTGTTATAAATTAAGAAAATAATAAAACAATTAAAGAACTCTAAGAAAGTAGCTCAGAAAATATAGATAAAAAGATTGGAGAATTAGAAGGATCACTTAAGAATATATCTATTTAACATAAGAAAGTCAGCAGAGGAAGAATTGGGATCAAAAAGACCATAAGTATATTGAAAATAAATAACAAAATTGAAGAAATATGTCATTCTTTATTGGTATTAGCCGTAAATATACAAAACTATTCAAAATGGAAAGAATAGTAGAAAAATGGCCCAACTTTGGGCTGTTCATAAGACATTCACTTTAAAGTCCACTAAACAAATAGGTTGAAAACAAAAGTGTATATAAAAAATTCCTTGAAAACAATACTTAAAAGAGAGATGAAGTAACTACGTTATCAGGAAAATATGCTTTAACAACATCTTTAGTAATGAACAAAGACATTATACTGCGATGGAACTTCCAGTAAATCAAGAAGATGCAGCAATTATAAATATATACAGTCCTGACAACAAACTCCTTGAACCCATAGAACAATACTGGGAGAAGAAAACAAGTGTAATCAAGAAATAAAAGTTTTTAAAGTGAATTCTGGGAGTAGCTTTCCCTGGGTTGAAGCACCAGAACCATAAATTAAAAACGAATGAACAAATAAATGAATAAATTATAAAGCTGGCTGAATTGAAGAGAGAACTAGACTAATTGACAATAACAGTTGGAGACTTCAATACCTCACTTTAAATAATGGATAGACAGAACCACTAAACAGAAAATCAGTGAGAGAGATTGACCACCATATCCCTAATAACCTAAGCAGTATCTATAAAGCAGCCCATCCAACAACTGCAGAAAACACACTAGTAAGGGCACTTAAAATAGGCTACGTGTTAGACTATGTAAAAAACAAGTTTAGGTAAACTTTAAAAATATTGAAATAACACAAATTGTATTGTCACAATAATGTGATATAATTAGAAATTATTAACAAAAACAAATTTAGAATATTCATATAGGTGTAAGAACTATTACATTGATAAATAATCAATGGATCTAATAACAAATCACATAGAAATTCAGAAAATGCTTTAGGAAAAAATGAAAATGAATAAATAACCTTCCACAGTGTTAGGGATATAGCAAAACCCACACTCAGAAATTTTTTTATTGTACATGTAAATTCTAAAAGAAGGAAATGCTGGGCATGTTGGTACACACCTGTCAGCCCCTTGGCTCAGGAGCCTGAGGCAGGAGGATGGTATGTTTGAGGTCAGCCACACCAATGGAGCAAGACCCTGTGTTAAAATCTAAAAAAATAAATAAATAAAGGATATGGTCAGTGGCTAAGTAACCCTGAGTTCAATTCCTGGTACCAAAAACTAAAATAAAATACAATAAATAAATAAATAAATAAATAAATAAATAAATAAATAAAGACGGATAAAAGGACTCAAAGAAATAATGTAATATATACATAAAATGAGAAAAGGCAGAACAAATTAAACTGTAAGAATGATAAAAATACAGATGGAAATAAGTGAATGGGAAATAGAAAAGCAATGAATAAGATTGCACCTTTTATTTACTTATTTAGTACTGGGGATTGAACCCATGGCTTCAAGACTGTGACTGTGTGAATTCTTCTACATAAGGATATGAAGTTTTCCCAGCATGATTTACTAAGGAAGCTGAGTTTTCCCTAGCATATGTTTTTGGTACCTTTGTCCACAACCAGATCAATTCAGCTGTGTGGGTTTGTCTCTGTCTTCTGTTCTGTCCCTTTGTTCCACGTGTCTGTTTCCATGGCAACATGATGCTCTTATTGCTACTGTAGCTCTATCATCTGAAGTGAAACCCACAGCATGGCTCACTTTGCTCAGGAGTGCTTTGACTATTCGAAATCATTTATTCTTTCATATGAAAGTTAGGATTTCTTTTTCTAGTACTGTGAAAAATGTCTGGTATGTTGATGGGGTTTGCATTGAATCTATAGATCACTGTTGGTTAATATGGCCCTTTTAACAATATTAATACTTTTTTCATCAAAAGATGTATGTGTTTGCATCTTCTAGGATCTTCTTTAATTCCTTTTCTCAACATTCTGTAATATAGCCCTTGTTGCTCTGCCACTGCAACTATTTTTTATCCATTCATCTACAGAAGGGCATCTAGGCTGGCTGCACAATTTAGCTATTGTGAATTGTTCTATAAACATTGCTGTGGCTGTGTCCCTGCAGTATGCTGTTTTTAATTCTTTGGGATTTAGTCCGAGAAGAGGGATAGCTGGGTCAAATGGTGGTTCCATTCCCAGATTTCCAAGGAATGTCTTGTGCGTTCAAGTCAAGCACTCTACCAACTGAGCTAAATTCCCAGCCCCATAGTTTCTTATAGTTTTATTTAATTCGAATGTTCCAGTTAATTTACCATGACTTGTAATCCTAATAGTCTTTTTTTCTGTTAATCTAGTATATTGTTGTGACTCATAATCAAAGTTTTCACTTGATTGATTGAATTTTTTATTTCCAAGATTTCTGTTTCATTCTTTTTCAGAATCTTCTTTTGTTGTTGAAATGGTCTTCTGAATCTTGTACTTTCTTCTTTATCTCATTCCTAAATTCTCCTTTTAGCTTATTAGTCATTTTATCCATTAATTTTAGAATTCTTTGGCATTTCCTCCATTTCAATGACTCTGGGTTTAGTCACTGGAAAGTCATGAACTTTGGTGATGCTTTATTTTGTTTTCTCATGTTTCTTCTTTTTCTATGCGGAGTTGTAGACATCTGCTGGAATGAGTGTCTCTTCCACTGTTACATGTAAGACATTTTAATGATTTGCTTTTACTTTCCCATGTTCCCTGGGATAACAATAGAGCTTAGTGCCAACACACACTCTCAACATGTTCAGCGTTTTGAGTGGAGAAAACAAAAACAAAACCATTTGGGGTCGTCAGTAATTTATGGAGGAACTGTGGTGAGGGAGGAAGAAAGACCACAGCCTGCAGGTGGTCCTTTGGGGAACTTGTCACCTCTTACCTTGTCACCTACACAGTTATGTGCACATATTTATACATGGTATACACTTAGAGTGCATTTGGTATAAAAATTTCAATGTACCTCTGCAAGGGGATTGTCATATGCTCCTGTGGCTATCATTAGAGGCACCACACCCCTCCCACCATGCTGGGTGCTCTGGGCATTTGGTATTCCATACTCATGTTTCCCTGCAAGCCACAAATAACACACTGGGCCAGAATTCCTCTAAGTCCACACACCTACAAAATCTGCATTTTTTATTATTTTTAAAAAATTTTGTTGTTTTGGTTCTTCTTAGTTATACATAGCAATATAATCCATTTGATAAAATCATATAACCCTAGTATGTATCTTACTCCAGTTAGGACCCTGTTCTTGTGGATAGGCACAATGGTCAGATTCCATTAGATAATTTCAGATGTATACTTAGGAAAATTATGTTATATTTATTCTACTGTCTTTCCTATTACTATTCTCCCTCCCTTCCCCTTTGTCTAGTCTACTGAACTTATCTTCTCCCCTACCCTTTTATTGTGGTTTAACTTCTACATATCATCAAAAACATTCAGTTTTGTTTGGATTGACTTATTTCACTTAGCGTGATAGACTCCAGATCCATCCATGTACTGGAACATGTCATTAAGTCATTCTTCTTTATGATTGAGTAATATTCTATTGTGTACATATACCATATTCACCTTATCCATTCATCTGTTGAAAGGAATCTAGGTTGGTACCATAGTTTAGCTATTCTGAATTGTGCTGCTATCAACATTGATGTGGCTGTGTCTCTGTAGTATGCTGATTTTAATCCTTTTGGATATATGCTGAGGAATGGAATAACTGGGTCAACGGTGGTTTCATTCCTAGGTTTCTGAGCAATCTCCATACTGCTTTCCAGAGTGGACGCACAAATTTGCAGTCCCACCAGAAATATGAGTGTTCAAAATCTACTTTCTTTAGGGAGGTCTGTGCTGCTGCTGAAGTGAATGTGGTGATGAATGTGAACAAAGATGCATATCACAACAGTGTAACAGGAAATTATAAGAAAAAGAAAGATCACATAAATATTGAAATGCCCATTTATTTAGGCACCAAGCAGCTTAGAGAGATGTATGTGTGAATAAAAATTGCATTGCTGTATTTTAGCAAGATATATATATATATATATATATATATATATATATACATTAAACATGTGTATACACACATATATAATCCTTCTACTTCATATACATTACATATACTTTATGAAATTATAAATGGAAACAAATACAAAATATACATATCGCTAATATTATATACATATATACATAATTATGTATGCATGTATGTTATACACATTCACACACATATTGCTCTATCTTTAGTGTATCCAAGAATCACATTTCACCTGGAGAATAAAATCCCTGAAGCAGTACCTAAAAAGTTGCATTCATAAGAATTTCCCAGCCAATGTTGATGCTGACCTTCTGGGAACCAAAATTTAGGACTCATTGCAATATGTTAAACCAAAGCCACCATTATTTCTGAAAGCTTCCTAGACTCTCCAAACATGTAGCCTGGCCTATGAATCACAGGGAAAAGAGATGCCCCCTCAAGCCCAATTGCCCACAGAGCTAAGTGGCATGGGCTTATTGACTTTTGTGTTGGATGGAGCTGTCTCTTTGTAGACCCTGCAATGTGTTTATAAAGGAAGAGAAATATCAATATGAAGATCAATGATACTGACTCAGAATCTTGTTATCAAACATTTAGCTTGCTCTCCTTATAGGGCACAAAAGGGCCATTCTGATAATTGAAGTGCTAATAAAGCACTGTTAACTATTGAATATTCTCATCATCCATTCCAGAGTGAGGGCCACTGTTGAATCTGGTCAGAATTCAGAAAAGGAAACTGCAGAGTCTATATTGGTGAAGGCACTATTGCCAGAATACTCTGACATTGGCAGCCATACTAGGAATTGAAAGTAGCCTGAAAGACTCTCTGAAACTAGCCCAGGTTATTGGATGTGATTGTGAAACAAAAAGCTCTCCAAACATGAGGGATGAGAAGGTGGACCTTTCCCTCCCTGATCCTTTATGCAGCAATTGCTTACCTATTTACTGGTATATGCTAAGGAATAAGGATACTAACTTTGCTCTGGATGCCCCTGCAGTGTAGGATAATCAAAGTCTTCTGGTATAGATGCTAAAACATGAAAAAATATGAGAAAACTTAAAGTTTGAGAATATTATTCCTTTTAGAAATACATTTGAAATCCATTTTGATTTGTTAGTTGGGCATATTTGGAACATTTATTTTAATTTCATAGTTTTGCCACAGATATATCATTAAATGCTTTTGAGGCAACAAAAGTTGTGGATTGGAGAACCCTGTGGGTTTAGACACCCTAGAATACACAGAGGTGGTGAGAACGTAAGCTTTGGAAGGAAAGGGTGTTGGTTTCTGCTGGTAAGAATTGCACCACCCACTTGCAGATGAATTACTGCATCACTACTTATGAGTGGTCTACTATTAAAGGAAGCAAGTATTAGTATTTTGTCTTTCAAATTTTAGAAGATACTAGAGTGCATAACATTCAATAGTTTCCAAATCAATTTGTCTATTTCATTGCACAAAATTAAAATCATTTAAGTGATAGGAAGTCCTTTAGCATCTGTCATTGTTTGAATTGTGTGTGCCTAAAATCCACATGTTCAAAAGTCCTAATTCCCTAATCTTTGATTCGTGACTTTGTTTGGGAATGGGGTCATCAAAGGTGTAAAGAGTTATGATAAGGTCATGCTGCATTGGGCTTTTAATCCAGTATGTCTGGTATCTTTCTCAAAACAGAGAATTTGGACTCAAGACACACATAGTGCAAAAGTTATGTGGGGATGAAGGCTGACATTGAGGTAATCATTTTGCAAGGCAAGGAACACCAATGACTTCCAGCAAACCACCAGGAGATAGGAGGACGTTTTAGAGCAGATTCTTCCTCACATCCCAAAGGAAGAGAAACTGGCAACATCCTCATCTCAAACTTCTAGTTTCCCTGGGCAATGTTCTTATTCTTTTATTCTAGCCACTCAATTTGTTGTCTTTTGTTAAGACAAACAAACACAGCATCATCAAGTGGCTTATTCTCTTGTAAATTGTACCTGTGTGGGTTTGGGAGCTCCTTTTGAATGCTAGGTGTGCTCTAAAGAATCTAGTAGCTTTACAAATTTAGTTCAGAAACTTTCCTTTATGACCTCTGGGCTAATTACAGACAAAATTAATTTTTATTGAAAATTTGTGAGAATTTTTTATGTAAACTATTCTGACTCTGGTTGTATTTAACTTTTCTAATTACCACTATATTCAGGTTTTCTACCTACTGCCAAATCAATATTGACATTTTTGAATAAATATTCTATATTTGTTCTAGTATAAACTGTATTATTAAATTATACATAAAGTACTCTTCGGCATTTATTTAATGTCCTCAACACTTCTAGTGATTTGTGCTCTTCACTGATAATTCTGTTTACTTAACAATGTCTCTTTTTCTAGACTGTATTTGACATTTTCAATTATTTACATGTGCACATATACATGTGCTTTCTCACTTTCTCTTCTTTATCCCATGCCACCTATAACACTTCCATCAAGTATTGTATGGCTAAATTATGTAATTGTTTAGCCCTTTCAATGAGAAAAACTAAGAAACTGAATATTGAATGTTGACAATGAAGAAAGTTACATATAAGTTACATGCAAAGAACAACATAATAACACAAATTTGTCAAGGTCAAAAGATACAATTTAGCTATTAAAAATAAGCCATATTTCTAGATACTAGTGGCTAATAATTGGAAAATTAATTGGAAATAGTCATTTACAGTAGCAAAATACCAAATTCCTAAGAATAAATTTAACAAAACATTTGCAATATGTCTGTAATGAGACCTATAAATAATACTAAAATAAATTGATAAAGACCTAAATACAACAATGTACATCAAATTTTGGAAGACTCAATATTGGTAACATGTTGACTCCACTAAAATTTACGTATGCAATAACTGTAATCCCAGTAAAAAACCATCTTTCTTTCTTTTCCAGGGCGGTGGGGGGGGGGGTAGGTTATCAGGGATTGAACTCAGGAACTCAACCACTGACACACATCCCTAGCCCTATTTTGTATTTTATTTAGAGAAAGAGTCTCACTTATCACTTCACTTTTTTTTTTTTTTTTGATGCTGGCTTTGAACTCACAATCCTCCTGCCTCAGCCTCTTGGGTTGTTGGTATTAAAGGAGTGCACCACAGCTCCCAGCAAAAGCCATCTGTATTTTTTTAAGTCTAAAAATTAATTTGAATCTATATGTATAAAAGCAAAAAATCTACACAGCCAAAACATTGAAAAATATAAATTTCAGTGATTTTTATCATATGATGGTTGGGTTCTGGAATGTACCCAGAGTCTTACGGGATGCAGGCATGGTCACCAGAGCAGCAGTGTCCACAGATGGGTGGGGCATTATAAATGGAATCATGAGGGCTCCAGTATGATCCGTGGATTAATCTGCTTAATGGATTAATAACTTTACTGGGAGATTTTGAAAACAATAGACCAGTGGGATATGGCTGGAAGAATAGGTCACTGGGGATATGCACTCTTGGACACTATAGTCCTTCTGCTTCTTTCTTTTTCTTTCTTATTTTTTCTTTCTTTCTTTCTCTTTCTTTCTTTCTTTCTTTCTTTCTTTCTTTCTTTCTTTCTTTCTTTCTTTCTTTATTTCTTGTTGTTGTTTGTTTGTTTTGGTACCAGGGAGTGAACCCAAGATGCTTAACCACTTAGCAACAGCCCTTTTAAAATATTTTATTACAGAAAAAATCTTCTAAAACTTGCTTAGGCCTCACTAAATTGCTGAGGGTCTCTTTGAACTTTTGATCCTCCTACCTCAGCCTCCTGAGCCACTGGGACTATAGGCATCTGCCATGTGCCTGGCTTCTTCTCTTTCTTTCTGCTTCCCAGGTGCCCTGAGCTGAGGATCCCTATTCCACCGTGGCCTGCTGCCATCATGTCCCTGCCTTGGAACCAACAGACTACAGACTGAAAATTTTAAAACCTCTTCTCATCTGATTATCTCAGTTATTTTGGTCACTGCAAATAAAAGCTGACTAATAGTCTGAGATTATTCAAAGAATTCTTCACCATGTAGTGTTGACATATAAATAGAAAAATAGAAAAGTTGAGTGAGAAAATGGATTTTCCAGAGATACACATCATGGAAGTGGTTGTTCTATTTTTGATAAGGTGATAGAAAGAAATAAATAACTTTCCCCTCCTCCTCCTCTTCCTCCTCCTCTTCCGCCTCCTCCTCCTTCTTCTTTTCTCTCTTTCTCTCTCTCTCTCTCTCTCTCTCTCTCTCTCTCTCTCTCTCTCTCTCTCTCTCTCTCTCCTTTCCTTTATACATACTTCTAAAGCAAAAGAAATTTGATCAATTCCTCATGCTACACACAAAACGTTTTTAAGCTCACTCACCCCTGGAATACATCTCTTGGGGTTGTGGTGTATCCATTCCTGGATTTGATTTGGTAACTTTTTGCTGAGTATATATGCATCTATGTTAATAAGACATGTCAGTCCTCCAGATTTTCTTTCAATAAGTCTTTGCTGGGTTTTGGCAATAAGGTAGTACTGGCTGCGGAGAAAGAGGAAACATTCTCTCTACTTTCTAATCTGTAATTGATTGTACATAATTGATAGCATTCCTCCTTTAGATGTTTGTAGGATTTATTAGACTCATTCTGATGATTGATTTCTCCTGCATGAGTATGAAAGGCTTTGAAAACAGACTCATCAAACACAAGGTCTTCTAATCCCTGAAAATGAGTTACAGTGGCCACAGGAACCAAATGCAGTGTGTTTGGTAGGTTGATCTCTTCCAAAGCATTGGTCAGTTACAATTCAAATAGTCAAACATGTTGGCACAGAGTTGTTTACATTCTTCCTTTATAATTATTTGAATGTCCATGAGATGAGTAGTTACGAACCTTCTTTTTTCTTTGTTAACTTAGCAGAAGATCTATTAGTTTTATTAACCCTTTTAAAATATCCAAGTTAGTTTGGCTAATTATCTGTTTTTGTCAATTTTCAATTTCATTAATTTTTTTACTCCAATTTTTATTATTTCTTTTCTTCTTATTTTAGAATTAAATTGTTCTTTTTTTCTCTAATCTTCTAAAGTGGGACATAGGTTGTTGTTTTTAGATTTTTTTAAAAAAATATATATGTATTCCATGTTCTAAATTCTCTACAAGTACCGGATTCTCTGCCATTCATATTTTTTTTCTCAGATGCTTTTTCATATTTATTTAATTTAAACTATTTTTAAAATCTATTTTTAGATTTCTCTTTTCCATAAGCAATGGGATATTTTTGGTTAAAGTTCAAATTTCATAAGTTTTCCAGCTTCTATTGTGTTCAAGTTTCCTAGTTTAATTTCACTGTGATCTAAATGTATACCTTATATGATTCTAATATTTTAAATTAGTATGTTTAATGACATAATTTATTCTATAATGGTTATGGATCTTGCAAACTTAGAAGAAAAGGTGTCCTGCTATTACTGATGAAATGGAAATTATGTAGATATCAATTAGAACAGAAAAATTTAAAGTGCTGTGTAGGTGAGCTATATCCTTACTGAGTTTTGTGTGCTAGATCTATAAATTACTGAAAGTAAATAAATAAGCCTGCAAATAGAGCAAACATGTGTCTTTTTACTGCTCTATCAGCTCTTGCCTAGTATAATTTAAAGCACTGTTTTTGGATGCACACATATGTTATTGGAAAATTGACACTCTTCATATTATATAACACCCTCTTTACTCCCAATAAGTTTCATGTACTGAAGTGTGCATTGTCTAAAATTAGTATAATCTCTCTAGCTTCCATTCCATTAGTAAAATGTGTATGTTTTTCCATCCCTTCATTTGAAACTTCTGTGAGTCTTTATAAATATATACAGATAGCATATAACTGGGTCTTGCTTTTTTATTTATTCTTTCACTTTACTTTGTTAACTAAAACATTTAGGCTCTTCATCTTTAAAGTGTTAATTGATGTGGTTGGGGAAACATCTACCATATTTGAAACTGTTTTCTGTTGGTTGCTGTGGTCTGTTTCCTTTTCTTTCCTTCTTTTTCTACCGTATTTGAATTTAATTATAATACATGATTCCATTTCTTTATTGCTCTTGCCATAGGACTTATGTGCTGGTATACCAGTGATCCAACAGTGATCTGTTTAGTCAACGAGAGTAAGAACTGAATACCATCATTTTCCTTATCTCTGAAGAATCTGGACTGTAGGATAGTATTGCTGAAAAAAAAATAAAGTTCTCTAAGTTATTTTTCTGAAAAAGTGTTTATCATTACTTTTTATGGATAGTTTTACTATACATATAGTTTTACTATACATGACTTGCTGTCATATACCATCCTTGCAGCTCTATATTTTCTACAGTGTTGTTTTGTTTTATTTTAAATCTTCAAGTATTGCCATATACTTTTTTGATTCAGATAAACTCACTGTAATTCTTATCCTTGTTTCTAAAGTAAGGGTTGATTGTGTTATTGTTAGTTTTGTGTATTTTTTTTTAATTTAAACTATTTCTCCCCCTTTAATTTTTTTACAGTGCAAATATAATTGTTTAGGTGTAATTTTTTATTAAAGCCATATTGGAAAAAAAGCCATTTTGATATTTATGTTGCTTTTTGATCTCTGAGCTTCCTGAAGTTGTTGTTTACTATTCATTTTGTGAAATTCCCAGCCTTAGTTACTTCAAATATCCCTCCTTCTCCATTCTTTTTCATTCCCTTTAGTACTCCAATCACATGCATGTTACATATTTTGAAAATTTCTTTAATTTTTGAATATTTTATTTTTCTCAATATTTTTTGGCACTTTCTTTTAAATTTGGAAGTTTCTACTAGGATATTTTTGAGTTTACTAGTTCTTTTTTTTGGGGGGGGGTTTCTGAGGATTGAACCCCAGAGCACTCAACCACTGAGCCACATCCCCAGTTGTGTTTCGTATTTTATTTAGAGACAGGATCTCACTGAGCCCATGGCCTCGTGCATGCTAAGCAAGTGCTCTACAACTGAGATATATGCCAAACTCTTTTTCTTAGCTTATTGGTCTCTCTTCATAGACAACCCATCCATTCCTACTTATTAACTATATTTGATAATTCTAAATTTGATGTCGTATCTGGGTCTGTTTCTAATGACTATTTTCTTTTTCTTTTTCTCCTTTGGACTCTTCTTGCTTTTCAATAGATCATTTTACTTTGGTTTTTGAAAGCTGGACATGATGTATTAGATAATAGGAACATCATCAATGTCCTCTAAAGTGTGAGGTTTTATGATACTCTGACTAAGAATTGGGCTGTTAGTACCTGCTGCATCTGAAGGTGACAGTGGTTTAGATTCTATTTCATATCCTTGTTCTCTCTCCTGCCATCTTTGTGTCTCCCTTGGTCTGGCTATCATATACCCATCCTCGCAGCTCTATTAGTCAGACATGGATGTCAGGATCAGTTTTGCAAATCTTCCCAGACCCTGCAGAAGAGGAGTGAACAAAGTGGCCCTTGAGATGATTCTATCACCAGCCCCTTCCTTAGTACTGAGACCCCAAGGTAAGTCTCCTCAAAGCAGCCACATCTAAATACCTGAAACTTGGGATCCACAAAAGAGGGTATGTTACTATCGATCTTCAAAGGCACTAAGCTGTGGAGAGACTTTTAATATAGTCATAGTGATTAAGAGCACCTTGTTATTTTTAATTACAGATGTTAAAACTATGGTTTAACTATGGTTTAAACTTATTCCAGGCAATAAGGTACTATATGGATAGCAGGATAATATGTCTGACTCAGATATTACTTGTGGTTCTACAGTTCTTCTTCCTTTCACCTAATCATTTCTTTTCATTTTTAAAATATTTTTAGTAGTCAATGGACCTTTATTTTATTTATTTATATGCAGTGCTGAGAATTGAACCCAGTGCCTCACATACACTAGACAAGTGCTCTGCCATAACCCCAGTCCCAGCTAATCATTTCGTAGCAATTGCATTTAATAAGTATCTTCCTTTGGGAGAGAAAACCTACCCTTCTTTATACTTCTTTCTGCCACTGGTCCTAGTGTTGCCTTCCAGAATAACCTAGAATAAGTCACTTTAACAAACGAGGGAATGAGGGAGTATAGCCGACTGCGCTTTATCTTCATTACGAATGCTATGGTATTAGCTTCAGGGTTCTCAGTTTTCACACAATGAGCACTGTGCTCTTTATAATCTTACTGTTTTATAGTCACAACAAACTATTTGCTTCAGTTCATTTGAAACCTGAATCATTTTGTTTTGGCCAAATATGTATTTGACATCATATATTTGAACTTTTTTTCAGGTCTTTGTACAATATTTTTATCTGGAAATAAATCAGAAGATTAGTCAGAGTAGAATTCTACAATCCCATCTCTCCTTTTTATTTTTACAAAATTCTACATCTATGTCCAGTTATGTATTGTGTAATTTATATTATATCATTACACTTGAATGTAATGATATAATATATCTATAAAGATAATAAATTAATTCTTAGCTTTAAAATATTTTTTTCCCATAAAGTGCATGTCACATATTGCTCTTTATGTGAAGTCTTACACTACCAGAACAACCACTCAGGATTGTGGCTATTTTAGACAGGTATGTGACATTCTCATAGGAGGGTGCAAAGGCAGATTGAATTTAGGAAATGTTATATCTGACCTAGGCAAATGAAAATTCATCAGGCTCTATTACTATGTTTTTTAAAAACTTTCATCTATTTGTATCATGTTGCTTTAATTTAAAAAGTAAAAGTAAATAACTTTTGAGGGTGATTTGCCATGGCAGTGATGAAAATGGGTGGGTGAGCAGGCCTGTATCTTAGTTCCATCTGCTGTGAACCTTACAGCCAGTGGCCTTCATTCTTGTTCTGAGGTCTCCTGCAAATTTTTTGTAATAAAAATACAGTTTTTCCTTACTGAATGCCACATGCTATTCTCAGGTCTGACCCCACACTGTGCTCCCTCATGTGCTATTCTTTACATATTACTTAGAATGTGTATTCTAGGTCTTAGCATCCGAGGATACAGTGCCTGAACAGTACTAACTAATGATTACTAAGAAAGCAGGTAATTAAAATATTTAAGATTGCAACAAAGTGATCTCTTAGTAAGAATCTGAGGTACCAAGCAAAGTGCCAGAATTTGTGCCAGTGGCTATCCCACTCTCTGAAGTGTTCCTGTGCTCTTACCCAGGGTGCAGGGGTGCAGGCTCACAGGATCACAGGCCCATGGTTGATCTCAAGGCAGGTCCAACCTTAGGATAGTAAGCACATTATTTTTTGCTCTCCTTACCATAATGTCTATATCTAAATCTCTGTAAAAGGAAATTAAGTATATTGGGAACTGACGGCATTATTTCATGGGGCAAAAGTGATCTTGCTTTGGAAGCAATATATTTTGAAAAGCATATATTTAACATTTATGTTTTCTTTCTTAGTGGATATTTTCCATAACAAATTTTCACATGCAAAGTGATAAATAAGCACTATCTTACTCATCTGTGAATTCAAATTATTATTTCTGGTTACATTCAAAAGAACACATACAAAGAAAAAGGCAAAGCCTTTTTACTCTTTTGGAACTAACTTTTCTCTAACTGGATGAACCCTGAAGGCACCAATCCAAGTGTGTTCTGTGCCTTCGTATTAATTTGGCCAGCAGTTCTGCATGGTGCCATGAACATGGGCTTTCACAGCAGGGCCACTGTGCAGGAGGAATGCAGTGGCTTTGCAAGTTTCCTTCTGCAGCCCTAGAAGGCATAGGAGGAGGAATAGTCAAACGTGTCTGAGATGATTGGGTGGTTGGGCTAATTCAGGGCTTTTCTGTTCCAGGACTCTGTCCCTTGCCACTTTGTGTGTATGTATGTGTGCGTGTGTGTATATATATGTAGTGGTCATCTTTCAAACTGCAGGAGACCTCAGAACAAGAATGAAGGCCACTGGCTGTAAGGTTCACAGCAGATGGAACTAGGATACAGCCCTGCTCACCCACCTATTTTCATCACTGCCATGGCAAATCACCCTCAAAACATTAAAGTGATGGATTGAAACAGTAATTCCTGATATGAATGATGTATTATTAAATTATAAGTAGAATATTATATTTTATCAGGATAGACCTATTGTATTTTATCAGGATAGACAAATATATTATTATTTACCATGATTTCCAATAGGATGCTTATATAATTATTAAAAGAATGGTACTGTCAAAATCCTTATCCAAATTCATCTCACAGTAAGCATCAAGTTTATTAATCATGTTTAAAATGCCTGACTATTCTTCTTTTTGTGTGGCAATTTTCTGCAGATGTGACTTCTGAAATTATAATATCATATTTGAAATAAATTATTTTCCTGATATTTATGCTTTTAATCTTATTAATGTTCTCTTTTCTTTTAGTTTATACACACACATACTCTGATTTGTGATTGCACCTTTATAATTTTTTGGCTTTGCAATGATGTGAATGGGATATGTAGTCAGAAAAGAGTGACTACATATTTTGAAGTTTGATCTTTTCCCAAGCAGGAGATATGCAGCACCACCCTCTCCTGAGATGGTGGCAGTGGACACATAATCATGAGAGTGACCGAGCTCTACTTAGTAGTTGATGGGGTCACCAAGCCAGGTGTTTGGCAGTTTGGCTGCGTTAAATGACTTTACACTTACAATACTTTCAATTTATGGTGGATTTGTCAGGGTGCATCCTCAGCAGAAACTGAAGAGAAACTTTATTGCAGATAATCTGTTACACAAAAACAAAAACTGTGTGATTTATATGTCACTCATTAATTAACCACTCAAATGTAGATATTGTTGTACACGTGGATGACATTTTTGTCTTTATCCAGACAATGCGAGATTTGACATTTTCCATAATGAAGTATTGAATCTTACTTTTATTATTCCTGATTATATGCTAATAGCTTTCTTTGAACCTGTAGAGTAATTACTATATTTTTTCATGTTTTTTATAATGTTTTACCAGAATCATGTATTATGATAATGCATATAAATTTAAAATTTAGCCTTGCTTACTACTGCCATTTACAGAAAAACTAATAAAAATTCTAATACAGTGTTTCATATATCTGGATTATGTCCTTATGTTAAATTGAAAGAAACAAAGATTAAATGGTATGACTATTCTTATAATTATTTTATTCATTTTAATTTCAAATTTTGAGTTTTCCTACCAAATGTATTGTATCAAGCGTTAAGTCCTAACAGTAATTTTCTATGGTCATTTATTCTTTCCTATATTCAGCACATTTACTTGATGTTTCATTACATTCATTAATTGTACCTACCTTCACATTGTTAAACTAGATTACTTTTAGGTTGTAAAAGGCACATTGCTATAACTTTGCCTTTCTGTGATTACTGGTAAGTTTTGATTATTTTTCCAAATTCAATTTCAACTGGCTGCAACTCTAAATAATAAATTCATTATTTATCTACCTTTTACTACAATTAATGTTTATGTATGTTTTATTTACTGATTTATGGTTACATATTTTATTTTAGCCTCCTTCACATCTCCTCAATATATTGATAGTAAATGATTTTAACTTTCAAGATTTCTAAATTGTACTGCTGTAAAAATATAATTAAAAGAAGCAGTGCCATCAAATGAGATAGGGTACATGAAAGTGCTTTGTAAAATTTAAACCTAAATCAATGTATTATCATTAATATTTATCTTCAGAGAATCCTCATAAAATTAGTGTGAGTTTAAGGAATTTAGTAGTATTATACTATAATAAAAAACAGAAGCCCATAGCTTAGAGTGATTAAGTTACAGATTGAAGATCTGAGATGAATAATAACTACACAGTGACTCTAATCCCTAAGGGACATTCATTAACTAATATTCTATTGGGAGGGGGAAAAAAGCATTTGCAGTGGAATAGAAAGGTAAGCCCTAAAAAGAGATAATAATTCATATTCAACAAACACGCATGGTAATTTTCATAAAGGAGAGGCTGTGATGAGCTTTAAAAAGCAATGCTCTTGGTCATCTTGTCACTTATATACATGACCAAGATAACTAATTAAAATGAATAAATTTTTTTTTTTAAAAGCAACACTGTTGGGCAGTTGAGTATCATGGACAGTGCCTGTGAAGAAAATATAAATTTGCTGAGCAGTGAGTTTTGAGCAGTCACCTGAATTTCATGTCTCAGTTTTTGAAAATCATTCTGAAATGTTTATTCTCTCCTGCTCATAAAGGTGCTTTAGTGGACCTTTCTTGTCTGGAATGGAGGCTCCATGAAGCTCAGTCACTCACTAAACTTATGTGAGTCCGCTCCTGCCAAAGAACAGTAGCCAGACCACTAGTCGACCTTCCATAAATAGTTACCAGCTAATTAATAATGCATGCCAAGTAACAAATGTGACATGGCTTCATATGGAAGAACTTATAGTCCAAAGACTGGGATATCAACCATAGCCCTGAGGTGTGTCCGCTGTTAGTCAGCTTGGAGTTGCTGTGACACAGGCCTGACAAGGATGACTTCAAGGAGCAAAAGCTCCCCGGGGCTCATGGTTCTGGGGTCCATGGTTGGCCAGCTCATTCTTCTGAGCCTGAGGTGAGGCAGGACATCAGACAGGAGGACAAGATAGTTGGCACATAGAATCTGAGAATATGAGAGAGAGAGAGAGAGAGAGAGACCAGAGACAAAAGATAATCCCCAAGGACACACCCTTGGTGATCTATTACCTCCAACAATTCCTACCTGCCTACAGTTACCACACAGTAATCTATTTAAACTATCAAATTATCAAAAGGATCAATCCACTGATTGGGTTACAGTTCTCCCCTTAGAACACTGCTGCATTGCCACCCAAGATCACATCACGTCCAGCATAGCCTGAGCTTCCTTCCTTCATCACAGCTTCCCGTGAGGATTTCAGGACAGTGGTCACAACAAGCTGGGGCTGTTGAGTGCCCCAGTCTGGCTGGGCAAAATAACTGGGAGGTGACAAGCAACTTGAAGGTTGAAGCGGGAACTGCTTTATTGTGGGGGAAACTCAGCGGGAACTGAGCAGCAACTCAAGGTAGCGGGCACCCAAGGGAGCAGGAGCCCCCTTATTGCAAAACAGCAGAGGTATATATACCTAACTGATGACACACAGCTTGACTCCATTAGCATCATCTAGTTACAGCAATCAGCCAATAAGGAATCTCCACCATCTCAATGGCTCGGAGGCGTTGCCTCACAAACCACTCCTCCTGGCAAACTGCCAGGCGCCATCTTGACTTGATTTGCCGTCCCCAGCAGTTGAGCTGCTGCTGTCTTGAGCACAGGGCAGAGGCTTTGGTGGGGAAGAATATTGAAGATACGACCACAGAGAAGGAAATTTAAACGCAAAGTGATGACTATTATGTGATGACAAAAGTTAAATCCAAGAGGTGATTCCTGACATGGAAGTAAAAGATCACCCAGGATTAGAAAAGAAACAACAGGAAGTAGAAGGCCTCAAAGACCATCACCAATCATGCACAGACACAGGAGTATCAAGCACAGCGCACATTTCATGAAGTCAAGGCCATGCAGCTGCACTGTGAGCAGATGAGACAGAAGGGAGGGGTGCAGGAGTCTGTAGAAGGTGGTGCATCCATAAGTGGAGGCTTCCCTTTTCTTTCCTCCACATTGCATCTTAGGGGTGCTTTGAATACTTGTAAACTGGAGGTGCATTTCAGAGACAGGAATGAAAGACGTAAGTGGAACTTGAGATGTTGGATCAGAAGGGTGGCAAAATGGTAAGACAACTTCAAGCTTGGCTTAGACAAATAAATACTGAAAAACTAGAGGGTTCTGGGAAATACTTAGGAAGTAAACAGGGGAAGAGTCTCAAGTCACTACTCCTAGGATGTGACAGTGAGAGGAAGGGTGGAGAGTCATGCACTGCTTCCTGTATTTAGGGATGAGTGGATAGTGATGTCAATTCCACGCAGGAAAAGAGTAGAGAACAGGCTGTGCTTTTGGAAGAAGAATGTAATAATGTCATTGAGACAGGTTAGATCAAAAAAATATCTGAAGAATATTCAAGCGGATCTATTTTATTTGCTCCGAGGATGTGTGTAACAGTTGTGACAAAGTGGCATTTTGTTTGACCCTGTGGAGGATTAACTTTACAAGTACTTCAGGGGCACCCTCTTTCCATCCACACCTACAGATTTTGTAGCTTTGTGACATCTTTCCATTCTGACTCTGGGCTTGACCTTGTGATTTGTTTTGGCCAGTGGGATGTTAATAGATATTCACAAGCAGAGGTTTCAAAAATATACATATATTTCTATTTCTCTCCCTGCCCTCTTCCATCAGGTGAGAAGGACGTGCCTATGCAAGCCAGATGATCCAAGGAAGAACATCCGATTCCCAGGAGAGAACTGAACCACTGACAGTGTCTCAGCCAAGGTCATATCAGATCAACTAAAAGACAGCTGAGGCTGAGGCGTATGTGGTAACCCAGCCAAGACCAGCAGAGCGTCTTGCAGACCCCCTGCACATATTAGCAGTAAGCACTTCTGTTTGCTACTGAGGTGTTGTGACTGTGGGCAGCATGATTGTAGCCAAGTCTGATCATCATATTTTTATTGCTTTTGTTTTAATGCAATAGTGCTAGAAAGGGAAGAAGGTGACGGGTTGGTGTGGTTCTGTAACCTAAGTATATGCTACTACACAAAGTGACAACCCAACCCTAGGTTTTTTTCATTTGTTTGTTTTAATGAATCCCAATGTCCTTATGTTATCCACTATCTCTGCAGAAAATAAATGGCACACTTAATGAGACAGTAAAAATGGTAAAAATAATACTAGGAAAAGTATAGTCAGAGTTAAGGGGACCAAGAGGACAACATGAGACACCCCAGAGCAGCAACCACAGGAGGCTGCTAGCACCCTGGGCTGCAGGTCAGAGAGGAGGACCTGCCTCAGAGACATAGCGAGGGGACTGACCAGAGAAGCTGGCGCCTCATGTTGAACCAACTGTGGTCCTTCAGGAGGGAGATGGGGCATTTCTCAGTTCTTTCTTCTCTTGCTTTCAACCAGAGACTGTAGGGAGAATTCAGTTAGCATATAGGAAGCCAAAACGGAATTGGAGCACGGAGGCTAACAAAGTTGTCCAGAAAAGGCCACACTTTTCACCACTGATGTCTACATGAAAACGCTGAGGCCCTAATACAGGGAGCTTATGACTATGGAATGGTGTTAATTTAAATTCTGTTCTCACCTAAAATTGCTAGCCTCTGGTTGGATCATGGCAATAAATGAGGAGGAGAAAACAAGCAACGAACACAGCTATAATACTTCTAGAGATGTTGAGTCCTGTTTCTATAACACTTTGTTGTTTCCAATATGTGTGTAGGCATAAGTAAATTAAGATAATGATAGCAATCAATTACAAAATATTTGGTATTTTGCATACAGTACTTTATAATCCCTCTGTCCTGAGGTAGGTAGAAGTATTTCTATTTCATTGAGTTGCTCTTTGAATAGTTGTGTCCAAGGCCCAGAGCCGGTGAGAGGAGCTCTCAGCTGGGTCTCTCAGAAGTATGTGTATATCTGTGTATTTATGCCACACACACACACACACACACACACACACACACGCACACACATACACATACGCATGAACACATGTACGAAATACATGGGAATAAAATATACAGGAAAACACATACACATCAAGCAAAGTTCCTTGATTTATCTATATCTATCCGTGTGCATAGAGAGAAGAAGAAGGAGTAATGAAAAAGAATATTTTATTTGCATTTCATTGAGTTTGTGTGTTTGGATACCATAAATCTTGAAATAAAGCAGTAAGTAGAATCATATCATTGATCCAATATGAGTAATTTAAAAATAATAATTGTGCCTCCTCCCTCATTTTAGCTTGTCTCAAAGACTCTAAGAAATGGATCTTCTTATTTTACATAACAATAAAGCTTACAAGTTAGGACAGTTTTCATCTTCAAAGCCTTTTATAAATGGCTGCAAATATTGCCTGAGCATTAATTTAATCTCTGAAGCACCCACTAGGGAGCAGCCATTACTCTGATTTATATCTGTTTTATTGGCTCCAACTACAAGAACAGACAAAGGCTCTCTGGAACCAGGCTTCCCAAGCCTTGCAAGCTGTGTACACCTGGGTTTGTCTGTCTGTGTACATTGGTGTTCACTCCCCTTTGGAAGTGCTAAGGAGACGGAGGAGCTGCAGGCCATGGGCAGGTGTTTCCCGTGGTCAGTCCGTGGGTTCTCCAGCCTGGTTGAAGGCTGGGTCTGTGATTTTTTTTCACTGAGAGAACTGAACTATTTTCAGATAGGGACCGTGTACATCAGCCGAAGGGAAGAATTCATGAGCATATATTTAGACATTTCCAGTATTTTTCCTGACAATTTTGCTTTTCCTCCACTGGTACTTCTTTGCCTCCTTCACCTGGCAGACTGTCTCCCCCCGTTAGTGCAGCTGGACCATGACCCCACTGGGAAGCACTTTTATTGCCCTGGGGTGGTGCTTATTTCTTCCTCGTGGCCCTGAGAGATAGACTAGGTTCCCTTCACAGAATTCTCCGTACTGTCTGTCATCAGCACTGCCCAGGGTCCTGGTGGGATTCCCTGGGTGCAGGGCTGCTCTGGACAGTGCCTCTGCAGAGCTGCACTCCCTTCATGCTCTGACCACCAACATTCCACACTTTTGCTCCATTTTCATCGATTGGTTTGGCCACATGCTTCACAGGCAAAATGTCCCCTGCCAGAAAGGAGCACCTTCCTTCTCTCCAAACAACAGCCTGCAGACAGCCGTTTGTGTCACCCCAGCCCCTGGCCAGCTGCTCTCCTGGGGCCCATCTATAACTCACTCTCTGTAATAATCCATTTTCCAAAATGATTAAGAAAATCATAAATTGGGAACCTATTGCTTTCTAAGCCTACACATTCATTCCCATTTTCATTTAAATAAATGTGTTGTCCATTATGTTGGTAGTGTCTTATTAAGGTAAGCCCTGGCTCCTTAGCAGACTTTTGCCTGACCATTCCCACCTGTGAGGGACAGTGACTACCTAATGGGTCTGAAAAAGAGAGAAAAAAAAAAGGATGATAAAATGTGTTCGGGTGCTGGTATCTGTTTGGAGAATCTGGGGAAACCAAACTTGCCTGCTGGTCTCTTATTAGCCAAGTGTGAGGCAATACTTGAAAACGAACTTAGAAATTGACAGACTCAGTAGCTCATTTCAGCCCTTATTATACGCTGTCAGTAGTGATGCTTTCTCACATAACCTATGTAGACTTTACTAGAAGCCTAAGAGTTTCATACACTTGATCTCTTGATAAGAGAACTGAGACTCTGAGAAATCCAGACTCCAGCATATAAAGTGACGCCTTAATCTGAGTATACTGCACTGAACTTTCTTAAATGCTCTATGGGCATTTCATATTGAGAGTTTTTAATTGTGTCAATAAGTCTTGGAGGACATTTTATTTATTTGGGGGATGTTTTCTGTTTAATCTGTGTAAAAAGAAAAAAGTAGAGATTTAATAAAGCACAATATTCAATCAGGTGACCTCTTCTGAAGAGTCAACTCTTAACATCATATATTCTTGGAACTTTTCTTTCAGCTGCTTGATGTGGGTTTACAGGTTCAGTCCCTGGTCAGCTGACTCCATTGCTCCGGCCTAAGGTGAGGCAGACCGTAGCAGAAGGTCCCAGCAGAGGAGGCTGTCAGTGCATGAAGGTGTTTACAGACGCTTTAAACTGGTTTAAGCAGATAGGAATGACTCACCAGGATATAGAGACCCTAACTGGAACCACAAGGCAGAAAGTATGGCCAAGGCTGGGGAAGGATTTGAACTGAGGACTGAAGTGTGGCCAGGAAGCAGCCTGCTCCTCTCAGCATCCTCTGTCTCCTCTGCCTCCTGATACTCTCTCATGCTTTCTTCCCGTGGTAGGCAGTGTTCTGAAGATGTGCCCCAAAGATTCCAGTCCCCTAGTTACTCAAACAGTAATGTGGGTATTGCTGTGAAGAGAGTCCAAAAATATCAAGAAGGTGGGGAACCACAAGGTGAGCAGGTAATGCTGAATTACCATCTGGCCTTACTTGAATCACATGAGTCCTTATAAGCATATGATTCTTTTTTTTTTTTTCTGGCTGAAGTAAGAGAAATACAGAAATAGGAGAGAAAAGAAAGATAAAGCAGATATAGAAGTGATAAAACTTGGAGTATGGTGAGAAGCCAACAACTGACTTTGAAGATGCACGAAGGCCACAGTTCAAGGAGTATGGGTGACATTTAGAAGCAGAGCACAACCCCTGGCAGGCAGCTGGCCAAAAAGCATCCTATGATCACAGGAACTGAATTTTTCCGAACACCTGAATCAGGTGGATGCACATGCTTTCCCAGAGCCCCCAAAGAGGGGTGCAGCTCTGTCAACATCTTGATTTAACCCAATGAGACCTATGTCTTATATCTTCCTTGCAGATCTATGAAATCATAATTTTATGCTGTTTTAAGACTCTAAATCTGGGGTCATTTGTTACAGCAGCAATAGAACACTAATATCTCCAGACCCTCTTAATGTTGTGCCCATCTTATGTGTATTCTGCCCATAGGCCCCTTCCACTGCACATTTCTAAGAGAGGAAAAGTCGGATTCTCCTAGTCCAGTTGCCTAATCAAATGCTCCTTGTTGGGTCACCAGTATCCATCCTGTTAAATGGCCAAGAATCTTGGAGAACATTGACAGTGCAAGCCAGGACTTGGAGGGGCAGGATCTCTATGGGGCCACTTCAAAGAGGTTGTGATGCTGGTGGAGGACAGAAGCAGATTTCTAGTAGGGATGTTTAGGAGATGTGATCAGCATGTAATAGAAAGAAACTGACAATGTTGCAGAACATTGAATGCTGCAGAGCAGGAGTGAGTATGGAAAAATTAAGATTACAATATTTTCCTCAATCACACTTAATTAGGTTTACAGCAATTTTCCAGATTCAGGAGGGACAGAAATCAACACCAGATCCTCACTAATTTGAATGTATGAGTTAATCGTAATGTGATTTTTTTTTTTTTGGTGTACGTGTGTATATGAGCTCTTTTAAAATATGTTTTTGAATATGTATTTGTGCTCAATTGTGCTATACATCATTTTTTCCCATTTTTTTCCAACCATGTAGGCTCAGCAAAATAAAATGGCAAGTGGAATAATTAAAAACCCAAGCAGCTGAGATTACTTCCTTCAAAGATTTGTTCTGGCTCAGATTTTATTTAATGCTATAGAATAGTGACCTGGGGAAATAAAAATGCATTCATTTGAGAAACTTTATTGACAAAACAGGAGTAAAAGTGCAACAAACTTTAAAATGCAAAAGTGGTCCTGGGAAATTGTGTACTTAAGCATTCTGTGCAATTCCACTAAACACTGGTTTCATAAATTCAAACGTCTAGCTCTGTTATTTAAAGGTGTTTAAAGGTGCACTTTTCACTGTGGTGAGTGGGCTGGGCAATGCATGAGACTACAGGACTTGTGCTGGATGTGCAAAAACTGAGTAAGTTTTCTAAGTCCTTTTTTTTTTTAACCTTTTCTCTATCTTTTAAAAATCTTCAATGCCCAGAGATTCACCATCCATGAGCTCATTCTCTGGCATTTTTCCTCTTGGCAGGGTGCATAGTTTATTGAGCAGTGCCTTCCAAGAATTAGAGCAACAAGTCACTGTCTCCAATGCATCTACCACCAAATGTAAGCCTTAAGGTAACCATGAGATATAGAAGACATTTTGTGGTACCTAGTGTTTTTAAATGCAGCATGTTCAGCAAATATTTACTTTGCATTTGCCATATGCAAAGGATTATTCTTCATGTTTGTGATACATGAATGTACAACTTCAATTATGTTTTTGTCCTCATACACCTGGGACATGTTCGATGAAGAAACTGAAGTTCAGTTAGCAGCTTACCTCTTTACAAAGCACCTTGCTCCTGCTGTTGAATTTTAATGAAAGTAAATATCCCATCCTCATGAAAATAAATATAATCATAAGAAGATGCTATCATTTGTCGCCTCTGAACTAGCAAAAATAAAATAAATGTTGTTGATGGGCAAACAGAGTTGACCAGCCTCTTACCTGGTGGTAGATATGAGAACCATTGAATCACTTCTAGATTGCAATTTAAAAACATCCATCAATGGTCTCAAAATTAAGGAAGTGACATCTATACTAAAATCTTTCTCAAGAGGTCAAACATGGCATTTAAGTTCCAAACACTGTCAGTCAAATATCCATCTTTGTTTATTTTTTAAACATATCAATGGCTATATCAATACTAGCAATTTTGAAAATAATGAAGATATTTAAATTCCTCAACATCAGAAACTAATTGAATGTATCAAAGGTTTAGTGGTGAATACTTGTTTGCAATCTGTGTCAAAGAACATTAAATGCTATTTTAAAACACTTTTGACAAAATGTTAAGAAAAAATATAAGATGCCAGTCTTATAGGCAACAGGCTCTCAAATATGTAAGTAACTGTCAATGCAATAAGTGTGATTTGAAAGCCCACTGTATGACAATCATTATGTTAATAAATAGAGCTGTGAAGTTGAACAGCATGGTTGGAAATTCCTCCCCCCACAAGAGGCTTAAAGTCTGGATGTAGAATCAGTTGTACACAGCCACCAAATAACAGAACCTTATAGATAGTTCCTCTTAAGAAGGTTAACAGATGAAGTTAAAAAAATAGGTCCCTTCCTAATATCAAAATCTAATGTCCTTCAGCTAGAGGTCATTTTTCTTCTTTCCTTCCTCCTTTCTTTCCTTCTTTCCTCCCTCTTTTCCTTTCTTTTTCCTCCCTTTTTCCTCCCTCCCTTCCTTCCCTCCAGTTTGCATCCTTCACCTCTTTCCTTGCCTTGCTGTGTTATAGGCACTGTTCTAACTACGCACATAATTAATCTCAGTTATTCTATAAGGTTCTTGTCCAAATCCCTACTTGTGGATTTCTAGGAGAAAAGAAATCTCTTTCTGACCAAAAAGGAACAGAAAAGGAAATATAATATCTAACTAGACAAGGAAGTTCTTACAGTCTACATCAGTGTCAATGACTGGAAGAAAGTTGATGTACAGGTGGTTTGGGCAGGTAGAAGGTGGTCAGAGCAAAAACTCTGAGTCACAGATCTGTAAAATACCTACTCATAGTTTTGTTTACAGGTCAGTGGAAATCACTGCCAGAATGTGTTCAATATCATACCAGTAAACTCTTAATAAACATGCCCAGCCCCAGATACCACCCACCAGCCATTCAATGCAGTCCTTGAATTAAGATGCTCACTCCCAGGATAGAGACTGCCATGTAAGCAGGTATTTACAAAGCAGAACCTCTATCCTTTCTCCTTCATTCAACCTTCATGTGAAACTTGCTCTGAGCCAGGCTCAGGCAAGGCACCTGCAAGGCTCAGCATACACCTGCCTGCCCACAACCTCTCTCTATGCACACCCATACCCCCACACACTTTCATCTGCCTATTGATCTGTTTTTCATACTTTAGCTGAACTACCACTCCTCAGAGAGCCCCAGCCCCAGCCATTTCTCCTGGTGCTCAACTCTGTAGCTACCTCTTCTTTGCAACATTTCATACGGCTCTGATTGTACTTTTATTTGTGGAACTATTCATTTAAATGAACTCTTCTAATACATTGAAGTCCTCAGGAAAGGGAAAATTATGTCTGGTCTTGCTCACCACTTCACCTCTATACCTGACACACTGAGGGGTCACGATGTGCATTTGGTAAGTGATTGAAAGAGAGTGGGACAGACTGGCTGGTGGAGTGTGCCAACCTCAGGAAATGGATGCTTTTGCTGTGCCATTGCCAAATCTACCTTCCATCAGTGTATAAAGACAGGCCCACTCCTCACTAGGTAGAGACGCAGAATCTTTGTAGGTACTACATGGTGTAGGGGTAGAATAACCACATGATCCCAGTAAGGCTAAGACTAACAGGTTTTTCTTCCCCCAATTGGGGTGTTTTCCCTAATTATCACGCTCTATTGCATACCCTCAACACAACATGGAGATTCTGGAGGAGTGCTTTCAGACAGACACAACAAATACTGCTGGTCTTATGTTTAAAGCTTCTGACTCCAGCCAACTGTCCTTTGCCTCCTTTCATTTGTATCCTTTGCTCTACTAGTGAACACACACCCACCACTCCTCTCACACTGGTTCACTCTGTGAATACTGGGATACCAAATGGCCAAGGTTTGGCAAACTGTTGATGCAGTACCAGACTCTGAGCTAAATGCCTTACTTACATCATCCAAAGCTGAAAGCAACCTTAAGGATTTTAAAATAAGAGGATTACGTGGTGAGAAGCTGAGAACATGCCCAAAGTGACATTCTTCTTCTTTAAAGGGATGCACCTGTCTAGGTGGGTCATTGCAATAGTATGTGAGAAAGACAGAAGGGGGTTCTGACTGCTGAAAGCAAGTGTAACAAAGGAGGTCTGCTCAGGGGAACAGAGGCGGGGAGAATGGGAGCATCAGTGCCATGAGCTGACCCATCTGGGTTTTAATTTTTCTACATTTTGTGCCCCAACCCAAAAGACAATATCTAACAAGGTTCTGAAGCTGACCTTCCATTTCCCATATGCATACACTCGGTTTTGCTCCAGGGTGAGTACTTTGAGAAGAGAAGGAGTTCACTTAGTTCATAGTTCTGGTATTTCAAAGAAATGCTGCTGGCATCACCCCAGCTCTGTGAGGACCTTCAGGACCATGGAACACATGGAGAAGTGTGTGCCAGAGGGAGACATCACACTCCTAGACAAGAAGCCAGAAAGTGGGGGAGGGCAGGTTATTTCTTACAACAACCTTAGGTCAAGAGCTAACCAAGTGGGACTGTGACCACTGCATCAGTTCTTTCCAAGGGAAATGTGCGCAGGAACCTCTATGCAACTCTACAGCTGGAAGGCTGACCACCTCTTAACATGAACAGACTGGGGACCAGGCTCCCGACAGTCAGCTTTGGTGGACACACTCAAACCATACCCACATATGGTTAAACTATTATGGGAACAGTGTGGAATAACAAGATAGGCAGTGATACACCTTTACTCTGGAGAGAGAGCATCATCTCTACCACCACCTAAACCCGCTGTGTCCAGCTTCCAGTTGAAAACTCTGGATAAAATCATAGCTGCTTCTCTGCATTCATGGGAGGATTCAGTGAGAAAATGCATGTTCAACACTTCAAAGGCACCAAGTGGTTCTGTTGTTAGACTAATGATGGTCCTTGATGGTCCATGTTTACCCACTGATGATGTACGGCTTGCTCTAATTTGAGGTCCACAATTGTCACAGTGGAAAGAAACATTAGTGTCTAAAAGAAACTCACTTTACTGCATTCCATGATGCACATCAAGATGGTCCAATGGATGTGTGGGGGTGTCAGCCTGCCATGATGCTGTCTCAGGCTTAAATAAGTGAAATCTTATTTAATTTCACACAGTCTCTTGTGAGGTGTTAACAATCCTTACATGACAGTTAAAGAAACAGGCTCTGAAAGATGAAATCACTTTACTTGTATCACTTTACTTGATTTAAATATAGAAAAATAATATTTTCATTCTTTTATCATAGCCCATTTGGGGAAGGAGAATTACAACTAAAATCCCAAATAAGATAATGTGATTCCTAAAAAATGTAAAAAAAAAATGTTTCCTTCAAAATGTTTTTTTAAAAATAGAAATCGGGCTTCCTATTTTGCTATACAAAGATAATATTTAAGTTTCTGTGTTAAGGACCTGTGTTAAGAAGCTATTTTTCAGTCCCAACCTTAAGTCTTCTGACAGCAAGTTGTTCACATTCATCTCTGCTTTCCTGAGGGTAGAAATTTCACAATCTATATTACTTGTATGGAAACACATTGCATGATATAAAAATTGGAAAATAACAATGGTAGATGGTCACTATATACTTAATACTAAATATTAAACCAGAAAAATAAAACAATGACTAAACACATGTTTATGTAAGTCTTTACATACATGATATGGGTTTGTGCTCAAAAATAACATGGAATATACTGTTAGCTGTGTCTTAGTCATTGTGGTAGCTCAGCATCACATATGGGTCTTCGATGTAAAGTACTCACTGATATTTGTGACACTGAATTTTCATTTGATCTTTAGTTTGTCCATATGTGACATTGTTGCTTCTTTGTTGTATAAGTGAAAACAAAAGTAATATAAAAAATTAAGTGATCCTATCTGCCCCAGAAGTGTGTCCCCAGAAGCTCCTGTGTGAAGGCTGAAATATTCAGAGGTGACATGGTAGACTGTGAGAGATGTCATCTAGCTAGTCCATTCTAGCCCAAATGGACCAAATGGGCAGGGACTACAGGCAGGGGGAGCATGGCTGGGTCCCTGGGGAAGGCCAGAGCTGATGATATTCCCTGTGGACCTTCCCTCTCTTTCATGCTTCCTGATTGCCGTTTCCTGTGCCGCTTTCTTCCATCATGCCCTTCCACCATGATGCTCCATCTCTGCTGGAGCCCAGAGCAAGCACTTGGTCCAGTAGGGACTGAACCTCTGAACCATGATCCAAGATAAACTTTTCCTCCTCTAAGTTGTTCTCATCCGATAGAATGGTCACAGAAATGCCAAGTCAGATAACGTAGAAATTGGTACTGGGAGTGGATACGTGGTTGTGACTAACTTGAGCACATGGTTCAAAAGCCTTGGGAACTAGTTTTCAGGAGGAGTTTGGAAATCGTTGGAGATGCAGGATGAAAAAGCCTTAGTATGCTCTAAGTAAAGCTTAATGAGCAATTCTGGTGTGGGCTCGGAATATCAGAATGCTCATAGAAACGCACACAGTAAAGGTGTGCTCATGAGGTTTCAGAGGGGAATGGAGGCTCAATTGAGTATCGGATTAGAAGCCACACATGTCACATTCTCATAAAGAACGTGTATACATTTTAACCAGGTTCAGAGATTTTTCTGTGAGGTTGAATTTAAAGGTAATGGACTAATTAATCTAGCAGAAAAAATTTCAAGGCAGTACAACATTCAGGCAGTGGTATTAATACTGCTTTCAGCCTAAGCCAGATTTACTAACAGAACTGGGAGAAGCAAAGTAGAGAAAGAGGATTTTAAAAACCTGCAATTTGACCAGAAAAGTACCCGTAAAATTGAGTACAAGAAAAGACTTGAAAAAGACTACCACCACTAAAGAAAAGTAAAGTATTTTGCACATAGACAATAAGAGAGGTGCCTTGAGGACATCTCAGAAACTCGCAACACCATACCCTCTACAAGCTCAAGTGTACAGAAATGACGCTCCTTTAAGAGACCACGGGATGCCCTGCTCACTCAGGGGCACGCAGGAAGTTGTTCCCCTACGATTCATTTCATCATACTCGGCCGCTCAGGCACTCAGAGACCACTGAAGTCATGGTCCCAGGGGTCCAGGTCTGGCTTAAGATTTTGGCAGACTTCAGCATCATCCCATTGTTCTGATTCTACAGGAATATAGGATTTGGGAATTCAAGGTTCCTTACAGCTGCCATTGAGATTTCAAAGGAAGACAAAGTGTATTGGGTCTGAATCCTGTGGGTAGCCTCTGAGAGTGATGTGTGAAGCTGTGAAAAGAAAACTGAAGGTGATGTGGGGACCCCCCAAATTTAGGGAGGCCAATAAGATGGGACACCTTCAAAGGAAAACTGCCAGCTATGGACAGAGCCAGGCTAAAGAGAGAATGAGTGAGCTTCAGCCAGCAAGACCAAAGGACATGGATCTGCCCAAACCCTTTAGAGATCACATCTCACCACCATGTTTCCCGGATGCTAGAGGCAAAACTATAGGAAATATTTGCCTAGTTGGGTTTAGGTCATGCTCCCTCCATTTCTTCTTTCTACACCCCCATTCCTCCCTTTCGTAATGGAAATATTTACTTTGTTCCATTGTGTATTGAATATATGTAGCTTGTGTGATCATTCAAAACAATTAAGTGTTGGCCTTGAGACTTTGAATTTGGACTCTTGGAAAATGCTGGAACTGTTAAGAATATGGAGAGTCTTTGAGTGAACTGAATGCCTTAGGCATTGTGTGATGGACATAAACGTTTGAAGGCCAGGGTAAGAATATAATTGTTTGGATATAAGAAGTTCCTCCCAATGTGCAAGTCTATAATTGTAAATGCATTCACAGGAGGCAAGGCCAGAGAGTTCTGGAAACCTCATCCAGCCATCTAGAACTTGTCATGGGCCTGATTCTTTCTGACAAGGACTTCAAAATGGAATAGGCAAAAGTTATTTTACAGTTTGGAGGCATGAGGTGGGTGCTGAACACCTCCAAGGTGCTTCACATACATGCATAAACTCTCCAGGTAAATGTGCACACCCTTGGTAGGTGGCTCAGGAGAAGAATGTGCTGAAGACGTGTAGCTCAGGAGGACATGGGAGGGGGTGCTGAGCCCAGCTCTCACTTTGGGTGCTTCACTATCTCCACAGATCTCCAAATATCTGTAGCTGAGAGTGTTATAGACCCGTCTTATGAAAACTGCGACTTGTTATAAAGTCCACAAGTTCAGGGCTTCCTGGAGCAGATCTTAAGACAATGATGCAGTGATTCTAAGAAGAGGAGCAGGCGACTGCTATTGGATTCAGTAGAGCAGCACTCCTGGTGGCCAGTGGCCTGGTCCCATGGGGCAGAGCAGAGCCAGCCTTCAAGGAAGCCAGTTATGGAAAAATCACCACCTGCCTCCCCCTCACAAAAAGAAAAATAAGTGTAAGTAAATACAACCAGCTTCCCCTGTCATTTTCAATAAGAGACACTGCTGGTGAGATTCCCATTTGCGGAGGTGGATTTTGACTTAGTACAACTCAACATTGTCTTTCCCTGAGCTACTGACATTTGGAAGGCACAGGTCAGGGTTCTGTGTGGAGACAAATCTGCACTTGGCATTTCCTTCAAATGTCCTGCTTCTGTTAAAAGGGCCTCCTGCTCACTCTTGTTGAGCATGGGAGCAGCTTGGCATAAAATGCTGTGCTTCTGGCAGGAAGGATAAGTGAATGCATTTGTCAAGGCTGGAAACTGAAAGAGCAAGGTAGACATGCAGAGAGGGCATCTGCTCTGCTCACTGCCATTCCCTGGGTGACCCTGTCCTAGTCACTTGCTCTCCAGGTCCCCGTCACTCAGGTGTAAAAAAATCAATGGAGAGGATGGGGGTAATGATGATCACTAATGTTCTCTTAGCAATAAAGGTCAGCTTCTTTTTAAAAAATATTCTTTAGTTGTGGACACAATACCTCTATTTCATTCATGCATTCATTTTTATGTGGTGCTGAGGATCAAACCCAGTGCCTCACACATGCCAGACAAGCTCTTTACCACTGAGCCACAACCCCAGCCCAAGGTCAGCTGCATAATGAGTCCATGGGCCCTTTCTTTCCCTCAGATTTTAGAACTTTCTTAAGGTTTCATCCGGGGCTACTAACTAAACAATAAGAAGGATCCTGAATTTAGGTATGATTTCATGGCAGTGTGAAGGCAATTTCTAAGATCAGGTCAATCGTTTTCTAAATTTGTCTGGGATATGTGGTCACATGGGATGAGTGTCTTAGGATACTGAACGGCCTTCTGAAGACCAGGACACAGCAAGGCAGGGTCAGCAAGTGGTACCCTGATTGAGAAGTCCTGCATGTTTTACCAAGGAATGCTAATCTCTTGGGGTTTTATTTTATTTATTAAATCTCATCCAAACTATATATACCTAAATTGATGAACTTGAACATAAAATGCACAGAGTATATTAGTCAGAGTTCTCCAGAGAACACAAGAGAAAGAGAGTGCCATTAGAGCATTGCCTCATTCGGTAGCAGGTGCTGGCACGCCTGGAGTCTGCCGGGCAGCTGGGCAGGCTGCATGGAAATTCAAGGTTGTGTGGTAAGATTAGGTTTGGAGGCTGGACACCTGAATCCATTCTTCCAGAAATATCAGTTTTTCTCTTGAGGTTGTCAGATGATGGAGGATTCCACACTCTGGGGACGGTGGCCTGCTTTACCCCGGGTCTATTGATTAAAATGTGAAGCATCTAACGCGTACCTTCAGAGCAGCAATGGAGGCTCGTGTTGGGGCAAACAATTGGGCACTGTAGTGTGGCCATGTCAGCACATGACAATAACCTTCCCAGTGATGATATTAATCTTTCAATAGGAGGAAAACCAGGTAGGCTTTGGAGTATAACAACACTGGGTCGAAAGCATTCATTCATTCAACAAATGCAATGTCTACCAGCAATGATAGCCACTGATGATTTATAAATGGGGCCAATAGTGATACTCAACATTGGATTAACACATTGAAACTCAGAAGCCGTCCTGGAAATAGGCATTACAGTTATTCCATTCTTTAACAGATGAGGAAACAGACATAAAGAGGTACAGATGAAAGGTCCCTTGAAAGAGTGAACCAGGACACAATTGACCAGGAGATTCTTATTGATAGGAGACATTCTCCCCTTTGTTTTTAACCTGTGTCCACCACTCCTATGAGAGGTAGAATGGTAACCACTCCAGTTACCCACATCCTCCTGATAACCCTGGGGAATATGTTAGGTTACATGGCAACAGGGAGGTAATATTGCAGTAGACTAAAGTTACCAATTAATTGACTTTAAGGTCATCTGGGTTTGTCCAATATAGTCCCAACATTCCTTGGAGAGGAAGAGAGGGAACCTGAGAGACGGCAGAGTGTGGCTTTGGACTGAGTTGTTCCCTGGGTAGGTGAAGAATATGGCTACAATTCCCATCATACTGGTGGACTCCAGAAACTGGTCCGGGTCGACCCGAAACACTAGAAAAGACACGAAGACGCCTTCCTTCGCACCTCCAGAAGGGCACCACCCTGCAGACTCCAGGAGTGCAATCTCGTGAGATCTGCCTGGACATCTGACCACCACATTGTCAGTAGTTTGTGCTGTTCTGAGCACCTGGATTATGGGAGTCTGTCCCAGCATCCATGGCAAGCCAGGACACCCCTTACAGATGCCAGCCCAAGGCTTAAAAGAAAAAAGAAGCACCCAGTGCTTCCGAATTTACAGAGTAGTCCCAGGAGTGTTTTGTCATTTGACCCTCCTCAAGGCCATGCTGTCACCTGCCATTACACCTAATGTATATGCAGGGATGTGGATCCCTAGCAGGGCAGCGATTTCCTGAAAACTGTCCAGAGAGCCAGTGCGGGAGGCCTCAGTGCTGCTCATGCCGCCACTGCTGGCTTCCTGCACCTAGCACAGACCCCGCCACACTGGCTGTGGACACAGAGCACCTGTGTTAGGCAGCTTTTTCACTGCTGTGACTAAAAGACCTGATCAGAACAATTTTAGAGGAGGAAAGGTTTATTGGAGCACTCATGGTTTCTCAGGTCTTAGTCCATAGAAGACTGGCTCCATTCCTCAGGGCTCGAGGTGAGGCAGGACATTAGGGTGGGAGAGTGTGGCAGAGGATCACATGGTGATCAGGAGGGAAAGAGAGAGAGAGAGAGAGAGAGAGAGACTCCTCTTACCAGAAACAAATATAACCCGGAAGCCACGCACCCAGTCCCCACCTCCTCCAGCCACACCCTGCCACCTCAGTCCCCACCCAGCCGATCCCATCAGGGGATTGACTGACAGATTGGGTTAAGGCTCTCACAACCCACTCATTTCTCCTCTGAAGCCTCTTGCACTGTCTCACATGGAGCTTTGGGAGACTTCTCCCATCCACACCATAACAGGATCTAAGGCAAACACGGAGGCTGCAGGAGAATGCATCACCTTGACCCCACCCAGGACCCGGGGCCCTGGCAGTGTCACTGTGGGTGGCTGCTACATCACCTGGTTTTCAAAGCCTCACAATTAGGGCTGAAGCCTTGAAGGGCTCTGGTGGAAGCCTGAAGGCTGCAGGGGGCCTCATCCCACCTCTCTAAATGGCCTGCAGTTCATGTTGTCACATCATGTCACCCCGAGGCCAGAAGGCCAGACCGCAAATTATGCCTTACCCATCATTCGTCCCCTAAATCAAGCAAACCACAAAGCTGTGTGACTCTCCTTCAGATCCATGTAGCCTGATTGAACAGAGCGTGATTCCTGGGAGGTGCTGGCGGATGCCCAACAGCCCTGGAGGCTTATGGTCTGGTTTGAGGTGCTGGCCTCCAAATGAGCTGTGCGCTGGAGAGTTTTAGAGGCCCGAGCGTTGACTCCGATGCTTGCAGTGGGTTCCATAGGGCGGGATCCTGTTCTCCATGACGGGGTCCTTTAACGGCACAGCTTGAGGCCGCCACCGCCCCTATCAGCACAGGAGCTTCCCTTTGATTTTCTTAAGAATGGGCCTTTCCTGTACGAAAACATTTGGATATGAACAGCAGAAGCTGCATTTGCAAAACCTCCTCCCAGAAGGCCCCCTGGCCATCTCTGAGTCATTTAACCTCCCTCACCAGTGTCCACTGGACAGTATCGTCCATATGCTCCCTGTCTGTTCTCCAAACCAAGTCATGTGGTCAACCCTCGAGTAACAGCTACACTCATATTGCACACAGACTGCCCATTTCCCGATCTCCTCTCTGCCACAGGGCAGTATCCAGCCCATATTTCCAGCTCTGCCACCATCTTCTCTGAAGTATCTCTGACCCCTTCATGTTTGACCAAGCTATGCTCCACTTTTGCAATCCCACAGGAGCTGAGATTATCCCTTCTCACTTCACTTTGCAGCTAAAATGCAACTTTTGGAGCAACTGTGAATATCTACTTCTCTGCACCAACCTCAGACATTTCCCTTAAATGGCTTTCATTGAGAGCACCTGGCTGAGCAGTTGTTACAAAGGGGTTCACTGAACAAATGCAAGCTGTGGCCATTCTCAGCATTGCTTGCTGTGTGGATTAGGTTGTGCTTTAGCTCTTTGTAACAGGACTTGAAATTATAACAGTTTAAACAAATAAACAACAACAACAACAAAAAAAACTTGTTTCTCTCATGTCAATGAAGTCCAGAGTCAGATGGCCTAAGGCTGACATGGTGACCCTATTTTCAGGAGCCCACACTCCTCTTTCTAATTGTCCATCCTTATGGGTACCTCTAACAGTATGCATGCAGGAGCTCCAGTCATTATGTCCACATTCTAGATAAGAAGAAAGGCAAGAATTGTAGTACAGAAAGACTTCTTCCTTCCAGTTAAACCACTCCTTCTTGTAGGAGTGTAACAGAAAACCTCTGAAACTGGTGTCTTCTTATATTCAATTGGCCATCCTTATCTGTAGAAAAGGTGGGGAAATTTAACAACCTAGTTTACTCTAGACTTTCCTGATTAATGTAGGATCTACTTATCAGAGAAAGAAAGCCAGTCAGCCAGGCTGGACACTTGGGAGGTGAACAGCAGCATTGTTCATTGAAGACTTCCATTCACCTGATTAACAATGGTGTCTGGTTTGATGGTTTCTCTAGTAAAAGTAGGGATGACACATGCCTCTAAAATGTATCCAGAGGATGCAAAAGTATTGCCAAGAAGCCTGCAGCATGCTGGTGTAAAATAGAATAGCACATTTCTATGTACAACATAAAAGTTATATCCTGGAGACAAGTGCATGGGACCGGGGCCTTCAGGTCAGACACTGTGTGTCAGCGAAGCATCTTGAGGAGGTTCAATTGCAGCGTGTTTTACGAGATGCCAGGGCTGCAGGCAGGTGAGGTGATGGGAAGCAGAACCCAGGCATAGAGAAGAGAGGATAGCCAGGGGGACCCTAGAGCATACCCCCCTCTCCCCGATGTGGGAGCACTTTAGAAACACCTCTCGCCTTTTGCATGTCAGTCATGGACCTGGTATTCATTCACCCAAATAAGTCATCTCCACCTTAGAGTCAGATGGCATCTAAGAGATGGAGCTGGGAGGAATCCAGGGTCACTCACGTGGACATTGAGGAGAAAGAGGGAAAAGGAGAAGAAGGTGAAAAAGGACAAGAAAAGGAGGTGGAAAAGGACAAGCAGGGGTTTCTCGTTACAGCAATGACAGAAGTCAGCAGAGAAAGCCCAAGGGCACGGCCACATGTGAGCAGATGCTCTCAAAGAGGACAGACTCTCTGAGGCCTGCTAAGGCGGTCACCTAGATGGGGCCGGCATGGAGAGCTGCAAGAAGTACCGTATGTGACAGTGGAGTTTCACCTTCCACACTGTAGATAAACAAATATTATATCTTTAAAATACTCACTGTAGCAGCTACCCGGTACATTTTCTTCAAGTTAACGCTTGCTTTGTCTGCTTCATGTTTTTACAGCAGTGCCCTTCTTTTAGACTGATCCTAATGGAATCACTGACCCTGTTACAATCCTGGTCTAACACCCAAGAGTGTAAGTAGGAAGTCACCTAAATTGTGTGTAGATCACTTAAAACTGTCTTTTAGAGGAACTGTGCTGACCTCAGGACTTTGGGTCTTTGCTTTCTGGGCTCCGAGGGCCGTCTAGTGTAAGAGGACATTGGTCTAGTGGAGAACAGTCCAGAAAGTCATGTTTGAGGTGCCCACAGGCTGCTGAGGAAGGGTTCACTGCAATGCAGGTGAGGATCATGGGCGGCTGGGCATCCAGGAAAGACACCTGCTTGGGATGAGTGCTGGCTGTAGGCTGGAGACCACCCACTTCCAGGAAGCCAGGGGCAATGCTGCTCATCCCATCCATGCTGCACGGCCCTCCACCATCATCCAAGCCCCTCTTTCTGTCCAGCTAACACATTCTCCTCTTTGTCTTCTCTGAGTTCCAGGAAGTGGATGGATTCAGGCAACAGCTCACACGCTGGCTTTCAGACCACGTCGGTCATCAGTGGAGTCTTCACCTGGTGCCCAGGCAATCCTGCACTGGGATCTTGGACTGTCTCAGCCCCAGCCAGAGGGACAGGTGTGTATGTACACAAAGAGGCAGAGGTGAGAGAGATTAAAACCAACGGACCTATCTACTGACTAAAAATGATCACAAGATGCCACAAGATGACCAATATTCTTGTGGATTTATCAATCAAAAATCCAATTTCCTCTATTCATTTCATATTCTTTATAACAAATCCCAGCCCTAATGGGATTTTATTTTCTAACTGCCTAAGTAGGCTTCTTTAAAAAATAAGAACTCTTATACATATAACCACAACATTTTTTTCTTTTCTTTTTTGCTACCAGGGATTGAACCCAGGGGCGCTTAACCATGTAGCCACATCCCCAGCACTTTTTTTTTTAATATTTTACTAGAGACAGGGTCTCGCTGAGTTGCTTAAGGCTTTGCTAAGTTGCTGAGGCTGGGTTTGAACTCACAGTCCTGCTTCAGCCTCCCGAGTCACTGGGATCACAGGTGTACATCACAGCATCCGGTTCACAACATTTATTTTTAAAAGTTCACTCTGTCATTGAAAATTCCTATTAGTAGTCTCATCTCTTCCTGGATCCTCTCGTTTTATTTTAAGCTTTGGTTATTAAAAGTAGGTTATAGCTAAGGTACTCACATTATCCCAACTTGACGTGCTTCTTCTCTTTCTCTCTAGGGTTTCTCCCGCACTGGCCTCCTCTTTCAAGGATAATTTTGTGGAAGAGCCTGTAACACCTGCCGTTTAGAGATGCTCACAGTGTGGATGGAGTACAGAGAGCTAGAAAGGTGTCATCTCTCACCTTCTCCTCACCTCAAATTTCCTAGAAACCCATGAACAGATCTAGATCACCAGTTGATGGATGCTATTCAGATCTGATTATTTTATGAGAGGACTTCAAGGTGGGTTTCATGCGATTCACCCAGGAGGCTCATCGTACCTAATTATCTCTCTTCCTGTGATGTTAGTAACACGTGTTGGTCATCCATTGATCAACTAGGTCTTCAAAATGGTAATATTCTGTTTGTACAATCTCTTCTTCATTAGCCTGAATCCCTCTGAGGAGACACACCTTCCAGGGATTTCATCATGGTGCATTTTACTCTGGAACACTGTCCTAAGAGCACCATATAGTTCCTGGTCTGGCTTCCCCAACAACCTGGTCAGTTTGTGCACAGTCTATGGTTGTGCATTTTAGTGCACAGGGTGCCTGCAATATCTTTTTAACAACAATCAAATCTGAATGTCATCCCTGGTGCTAATTTTCATCCCATAAGACATCTCCAATTACCTCTTTTGGATTTGTTGTTCTTGCGGTTTCTTGCCACGACTTATTGACTCTCTTCTCCATTCCATTTATACTTACTTTCTCAGTAAGAGTTGAGAATTATATCCCATGTCAATGAGAAGGGAAGTAAGAAAATCATATGCAAAAGGGTGATTGACTAAGGAAGAAACCATATGGTATTAGCATCTGTTTTTTTCCAGCACTGTCCTAGAAAAGAAAATTGAGCCCTATCCTTGTAAAGCTCTAAGTTGTTATTTTTCACCCGAGGGAATAAGTCTAGAATCTCTGTGCTTTAAAATCTTTAAAGATTAATCTGTGACTTCAAGTGAAGATGGCTTAGCTGCACAGAAAAAGTATCCAGAGATAGCATCCCAGAGCCAAGAGAGAATGGCAGGCGGGGTGCAAACATGCCTCAAACTTTCATAGAATCCTCTGGCCTGGCCCTGGCTGCCATGTGTGTGAGGAAGTGAATTCACAGAAGCGATTACTTATCTGCTTCATAAATATGCAACGCACAGATGGCAGCCAGGGGTTCCAATAATCTTTTACTCTGGTCAACACCAGATGTTTTCCTAATTAGCCTAATGAATGTTACAAATAAGCTGTCAATGATGAAATTAAGGGGTTTATAAAGAGCATGATGGACTTTAGAAGTAGAGTCAGTGTCATTCATAACATTCAAGATATGGGAACTGGCTTAAAAGCCCAGACGCTCTCCCAAGGAGGCATGGAAAAGGCCGAAGGCTGCAGAGCTGTTTCCCTGCTTGATCCATACAAATTGGCACCAGAGGCTCCTTCAGCAAGCCCCGGGTCCACCTGGGATTCTGCAGTCTGTTTGGAAGCACAACCTGTGGAGTCCTTCTCTGGTACATGGCTGCTTTCCACAGAGGCAGTTTTGTGCAAAGAATACTTAAAATAATAGAGAGTTCGAATTCTCTTCCCACGCATTTTTTTTTCATTTTCTTGAAAATTCCTGTTTGTTTTCAGAGTATCTGTGATACCAGGCCTTATATAATTGTGTAGGATACTCGCCTCAGAAATGAGGGATAATGCCTCCGACTGAACGAAGCTGCCGACCAGGAAGGAACACTAAGAGGCACACAGATGGCTTTGTTGTTTGTGTCCATGACATTCCTCTGAGAGTGGAAGGCGCGGTCAGCAACTCGCCCGTGGTTTTCTCGGGGAATCACTTCCCGCTCCTGCTTTGTCCCACATTTTGCCTGGTCCATCTGTTTCAGTGCCTCTGATTTTGATGTCACATTGGTGCTCATTAGCTAAAGTTCTGCTGTGTTCTCTTTGGGGTACGTTGACTCCAGATTTAAGACTCCGACACCCTCTTACCTGTTACTTAGTGGGGTGAGGGTGGAGCTTGGGAGGAGAAATAGCTGGTTTTTGAGGACAGATTTGACCATCTCAGGGGGTGATCCCAGGGAGATGATGTGGGAGATGAGAAAGAAGCCGGTTGAAGACCCCTGCCAAGAACTGCAGGTGGACATGGGCAGCTGATGTCCAGGAAACATGCACAGGACCATTACCGGAAAAAGAGGAGCAAGACCCAGTCAGTGAAGGGAAAAAAGGGGTTCAAGAAGGAGGTGGCAGAACGATGGCCTCTCCTCTCTGTTCTCCACTTCACATTCTTGCCTGGTTCAATCGTGAGATGTCTCCTGGAGGTTTTCCCATCACCAAGGCAATGGGCCGCCCTCTGTTAGAGTCGGGAAGAAAGGCGCCTGATTTTAAATGTTCACACAAATTGCTCTTTCTTCCAGTAACTGGTTTCTGATCGTAGTTTATTCCAGCATCTGCACGTTCCTTTCGCCTTCCCTGAAGCCTCATTAGATCAGTCTCTTTCCAGCACAGCTGCTGAGCAGGGAATACCTCTGAAGAGCTGCCCATCCTGAGGCTCAGTGCCTGTGGAAAGGGAGTAGCTGATGATCCTGTGGAGAGACCTCAGTGCAGCAGGGCTGGGAGGGATTCATGGGAAGGGCTCTGAGAGACTGAAGGTGGTTCAGCCAGTTCCTCCAGAAGGAAGAGGGAGGCCCATGGATGTGCAGGTGGAACCAAGGCCTGCTGGAGGGTAATAGGCTGCCATCACTGGCTGAGGTGACCTGGAACCCTTTAATCCACAGGAACATAGAGATGATGGAGATCTGGGGTGTCTCTTGTGAAGGGGAGAAAGAGAGAGACACTGCACATTGTCAGACTCATCCTTCTGCACAACCTATCTCTTTTGAGCAGGGGAATTCTATTGCTTATTCTCTTAGTCTCTCTCATATTCATTCTCATTCATTCATTCATTCATTCATTCATCCATTCAGATTACATGTCTAGCAGGATCCTCAGAGTTCAGAAAACAGAGTTGATCAAAGCCCAGCCCCTGTGCTTAGGAGATCCCCTTTCGGAAAACACCTTTGCTGTCCAGGGCCACCAATGCTCATCTGTCCCTTCTCAGTCCCATTGATGACTTCTTCCTTCTGTGTATGGTGTCACAGACAAAAGAAAACTAAGAATCCAGAGGACTTCCTTGCAAAGATGAACTCTTCCCCTTACATATTTACTATGAATTCTACTATTTGGAGGGATTTATGGTTTCACATTATTCTTTACAAGGCTCTCTGTGCCCTGATTTTCAGTTCCTCTTGACCATACTCTTGGGTGTTACTGGAAATTTTCTTGAGTCAAGCTCCCCAACAGTCCACTTGGTGAAGTAGGTCAGATGAGCAGTGTCGGCATACTTCAATCAAATTTTCCTTTCAAAACAAAGTGGAACCCCCACTACCCCATGGTTCCTTCTTGTGTTCCCAGGCCTCTGCCTCCCTGCTGCACAAACACCTTGCCTCTGGTCAGACCAGCTAACATACCATTGACCCCTTGACCACGGGCTCAATCAGTTGGGCCCATCCCCTTTTCTGAAAACTCCTTACAACTACATTTGCCTTTAAGAAAAAAATATGACCATCAAGTATTTCACAGGATTGTCATAATACTTGAGTGGCCACTCTTTGCAAATCTTGGGAAGGCTAAGCTGCAGGCCAAGGGGAGAGAAGAGGACCTGAGAGAGAAGCAGCCAGGGTGGTGCTTGCTGGGTGGGCCAGACAATATGTGGGGATTTTATACACAAAACTGTTTTTCTTTCTTTTTTTTCCCCCAATATCAGTGGAGAAAATCGCTATTATTTCATTTAATTTTAGAAATCTTAAGGCTAGATGGATTAATCAAATTTTATAAAGTAATTCAGTTTATGAGTCAAGAAACTGAATTCCCTTGGCTAATTTGTAGCCTAGGTCTGGCTGTTGGGATTCCTAGTCTCGTGATCTGTCTTTATACAAAATATTCTGCCTACTCTCTGACCCCAGCAAATTGTCACATACCCATAATGCACAAACTTAAAGCTATTATTTAGACATCAAATTCAAGGTGAGTTGTTATATTTAACATCAATTGGTATTATGAAAGACGTGAAGATGCCTGTGTTCATGCTTGATTTGCAGAGATTCCTGCAATTCACCTAATTGTACAAATCCAGAGTTTCCATGTTCCCAGCATTGCACACTTAGGAACCATCACATGTGTGAGAGTCTTCAGTATTCCTCTTAGGTGCATCATTCCCATGCCAAAAATCATCTCTTCTTAGAAATTGGGTGATGGTTTTAAACAATGATAGATTTATTGATTGCTAATTTTTCTAAACCAATTTACTGAGCCCACAATCTGTGACTGAAATCAGCCAAATGCTGAAGAATAAAGATTCTGCACTTAATTGCCTTAAGTCATTGAGGGATTTAAATGCCAGAAAGACAGTGATAGGCAGCCAAGTTCAGATAAAGTGATTTGACATTTAGAGGATGTAGAAGTGTATTCCAGGTGGGAAGTTAAAAATAAGTTTAATAATAACTACCATTTATTTTGCCTCTATTATGTGCTTTCATGTGGGCCAAGTGCTTTATATAAATGGATTCACTTAATGTGTCCAGGAGTCTTACACGATAAGCAACACTTAACTATTCACAGAGCATCTATTTTTGCAGACCTACAGTACCTAGGGGCGGATATGCCTGTTTAAATGGCTGAATACCACGAAGAAATGAGAGTTTCAGGAACTCTCCCAAAGCTTTGTAATAGCTACAGTCTACCGCACGGGATTTGACAAAACGTGCCCTTCTTCCTCCCAAACAGAAAGACACACAGTCATCTCTGTGCACTTACTGGAGGGAAAGCAGTCAAGACTGAATTCAAGAAATATTCAGTGTCTGCCAGCGGCAGGCAGTGGGATAAGTAATGGGACCCTGTGAAGGGCTGGAAGTCAGGAGAAAACTGCAGGAGAGCTCAAGTTTATTTAAACTGTTCCTTAATGTGATGAAAAACAAAACTGGAGAGACTTCTCAAAAATTCCCTCCTTTGTGCTTGGAGTCGAGGCAGTGAGAGCTGAGCAGGCAGAGGGAACTGGAAGAAGCGCACTGTGAGGTGGGCTGCTGGGGACCAGTGCCAAGAGGTCCAGCGCACCCTCGTATTGTGCCGATGCGATGGAACCGGAACGCACCCAAGTGGAGGAATGGGGTGCCCCACAGCAATCCTGCTGAGCTGGCTGGACCGAAGGGCCCGGGCGGGCACACCTCGGGCCCTGGGGAAGCCGGGCCAACACTCTGCTCTTGTGAGTAGGCTCTGTTGGAATCCAGCGGCCCCTCATGGTTTAGCAGTTGTCTTTCAGGCTTCAAAGGCAGCACTGAGTCGCTTCAGCCAAGAGCATGATGCCCACAAGGCCAACAGTGTTCACTCTCTGGTCCTTGACAGAAAAAGCTTGCCTCTCCTGGTTTGGCACTTGGTTCTGTAGTTCTAGAGGGCTAGTGTAGTTTTTGTTTGTCTGTTTGTTAATTTCAACTCTCCTCTCCCTGCTGTTGCTGTGGTTGCCTTCATTCATTTTCATTTGGTTTGCGTTTTGGGAGGACCGGAGAGATGCCACCTGCAGGCTGGCTTAGAAAGGCAGATGGGTGGAAAGAAGCAGATCACACCAATTGAACCCTCAGGGACAGAACTAAGGGATCTCCCGAGATCTGAGGACCACAAAGTCAAATAGCACATTTTTTTTTAAATCTCATTGTTTTTCTTTTTCTATTGGTGCTGAGGGTAGAACCTGGGGCTTTGCACGTGCAAGGCAAGTGGTCTAGCACACAGCTATGTCCTCAACACAGCCCTGGCTTCCCATCTGCAAGCTGCCATGGTGGGAGGAGAACTGGTAACGTGGGTGAGCAGGACTGGCCAGATCAATTCCAGGCAGACAGGTAGAGTTAGAGCAGCAGGCTGTGTGCAGGGTTCAGAGGAGCCCGTGAGCTGAGCTGGTTCCTGCAGAGGGAGCTTTTGAAGCCAGGGCGGAAGCTGGGTGAACTCTCAGCAAACTCGGATTTGTGGCTGGGCATTGCCCGAGGGACAGCTGGACAGGACACATGTGTTTCTGACTGTCAGCACCGCCTTCCCGACTCCTGGGAAACCTGGAACCACTGTGGAAGCTTCCACACTCCCCTGACACCTGGCCTGATTTCTTTTTGGCCTGGAGCATCTTTCCTCATATTAAGTGTCTATATGTGAAGTCACCTCCTGACTAATTCTAATAATTAAAGGAAAGTACAGGGACGACAAAGGAGCCGTCTTCTTCAACCCATTCTTCTTGGTCCCCCCGTTCAGCAACTTACTGACATTAAATCGCCGGCTCACTGGGGATATGTTTGGTGCAGACAGAAAATTGAAAATGTATTTCCACTACATTAAGGAAATGGTCATTTTCAAAATGAATCTCCTTATGAGAAGTAATCAGAATTAGATAAGGACGAGGAGAAAAATGCCTGCGATATTTAGATGGTTGAGATATTAAGGGTGATTAATTGTCATCTTAATGTCACAGGCCACACTTGCCTCATCTGTTCTCCTAACTGACCTCTTCGTGCCCATTACACTTCTCCAGAGTTGAAATGAGTTTTTAAGTGGACGCTGCCCAGGTTGATGCTCAGCAAGCGTTTCTGTGATGAATGGGACAAGGTGGGCGGTGATACTCCTAGCCTGTTCGTTCTTGTCACTATGTAAAAGATGCATCCTGGGCACTACAGTCAGAGGGACCCAGATTAAAATCGTTGGAATTCACCTCTCTTTGGCTCATTTTCTTGGACTCTTATAGCAGTTATTTCATTCAGGGGTGGTAAAGACTGAGAATGTAAGGATAAAACAGCCCCACGGCTAACAGGCAGCAAGAGCTCAATCAGGCTTCCACCCTCCTTGTTTACGCAACTTGGTTTCCTTCCAGAAACAGTGCCAGCAAAGATGGGGATGGGGTGGGGGATGGCTTTTTCTTCTCAGATAGTGGAACTTTTGCCACAGCAAGAAGGACCAGAACTCTCTTGTGCTCTCCTGAAGATCAGCAGCCACTACGGGGCGAAGTCATTTAGCACCTGTTCTTTGCAGAGATGGTGAGCCAAGTCCTAACCTCTGCTAATGCCATAGAGAAAGAGGATGTGCTCTCTAATGCTCTTACATGGCAGGCGAAACTCTGGACTCTCAAGCCTTGGACTCTCAAGCAGCTGAAGATACACATGCCATCCCTAATACCAGGAAACAGTCATTGCCTTGGTGGGCTGCAAGAGTTAGCAGACACCTCATCCCAAAGAAATCAGGCCAAAGAAAATCAGTGGATCAGTGTACTCAGCATTTGTCATGGCAGCCTGTCCTTGGTAAGGCACAGCCAGAACCACCCAGGGATGTTTCTTAAGCATAGTAAATCAGCAGCTGAGGAACTAGGATGGAGAAGTATGTGCATTTACATATCCTTATAAATGGGAGATTTTGGGAGATTATTAGTTGTCTTTAGCTGGGAACCACTGATAAAAAGAATAAAGGAGACCCTCAGGCTGGAAAAGATAAGACCTGGGAGACAGGCTGTCAGGAAGGAGGGTGTGCTCGACCCTATGGAGAAACTCAAAAGCAGGCTCATGCAGACTAGCCCCGTCTTCTCTCAGAAGGTAGAGTCAGGGCCAAGGCTGCACAGAAACAAGTCACATGTGAAATTAAGAAGTTTTCTGGGCATCGTAGTACCTTTGAACCAATGACAACATCGGAGCATCCAGGTAGGGAAACTATGTTCTGGGATCACAGGAAAGGACTCCCTGCCTGAGACGTGAGGTGTACAGCCAGAAAAGAGGGCGGTAGCTCTTTGACAGGGGTCTGGATCCCCTGGGGTCTCCATGAATCTCCATCGTGCTCCCCATGGAGGTCTCCTAAAAGAGCAGGTGACATTAAAAACAGTGTTTAGTGTCTTAAGTGAAGAGTTTATTGTGCTTTATCCTCCTTTCCATCCAAAGACAAGGGAAACATTTCAAAGTGCATCCAATAAGCTGCCTATTCTCAAATGATGCACGTTCTAAAATCATTTCACCCCTTCCATGAATCCAGTTAGGTACATCCTTGCCAGTGTGATGACTCTTCAGAGGCCACTACACAGCTGGCCTGGGGCAAGCGGGTGGGGAGGGCCCCTGGGTTAGCGGGAAGCAAATGTGGGAGAGATCCTTACCAGAGGACAGAAGTTTGGTGGAGAATAGAGCAGCCTGAGGTTCTGGAGAGACGACACTCTCAAGAGATCACCTTTTGATTTCTCGGCTCTGTTAAAGAGCAATCACACCTACTTGGGACTTCTTTGGGATACAATTGATGGAGAATCACTAAGAATTAGCATGGGCCAAAATGAGAGCTTTTCCCTAGCCCCCTAGAGGGCAGGGGTGCAGCAAGGGCAGGGCCTCGAGGGTCACCTCCACCCCTGTCACTTCTGCCTCTCTTCACCTCAGCTTCCTCCCTCATAAGGCTCTTCAGACCTTGTTCCCAGAAGGGACAAGCTCTTGCCATATCTAGTACCAACTTCAAATCTGGCCAAATGCCTCTGACTGACCTAAGTCCTCACATCGGCACGAGGAACAGTGCATTCCAGAAGCCATGTTGGGGACAGGCTAAGCAAACTGAAAAAAGAAAGAAAACATAGCACAGTGTGTGCGTGCAGTTGAGTTAACAGTTTTCAGAGGGGAAATCATTACTAAGATGGTGGAGTGGTGTGAAGGGTCAGAGTAAGGGGGCACTGAATCAACCCACCTTTGTACCTCTGTAGCAACCCTTCAGTTCTATACAGTGAACAGACTTCTGGCAATTCACTCTGAATAACCCGTGTTATGGTTAGGGTGCCCAAATTATTAGTAGCAGTGGTGAAAAAACAAAAGTTAAGTTCCCTTAAAAGAAGCCATTAAGCGACTATCATTCCTCTGTAATGTAATGTCGTCATATTACATGACTGGAAGCTGCTTATCAAATTGCAAGGCATGCTATTCATAGACTTAAGAAAACATACAATAGTGTGGCATAATGATGAGATGTTTTCTTTCTTTTTTCCTAATTCTCTTTAAAACTGTTAAATGCATTAATTGACTTCAAGTGATGTCCAAACAGTAAATATAGAGTGGGGACACTTTTTCAATCTTTCTGCCTAATTCTAGAGCGTTTCCTCCTTGGGCTTCTGTTCCTTTGTCTGGCTTTATCATGTGGTATTTTCAGATAACTATCTGTGTACTGTGTAGACCTCTAATATCTCAAAGGCCCTGCCCATTCTCATGAATGCATGTGTCATCTTTGCATTGATGACTGTAAACGTGTCGTGTCAGCTTTTAAGAAAGTGGGTCATTGATTATTTGCAGGCTCCACTTTGAATTGTGATTTCCACTAAGCATACTGTATTCCCAGTGAAATTTTTTTTTCCTCCCTTCCCGCCCTCCTTTCATTCTGGATTCTCTGTGTCTGAGATATCAGAATCAACCATGTTAATAAAGTCTCAGAAACCTCACTCCAACTTCATTACCCCACAATGGCTTTCTTCCACTAACCTCCTCCCAACACTTCAAAATGTTGTTCAGAGATACACCTGGTGGCTGCAAACCTACTCGGCACAAGTAACCAGGAATGTACTATGTTGCCAGGGACTAGAAGGGAGTTTCCTTCAAAGAATAGCCTGACAGTTACAAGAAACAGCCCCCTGAGAGACATCCTGCCTGGGAGACACCCTGCAGCCATATGTCTCCCTGAGACATCCTGCGGCCATCTGTCTTCCTGAGACATCCTGCGTTATCTCACCTTGTGAAGACATCCAACAACTGCCAATAAGAGAGCTCCCCCATCCCCAGCCCACAAATACCCCTGTGTGAACAATAAAAGTTTTCAGCTTGATCAGAACTCCTGTCTTGCTGTCACCCTTCGTGTCTCTTGTCCCTTCATTCCTCCCCATCTAGGTTCGCTGCCCACGTTGATGTGTCCTGCCGGTCGGGACACTATGTATAGAATTAAAAGCCATCTCCTGCCTACACCTCCCCAAGGTTGTCCACTACTTACAAGACACACAAAACACACTTGGCAAGATGTGTAAGGCTCTTACTCCCTGGAACCTCTGAAATTTAGAGAAAAATTGTGTGGCATGGAATCATTTGTATTTGTACACAGTGATGAGTTCTTCCAGTGCACATACCTGGCGTTTTATCAGGCATGCAATTCTTTCCGACTTTTCACCAACCCAACCCCTCCTCATCTAAGCAGCTCACTTCATACATTTCCTAGCATACAAAGAACGATTGTTAAAAATGATGCATGATGAAGCAGGCACAGATTAGGAAGGTGTGTTGAGAGCCACAGCCAAAGGGGCCCAAGCAAACTTCCAGCTGCCAGCAAACTTCCAGCTGCCGGCTGATGATTGGCTCACAGCAGCCCCAGCAACATCTAGCTGATTGGCTCCTCTGTGGTGATGCTCATTGGGCTGTTTCCCTGCCCTTTCAGACCACGGAGCTGCTCATTGGGGGACTTCTTTGGCTCCGCCCACACGACCCAGCCAATCGGCCTCAAGAGCAGGAGGATTGTGGGAGGTGGGGAGGTTGGTGTGGGTGAGAGGCTTGTGGAAGCCAGTGGTGGCAGTTGGGCTCTGAGGGTTTTTTCCTGAGGAGCTGTTTTGTTTGGCGTTTGTAGTTCTAAAAATAAAGTTAGTTTCTTTTGACAAGTGGCTCCTGAATTGTGCCCAGTCAGACTGCAGAAAGGTGATGCTACTTTCCTATTTGGGGAAATGAAGGACAATAGACCTGATAGTTCTATAATATTGACTTATTTCCTCATTGCTAGGGTTTAATTGTATCTTCCGTAAAATCCAGGTGTTGCCAGTGTGTCCTTATTAAGAGATGACTAGTTCATGAAGTCACTAGGCCAGGAGGTCACCAGGCCTTGCAGTCACTAGACCATTCAATCACTAGGTCATGAGGTCACCAGGCCTTGAGGTCACTAGACCATGAGGACAATAGATCATGCAGTCACTAGACCTTGAAGATTTTAAGCCATGAAGTCACTAGGCCATAAAGTCTCTAGGCCATGCTGTCACTAGCACGGGAACCTGCTAGGCCATGAAGGTTCCTCCTTTGTGAGTGGAATTAGGCCCTTGTGCAAAGAAGCTTCGTGTAGAAGGCAGGTAGCTTGCCCTTCCATGTTCACCATGTGAGGGCCCATTCGGAGGATGCCACAAAATGGTGCCATCTTGGAAGCTGAGAGCAGCCTCAGCCAGTCACTGACTCCACAGCACCTTGTTCTTGGACTCCCAGCCTCCAGAACTCTTAGAAAGGACATTTCTGTTCTTTACAAATTACCTACTCTGCACCATTTTGTTGAATTAGCACTGGACGACCCAAGACAATCCCCTTAATACCCTCTGCAGCTAGTCTTGGTACTATCCATATCTGAAATAAAGGAGACTGAGAATGGGGAAGTCATCTACCAGTCCCAGAGCCCCTGTGCAGCAGGACCAGGGCTTGGTACCAGGCTTCCTACCACCACACAGTCCCGTTTCCCAAGTAGACACAATGACACATCCACTGTAAAACAAGATGCCACAAGATCATGACCCACATAGATCTAAAATCACAAAACTCCACTCTTTTGACTCTCTTGTGTTTCTGCTCCTGTCTTGCAATGTATTGCATATTTTCAATAAATTGACTCACTCTGGTCCTGCTATTTTGGAATGCCTTTGTCTTTGGTGCAGTGATGTCAGACTGTTTTGACTACAGTCCTCTTAGGCCACTGTAAGATCCCATGATCACTTTTTCTATCCTGTTCTAATTTTGATGTAAGAAAAAAAAAAGTAACTCAATAATGACATAGAAAAAGAACAAATAGGACTGAGAATCATAGAAAAATAGTAATTACACAAGAACAAAATGATCAGCGAAATTACACCTAAATGCAATCCAACATATATATTAATGACTACCGAAATAGCAGCAATCAGAATTCTCGACCAGCCTGAGACAGAGCAGATGACAGATGACGCACTTCAGAACAAAATTATGAGAATCCCAATTATCTCTGATTATGTATGCACAGTAGGAAGTTTGTAGTGCTTCAGACAAAGTGTTGCATGGCAACCAATTTTTTTTTCTGTTAGAATACTAAATTAGAATCTCCAGTAAACTCTACTTATGCAGTAATTTTAGTTTGAAAATATCAAATATTAGTCACTTTTAAGAGCTATTGCTGCAAGGGTGCTAGAAAATTGGCCATAAACACAGTAAGACATCAGTTGCTAGAACTGTCTGATGTTTGCCTACATGGGACACAAATGCAGTGGATAAATTTGGATTTCTTACCCACACAAAGGTGCCTCTTTTCAATTGGTCTTACAGTGGACATTTCCAACATTTATGCTTCTGCTCTTAAGATAATGGTTTTAGAACAAACACATACCTCATCTCTGTCTTACCTTCATCCATCTGATCTGGTCCTGATGGGATAGGGATGAGTGCAGCTGGTTCACACTGTGACCTGACCCTCTGTCTGATGTCCACATAGTTTCCTGGCACCACCTTCTGCAGTGACATCAGCCTGGTCATGCTGATGTGACCTCCTGTGTATGTGCTACCAGAATCGTGTAGTTGATTTCATAGGGCTAAGTGGTGCTCTGCTTGGCAGCTGGTGTGTGAGAGGAGAGGTGGGGAATAGGTTTCACAGAGAAGGGGTCTTCCTCATGTGCCATAACCGGGGTTCAGATGCTCAGACGCCAGGAAGCAAGTTACCAACATTCATACCAACTCAGATTATAGCCAGGAGGCTAAAGCCCACATTCTCACTAGCAGATCACTTTATACCAGTTCCTTCACCTTTCTGCCCCTGGGTCCTTACCGGCAAAGTCGAGAAACTAAGACACACACTTTACATTTACAGTGCTGTGTGAGGACAAAGAGACTGGCTATACAGGTGGATGAGAAAGGTATCTTCTCACAACACACAAACCAGAGAGATGACTGTGAACCCCAGGGGCAAGAGAAAGAGAGGGCAGTCCAACAGGGGAGCAAAAGGCCAAAGACACCGAGACCCGTGTCTGCTAAAAACGTGGGTCGCAGTGTCACAGATGACGGGTAGATGTGAGAGGCCAGGTCTGAACAAGACTGCATGCTGTGCAGGATGTGGAATCCTTCCTTCGTGTTTCTCACATTTATATTTTATGAGACTTTCACAACCACTGTGTATAACTCACAATGCAATCCATTCTTATGAGGTTGACAAGCAGGAGTTATTTCAAATGTAAAACAAAACAAAACAAAAAACAATCATCAGAAGTGTGAGTTTACATCTTTGGAAGTTTCATTAGCACTAAGTTGGAAGACTAGTGTGTTCACATCACAAACAATGGCCCAGTCCACATGCCACGGCGAGTTAAGTGGGGTGATAAAGACCACAAAAGTGAAAAGAAGGCTACAAATGTTTTAAAAAATCAGAAATATTTCAACCAGAATTTAGGAAGCCTGGAGTCTGAATCAGAAGCCCTGGGAACCAAGACTTGCCTTCTTGCTTTTTGCATCTGTGCTCATAATCCTCCCTATAACAGCACCTGAACTGCTGACAAAATATCCACGGATGTGTTTGGAAAGATTCAATCTCGATGTTTAAAGCTTTTGTACGTCTTGAAATTGGAAGGAATAATTGCTGCACATGTGATTGACACTTAGGGAATTGCAGGTTTTTCTGTGTCCATAGAGTTAGCAAATGTACCACAAGATCCAATTCCGTGCTTAGCCTCCTTCCTACTTTATCCAATCTACTCTTCATGGAGCACAGGCATCTTCCTGTGTTTCTGCTTCTCTTCTATTACTTCCATCCTCAGCTTTTAGCTCTTGTGATAGTGACCCATGGTGTTCTTTGAAGCATCTTACTTAGAGTGTGGACTGAAGTTTCATAGAATTGTTTGCTGATCTTTATTTAGCTATGTCTTCTTTATAAACCCTGCAAGACTGAACTCAGATCATTTCATCCCAGAAATCCTTCCCTGTTCATCTCTCCATCAAAGATGTACAAATCCACCCCAGGTCTCCAGAGGCAGAGCTCCCGTGTGCGCTGGGTCTTGCTATTTTCTGTTCCTAAATCACTTCTATGACTATGTTTATAACAATTTATAACACCTTTTTATCTATAGGTCTCTTCTCTCAGTGGATTGAAGTGTGTCAAATGTCACCTTTCTCATCTTTGTGCTCCCGCCTTGTATCTGGAACTTGTTAAGTGCTCAATCAATATTTCTTAAAAGGAATTTTTATGATCATACTCCACAAAAACTGGTCAACACGGGTGAGAAGACTTACAGATTGATCTGGAATAACCCAGTAGACTGAGGGAAATCTCCGTGCTGTTGTAGCTTTTATCTGTGTGGACCCAATACCTACAGGACACTGCTAGTGTCACACTGCACTGTGAACCGCTACGCACAGAAAACCCCATAAGTGATGCCGCTTGGCCTGTTCTGACTTGAAACTAGCTTGAACTTGAACTTGGACAGAAATTAAAAAGACTGGCTGAACACAAAAATTGTGTCTTTGAATCTTTTTTTCTTGTGTTTATTTAATGTTCCCATGAGAGGAAAGGCTTAATCAGCAAAGGGTCTGGAGAAAGATGAAAACAGATCACAAATTTAAACACAGGAGAGATTCAATGAATCTCTAGGCAGGGGGTCTGAATTTTAGTATCTAATTATTTTAATAATACAACAAAGTATTCTATCAGTTTATTTTTCATTCACCCAGTCAATAATGTATTTACTTTATGTGGATTGAGGACATATGGACTCTATACTAGGCATTGCACTAAAGGGATTCGGGTAGATGGCATTCATATTATTAACACAGTATAATTTACAGAAAGAGCATTTTCATGGCTTGGTAGTCAAACAACATCTATTAAATTGTTCTTAATATCATCATCTGCATTTTATCAAGAACAACAACAACAACAAAGAAAAAAGAAACAGATTCAAAATGGTCAGTGACTTTCCCAGCTTGTTATTGTTGATTTCATGCCTACACTTGGACTTGAAATCAAGTTTTATGAAGCATGGACATTCTGGCCTATTGGGCAGTTTTGTGGTTAGCGTCCACATTGTCAAGCTGATATCTCACATATTCAGCCTTTTAGATGATCACTGAATCCATGCATTCTCCCCCAACTCCCTCCCTTCCTCCTTTCTTTTTAAGAAGAGTTATTGATGCCTACTTTGTCCAAGACCCCTGTTAGATATCCATCTTCATTCATTGACTCACTCACTGTTGGGAATTAATAGAACACTGGTGACTATCCATTATAAACATAGAATATATAATATAAATTTAGAAACGTTAGAAAGCTATTTATGTTCCAGAACATTAAAAAATAAAACATACAGAAGCAGCAGATTAGAGACAAAAATGGCTTTGAAATATTTTTCTTGAAAATGTTAGCACAAGCTAAGACAATGCTCCTGAGGAAATGGCTTGTCATGGGTTGCATTCCATTTTGAAAATAATGAGTGATGATACGAAAGTCCTGGTGCTTTCACTTCACTGTTGACTAGTTTTATTTATTTTTATTTACAAATAATATCACACATAATATTTAGAAATTTAGGGAAAATCAGAAAAGCATAAAGAAGAAAACAAGGGGCTGGGATGTGGCTCAAGCGGTAGTGCACTCGCCTGGCATGCGCGGGGCGCTGGCTTCGATCCTCAGCACCACATAAAAATAAAATAAAGATGTTGTTTCCACCTAAAACTAAAAAAATAAACATTTAAAAAACTCTCTCTCTCTCTCTTAAAAAGAAGAAGAAGAAGAAGAAGAAGAAGAAGAAGAAGAAGAAGAAGAAGAAGAAGAAGAAGAAAACAAAACTGAATTGTTTTCTTTTTACCTGTATGGAATAGAAGGAACTTTGGACAATGTCCTAGATTATATCATTCTGGTGTTTATCTATATATTTGAGGTTTCTATTTACATCATTATACTTTACAGATTTAGTGTCCTGTCCTATATTTTAAAATCAGCCTTTTATGCTTAATACTATATTACAGATTTATACTTTTACCATGTATGCAAGTATGTATATATATATATACGTGTATGTGTATGCATATATGCACACCCTGAGATGGCTTTAGAGGCTTCTGGCCTTCAGCTCTGGAAACTTCTGTCTTGGTACAAAGTTCTCTACCAGCTTTCGTATCACCCTGGGTAAGTCTGTGCCTCTCTTGGGATATCTGCCACATTAAAAAAAAATATATATATATGTATATATATATATATATATTATATATACAATTGTAGAAGGTGATGATTTCATAATACGGCTTGAGCCACATCCCCAGCCCCTTGTTTTCTTCTTTATGCTTTTCTGATTTTCCCAGATTTCTAAATATTATATGTGATATTATTTGTAAATAAAATTAGTAAACAGTGAAATAAAAGCACCAGGACTTTCGTATCATCATTCATTATTTTCAAAATGGAACTTCCCCTCAGCACAAAGTCTTCCCCATTGCCATAGCAGGCCAAGGGGTGTTTGGCGAAGACCAGCCCATTTCACTGGAATCCTTAAGCTTGGCATGTATCTGTGCTGAAAAATGGTTTTGACTTTAAATGTACATGTATGCCCTTTTGCTTTTGTATTGCCATTCTTTCTGATTACACTATCTGTAGAACAGAGTCCTATGTCATATTCATTGGTACATCCATTGAGCTCAGCCCAGTGCCCAACATGAAGGAGATGACCAATGTATATTTGCTGAGTAAGTGAATGAGAGAAGGAAGGAGGGAAGGAAGGAAGATTTAGAGATATATTTGAAGTATAATTCCTTCCTTACTTTTTTATTTATGGATCAGATGATTGGATAAAGAAACTGGGGCATATATACATAATGAAATATTATTCAGCATTAAAAAAGAAAAAAAATATGGCATTTTCAGACATATGGATGGAGTTGGAGAATATCATGCTAAGAGAAGTTAGCCAGTCCCCAAAAAACAAAGGCCAATTGTTCTCTTTGATAAATGGATGCTGATCCATAATGGTGGAGGTGGGGTGGGGCATGGGTAAAACGGAGGAACTTTGATTGGGCAAAGGGGAGGGAGGGATGGAGGGAAGGGAGTATGGGAACAGAAAGATGGTGGAATTATATGGACATCATTACCCTAGGTACGTGTATGATTGCACATATGGTGTGATGCTACATTTTATACAACCAGAGAAATGAAAAGTTGTGCTGCAATTGTGTACCATGAATCAAAATGCATTTGCTGTCATATATACCTAATTAAAATGAATTAATAATTTTTTTAAAAAGACTCTTAGCTCTGTGTCTTTATCTTTCTTCGAGCCACCAAAATCCAAGTGTCCAAGAATTTCTTTATATTAGTTCATGAACTCTAAGCAGAGGGACAAGAACTGTTGTTGCCCCTGGGCACTAGCCCTGGTTCCATCATAACCAGAGCCCTTGACATCACAAGACAGTGTCAGAGGCCAGCATCATGTGACACAGCCTGACAAGATAAACAGGGAGTAATGTCTGAGTGTCAGACCAGAGTGTCTGAATGGTAGAGAGACTGGGCAGCACAGTGTGTCCTAACACTACATTCCCTGCTGACTAGGTGCCTACCTCCACAAGGCCACCACAGAGCGGGAAAATCCAAAATTCTTTCATGTTGCCCCAAATCTTCCCTCCCTTTCCTTATATTTCCCCACTTTATAATTATTACTTTTATAACTAATAGAAGTAATAAGTAATCAATTTTCAAAACCACAATGATATCAGATCCTACAGTTGGAACCCAACTAAGATATACCATCTCCAATAAATGAGATATTTACATAGTCTAAAAGTATCTCACCATGCAATAAAATGAAACAGGGAAGAAAGATGGGGTTTTAATATCAGAAAAGTGGAGGAAAGGATTTGCTTGCAGAAAGAATACTGTGGAGCAATTGGGAGTGAACTGGTGAGAAAACAACAGGGGTGAATCATGCAGTATTGTCACGTGGAAATTTGCTGGGAAAGGACGCTGAAGACATTTCATAAATAAGAAGAGGAGAAATATGATCAAAAATGGATTTTAAAAAGCAAAAGAAATTATACTTACAAATCATAATTATAATAAAACAACTTAGAATAATATAGAAATCAGTGGAATAAATTGGAGATGTCTCTGAGGAGGTGTTATTTGATCCGTGACATCTCAGGAGGATATAACTATGAGAATAGTTGGGAGAAGTGGCCTCCAGGCAGAATAAACAGTATGTGTAAATATCTTTAAGTAGAAAACAGGTTAAAGAAGCATTGGTAATTGGAACTTAATGAGGAATTTTTGGAGCAAGGACTGAGATACTAGGCGTAGATTTGATCTTGGATATAATAATGACTTTGAATTATGATGATGATAAGAAGATGATGATAATTCACATTTACTAAGTCTTTACTCTGTGCCTGATGTACTTTATATTTGACTCATTTAGTTGTCACCTCTGCCATTTGTAATGAAGAGTACTCTAGCCTCCATTTTACCAATTTGTGAAGGGAAACATGGAGGCATGAGAACGCTGCTCCAAATCACATAGATGATAATATCACATCAGTGGTGTGCCAAGACAATGAGAGTCTCCTTAGACTTGTTTTTAAGAAAAATATTTCCAACTATCACGTTATAAAACTATTAGAGATGTAAAAAGTAAAAGATAAAGAATCATCAGAGCATATTATAATCATCAAAGAGAAACAAAAGAGTGGTTTACACTAGAATTTTTCCAGGGATGATATGAAGTGGGTACACCACTAATGTGAAACTAGTCATCTTAGGTTCTATGACTCAAAAAGTGTAGCAGTTTCAGCATCTCCTGGGCCTACCCCACCCCTCCGTTGCTCTGTCTCTGTCTGTGTCCCTGTCTCTCTCTCTAGCACGTGCACATACATGCACATACGTGCACACATACAATGGAGATTATTTATGGTGTGCATCAAAGGAGGTCTTTTGGTCTTAATAACTTGTGCAGGGCTCAAGCTGCGACCACCTGCTGTGTAGCAGAAAGATAAAAAACCACAAGATCTGTTCAAGTGCAATTCAATAGTCATCAGCCCGGGATTGGGCTAGGACTCTAGTTTCTTAGTGAGGACCTGGAAACAGCAAGTAGGACAGCAAGTAGGATCAAGGGAGTTCACCCTCCTCGGGACATTTGTTACTCAGGGGGGAATCTGATGCTCAGGGGCCCACTGCTCAGAAGTCTTCCCTGGTGCATCAGAACCTGGACCCAGCTAGATGTCACTGAAGATGCTCTGTTGTCAATCATGCAGGTCCAGTGTTTCCAGAGTGGCATGAGATAGAACCTGCCGCAGTGAAGAGAACTTTAACAAGATGTCTTTTTTTTGTTCTCTTGCATAAAGTATGTACCTCTTTCTGCTAGCTCCATGCTGACCTTTTGCACAATTGGTCTTTATTTATTTTTTTTGCTTTTTTTAAATTTTTTTATTAGTTGTTCAAAATATTACAATGATCTTGACATATCATACATTTGATTCAAATGGGGTACGTAATCTTAATCTTATTTTTCCATGTGTACAGATTGCAGGATCACATTGGTTATACAGCCACGTTTAGCACAATACAATAGACACTAGTATGGCCCTATGTACAATTGGTCTTTATTAAAAATTCATATCCTTAAAATACTTCAAGAATTTTATTTGTGGACCATGCCTGCTCTGATAACTTCATTGAAAACACCAGTCTCTATTCTCTGCCCTGATAGAATCAAATGTGCTCCCTTAATGAGGGCCTCCCAACCCTTGGGCATCCCCAAGCTGCCTGATGGAAGCCCAGCTCCAAGCATCAGGTGAGGAGTTGCTAAGGGGATCCACACAGACTCAAAAACATTGCTCTCCTTTGTTATTATTAAGATGGTGTCTAGTTAACTGGGGGGTCTCATGACAGAATTTTTAAATAGATGCATTTTTTAATCTCACCCAAACATAACTCTTTATTATGCAAATGAGCACTGTAGACTTTCTGTTGATGTTTCTGCTGAATTCAAGCATATTTTGGCATGAACTGCATTCTTCCTGCAGTCAAGAGCTGTTGATTAATCACACAAGCTGGGGGCAGGGTGTGGGAAATAGCAGCTTCCCACCACCACTACCCACTTGTCAAGATCGCTGACACATTGCCTCATTTTATTGATGTACCTTGTTAGTGGGAGGGGAAGAGAGAAGAGAGAAAGGGAAGGAGCAGGAAAAGAGGCACTGGGAAGGAAGATGTGTGGCCATGCAGGGAGGGAGAAAGAAGCATCCAAGTGAAGATGATAGGAAGAAATCAGGCGTATGTGACAAGGATCTGAAGAAGCTGGGCAGCTGAAAGGTTCATTCAGCAAATGCTGCCACCCCATGGAGTGTGGACCTATAACACCTGAGAAAAAGCAGGGGTCTGACAGAGGCCAGAACCATAATGGTGATGCTCTGGAGTGTGGAGAAGGGAGTGAATCCCCTCGACTGTGTTCAGGCAGGGCTCCCAGTGAAGGAGACAGTTGGGTATGTTTTTCAGGATGAGTAAGAATCCACCTCTTTGCTGCTAAATGCAGCCCCAACGTTTACTGTATTGAGCACTGAACTCTGCACATCTGTGCATTGTCCAGTTTTTGCAAGAACCATTTGAGGCTGGCCTTCTTCCCCCAGCCCATGAGACATGGCAAGTTTATGTGAAGTGTCCAGCATTACACAGCATGTAGGTCACAGAGCACTGCAGAGCGTTCCACCTCTGCTGATTCTCAAGCTCGAGCACAAGGTCTCCTCGCCCAGGTAGGCTTCTCAGTGAGAAAACCACATCAGTGGAATTATGTATCATAGAGCTCAAGCTGCAGATCCCGGGGACCAGGACTCTCACTAGGCAACTGCACCTTGAAGCAGCAATGCAGACACTGGACTTTGGGGACAGGGACCTTCTCATCCATAGTGCAGACCCAGTCTTGTCCGTCCATCACCTCCTTACAGCATTACCAGTTACTCCTCCAAGAGAGCAGTCACATCTTACCAAGTAACTTTCCCCAAACATCAGGTTTCTGGGGATTGGCAGATTGGGGTGGGGCTGGTGGAAGGCATCCCTCAGGGCAACATTGGGGTTGCTTCTAACTCCTTTTGCACAATTTCACTCTCGCACTGTCATTCTGATCTACTCTAGTTCCTCAATTTCTCATCGCTGAGCTCACATTTTCTCTCCAAGAATCGTTTCTTTCTCCCTCTTTCTCTGGTTAATATGTGTCTCCTTCGACAACCTCATATCAGAGGTCCCTCATGTTTGGAGGCCCTTTCTAATCTCTCTGGAGTCAAGAAGGTGTTTAGCTGCAAAAAAAGAAGACAAAGAGGAAGAAGAAGACAGGTGGGAAGAAGAGGCTGGGAAGCAGGAGACTAAGACAAAAAGAATGGGTTCACTCGTTTTCCAAGATACCTTCATTATTTTTTCTTCCACATCACAAGGAATTCTGGGATCAAGAATCTAGGTTCAGTGCCAGGGAACCACCAGTTCCCCCTGAGACTGCAGGATGGGTCCTCCTCTGAATGCCCAGCATGTGGCTCTGGTCCACACACAAACCCTTTGAAATGCCTTAGACATGTCACTTTTCTGCTGAAAACCATCCAGGGGCGAGTTTGACATCCCTGGTGCTCCAGGCAGTAAAGGTGGAATTCTTGGGCACTCTCCTCGGCCAGTAAAGACCCAGAGGGCCATTTGTCCACAACCCCCAGGACCCACTGCCACTGGTCTCACTGTGCTTCCCTCCCTTGACACACCTGACTCCTCAAGGGACAAAGGACAACTCTGCTAGTGGATCCTCTATTGACCAGAAAATGGCATCAGTCATCTTTCGGTTGCTCCAAAACCACCCTCACCGTTGGCCCAGTCAGGGCCAAATTTTCCAGCAAAAAAATTAAACAGTGATTGGTGCAAGGTCCAAGGAGTACTCTGAAAGTCTGACCTAAATCCTGAGCTCTCCTTTCTGTTTATCATCCAAGCTTGAACCCAAGGTAACTTTTAAATTTTCTATCTCTGATTTCTTGTCTCATATTACTACTCATGATGCCTATTTTTAACCTTCCATATCAAAGAAGAACCACTTCCTTTTTCTTTCTCTACCATTATTCCTCATATTAGAGGTTCAGCCTCTCTGACGTTGGATTTAAAATCAATTCAACTGAACCTAGAAATTTGAAAAAAAATTAAATAAGTTTGGTTTATCAGGGTCATATAATTCTCATTAGGTGTCCCTAAATGCTGCTTCTCATTGATTATTTTATGTTTGGTATAAGTATGTCTCTTGGTTGAACGATATGATTTGCTTGCTACTTATTTGTCTTTAACAGTTTTAGTAATTGCATGTGTGTATCACTACATAAATGCCAGTGTGTTTCCAACCCCCATATCTTTAATTAAAGTTGATCTTGACAAGTTATTAGGAAGCATGTAAGAGACTTTAAACTTAGTGTATAAAATCACTTCTATACTTAAAAGCATATATTGTAAAATTAAATACTAGACTTTCTGTCATGGTATTTAAATGAAACATTTCTAAGATTAACTAAAATTAAAATTAGGTCCCATTTTTCTAGAAATGTCCTCAAACTGTCAGAAGAAAAGGAGTATCATGTTCCAAGATCACCATTCATTAAAACTCAGAATTCAAGGTGTTTGTTTTTTCTCATCCATCCTAAGTTTAATATTCTTCACTTTATAAAGGGAGAGTCATTCTTATGAATAATTTTTTACAATCTCATGTCTTTGGTTAGCAATTAGACCTTTATTTTGTAGATTGTAATATTCTGAAGATGGATTTTATGTGGCTCATGAGAAATTGAAATCTGCTCATGTTGCTTATCTCAAATTTCTTAAAACATGTAACCAGAATTTTGTGAGGAATTCATGATGATTGTCTTTTAAAACTGATTGACATAATGATGGTGTCCACTCAAGGGGAACAATGTGACTTTTTGGCTATGTATGAATTATAGAAAGATTCACTCAAACTAATTAACAAATCTATCGTCTCATCCACTTCTTTGTTTGTAGTAAGAATGTTAAGATTTTATTTTTATGGTAATTTTGAAAGTCACATCCTTACTAACTGTGGTCACCACATAATTCAATACCTCACTAAAACTTCTTCCTACAGTCAAGTGGAAACTTCATACCCTTCCATCCACATTCTCTTTCCCATTTCTCATTCCTCTCAGCCTCTGGTAACGATATCTCAATTTTCTATTTCAATAATCAACTTCTGTAGATTCCGTATGTAAGTCAGAACATAGAGTACCTCTTTTTCTGTGTCTGGCGTTTTGTTCTTCTTAGGCTATATTATATCTCATTATCTATATACCACATTTTCTTTATCTATTCATCCAATGAAGCATGCTTGAATTGTTTTAATACCATGACTGTTGTGAATAATGATGCACTCTACCTGAGACTTTGGATCTCACTCTGATATTCGGATATCAGTTCCCCTGGAGCCAAAAGTTGGGTGGCTGGATCATGGTGTGCTGCTATTTTTAATATGCTGAGGACAGTTGTATTAATTCACATTTCTATCAACAATGTTCAGGGTCCCCTTTTTCCACATTCTTTGTAACACTTTTTACCTGTCATTTTTTCTGATCACAGTCATTCCAAGAGATGTGAAGTGAGATCTAATTTGAATTTGCATTCCCGACGATTATAGATGTTGGACATTTTTCATATACCTGTTGACCATTTATATCTCTTTCAAAAAATAATGTCTGTTCAGTCCCTTTTTCCAATTTTGAATGATATATCTATAGCTATTAAGTTGCTTAAATAGCTATATACAAATATATGTATACATACATCGCTATATAAGTTGCTTGAATAGCTTACATATATTTTGAAACTTAATTTATATCAGATGTATTGTTTATGAATACTTTCTTCCTATCAGTGAGTTGTGTCTTTATCCTACTATTCCTTTTGCTATGCAGAAACTTTTTATTTTCATGCATTTGCACAGTATGTTTCTGTATTTGTTGAGAGGCAAATATTTTAAAACATGTTATGACGTCAGCCTTACCCTGACACCTAAGCCAGAGAAGGACACTGCAGGAAAAGAAAACTAAAGTACAATGTTCCTGATAAACACCAAGTACTAGAAAACTAAATTCAGTAGGGTATTAATGAGAATATTTGATATGATTCAGTGAGATTTATCCCAAGGATGCAAGAATGTTTCAATATGAAGAAATCAATAAATATGACACACTATGTTAACAAATGAAAACACAAAATTCAACATCATTTCATGATAAAAATTAATAAAATAGTATAGAAGGCATGTACCTCAACACAACAAAGGTCACATAGGATAACCCTGCATCTAACATCATGCTCAATGATGAAGAGTCAATTTTCCTTTAAGATCAGGATTAAGTCAGGATGCCCAGTATCACCATTTCTATTTAATATAGCTCTGAGAATTCAAGCAACAGCAATTATGTTGAAAAATAAGTAAAAGGCAACTCTACAGGAAAAGAAAAATAAAGTCTGTTAATTAGTGACATAATCTTACATATAGAAAATCCTAAAGACTATCAAAGAACTGTTGGAAATTATAAATAAATTCAGTGAATTTTCAGGTTACAAAATCAAGAAAAAATAGTTTTTTTTCTAAAAACTACTGGCATATTACCTGAAAAGGAAATTAAGAAACAATATGACGTATGATGACATAAAGACACTTTTAAAAAACAATGAAAGTTCATTCAGTAAATGGTGCTGGGAAGACTCGACATCCACAAGCAGGACAGTCACACCGACTCCCATTTCCACCATATGCAAAAGTCAGCTCAAGAAGGATGGAAATTTAAGGGTTAAACATAGGATAAGTATGGTCAGTGCTTTCTTGACTATTTAAATTTTTTAAAAATTTATTTTAGTTTTTCAAAAAAAATCCTTTGTATTTCTACTTTTATCAGGATCTAAACTTGCCCTCATGAGAATCTAAACTTATCTGCAGATCCTGACCTCATTCAAATTTTGTCAGGCCTCCCCCCCACCCGCTCCCACCAGTAATAATTAGTAAAAGCAAAATATAGATTAGAGATCAGGGCGGGGAGTTGGGGAGGTGATCACTGGGTGCAAATTTACAGTTGCACAATATATATACATTGTAGAAGCCACTTGTGTGACTTCATGCCGTAGCTAATGGTATAGTATTGTGGCTTAAAAATTGTTGGGCAACCATATATCATGGGGTGCTCTTCTATCCACAGTCAATTGATCAAAGGTTAAGTGGGCTGCTGACCAGTTGTGTGACTTGACTTGAGGAATGATAAACCAGACCAACCAGATCAGCCCCAGCTTTCTGCCATCACTGGCCAAGTTCCTTCCAATAGTTACTTATTTTGCTAAGATTTGAGGACAATTTGAAATGAAAATGTATCACTGTGAAAACACTTGATTGCCAACTCTTTTTTATTTTACTTTTTTTTAAACTAAGAACTTCACTCAATAAGAAAACATAACAGTATAAAATAATAAAGTACCATGCAATAGAAAATATTTGCAACACATATATCAGTCAAAGGAGTTGTAGCCAGAATATATGTAGTGTTCCTATAAATAAAATTTTAAAAAGAGGCAAGATGATGGTAAATAGGAAAAATTACAATATGTATTTTGTAAAAGAGTATATACAAATGGCTCAACACCAGTAGCAATCAGAAAATGTGGAATAAAACTGCATTATTCCAAGAACTAATAAGCAAGTATGGCAAGGCTTCAGGATAAAGGTTATTATAAAAATCAAATTCTTTTCTATGTACCATAAGTCATAAGTGAACAAGTACAAATTTAAATTTTAAAAAAATGCATTATCAGTTTAGGGCAAGCCAAGATGAAATATTTAAATTCAAATCCAATAAAACATGTACAAGATTCATATGGAGAAATCTACAAATTTGAAAATTAAAGAGGAACTAAATAATGCAGAGATACTCCATGTTCATGAATAAGAAGATTGCATATCATCAAAAGGCTGAGTCTTCCTCTTCCAAACTGCATATGCAATACAATCCCATTTCAAATCTCAATAATTTATTTTCTGTATATCAACAAACTGATTCCAATGTTTACGTGGAGAGATGAGAGCTCCAGAACAGCCTTAATGTTGAGTGAGAAAAGTTGGAGGACTAACACTACCTGACTTCAAGAGTAATTGTAGAGCTACAATAATCATTGAGCATTGGCCAACGAATAGAGAAATAGATCAATAAAACAGGCTTGTTGGTCCAGAGATGAATCCACATAAATATCATCAACAAATCTTAGAGAAAGGAATGAAGACAAATTATGGAAAGAAGAGAGATCATGGTGCAGGTATGTGGACATGCAAACTTACCTAGATACAGCCCATGTACTCTTCACAAAAGTTAAATGAAAATGTATTCTAGACCTAGATATAAAATATATGAAATTTAAGGTAAGACATAAATCTATACACCCAAGCAGATCAACAAACTTCAAGGGGGATAGCCACAAACAAACACACACCATAACATATCATAATCAAACTATGGAAAAGCATAGACAAAAAATCTTGAAAGCAGTAAGAAAGAAATGAGTCATTCCTTTCAGGAATCTCTAAGAGATTCTTCTCTTTGCATTTTTTATTTGTTCTTTTTAGTTAATCATGATAGTAATATACATTTTGACATATTATACATGCCTGGAGTATAACTTCCTGTTCTTGTGTTGTACATGACGTGGAGTTACACTGGTGGTGTACTCATATATGAACATGGGAAAGTGATGATTCATTCTACTGCCTTTCCTGTCCTCATCCTCCCTCCCTCCCTCCCCTTCATCCCCCATTGTGTAATCCAATGGACTTCTACTGATAGCCAGTCTTAGGAGTCAAGGTCTCAAGCGGAATGCAAAGACAGAAACCTAGCTGGGTTCAGTGGCACAAGCCTGTAATCCTAGCAGTTTGGGAGGCTGAGGCAGGAGGATTGTGAGTTCAAAGCCAGCCTCACAAAAACAAGCAATTCAGTGAGACCCTGTCTCTAAATAAAATACAAAATAAGACTGGGGATGTGTGCCCCTGAGTTCAGTCGCTGGTACTCCGACCTCAAAAAAACAAAAACAAAAACAAAACAGAAACCTAAGACAGTGACATTCTGAGTAGTAGAAAAAACAAAATAAACAAAACTCTGTAGTGTTTCTGCAGAATAGTTTAAAACAAAGGAAAACAAAACAAAAATCTCAGTTTCCACCTTTTTTTCTTTCAAGTGGGAACACTTGACCTTGACCTTGGGATGGTTCCAGCTTCATCTGCAGGAGGGAAATGTCTTTAGTGTCTCACCAAGGACTGTATGGAGGAGCATCATCAAATGCACAGGGTGACAGGAGGGTGGACAGCCTTGTCGCACCTGGGAATGTGGGATTGAAATATGGGACCTGTTGTCTTTTTTTCAAGTTCATGAAATGTTGGATGGCAACTTAACTCAAGAAACTAAGTTAACTAAAATTCTCCATTCTGTTCAGAAAAATCTGCACTCTGGATGGACTATTTACTTTTCTGCCTCATCAGAACTTTGGCACCAAGAAACACCTGCCCTCTCATAGGTTTGGGATCCACATAAGGTAAGTTTCAAAGTCTTGTTTTGCTCCTGTGATGTGGAAATAGTCATTCCTTGATTACTTTGTTTCTATTCATTAATCAAATCACTTAATAAACAATCAATGTGATAGAATGTGGAGTTTCTAAACACAGTTTAGTTATTTACTGCTCCTCTTTTCAACATGAATTTTTCAGTAAAGTGGGAAGAATAGGAATTGTGGCCTCTGGTAGTCTGTTTTAAAGGTAATTACTTCTTCCAAAGAAAATGCAATTCAAGTTTTCTTTAAAGCAGGCTATGAGGATATATATCATATTCCAAGTCCCAGACTTTTCTGGGAGAAATGCAGAAGCTCCTGCTGAGAAGTTTCCCTAGGACCAAGGAGGACAACTCTAGGTGTGCATGGGATGGACCATGTGCTTCCAATGGATCCCTCTTTCTTCTGCCTGCCTCATGGGAAACTAGGTGCTAACTCTGCTTGCTGTCTGCGAGATGCCCCCAGTACTGAGGACACAGAGGAAACCATGGAGGATCCCAAGTAGAAGATACATGGTTGGATTCATTGGGATATTTACATGTAATTTATTTAAAGAGTAATTTTATTTGTTATCAAATTGCATACAAAAATAAACATGGTGGGCCACAGTGTTGCACACCTGCAATCCCAGCAGCTCAGGAGGCTGAAGCAGGAAGACCATAAGTTCAAAGCCAGCCTCAGCAACTTAGTGAGGCCCTAAGCAACTCAGGCAAACCCTGTCTCTAAATAAAATACAAAATAGGGCTGGGGATTTGACTCAGTGTTTGAAAGCCCCTGAGTTCAATTCCCAGTACCAACAAAAATAATAATGATAATAATAACAACAACAACAACAATAATAAACATGGCAATCAGTGCTAAAGGCTTCTGACACAACAGATTAAAGAAGCGATTTTTTCCACGCTTCTATTCTCTGGGACAAATTTCCTCTCTTTTAGTTTAATGTTGCTTATACTGCTTTTTTTAAAAAAAAAATCTGCTTAAGTTTACCTACTACCTGTCACTTTTAAAATGTTAGCTCATCTGTACTCCTCTTCCACATAGCAAATCCCAAAATAAACATATTTCAATGGTTTTAAACATGTTTGCTTATTTCTGTATGTTGACCATGAAAAACACACAGCCCAGTCAAAGTAATGTACTATTATCAAGTTCCTCATATTATCGAATTTTACATTATCCCTGGGATGAAATATCCCTATAAAATGTGTAAAGCATCTCTCCAATGCATTTTCCACATCTAAACTGTCAAATAATCTAAATTTCATTTTCACTTTTGATGACAGGGTTTTCAGAACCTTCTAACCTATCTAGATGTTTGGTCTTAGGATTCTGTTCTGCGGTTATATTTCAGGGATGTTTTCTTTTTCAAGATCATCCTATGAAGTAGTTTGTTTTGCTCTTGTGCTGTTGGTTTTCAGGGTGTTGAACGCTATATTTCCATCCTACTCTACTGTTTTTTTAAATTTACTTGTTTATATTTTATAAACTTTATTCTTGACTCTATGGATAGATTTTAAATTTGAAACTTAAGATATATTTAAAAGTCCAGCGAAGGTTAGCTTTGTTGTTGTTCTCTCTCTCTCTCTCTCTCTCTCTCTCTCTCCCCTCTCTCTCTCTTTTTCTGTTTTTTTTTTTTCTTTTTGCCTCTCTAAGCACTCACTGTGAGCATCAGGCCTGAGGAATGAGTGGACTGTCCTAATATCAGAGGACAGGCAGAAGGAAGCCAGCTTGCTCAAAGCCTTGATGTGGGGGGCCTGGGGGACAGCACCCTGCTTGCTGGACAGAAGCCAAGTCCAGGCCCCTCCACTGCACCAGATCCCACTGACCTTGACTCATAGAGATAGGCATCTGATCAGAAAGCTCCAGGTGAGCGACCCAGCTTCCAGAATGTTAGGACAACCACAGCCTGCCTCCGTGACGACACCGTGTCCAGGCCAAGCTTGGAAGCCCTAGTGTCATTACCTGCTAGCTTCTGAAAGTCCTGTCTGTGTGCCCTCTTATGACAAAAGTTACCCCACGAACCAGGAACAACTGTCCCTTTCCCTACAGAGGACGGCCTGTGTGGAAAACGAAGTCGACAGCTCCACACAGTTCTGCCGGGCCTCCTGGACCGCTGCTTCGTAAAATGAATAGTCCTCCTGCAGCTCCACGATTAGTACAACACCGCTCTTCCTTCATTACCAACACACATTGGATGTTTAATACTCATTGTTATTAATTTTATCCTGCATGCGCACCATGCTCTGAACCACAGATGGGTTTCTTATTAATCTACCTTACAGTAAATAAGAAGCAACGTGGCTCCTCTTGCTGCAGGGGTGAGGAGATGAAAGCCAGGGGACAGCTTCCAGGAGGGCAGCTCATTCCAAAGGGGAAGAGAAGGGACAATGGAGTTTCACCCTTAATATGCAAAACACAGAGCACTGACCCATTCTCTTCCAGCAAAGAAAGAAAAAATAAATAAGTAAACAAGGAAACAAACACACTTTGTCCTACTGAGACATAATAGCCTGGATCCTGTCCCTCACCCTAATGTTTTGGAATATAAATTTGCCTTTCATAAAGATCAGGTAACTCCAGGCCTCTGTCTTGAAGGCCTCATATGTCTCCTGCCTGAACTTGGCACCTTTTTCAGTGCAGACAGCAGGAGACATGGCGCTCCCATCTTCCCAGGACTCCAGGCTAACTTCCTGCCTAGTTGGGATGTGATCATTGAGCCCTCTGGGTTCAGAGGGATTACCTAGGAAAATGGCTGCGGCACTCTGATGGTGCTCGAGGAGTGAAATATGTCCAGCAAAGTCTTTGCTTGATCTCCACGTCATGGCTGTTTCCATATTCAGGAGCCAGGCTGTTTAGGGAAAACTGAGGAAGCCAGCGATGTCTTATTTTCCCACATCAGGCAATTTAATGCTTTCCAAGGTAGTTTGCTTCATTCCTGCAATGCTCCTGTTGAAGATAATGGGACAGCAGCCCTGGGACCAGTACCAGAGTCCCTCACTAACGGGAAAGGACTGCAACAACTGGTTTGTGTGCCTTTGAGTGACATCACACTCCTCTGAGATCAGACCAGTATTGTCCCATTATAGAGTGCAAGGCCCTGGATTCATTCCACAGTAGTGAATATATATATATGTGTATATATATATATATATATATATATATATATATATATATCGACAAGAGGTATGCAAATTGAAGCTCAGATTTTGAAATCTCTCCTGAAAGTCCTCAGGTAGTAGGCTTGAGCTTGGACACCTTTGTCCCATGCCACTGTAACCTCTGTCCTCTACTGAGCTGGTGCTGATGCCCACCTCCACCCGGCACAGCCCACCTTGTTTCCTGCATCCCATTCACAGGGCCTTGTTACTATAAGACGTCTATTCTGTCAGGAATTCTAGGTCTTCTATAAACCTTGACATTGTCCACTTGCTTTCAAATTCCTTTCTAAATGAAGTACTCTGAACAGGATCCAAGAGCTTTTGTGTTAAGGTAAGGAGCTGAATTTTTTTCCTTCAAGGTGATTGAGAGGTGTGTCAGGGGAGCACAATAAGCAGGTGTGCAGTGTGTAAGGTCACTTCCCTGCTGTGGTGGAGACAGAGCCGAAGGAGAGCCAGCTGGGGCAGAGGGGACGAGTCGATGGTCATGGAATCATCATGGAGCACAAATGAGGATGTGCAAGAGGCGCTTGGCAGTGAGGGGTGGTTTCTCTATTAATGATATTTTCACTTGGTTTTAAGCTTCTTTTCCCTTTCTTTGCAGAACAGGGGACAGAATGCACCCCTTGTACATGTTAAGCAGGTGATATACCACTGAGCAACCTCCCCAGCCCTGGTTTCTTTCTTTATTAAGTAGGTTCTAATGTCTGGCCCCAATCATTTTAAATTACTGTCACCTTTTGATAAGGGAGGATGGATTAATTCTTGATGTTGGCGCCATTAGTGCCTGGGTGTTTTGTTCCATAAAAGTTAAGGGGCTTATAATTCCCAACCATGAGGGGAGTCCATGGAAGGAAATTCCCCAAGATGGTGGGTGATGCCTTTTGAGAGATGATGAGCCTGGTGTCTTTAATGACACATCCTTATGCTGTTGTCACTCAGGCCAGGTGGTCACCCCATTGTTTCTGGGAAGGGATGACATCTGCCACCATAAAGTTGCAGTGGTGGGAGAAAAGAGTTCTTCTGGTCCAGGGAAATTTCTGTCTGGCTGGGCACAATATCACGAGCCACTCACAGCTTTGTAGATTCAAACAGCAATTCTTTATTCCAGAACTCACACTGGCCCTCTACAAACACGTTCTGGGGAAATCCACGTTCTTCTCCCAAATTCACGTACTCCACCAGGCTTTGAATCCCAAATACTTTCTGAATCACACAGAACTCAACGGGAACTCAGGCAGCAGGATACGCCCTATTCCCAGCAGGAATAACCTTAAACCTGGAACCGCCCTAAACCCAGATTGTTCTAAACCGGAACACCCTAAACCCAACGAGCAGGATACTCCCTAAAACCTGCAGGATACATACCAAACCTGGATCCGCCCTAATCCAGTAGGATCCTCCCTAAACCCGGATCCACCCTGGTCCTTGAGCAGGGTCACCTTTCTCAAACATACATGCAATGTCACACCGAATGTCCAAGGCAAGTCCATTTCCACGAGTCCTTCCTCTAAGCAACATGGGGTACGCTGGCAAGGAAATTTCGATGCATCATTCCTACTTGGCAATGGCTCTCAGCAGTCACAGATGTTCACTTTGGAGATATTTTTGGATAATGCTTTGTCCATTGTTGAAGGTCCCAAGCATGTTAGTATCCAAACACACACACCCCCTCACATACACACCCTTCCCGTGCAGTCCCCTAATTAAACTGAACTAACACATGTTCACTCAAGAAACATTTTGCATCGTGTGTATGCATCATGTAAACAGTCGACCTCTGCTGTGACTTGCCCTACCTATGAACTCACAGGCATATTCACTTGTCACTGGATGACTACAACATAATGGCCCTCAGGGAGAATTGAGGGACAAGAGCCAGGTCTTTTGCTCTGCCTCCAGTGGAAAAGAGAATGTTAGGGAGTACAGGGCAAGGTCCAGAGGGACCCTGCAGGATGAAGAACAGTGGACTACAGTTGTAGCATCCAGTTTGGAGGAGGGGGCCTTTTTAAATGTTTGACTTTAACTTGGAATCCCTGTCCTGATCGCCTCTGTGAGGAGGTGGCATTCCTCAGATGACCCTCACTTGTCAGGAATTCCCTACACAGTGTGGACTCAGATGGACCAAGGCAGAGCCAGGATGGAGCCAGGCAGGGGCCATTACATTTGCTTCCACTGAGTCCAGAATCAGCCTTCTCTCTTCTAGGGGACCAGCCCAGGCAGAGTGGAAACTTCAGTGCAGAGCCTCACAGCATGAGCACATGTTCTGCTTAGCGTGTTTCTCAGGAAGGTGCAGTCTTTTGTATCGTGAGGATGTGGCCTCTGTGCTTTTTGTCGTTTCTGTTTTTTCTTTACCCGATTTACCTGCCCTGACCATTGTCATACACCCCCACTTGGAACTCCCCTAGCAGAGCCTAAGCTGTTGCCCACAGAATCCTGGGGCCAGACCTGTGTCCAGCTTCCCCTCTGAGATGCAGCTAAATTAGGCAGGTATACAGCCAGCTCAAGCACACACCCACAAGGTCCTTCACAGACAGAAAACGTGTGGGAGCAGCTAAATCACAGAATTTTTAAAAATGGTTATTATTAATTCCGTCTTAAAGAAAAATTCCTAGATATCTTGTCAAAGCTGAAGAATTAACTCTGAAATGACTATAAAACCACCATTATGCTCTGCAGAGGTTGAGGTCCTCAATAATTAAGGAAAAATGAAGCTATATGTACTGATTTTTCAAAGCAAAAAGTGATTCAAATGTTCTGGACACTTTAAGACAACAAAAGTGAATAATAAAATGGCTTCTTGTTGATCTTTTCACCAAGAAACAAAATATTATGTACGTGACTTCTAAACAAAACCAAACCACCAAAAAAAAAAAAAAAAAAAAACAAGAAACAAACAAACCTCAGTTGAAGGAAAACAATGGTTTTGAAAGCCAGCTCTGAAGGTGCAGCATTCCTTAAGTAAAGGGGGACAGTAAAGCTCCATGTGCCTGAATGCCCCTTCAGTTCCCCCAAAACATATCTAAGTTTAGGGAATAAATGAGCGCAAGTCTGGGCCAAGAAGCCCAGCTAGGTGCCAAGTGAAAGGACACTGGTGTTTGGTCATGCACTGGGATTTAGGGTAAGAGGTGTCTTCTGCAGACGGCCACTTTGTTGCGTGCACACTGGGACAGCTGCTCCCAGAAGGCTGGCCATGCAAGCTAACTAAGCAGCTGGTGCCAAGCATATCACTGCTTCAGCAACCTAGGCTACAAGACCTCTCCCTCAGTGTGGGCAGGGCAGACCGTGGGCCACTATGGAAAAGAGTATGTGTCACTCATCCAGATGGCTGCCAATGGACAAGCCACAGTGAGGGACAGGAGGCTCTGCTTGGCAAATAACCATGGTGAATGAGTGCTATCTGTCCACTTGTCACCACAGAAATCAGCCACTGATCTGTTGTAAGGTTTTATAGATAAGCCTGTCTCCCATATACATCATCTACAAGCAGAGGTGATTCAATTTTGTTTTTTTCCAGTGTGGAGACCTCTTATTTCTTCCTCTTGCTTAATTGCTCTGGCTAGGACTTCCACTAATAGGTTGAATGTCAGGGAGAGTAACAGGCATCATTTTCTTGTTCTGAATCTTAAAGGAATAGATTTCAACTTTGCAGTGTTATGGCCATTGTTTGGATGTGGTTAGGGTGTGCTCCCCAGTGGTATGTTTGTTGGAAGATTTGTTTCCAGGATGGTAATGTTAAAAAGAATTACCAAGGGGTGAGGCACAGCGAGAGGTGATTCAGTCATTTGGGGATGTTTCCTTGGGAAGGAACTGAGGTAGTCATTGCAGGATGGAGTTAGTTTTAAGGAGAACAATTTTTGGTACAAAAGAATGACAGGCCTCTCTTACTCTCTAGCTTCTTTCCTTAACAAGTGATTTCCTTCTGCTCAAATTCCCACCGCTGGGTGCTGCCTTCTACCATGAGGTCCCCATCATGATCTTCAGCTACAAAACTGTGAGCTAAATAATCTTCTTTGCTTTATAAAGTACCTAGCCTCAAATATTTTGTTGTATCAATAGCAAATGGACTAATACAAGTGTGTTAGCTGTAATTTGGTCATATATGGCCTCTACTTTACTCCTCACACTTCAGATAGAGCCCTAATATCCAGAGTATATAAAGAACTCAAAAAATTAGACAATAAGATAACAAATAACCCAATCAACAAATGGGCCAAGGACCTGAACATTTAAATCATTCAGTAGAATTCCCTTAATCTTGACATCTAGTTATCTAGTTGGGGCAAGCTTACATTGTTCTCCTCTATCATTAACATAATTATATATATATATATATATATATATATATATATATATATATACACATACATACACATACATATATGTATATATGCATATCTATGTATATATATATAGATAGATAGATAGATAGATAGATAATAAAAAACTTGAGAATAAATAATTGACCTTCCTTTTTGTAGTGAATTATAACTGCACCACCGTAAACGCTATATAATGCTATATAAGCCCATCTGCTTCTGTGTGTTTTCCTCCAACAGTTGAGGCATATATCAAAACAGCTTCCTCCTGGATTCGTTTTCAGGACCTGAGAACATTTCACAAACCCCATCACTGCTATAAAGCAGCAGCGTTTTTGAAATTGTAATTCACTCACATAAACAGAAGACCAATGCAAAAGAACACCCAGGTTTCCAAATAGCTATCCTTAGAGCAGTTTATCTTTGATAAGAGTGAGCAAAAGTAATCTAATTCTGTATTTTTTTTCTCAGTTTATTAGATACCATTGAGTTGTAAACCTCTTGCATGGCAAAGGTAATTTTATCTTGGACTAAAATACTTTATCATGTAATATAAAGTTGAACCAGGATTTGAAATTAAAATTGTATATGCTGAAGCCACAAATTTGGTTCCTTAAGCAATGACTGAGATTACCTGTTGCTACGGGAATGGATTTGATAACATAGCCCTGTCTCTGCATATTTGGATATGCTGTCCCACTCTTCCGTCGTGTGTGAACCTGTTTAAATACCTGCTTCTTTCACTGACCTCTTGAGCGTTGACTGAAAGTTGTTTGACTTCTCTGCAGTGCTTCCAGGGCATAATGGAACAGAGAGACCATTCCTGTCCGCGCCAGGTAGTGGGGCATTTGTGGAGACAAATTTTAAGAAAAAGATTGTTATAAGAAAGGCCAGGGTGGCTGTGGTAGATACACAGGAGCCAGAGCAGGGGACTGCCGCTGAGGAGAGACCAGGAGACGCTGCCTAGTGCAGGAGGTGACACGCCATGCCTTGGGCATCTGGTGAAAGGAAGTGAGGATGCACTACTCAGCAGGAAAATCCAGCTCCTCTAAAATGCACTTTAATCTCAGAGGCTTGGCACAAAGGTTGACTTCTTGACCACTTCACATCCAACCTCATCCACAGGTCAGATGGAGAGGGCTGGGCTGTGGGTCAGCTCCACCCAGGAATCACACTCAGGTACTTTCCAACCTCTGACTTCCCCTGGGCATCACTGGCCCCTTCCCCTGGATCCTGCATGTTGAGAGATGGTGTTAGAGGCTGACCTGAAAGCTCGTCCCTCACTACTGTTCACGTCAAATTTCCCCAAACAAGCTCCATGGCACACAGAGAAATGCCTAGGAATTGTTGCTTCAACTGGGCCAAGGGAAGGAAGTGACACCGGGTGTTAGTCAACTTAGCTAGTGACTCCAGACGGGTAAGAGGGATGCCAGGAGCAGAAATGGGACTTGAAGGAGCCAGAGGAGAGGAGAGCATTGCCTGAGGAAAGAGGAGTTAGGAGATACCTGCAAGGGAGGGCGAGACCTCCAACACAGCACCCATGCTAGCCTTTTAATAGCCCAGATTCACTATGAGGTGTGGAGGGTCTACTAAAAATGTATAAATAAAGAAATGATGACATCATTTACATATATGAAAGGTAAATCTGATGATCACATGGAGGGTGATTGGGAAATGACAAAGTGAAGTGTGTGGTAACAGGGATGCCGGAGAAACATAAACAGGACAGAGGTAACTATAAGTTTGGAGACTTTCATTAGTATAAAATTGAGTTTTCAAAGCACTGTCAGCAGATCATGTTCATCTTCATGGTAAGAGTGTGAGGTTAAGGAGGTGCTGTCTTCTCCTACTTCCCAGGACATTTCCATGTGACTCCTTAGTGCTCATCACTTGTGGAAGGATGAAGCAGAATTGTCTTGTGGAATATTGGCCACGAACAGAAATCAGACTTAGAATCTACAGTCAAATGGAAGCTAATAAATTTCAAGTTTTAGTGATTAGAAAAGTGGAAAAAACAGTAGATTTTAATCAGATTAATTTTTAATGAGAATAATAACACACAAAAAGATACATCAGTGTTTTCTCAAAAAATAGAATTGCTCTTCATCATCGTGTTTCCCATGGCATTTGAACAAGATTGTGACAGTTCCCCGTGCTCTTTTATAAACTGTCCCTAAACTTTGTGGGGAGGATGGAGGTGAAATGTTTTGGAAAACATAGGGTATGAACATGAGAAACTGTTTCTAAGACTTGTGCTTTGGTACCAAAAACAGAGGGAGCACTTCCATTAAAAGCTAGGGTAAGCCAAGAGCTCTCCTGTACTACCACTGTTATTGCTCTAGAGAAATTAGCCAATGCAATTTGAGAAGAAAAATAAATGAAGGGTATAAAAAAGTCAATAAAACCATCACAATTTGAATATGACATAATTATATTATTGAAAAGTACGTAAGTGGGCAAAAAGAGAAGCTGTTTAAAACAATAAAATAATTAACTAAGATAGCAGACAATAAAATACATACTCCATAGCCCTCACATAAACAAATCACACCCAAGAAAATAGAATGGAAAAAAGTTATACCACAATGCAGCACCTTAAAACAAGAAAGAATTATTATTCCTGTGAGCTCTGGAAGGCATCTGAAATGCTTGCACAGTTCGTGGCAATTGGTGCCCTCCTTGGGTGCTTGAGTGTCTTCACACCATGGTCAGTGGTGTTTCTGCCCCAGGTCATCAATAATCCTGTCCACTAGCAAGCCAAAATCCCCCCTTCACTGAGGCTCCAGGATTCAATTCTCCTGCAGCCCCTGCATGGGCCACAGGCTATCGCTGCCCTTGTCTGCCCCCTCCCATCTGTCTACCACAGACAGACCCATCACACATCTTTCAAATATATTACTTTATTTGGAGTTCCATTTCATAAGGAACTGAACTATCATACTCAATGATTCAATTTTAAATGTATCATCACAGAAAAAATATCAGAAATCCTCTATTTAAAGTATGTATGTATGTATATATAAAAAAAGAAAACAATAGTATAAATTAGGCATCTGAAATGCTTGCACAGGTATATTACATAGAGAGTGCTATTGGATTTATATAAAAACAGGAAATAACAGATCATGGAAAAAGAGATTAAGAACTACAAAGGAAATACAGCCTGATTAGTTAGTAATACATATTATATTATAAAGCTCAAAGAAGAAAAATGGAGAATCAGGAGCTGGAGTACATAATAAATTTGACTTCTCAAATTAGAATGCAAAGAATAGAATTTTTAACAATTGAAATTGGGCAACTAAACAATCATACTAACAAAACCTAACATGGCCTATCAATACAATTTTAAATAGATAAAAATATAATTGTTAAATATGAAACTAAATAGGCACTAGAATAAATGGTGAACTCTCATAATTTTGGGGTAAAAAAGACCTTTCTTAAGCTAATTCAAAATATCTTTTGTTAAAATTGTAAAATTTAATTTCATTGATAAAACAATATTCAATGCCAAACGAAAAATTTTCCATGAGCAACATCAAAATACCAATTAAAAATTTACCAAATGTATTTAATTCAGATTGAACTGAGATTATATTCTTGCCTTCTATGAGCTAGAAAGCAATTAGAAAAACATACAACTCAAGATAAGCCCATAAATAAGGACACACACACACACACACATACACACACACACACACACATACATACTGAACTGTCACTAAACATTGAAATTATGTAAATGTTTTTCTAAATAAAAGTGCATTGAGGGTTGGGGTTGTAGGTCAGTGGTAGAGCATTTGCCTAGCATGAGTGAGGCACTGGGTTCAATTCTCAGCCCAGCATATAAATAAATGAATGAAATAAAGGTCCATCAAGATAAAAAAAAATTAAAAAAAGCTTAAAAAAGGGAGCATTGAGAACTTTCTCAAGTATAAGATCTGAAAAAATCCAAAACATTGAAAATCATCTTTGGGGCAACTCTGTGAAGAGATTAGTGCTCTATGATACACCTGGCAAGAACACAAAGTGGTTTAATGCCTTGAGGGTTTAATGCTCTGAGGGGCTAGGTTGAAGCATCTATCAAAATTTTATTTGCACCTGACCCCATAGTCTCATTACTCTGACATTATCTCACAGGCACACCTGTGCATGCAGGTATGTTTTCAGGTTTCTCATTTCATCATTCCTTATAATCCAAGTACCAGCATCAGCCTTAATGCCTCTCTGCACAGGACTGCGAAAATAAACAGCCATACAACTCTCACTATGCATCTGTTAAAAGCAATCAATGCAATCCATTTGAAGAGGATGACAAAGCATACCTCATAGAAAATATTGCAAAATATATGGTTAAGTGAAAAAGCAAGGCCCAGTACGGTGTGTGTAAATTGCTACCTTCAGCATAAACTAGAGGTCAACCAGAATATATGCTCTCATATGCCTACATTTTCATGAAGAGATATTGCCAGAACACAGGGAAGACTAATACTGTGAGTGCCTGAATGGAAGTGGGAAGAAACCACATTGCTAGAGAGAAGTGGGAACGAGAGGATTTATTCCACTCATGACTTCCTGGCATTGTTTAGGATTTTTAACTACATCAGTGCATTCATTACTCCTTTAAACAAGCAAAATAAACAGTGGTTTATTTTGAAGAATTTTCACCTACATCTGCCCCTCAGATTATATCCATTTATGTATTTTTCATCAAATAGATATTCCTCCCATGATTAGGGAGCTCCCTATGCGGTTGAAGATTCTGAGGACTCTATATCTATGGAGGAAGCATGTACTGATGTTATAAAATAGCCCAGCTCTGGTCTTAACATTGAGTTACAGGTCTCTATTCACGTGAGTCTTTAGGACTCACCAGGAAACTATCAGACCATAGGAAGGAAACCACTGGACTATTTCAACAAATATTACTCCTATTTTGGAGCACACTTAGTAATGCAAAAGTGGAATTTTTCTAATCAGGGTGGAGGGAAACCATACACTACTCTGTCTTCCAAGGGGCTAATGACACCAGGGTGGAGGTGGCTGAGCAGGTGCACAGAGGAGGCAACATCAGAGGGGACCTATCCCCACAGGAAAGGAGATGTGAAGGCTGCAGGGAGGCAGGCCTGGGCCCCAGGCAGAGGCCTGCCCAGGCAGCACACCAGGCTCCATGCACATCTGGGTGGATGGAGCTACTCCAGGTTTTACTCAGTTCAAACCTGAAAAGAACAGGGAGAGATGAGTAGGGTGTCTGATGATGAAGAGGGTTCTGACCAGGTGAGAGAGTTTAGAATTAGGGCACCTAGGAAACTGAACACATTTTAATCCAGGAAATGGATAAATCATATTTCTGTTTTAGAAGGATATATTGGATAAAGAAAACCCCAGAATAAAGAAGAAAATTTCGTGAGATCTACCAGCATCTTAAAAAAACAAAACAAAAAAAAAACAAAAACAAAAACAAAAAACCTTCAAAACAGGAAACGGGGTGAGGGCTCCTTATTGCAGACAGAGGGCAGAGAGCTCAAGTGCCTCTGAGCCAGCTGGCCTCCTTCCGGTGGACACTGCTGAGCTCTTGATCCATCCCAGCAACTGAGGGCACCTGTTCCCTGACCTTGCCCTGAGCTACTCCCAGGACCAGGCTCTGAATCTGCCCCATTTGCTTCTAACTACACCTCCCACGCTTCAGTCAGAAGTCAGGCAGCAATTTTAAGAAAAGAGGAAACCCTTTCATATCTAACTTCAAGCCTGTATGAATTTCTTAGAATGCTTTTATTGGAGAAATTCATTCGGCTAAAAGATAAAAGATGAGACACGATAAAAGGTAGTGTTGGGATAAGCCAATTGAACTTATTATATTTCCCACTCCTTCAGCATTGTCCCAGCATTAGGGGATCAGTGACCTCAAAAAGCGAGGGTCCCGTGGCTATTGTGAACGCTTCCATGTCAATCATATTTATTTGGGAAAGAACCTTGACAAAGCTTTCTAACCACCTTCACAGCAATATTTTGGTATATGTTAATTTAAGGCATTTTCTCTGTGTCCTTTGCTGTTGTGGGATTTGTACTTTTGGTTTGAAATAGAAAATCGCCAGGCCTAGCAGAGCAAGGTTTTCTCAATTCAAACACTTGCCTGAGCTTTGTTTTTATTGATTTATGTGTTTCCAGGCGGGTTTCTCTGTATCCTCTGGTACAAAATACTTATGGAGCTTCTCTCCTGCAAGCCTATTTTAAAATGTATTTTGTATCTGATCTGTTGATAACTGAATATTTTTAAAGTTTATTTTACTGCTTTTTAAATTTATATTATAAAACATTTAGAAATTCTAATAGTAGAAATTTAGAAATACACAAAAAGAAAAAGAAGGGGAAGGAAGGAAGAAAGGAAAGAAAGAAGACAGGGAGAAGGAAAAACTAATCAACCTCACTCATGCAGAGATGTGGGACTGTTGCCATCTTAGACAGTGGTCAGGCTGTGCCCTAAGTGCACACCACGGGTGCCCAGATCCTACACATCTATACCTTTAAAAACTGTGTGCCCAGCAAACATATTGACAATTCAGTAGAGTTTTTTTTTTTTTTTCTTTTCTTGTACCTTGACAAAAATACCTTAAGAATGACTTGGAAGTTGAAGTTCAAACATTGAAATCTCAGGGTCCTTAGAGTTTCTGCTCTGGCCATGGCAGTGTGGTCCCATCCCCTGATGTCCATAGGAGGCTTCACACCAGCATGTGTCCCCTCCACTCCATCCAGCCTGCAAATCCACATTCACAGGTTCCAAAACAGCTGTCTCCAGGTCATTTCTTGGTGAAGAGAACCTCTGGTGTCCTTGGTAACTAAGACATTATTGGGGAGAGGCTCCAGATGGGTCTCTCTCCTTGGCTCCCATACACACTTACTTGGAACCAGGAGAGCTCTGAGAAAATCCCAGGGCACAGTCCCTTTTCCAGGTGTTTGACACTTGTTGATTGCTTGTGATATGGTTTCTTTCAGGTTTTCTAGGTACACATAAATGCACAGTTCTGACCACATCAGATACAAGCTCTACATTACTTTCTAATAATACTGTATTATTATTAGCTCCTTTATCCACACTCATTTCTGGGAGCATTACATGCTGTATTAGACAATTACATGGCTTGCAAAGACAACTCTAGAGCAAAGTGATTGCCTAAACTCAAGTTGTAATGCATACACTTCTATCTGGTATAAATATTGCTAATGAAACACCTACAGTGTGCCAGGTAAATATATATTTAAGATAGATTCCTAATAGTCCACTTGAAAACTGTGGTGAAAGAATTCAAAATGGAGCAGATTACATACAATTCTGTCAAGAACAGCTATGAGAGAGTAAAAAAGGACCTGGGAGAACATGGGGTTGAGACTGGCATTTGTGTGCATGTGTGTGTGCATGTGATTATTTGATGCTAATAAGAGACATCATTAAAACAAATTCCTGTAAACGTGGAGTGTAGCAGGGAGGCAGTCTAGGTCATCGAGAAATTAGAATGTGGTAATATTCAAAACACTGGAGGAAGGAAAAGACAAGAGGGCACAGCGATCCTTAACCATTTCACCCTCCTGAAAGTGAACGGGGAATGCAGGACATGGGCCCTAGTGTATTTTGATATCTGGTCTCAGAAAGTTACAGCAGAGTCCCTGAAGAGAGAAAATATTCCCAGAAGATATTTTTGGCAAGGAGTCCTATGGTCTCTGGAGTGTAGTCGTATTTTCCCTGTGAATTGAACTTAAGGTCCTAAGGTGATTCTGGAAAAAAAGAGAGCCACAAGAGTTCCAAGGACAGTGGTGAGGATGTGGGAGGAATCACTGTGGAGACTGGGCCAAGACGCTGGCTGTGGGACCCTCTGGGTTATGTGGACGCAGGGGCTCCATTACATTGGCCACCAAGGTTCAGTCACAGAATGGCAGGAAGTTGAGATTTTCTCCCATAAAATCCAGAAGGAAAAAGACACGGATGCCACAGAGAGAGGGCACAATGACATCCAGTGAGAAATCACACTACACTCAATAGTGGCTCAAGGAGGGCAAAAGGATGATCAAAAGAGCGTGGAAATAGAGAGCAGGGCTAAGGCATCTGAAGACTTTTTGTGTTGGTGATGAAAAAAAAAATTAGCTGGTATGTTTTTCTAACTTAATGGTTCCCTTCCACCAATTCCTTTCACTCTCCCATGAGATCCCTACCCTTCTTCAAACTTTTTATGTCATAAATCATTTATACAGTCCCTTTGTGCCCCCTGTTCAAGGTTTTTATGGGTTGGATATGAGGTGTCCCCCCAAAACTCATCTGTGAGACAATGAAGAATTTTCAGAGGTGACATGATGACACACACAGTGAGAGGCGGAACCTCACCAGTGGATTAACCTACTCATTTGAATTTAATGGGACAGTAATTGTAGAGTATGGCTGGAGGAAGGTGGCCCCTGGGGGTGTGCTTGGGGTCTCTATTTTATCCCTGGTAAACAGCTCTCTCTGCTCCCTGGTTTCCCTGTCCTGAGCTGCTTCCTGGGGCCACGAGTGTCTGCCATGATGTGCTGCCTCACCTGGAGCATGGTGGACTGAGCCTCTGAATCTATGATCCAACATAAGCTTTTCCTCCTCTACATTGTTCATGTCAGGTCTTCACCATGTGATGCAAGGGACAATAAGACAAGGATGAATTCTCTTCTTTCTCTAAGGCATTGTGTCACCTGTCACTTTAGTAAGTGATGCTGGCCATCCTTCTTTTCCCTGTGAGCTGCTCACTCGAAAAGGTAACTTGTGAGATTTTCTCTCTCCTATCAGCAAAGACAAAGGCCAAGCTATTTTCTTTACTTGTACTTTACCATTAACAAAGGCATTATTTAAAGAAGAAGAATATTGGCACAATTAAAAAACTATACTATAAATTAATGGATCCATCTCTATTAACTCTCCATCCCATGGGAATTGAGCCATCTAGGTAATTACTATTAAGCCAGGAATGTGAGTTTATTTAATGCCCCCGTCCTCCACAATGGTATCTTATATGCAATCACTTCTGAGTCCTTGGAAGTGGCTTTAAGCAATCTTTGAACCTCGCGTGTGGAGATGGCTTAAATACCAGTAAATCACAGGCATGTTTTCATGCATTATTGATTTTCTATTGTCATTTACTACTTCATTATGTTTGGGGAGTTTATTATTTATAATCCCAACTAAGCAACTCAAGAAGGTTGCCACAAATCAATGTAGGGCCTCTCCAAGTAGCTGTCACAGTTCTTTATGACCAGCCTGGGAGCCCACATGATCATATCACATTCCTAACTTAATTTCAAAGTACACCACAGATAAACTACCATAATGTCAGAGATACTAAGAGCCTCGGTTTGAATACATTCTTCAAGCATTACAATAATGTGTTATAAAGCCACAGGGTGCCAATAGACTGTTTTCTGAGTGGTAAGTTCACATAACCCTGATATCATTTTAGGCATATCCTAGAAGGGGGTTTTTAAACACGATGATTTATCATGATGAGAAGAAAGTACTGAAAATAATCCTATGCATTCAACTAAGTATATAGATAAGCCAAAGGATATTTAACCTAGAGAATGCATGGCAAAGAGGAATGTAATTATGGTTCTGAGTTTTCTGAAGGATTAGAAAAAGCAGTTTATTCTTTCATAGTTCAGGCAGGAGCACCTGAACCACTGAACACAAGTTAGGACTTTTCAAATCAACATGGGGACTGGGTTTTCAGTTAGTGAATAAAACACAGTGGGCATGCTTTCTTATCAGCTATAAGTTATGGGTTTCCTCCAAACACTTATTCTCTAATTACTTTTTCTGGTCTCAGAGAATCCTCTTGCCTCAGCTCTGTGTGCATCTGGGACTATGGATATGCCACCTCAGTCAAGTATAAAATACTATTGTGGAGGACGAGGGAGTTAAATAGATCCACATCCAAGGTTTAGTGATTACCCAGATAACTCAGTCTCTGTGGAAAGGGAGTTTCTAGAGATGGGTAACGTAACCCATAGTGCAGCTTTTTAATTGACCCAACGTTCTTCCTTAAATAGTGCATTTGTTTAGGGGAAAGTATAAAAACTCTTAGACCATATAGTGAAAAAAATCTCCATTTAATACCAATATGAACATGTGACTGAACTATAATCATCTGAAGATGATTCTAGATACAAGATACAATTTAAATAAGCAAATAGAAGAACAAAAGCTGAATCTGACAAACTCAAACAAGAGAAGCAGAGTCACTTTCTGCATTGGTATGCACTTGTGTGGGTGGGGACAGAGGAAGGGAGAGAGATGGATCCGTGCCTAATACAATTGTGAGGTGTTGGGAATTCTGTGTTCTGTAAAGAGGAGTGTCTTGGATGGTGCTGAGTTCACAGGAAACATTATCAGGAAGGGAGGAAATATGTAAAGTAGGGGAAAGGAAAGCCCAGCCAAAATCTACAGACACCAGGGGGAAGACCACGAGGATGCACCATGACCTGTGTTGGTTGCTGTTGTGCTGTCCTAGGTGACTTGTGTATCCTGCAGGATCTGGAGCCCTCATGACGGATCCCAACCCACGCACACCAGACTCAAGAATTGGAGACACTGAAGAGGACAGAGCAAGATGGAGATGTCTCTGCTTCACACCAGTGAGGTAGGTCTGAAGATCAACAACAAAACGGGGGTTTATCAAATATTGTCACTTCTTTTCTGTCCCCCAGATCTCCAAGGAATTCCACCTGTGTGGCATTTGAAGTGAAAATATGCAAGAAACAGGACTCTAAGAAAGTTGAGGGTCAACCCGACTGAGAGACACATCCCAAAGCCACCAAGAAGCATATTCCAATTCCAATTAGAAAAGTGAGGTGAAGGATAGTTACAACAGTTACCCCTCAGTGTTGAATTGGGAAGAGTCTAAACCTCAATGTGCGTCAAGAGTAACAAGAGACTATCCTCAAACGTGCACACAGACACAAAGGCTGGGATTAACTGGAACACTCCATTTGACTTCTCTTTCTGAGACTGAAAGTGCAGGCAGCAGGTTCTCTCGACTTCTGCCATGGCCTACATCCTTAGGTGATGTAATGGACCTGCTTCACACAGGCAATCCCCCCTGCTGGCTGGACAGAAATGCTCTCAATACCTTGTCTCTTCTGGGTGTTTTGAGCCTCTGGCCTTGTGTTAGGTTTGGGGGAATCTGCCCTAGTTTACCACACCTTCTCCCATTTCCTCCTCCTCCTCTGCTTTCCCAACTTCCCTGTACTTTTCTCCATCTTTGAGTTGGTTGGCTCCTCAGTTCGGGTACAGTTGGAGACTGAGGAAGATACTCTCCCCTCTAAGGACCTCCAGAGCCTTTTTGAACCCCCAGGCCCCTTGGCCACCCAGCTAAATGAAATATTTCCTTTTTCAGGTTTTCATTGTCTGTTTTATTCTTCACCAGGGCCATTTCACAACTCCTTTTTGATTCAATTCATTTAGTAGATACGTAGAATGGGTACCATGCAGTAACCATTCACAAGGATTCAGAAACAAATTCAAGAAAAAGAACAAAAATGTCTGTGGGGGGTCAGGGCAGAGCTAATAAATCAGAGGCAGTTCACAGCAAAGAGTCACTCAGACTGAGATTGTAAGGGAGGATAAGATTGATTTCTTGGTAAAGGAAAATACATTTGCAAATCTACAAATGCATGATAAATAAGGGAAATTGAGGAATACAAGGATGAACATAGGAGAATAGTTAAAAGCAAAAATAATTTAGCCTTTGGGCACTTCACAATTAGTCAAGCAATGTGCTAAATTCTGCAAGTGTTAATTACAAATCCTCCTCAGGATCTTATAAGTATGTTGTATTATTAATTTCCATCATCCCACATCACATATGTGTGAAACCTGTGGGACATTCAGTTTAAGAAAAGCCTAAAATCCAGTTTTGAAAGTAAGACCCCTTGATTCTAGTGTGTGAGCTTCTCAACTCTGTACTTAAATGTCTATATGCATGAGCTAAGAAAGGAGCTGTGAGGTCCACAGGCCTTGAGTCTCAATCAGTGGCAAATGCTCAAGAAATTCTAAGCTTCAGAAAAAATTAAAGATAACTGGATCATCATTTCTCCTTAGGAAAGAGGGTTTATTAAAAGGAGAGAAATTAAAGATAAAGACCTGAGAAGAAGAGCTTATGATTTAAGCCAACAAAAATGCATGAGATCCAGAAAACATCCAGTATCCATGGGAATGGGGATGGAATTAAAAAGGGAGAGCTGTGAGAGGGGAGAGGATTGGGTCATGGGTGTCAGGGGAGGAGATGGAGCATTGCACCCTGGAACCCAAGTGGTGCCCCCGTTCTGTAACCTAGGGAGAAGAGGAGTTTAGCCTGGGCCAAGCTCTAATTCAGTTACAGAAGTGTGGACACTCAGCCTCCTGTGGTGCATGTGAAGCCATCAGAGAAGATAGGTTGTTAATAGTGAAAAATGCCACATGAAAGATCAGGAAAGTGGCTTGATTAAAGAACGTGACTGTAGATGAATCAAAGGTGGCAGATACTGAAGCTCCTAACAAGCAGTCGTGTCACCCTCATTTCCTCCATGACCCTGATTTTATACCACAACCGATAAATCTGCCTGATTCTACAAAAACCAGTTTCTACCTATCCTCATACCATGACTGCGATATCACTTCATGTTATCAGTTCTGCAAATGAGTGATTCTACACAGGAGCCCAGGCTGTCATTTTATCTCTTGAGAAATTCAGTGAGAATGGAGAAGCATTTAGCTAATAAAGTTATATAAAAGCCACATAATTATACATAACTCTCATCTTACATAATTCAGTCTGAGGTCTCAATTCCCATGCATTGTTCCCTGACAACTATGTTGGAATCCCTATTGATGTACCTATAAAAATATTTCCTTTCATTGACTAGATTTGTCTTGCTCTGTAGTCTTCAGAGCTCCCTTTTTTTCTGTTTTTGGCACGTGTGAGAGTTTGGTTTAATGAGAAAATCCATCCCCCTTCCTGGTGGGTTGTGGAGTGATTCTTTGTGTTCTATGCCAACACTGAGATGCCCAAGGAGTGAATAGTGCTGTATCATTACCAGTTCACAACTGATTCACAAAAATAGAAGAAGGCTCTATTACAGTATTAATATTTGTGCGTCATAATTCTGGGGAAGTGTAAAACTATAAATACACATTCCTATGTGGGAACACTACCTTTAAAATTTCTGTGTAGCTCATCTGATTATAAGGCGTTTGAGAAAACACGGAAGTTATGTTTCTTTATTCATTGAAATAATCACAAGGAAAGCATGGCATTCAGTTCTGGTACAATTGTTGAAAAGTTATTATTTTTTTTCTTAAAAATCCTTGAAAAACAAGATAGAAGCAAACACTGAATAGCCTACCACACACCATTCCCCTAAACCTGCCTCCAGCTAATTTGGTCATATTATCTCAGTGTACATCTTTCCAAATTCAAATGAACTTCCAAAGACCACTTATAATGATCCAGGATTTCCTTCTCTTTTTAAAAATGTTCATTTTTTAGATGTAGTTGGACACAATACCTTTATTTATTTATTTATTTATTTTAAATGTGGTGCTGAGGACTGAACCCAGGGCCTCCCATGTGCTAGGCAAATGCTCTACTGCTGAGCCATCACTCCAGCCCCAGGATTGCCTTCTTTTAAAAATAAGATACAATTTGCTCTTCTTTCTTGAGAAATATAACATACTTAATTTACTCTATAAAATGTTGGAGGAGTAGAGGCAATATCCAACTGGGAATATAAGACTGAAAATGACATCACCTTAGCTTTTGGCAAGTTTGTATTTGAAAAGAGAAGAGAGAGCCATAAATAGATGTAATTTATACCTGGTATCTGTAAGGGGAGAAACACACACTGCATGTCAGGGGACCACAAAGAAAGAGAAAACATCATGGGTGTAAACTTCCTGGACAGGCTCCTGGGGGAGGTCATGTGATACCTAAGATGTGCAGAATCATTACAATCACAGACCCAGGGGTAGAGTCAGCCCCACAAGGTGAGAGGTACAGAGCAAAATGGAAATGCAGAATCCCTTGCTCAAACAGCAGGAGGAGGTGGTGACACAGGTATCAAACTCCAAAGCTCTCCTGTCTCTTATGGTGTCTCTTATTAGAGTCTGTAAACAAGTCAAGATGGCGCCTGGCAAAATGCCAGAGGGAGTGGTTTGTAAAGTAACGCCAGCGAGCCATTAAGTGTGGAGATTCCTTATTGGTTGACTGCTGTATCAAGTTTATGTTAATTAGATAAGCTGTGTGGAATGTATAAATACCGCGGTTGTCCTACAATAAACGGCTTCCACTCCTGCTGTATCAATGTACACAAGTTGCTCGTCACTCCCCGGTTATTTTGCTGCAGCCGGACTGTGGCAGTCTCCTTCAAATTTTCACCATTTTTATTTTCTTCTTAATACGATTCTATCTAAAGAAAAGAAAAAAAATAAGTTATCATTATGGATGGATTCATTACATTTATATTGTATAACTACTCTGGTCAGATTTTTTGTTGTTGTTGTTTTCCTATGTGACCAAGAGATCTGACAAGAACAGTTTTTAAAGTAGAAAACTTTATTTGGGGCTCAAAGTTTCAGAGCTCTTACTCTGGAGATGGTCATATCTCCTTGCTCTGTGCCTTTGATGAGGCAGTACATCATGACCAATGGGTGTGGTAAAGGAAAACGGCTCAGGACATGGCACCAGGAAGCAGACACCTCTCCTCTCACCTGGGACAAACTATACATCCCAAAGTCACACTCCCAATGACCCACCTCCTCCAACCACACCTCACCTGCCTGCAGTCACCACTCAGTTGATCCCTATCAGGGGCTTAATGCACCTATGGTGTTAGGAGAGCCTGAACCCAATCTTTCACCTCTAAACTTCATTGCATTGTACCCATGAGCTTTTGGGGGACACCTCATATCAAAACCATAACAATAACCAAGTTGTATTGCAACTATAAAAGCATTTAACTCATAAAAAATCACTGGAGTTGGCATTTCACAATTGGATCCAACTGTTCATAGATGATCGTGTATTTCATATTTCTCAGAACAGTGGAAATCCTGCACAAAATGAACTCAACATTGTTCATTTCACTTCTTGAAGCAGACACACTCTCTTAACACAATGTTTCAGGTACAGTCTTTCTCTACCTTCAACTTAGTGATGAGTTAAAAATAAAAGAACTTAAAGGAAAAGCACATATGGCTTTCCTATTCTATTGTTCCCTTTCTTCCCAAGTTATGGTGTTCAGTAAATTCTGGATATAAAGAACAGTGTGGCCTTTCAGGGATCCATCACTTCTACTTACTCAGTCCAAGGGTACTTACTGAGTGAATGTTTTTGAGTCTTGATGAATCCCCATGCATCCTGATCACCAGACCTCGGTACCTATGAGGCATTGGGCCATATGCAACTGGGAAATCTAGGAGCTTGGTCATGCATATTACACCCACCATCTCTATACACAGGCAAACACATTGCTTCTCCAGATTCCACCTAAAAAACACAAGTTCAAAGAGAAAATTATTAAAACTTCTGTGATGTCTTACAGCCAGGCATTAAATAAATATTGATTTCCATCTGAGTGTGAGAGCCATTGCTAAAGTACCGAACGTATGCCCTTGACAGAAGCCTTGAGGAAAGGCAAGAGACAGCAAAGCACATTTGAGCCTTTACTTCATTAAAGATGGTTGAGCAGAGAGGGAGAAAGCTATGAGATTGGGTGGAAAGTTTATTTTCAAAACATCTCTATGTCACCAATGACCTCTATGATGTGAAAGTGTACCTAGGATGCTGAGAGCCATTACCAAGTAGGTATGACGCATCGTAATCCTTGCCAGTGTACCCCATGTTAAATGGACTTGCCTTGGAAATTTGCTGCGACCTTGTTTGTGTGTTTGAGAAAGGTGACCCTGCTCAATCACCAGGGTGGATCCAGGATTAGGGTGTATTCCTGCAGGAAGTATCCCCGTCCTTGGGTTTAGGGCATGACAATAGGAGTTTTGGGGAAGTTAGAGGTTGAAGATTATGGCTGCTGGGATTAGGGTGTTCCTGCTGCTTGTTCCTGTTGAGTTCTCGTGAGATTAAAATGGGATTTGGAAAAAGCCTCGTGGAGTAGGATTTGGGGGACAGGCATATTGAGAATTTCCCCTGAACGTGTGTGGAGGCTGGTGTGAGATCCCGAATAAAGAATTGCTGTTTGAACCTACAAAGCTGTGTGGTGGCTCTTGATTCTGTGCCAAGCCGAGACATTGGCATTTGGCACTAGGACTCTGGCACCTAGGTATTGTTAAGACACTAGCAGGATATGAAATTTTTGACACCGGGCCCTGTTTTAGGCCTTCTCATCACTCCACACATTCTCCCCAGGCAATCTCACTTCTATTATGATAAGATAGATATTCTGCTGAGACTCGGGCCATAGCACCAAGACAATTTTCCAGTCTGCCTACTGGACATTCTCAGAAGCATTTCACATGGTTCACATCTGCCTGGCCATCCTGTTCCCAGGGTCCTCTTTATTTGCATCCCTACTTCACTCCCAAAATCTGAGATCATCTTTGATTCTGCTCTATCAAATAGCTAACACCTTAAATTAATCTTCACAAGTATATTTATTTGTCATCGCTAGTTCTACCTCACTAAGACTGAGTCAGTCCCTTGTTTCTACCTGGAACCTTCCTTCCTTACTTTAATTCATGCTTTACATAGTGTTTAAAGAATGCTTATAAGGGCTGGGGATGTGGCTCAAGCGGTAGCGCTCTCGCCTGGCAAGCATGTGGCCCGGGTTCGATCCTCAGCACCACATACCAACAAAGATGTTGTGTCCACCGAGAACTAAAAAATAAATATTAAAAATTCTCTCTCTCTCTCTCCTCTCTCATTCTCTCTTTAAAAAAAAAAGAATGCTTATAAAACCACTTCTCATCAAAACACTCACCTGTTAAAATTTCTTCAGTGTTTTGCAAATTCAGAGGTAAACTTCAGTCTTCATACTTTGAGTGAAGATGAGAATTATCTAGCTTGAACAGCATTTTTAATACCACTGCTTTTGACTTTGATGGTTAGAATCTGGAACCCCTGCTGGGAGACTGCAGCAGGCCACTTAACCATCAGTGCTTTAGCTTCCTCTCCAAAAACAGAGACAGTAGATCTCCATGGGATTGTTAGAAGAACAAGATAGCTAATATATATCAAGGATATAAAATATGAAGCCCTTTTTCACTCTAAGCTGGTGAATTAGTAAACTAATTCTGGTAGCAAACTAATTCAACAATCTCAGTGGCAACCTCCAGCAGCAACTGATTCTTTGCTCATAGGTACTGAGGTTGGCGGGTGAGTTGATGAGGCTGTTTGTCACCTTCTCTTGGATCGAGACAGCAGTGCCACCACATGTGGTCACTCTGAAACCCAGCCTGAAGTGGCAGTTGTTACCTGAGCATATTCTTCACATGGAAAGGTGGGAAGCCTCAGGGGAGATGAGTGGGGACACAGGGTGCATCTAAGTGATGGCGGAAGATGCCCCCGACCAAGCAGGGCCATGGCCATGGTGAGGAAGAGTGTCCTCTGCAGGGTGCAGGGAGTGGTGGAGGTCTCCAGGGAGCACTCTGGCTTGCCACATAATGTCACATGACCTGCTTCCCAGGGCTTAAAATCCAGCTATGTGCTCTTTGTATGTAGTTTATGTTATTTATTAAAATCTCCTCTCGTTTTCTTTGCACGTGAACTTCCCCCATAATGCCTGGAGGACTCTCTCCACTTCACTTACCGAGGCTTTCTGCTCAGGGATTTATCTTGCTCATAAATCTAGACAACATATGTGTGTGTGTATATGTATGTATGAGTGTGTGTGTTATATCAATATATATACATACATAATATATGTGTGTGAATATATATATATATATAAATGTGATCATTTGCATGTGTGTATATATGTATGTATGAGTGTGTGCGCTATATCAATATATATACATACATAATATATGTGTGTGAATATATATATAAATGTGATTATTTGCATGTGTGTATATATGTCTGTTAGTGACAGTGTCAGTGCCTGCCTAGCACAGATTGGAGAGGTGCTGTTAGAATCAATGGGAACAAGTCTATCATGTATCTTGCAGTATTTATTTGTGGCATGTCAAGTTAGGGGAGTAGCAAAGACTGGATGCAATATGAAGCCATGCCCTCCCGAAGAAACAGCTGAATAGTAGATGGAAGGTCCCGGTCAGAGAGTAAGGTACAGGCAGGCAATGTGGGGTACTTTAAGGGCACCACAGCCGAGCAGTTCTTAGTAAGACAGTCTTTCCAGGTGCTGTGTGCAGGGCTGGTGCAAATCAAGATAGGACATGGCCTACAGGCAGCTAACGAAGGAATGTGAGACTGGGAGAGCCAACCCTGCTCAGGAGAGATTTTTATCATGGAAATTTGAACACAAAATTCAAACCATAGTCAAAAAGGGCTCAATGTAGCCAGGCCCAACACTCACGTTGGTACAAAGGTAATAGGAGAATCAAAACAAGACAAAAGTCAAAGTAGATCAAAAGCGAGTCAGGAGGGTAGGCGGACCTGTGACCCTCCAGCAGGTCAGGCCCAGCAACCTTCAGAGGGACACAGCTGCCCCACACGCCTGCAGGGTAGGCAGACCTGCGACCCACCAGCAGTGCAGGTCCAGCGGCCTGCTGAGGGGCAGGCCCGCCCCCTCCCTCCGTGCCTGCAAGTTAGGCGGAACTCTGACCACCAGCAGATCAGGCCCAGCAGCCTGCTGAGGGGCGGAGCCGCCCCCTCCCCCCACACCGGCAAGGTAGGCAGACCTGCAACCCACCAGCAGGTCAGGCCCAGCAACCTGCAGAGTGACAGAGCTGTCCCACACGCCTGCAGGGTAGGCGGACCTGCGACCGACCGGCAGAGCAGACCTAGTGGCCTACCAGTGTGTTAGACAGATCACCCCAATTGGAGGAGGATCACAGCCACTACCTGCCCTGCAAGGGAGTTTTTTCGACTATACAAGAGCAATATAAATAAATAGAGGGAAAATTTCAAAAACACAACAGTTTCACCAAGCAGAAAGAAAAGTGAGCAGTATGAAAAGACAAGGAAAGAAAGGACCACAAGCAATGCAGGTCAACTCAACTCTAGAAGAGGTAATAGCTGCAACAGATGGAATGTCAGACAAAGAATTCAGGATATACATGCTTCAGATAATCTGGAGTCTCAAGGAAGATATGAGACAGCAAAATCAGACAATTAAAGATCACTTTGACAAGGAACTACATAAACAAATCCAGGAAGTAAAAGATCAATTTCACAGGGAGTTAGAGGTAATAAAAAACAAACAAATAGAAATCCTAGAAATGCAGGAAGCAATAAACCAACTTAAAAACTCAATTGAGAATACTACCAGCAGAGTAGATCACTTAGAAGATAGAACATCAGACAATGAAGACAAAGTATTTCAACTTGAAAAGAACATAGATAGCTCAGCAAGTCTGCTAAGAAACCATGAGCAGAACATCCAAGAATTATGGGATAATATCAAAAGACCAAACTTAAGAGTCATTGGGATACAGGAAGGCACAGAGCTCCAAACCAAAGGATTAAGCAATCTATTCAGTGAAATAATACGAGAAAACTTCCCAGACTCGAAGAATGAGACAGAATCCCAAATCCTAGAAGCCTACAGGACGCCGAATGTGCAAAATCATAAGAGATCCACACCTAGACACATTATAATGAAGATGTCCAACATACAGAATAAGGAGAGAATTTTAAAAGCTACAAGGGAAAGGAAGCAGATTACATTTAGGGGTAAACCAATCAGGATAACAGCTGATCTTTCAACACAGACTCTGAAAGCTAGAAGATCCTGGAATAACATATTTCAAACACTGAAAGAAAATGGGTTCCAACCAAGAATCGTGTATCCAGTGAAATTAAGCTTCAGGATGGAAGATGAAATTAAAACCTTCCACGATAAACAAAAGTTAAAAGAATTTGCAGCTAGAAAACCATCTCTTCAAAAAATCCTTGGCAAAACATTACAGGAAGAGGAAATGGAAAATAACAATGAAAACCAACAGTGGGAGGTAGGACAGTAAAGGAGGGAAAATAATCAAAGAGGAAAACAAATCAGGTTTAGTAACATTAATAAACAAATATGGCTGGAAGAACAAACCATATCTCAATAATAACCCTAAATGTTAATGGCTTAAACTCACCAATAAAGAGACACAGGCTAGTAGAATGGATCACAAAACAAGACCCAACAATATGCTGCCTACAGGGAACACATTTGATAGGAAAAGATATACATAGACTGAAGGTGAAAGGTTGGGAAAAATCATATCACTCATATGGACTGCGGAAACAAGCAGGAGTGTCCATACTCATATCAAATAAAATAGATTTCAAGCCAAAGTTAATCAAAAGGGATAAAGAGGGACACTACATACTGCTCAAGGGAACCATGCACCAAAAAGACATAACAATCATAAATATATATGCCCCAAACAACGGTGCTGCTATGTTCATCAAGCAAACTCTTCTCAAGTTCAAGAGTCTAATAGACCACCATACAATAATCATGGGAGACTTCAACACACCTCTCTCACTACTGGACAGATCTTCCAAACAAAAGTTGAATAAGGAAACTATAGAACTCAATAACACAATTAACAACCTAGACTTAATGGACATATATAGAATATACCACCCAACATCAAGCAGTTACACTTTTTTCCCAGCAGCACATGGATCCTTCTCAAAAATAGATCATGTATTATGTCACAGGGCAACTCTTAGACAATATAAAGGAGTAGAGATAATACCATGCATCTTGTCTGATCATAATGGAATGAAACTGAAAATCAAGGATAAAAGAAGGAAGGAAAAATCATGCATCACTTGGAGAATGAACAATAGGTTACTGAATGATCAATGGGTTTTAGAAGACATCAAGGAGGAAATTAAAAAATTCTTAGAGTTAAATGAAAACACAGACACAACATATCGGAATCTATGGGACACATTGAAAGCAGTTCTAAGAGGAAAATTCATTGCTTGGAGTTCATTCCTTAAAAAAAGAAAAAACCAACAAATAAATGATCTCATTCTTCATCTCAAAATCCTAGAAAAAGAAGAGCAAAACAACAGCAAAAGAAGTAGAAGGCAAGAAATAATTAAAAACAGAGCTGAAATTAATGAAATTGAAACAAAAGAAACAATTGAAAAAATTGACAAAACTAAAAGTTGGTTCTTTGAAAAAATAAATAAAATTGACAGACCCTTAGCCATGCTAACGAAGAGAAAAAGAGAGAGAACTCAAATTACTAGCATACGGGATGAAAGAGGCAATATCACAACAGACACTTCAGAAATACAGAAGATAATCAGAAATTATTTTGAATCCTTATACTCCAATAAAATAGAAGATAGTGAAGGCATCGATAAATTTCTTAAGTCATATAATCTGCCCAGATTGAGTCAGGAGGATATAGACAACCTAAATAGACCAATATCAATTGAGGAAATAGAAGAAACCATCAAAAGATTACCATCTAAGAAAAGCCCAGGACCGGATAGGTATACAGCAGAGTTTTACAAAACCTTTAAAGAGGAACTAATACCAATACTTTTCAAGCTATTTCAGGAAATAGAAAAAGAGGGAGAACTTCCAAATTCATTCTATGAAGCCAACATCACCCTGATTCCGAAACCAGACAAAGACACTTCAAAGAAAGAAAACTACAGACCAATATCTCTAATGAACCTAGATGCAAAAATCCTCAATAACATTCTGGCGAATCGGATACAAAAACATATCAAAAAAAATGTGCACCATGATCAAGTAGGATTCATCCCTGGTATGCAAGGCTGGTTCAATATACGGAAATCAATAAATGTTATTCACCACATCAATAGACTTAAAAATAAGAACCATACGATCATCTCGATAGATGCGGAAAAAGCATTCGACAAAGTACAGCATCCCTTTATGTTCAAAACTCTCGAAAAACTAGGGATAACAAGAACATACCTCCACATTGTAAAACCAATCTATGCTAAGCCTCAGGCTAGCATCATTCTGAATGGAGAAAAATTGAAGGCATTCCCTCTAAAATCTGGAACAAGACAGGGATGCCCTCTCTCACCACTTCTGTTCAACATAGTCCTCAAAACACTGGCCAGAGCAATTAGACAGACGAAAGAAATTAAAGGCATAAAAATAGGAAAAGAAGAACTTAAATTATCACTATTTGCAGATGATATGATTCTATACCTAGCAGACCCAAAAGGGTCTACAAAGAAACTATTAGAGCTAATAAATGAATTCAGCAAAGTGGCAGGATATAAAATCAACACGCATAAATCAAAGGCATTCCTGTATATCAGCGACAAATCCTCTGAAATGGAAATGAGGACAACCACTCCATTCACAATATCCTCAAAAATAATAAAATACTTGGGAATCAACCTAACATTTCATTTCATTGAATAAGGTGAAAGACTTATTCAATGAAAACTACAGAAACCTAAAGAGAGATATAGAAGAAGACCTTAGAAGATGGAAAAATATACCCTGTTCATGGATAGGCAGAACTAACATCATCAAAATGGTGATATTACCAAAAGTTTTCTATAAGTTCAATGCAATGCCAATGAAAATCCCAACAGCATTTCTTGTAGAAATAGATAAAACAATCATGAAATTCATATGGAAAAATAAAAGACCCAGAATAGCAAAAACAATGCTAAGCAGGAAGTGTGAATCAGGCGGTATAGCGATACCAGACTTCAAACTATACTATAGAGCAATAATAACAAAAACAGCATGGTACTGGTACCAAAACAGGCGGGTGGACCAATGGTACAGAATAGAGGACACAGAAACCAATCCACAAAATTACAACTATCTTATATTTGATAAAGGGGCTAAAAGCATGCAATGGAGGAAGGACAGCATCTTCAACAAATGGTGCTGGGAAAACTGGAAATCCATATGCAACAAAATGAAATTGAATCCCTTTCTCTCACCATGCACAAAAGTTAACTCAAAATGGATCAAGGAGCTTGATATTAAATCAGAGACGCGGCATCTGATAGAAGAAAAAGTTGGCTATGATCTACATACTGTGGGGTCGGGCTCCAAAATCCTCAATAGGACACCCATAGCGCAAGAGTTAACAACTAGAATCAACAAATGGGACTTACTCAAACTAAAAAGTTTTTTCTCAGCAAAAGAAACAATAAGAGATGTAAACAGGGAGCCTACATCCTGGGAACAAATCTTTACTCCTCACACTTCAGATAGAGCCCTAATATCCAGAGTATACAAAGAACTCAAAAAATTAGACAATAAGATAACAAATAACCCAATCAACAAATGGGCCAAGGACCTGAACAGACACTTCTCAGAGGAGGACATACAATCAATCAATAAGTACATGAAAAAATGATCACCATCACTAGTAGTCAGAGAAATGCAAATCAAAACCACCCTAAGATACCATCTCACTCCAGTAAGATTGGCAGCCATTAGGAAGTCCAACAACAAGAAGTGCTGGAGAGGATGTGGTGAAAAGGGTACATTTGTTCATTGTTGGTGGGACTGCAAATTGATGCAGCCAATTTGGAAAGCAGTATGGAGATTTCTTGGAAAGTTGGGAATGGAACCACCATTTGACCCAGCTATTCCCCTTCTCAGTCTATTCCCTAAAGACCTAATAAGAGCATGCTACAGGGACACTGCTACATCGATGTTCATAGCAGCACAATTCAGGATAGCAAGATTGTGGAACCAACCTAGATGCCCTTCAATAGATGAATGGATAAAAAAAAATGTGGCATTTATACACAATGGAGTATTACTCTGCATTAAGAAACGACAAAATCATAGAATTTGGAGGGAAATGGATGGCATTAGAGCAGATTATGCTAAGTGAAACTAGCCAATCTTTAAAAAACAAATGCCAAATGACTCCTTTGATTTAAGGGGAGTAACCAAGAACAGAGTAGGGATGAAGAGCTTGAGAAGAAGATTAACATTAAACAGGGATGAGAGGTGGGAGGGAAAGGGAGAGAGAAGGGAAATTGCATGAAAATGGAAGTTGATCCTCAGGGTTATACAAAATTACATATAAGAGGAAAGAAGAGGTAAGAGAAGAATAATACAAGTGGAAGAAATGATTTACAGTAGAGGGGGTAGAGAGAGAAGAGGGGAGGGGAGGGGAGGGGAGGGGGGATAGTAGAGAATAGGACAGACAGCAGAATACATCAGACACTAGAATGGTAATATGTAAATCAATGGAAGTGTAACTGATGTGATACAGCAATCTGTATATGGGGTAAAAATGGGAGTTCATAACCCACTTGAATCAAACTGTGAAATATGATGTATTAAGAACTGTGTAATGTTTTGAACTACCAACAATAAAAAAAATAAAAAATAAATAAAATAAAATAAAAAAAATAGTGAGTCAGGATATCCACGTAAATGGGAGCATGTCATGTAACAGTAAGTGCATGAAGAGGGAGACCCGGGCCACCTAGTTCCCACTCTCAGGGTGAGGACTGGGAGGGGCCTCGGAGGTTGCGGGGACTGAGCACAGGTGGGAAATAATAGGCGCATCTCCTTCACAACAGTTCCGCTGTGTGTGCATCTGTGGTGCTCAGGCAGTCATGGGGGGACTTTGGTGGCATTGTACCCCATTACCCTCACAGAAGTCCCCAAGGAGTGTGTGTTCTTTTTCCTGGTGAGATGTCCATGTCTCACAGACTGTCAGAACTGAGGATATTGCCATATTCCCAGCAGTGGTGTGGCTGGGGATAGACAAGGAAACTGGAGCTGTGCTTATTGGCAAAAATGCATTTACCTGGTCAAGTCCTGGCAGGGATAGATATTTTGGCCGATGTGACAGACCAACACTAAGCTTACCAGTAGGATTAGACATACTTTAGACTCACCCCCAGGAATTTTATATTTACTCCAAAATTCTCAAACCCAGATTGAGAAAGAGTATCCTGAACTGGCTGATTAAAAATCCTAACAGTCCATAGTTTAAACGACACTGATGAGAAGCTTCTGATTTAGGGTACAAGGCTTCTTCTCGCTGGATAAGGGACATGCTCAACCCATGGAAATCAAACAGCCGGTGTCTCACTGGATGGGACTCCGCTGGAATGTAAGGAGGACACACCCTGGATGTGGATAAATGGTTGTAGGAGTTTGCTGATGTGCTCCCTAAAAGAAACCACCAGGAGGAAGAATCTGTTTATTATTCCTGGGAGTCTTTTCACTTCACTTGAGTCCATTTTATACTGACAGGATCGGAGGCTCCAGTTAATGACCGGCAGTAGATTCCTAATGTGGTCTTCCAGGGTAATTAGTCTCCGTATTTGTCCTACACCTATGTTCTAATATGAAGAGTTGATTTTGTTGGGCTTTAAAAATACAAAAGGTTAAAGACATAAAAGATAAATCATCTATAAAAGATTAAAGATGAGTGATGCTGTAATTAAGAATGGTGGATTAGTTCCAAATATCTCTTTGCACTTCAGAATCTTTGATACTTTTTTTTTCTTCAGACAGCTGTACATTGCCAGCATTAAATAGTAGTGGTAGTAGTAATAATAATGATAATGTCATAATAAAGTAAAAGATCAACATTTAATTATAAAAGACCTGAAACAGACTATTATCTGGAATTAACTGCCCTAAGGGTTCCAAGCAATTTCAGTGAACTATAGTTGCTATTGGAAATTTGACCTTTTTACCTTTGCTTGACCACCTAATTCTAGAGATTATAATATTTATAGATTCTATTACCAATTGAATTACCTCAGTTTTCCAAAAGATAGAAGGCAAGAATGTATCTGTGGCTTCCTGCTGCATTGGAGAATAAGAAATTCCATTTTATATAGCCACAATCTGAAAGGAAGCAGGCTTCAACCCAACTTTGTCACTGCTGTGTGCTGTATCCATGAGGTTGTTGGTTTTACTACTAGAATTTATCCCAGGGTGTACCCTGCCTGGGCATGGAAAACCTCCCTTTTAACTTTCTAAATTTGGAAATTCTTGAGAACACCGTGCATATGTCTTTTCTCCCCTTAGAACCTCCCATAATAAGCCCAGTTGTGTGGGACCCTGGAATCCGCTTAGTCTTTTGCATTAACTATCTATTGCTGTGTGCGTCTGACAGGGCACAACCTGAGAAGCAGAACGAGGTGGGTATATAAAAGGAGTCTATAGAGCAGTTGGTTTACGAGGTGGGGGAAGGAACGGTGGTCTCTGCACAGCTGTGTCGCCTAGCCTGAGGCTGGAATGTGAATTCCAAAGGAGCCAGCCAGGAGGACTGTAGGAGTAGACTGTATCCCACAAACAGGAGCTGAAATTCCATGAGGACAGACTGGAATCTATATCTCTTATGGTTGGCTCTGACCCTGGTAACCTGGGTACCCTACAAAAACCAGGGCCATTGGTCCCAGAGCTAAATATACATGTCTGACAAAAGAGGCTTAAAACTGAAGAGGAATCCAGGGAACGGGGAAAGTGCAGGCTCCAAGGCTGGCTCATGTCGGTGGACTGAGTGAATCAGAGAAAATGTGTTTCAGTTCTGAAATTGCTAATGTTTTATTCCTCTACCTTCCAGATCCTGCAGAAACCCCCATGTGGCCCATTCTAATAGGAAACATACCAGAAAAAAATATTCTGTGAAGTGCTGATCAATCTGTCCACGTTCATATGTCGCAGCACTCTAGTGTACGAAGAATGGCTTCCACCAAGGACGTGGCTTAACTTATAAAATGACAGTCGTGATTGAAACTATTGCCAGTTCTCTTACATCTGTAGGTTATGTGGGAAGTCCCTCTAGTCTGGGGTCAGTTAGCCAGAAGTAAGTGATCTAGGGTGTTCCTACTTGCCCTGGGTCGAAGCTGAGGCGACTAGCAGATGATGATTAAAAAAAAAACATCTTGAACTCTATTCACACCATATTTGATAGAGTGGCATTTGTGCACTAAACCTGTGGAATAGATGAAATGAGTAAATCTACTGATGTTCTTAGACACTGGTTTCTAACCCTGAGGAAAAAGACACAGTCGTATTCCACAACTGGGGGTTACATTCTGGAAAATGGTGATCCACGTGCAAACGTTGTAGAATGTATTTACTCACACCTAGAAGGCACGGGTCAACTACCTAATGTGGTCTCTTGATTGAATGAAGACCCACGTTCAACACAGAATCTAAGGCTGTTGCAGCGATAGCACTGCTTACTGACTTATAGTAAATGTTTTTCCTCTTATAACAGGAAGATAAAGTAGTGATAAAATGTAGCATAGCAATTAACAAACCAGTAACACGGCCATTCATTATCATCAAGCATTATGTATGTCCATAATTGTGTGTGCTGCACTTTTATATGAGTGGTGGCACAATAGGTTTATTTACACCAGTGTCACTATGGACAAGTGAGTAATATTGCACTATGAAATTATGATGGTCACAATGTGACAAGGAGATAGACTATTTTGGCTCCATTATAATCTTCTGGGCACACCATCGTCTATACAGTCCATCACTGCTTGAATTGTTGTTAGGCAGTGCATGGATCCATAGGAATAGGGAGGAGAGAAATGTGAAGAGCAAAGCACTGCTTTGAATTTAATTTGGCACTACAAGGATAGCCCAGTACTAATAAGCCTACTAAGCACCCATTTCTTGATTTGTAAATACCATCTATCATGAAAATAAATGAAGGCTTCTTAGACAAATGGCTTTTATCACAAATGAGTCAGGAAAAGCATAAGGCAAGCCTAGGATATCATGTGCCCGAAAATGCAGAAAATACTGAAGGTGGCTGGGAGCATATCAAGTAGACAGGAATCAGAGAAGTTCAAACCACAACCAAATAGAACAATTCAAAGATCAACAGAATTGTAATCAACAAAATTATAAGAAAAATGTTACAGTACATTGCATTGAAAAATCCAGAAGTCTGTGCTCATCCTTAAAAAGTGGAATGAGTTTCTTGAAGATGAAGAGAAATCTTGATAGGAGAGGGACAGCTTATCAATGGAAAAAGAGTCATAGAATTGGGGAATCATCTCACCTTGATTACACACATCAACACTGCTGTTACCGGTGCTCTTCTGTTTCAGACAATTTATTTATCTGGGTGACACAAGTAGCAAAAACATATTGTATTTTGAACCAGGACACTGATCTGAGGGACAAGTTTGCAAAGTATTAGCACCATAATTTATCTTGGAAAGATAATTTCTTTAAGCTCAGTTAGCACATCCACATTCGGCTACTGGTAATGCTTATTTCATCATTGCTGGACAGTGAAATGAGATTATGGATATAAAATTTTTATGTGACACTAGAGAAATATAGCCAATTACTTATAAGGGCCACAAGCATCAGGCACTATCAGTCCATGAACAAAGTCTCACAATAACCTGAGAAACCAGGAAAGACCAGCATGAATAATCAAAAGTGTGCTTTGCCTTTCTTCTTCTTCTTCTCTTTCTCTCACTCCCCTTTCTCGACTTGTCCTTTCCTCTGTTTCCTCATTCATGTTTATAAACACCCCTGGGTTGTGTGGCATTATGAAGTGTTAAAAAAAACTGATCTGAGAACATGCACAGGTGATTTCTTTAAGTTTTTATTTCTACTTGGGCATTGTGAAATATATCATGGGGAAGATTTTGCTGATCTCAGGCTTTGCAGAGAAGCAAGGTGGCAGCCTGCAAATCACTGGTCTTTCTCGGCCACCCAGAAGGTCCTGATTGCCTGTTGTGATAGATGAGCCCACAGCCCAACTCCCAGGCTCATTTCAGATCCCGGCACCTGTATTTCTCATTTATTGACCAATGTTTGTTTCTGGTAAGGAAGTGCAGTGGCAGGATATTTCTTGACATGAAATGTGCTTTCTCTTGAAATTTCTTTATTTCTGACACTTGCTTGTGGGATAGAAATAGAGATTGTCGCTTCAACATCAATATTCAAAATGTTGAGGCTCAGCCATGTGCCAGCAGCTAGAGATAAGGCGATTAAGGTAGAAAGTATCTTTGTTGTGCCTTGATATTTCAGTAATAAGTTGAGAGAATGAAATAATTGAGTTCAATTTGTTCTCCTTCAGCAATACGATATAAAATCATGCTTCAAGGGAACACATTACAACCATATACACGGAGTTGTTGGAATTAATCTTCTTATTGCTGGGACTATTTGCAATGAACAAAGAATTCTTAAAGCCTAATGTGTATGCTATTTGAAAATTTAGCTTGATTTTATTAAAAGTGATCTATGTAAGAGCTCTTATGAAAAATGAATCAAAGAGATGTCAGTGTCATATTTGTAGACTTTGATTGGCTTAGAAAGTCAGAGTTCTCTGCCTCAGATGCATTTCCCACATTTACTTGTGAAAAATTGATCTTTTAAAAACTACCTATTTCATCGTGATATTATCATTTGGATCTTTCCACTGGCCCTTTTTGTCTTCCCATTGGACACTAGGGGCACCTACTCAACTTATCACTGTAGCTTTCCTGATCTAGGATCTAGAGACTCCTTGGAAGTTACACCTCACATGCCAATCAAGCAGGAATCTGCTATTATATTGGTATGTGCATTTGGCTCCTAGGTTCAAGGTTCCTATTTACAAAGTTTTTGGTTTATATATAAGAAGTCTGGTTTATAATAAAGGTCAAATTACTTTGTGCCAAATATGATATGATAAGAATCTTAATTCCTGAAACTGCCCTCTGAGCTAGATGCACAGATGTTGCCTTGTACAAGAAGATGAAAATAAACTAGCACATGCAGAGCTGGGATGCAAATGCAGACTGACTGTGTGGGAGGAGTGCATGTCCACCACTGCACTGTTTCTTCAGAATGGTCTCCTATAGATAGAAAAGTGCCTGAGGTAGGGATCAATGATCTGGTAATGCTATGTAGGCACTAGTATGCTTACAAAAGGAGCCACTTTGTAAAACAAAGCTGCTTGTCTGAAAACAAAAAAAGTAATAACTACTTCTTATCTACCTTAGAGTATAATGTGAGAATCAGATGAAATTATCCATGTTGAAGCTCTTTATAGAGTTCAACAATCATGCAATCCAAAATTATCCTTGTCTTTAATATTATTTGTATAATTAGAATTATTACCCTTTATGACTCTGTCAAGATGAGTTTATTAAGAATCCATAACTTTCCTCCTGGGTTATTATTATCTTTTTCAAAAGCCTTCCTTTTATATAACTCATTGATTCATTTAGCAATATGCTTTTTAACCTGCTCACCATTGAATTTTGTACTCTGAATAAATCATAGTCATTGACTTTGGTTGGAAACTGAGAAGGTGAAAGAAGATAGTCACATGATATACAAGTAAACAGAGTACAGCAAAAATGGAAAGGACAATCTTCCTATTTAAAAAAAAAAAACAAGTAGCTCTTAGTTGATCAGATGATAACTTAAAACTTATCTAGAGGCCAGGAAGATTGAACATGACTCAGACTGTAAAATGTATTTATTTTAGTCATCTTGCACATTTTCTCGTGCATCATTATGAGCAAAAGATCTGACAAGAACAATTTTAGAGGAGTTTAGAGTTTATTTTGACTCACGGTTTCAGAGGTTCGGTCTATGGTTGGCCAAGTCCATGGCTCTGGGCCAGAGGTGAGGCAGAACCTCATGGCAGAGGAAAGCAGCTCGGGGCACGGCCACCAGGAAGCAGAGAGAACTCCACTCACCAGGGACAAAGTATAAACCCCAAAGCCATGCCCCCAGTGACCTGCATCTTTCAGCCACACCCTAACTGCCTATCATTATGGCCCAGTTAATTCACATCAGAGGATTAATCCACTGATAAGCTTATACCTTTCATTTTGGAATCATTTCATCTTTGAAAATTCTTGCATTGTCTCACACATGAGCTTTAGGTGACACCTTGTACCTGAACCTCATATATAAACCATAACAGTATTGAATGCTACACGATGGAGGGTCAATTTTCACCTTTGAAAAAAATGTTAATAAGGAAAGATTTTAAGTAGGCAGTAAGTTTCCCTTAAATGCATTATTGTACCTCTTTAAGAATCATACCCTTCATCTTTTGAAAATGGGAATTCTGGTCTATCTGCTAAGGAATAGAGTTAGGGCATCTAATGTATGTGCCAGTGCAAATCATACTCAGGGTAACACATACTCATTAAACTATGGACGCTAATGATGTGCATCATAGTACCATTAATTTCCCATGAGAAAATTTAGAAGAAATTATTTATGTAAATAATCTTTTTATTATTTTAAAAATTATGCTTATAATCCAGCTTGTGGAAGGGTGGGTATATAGGACTTCCCTTACCCCTTTGCTCATCACAACTAGATAGCTTGACATTACATAGAAAGCAAACATGAGACAGCTCTGAAAGCTGAAGAGCGGAAGTCAGGCTGGGTTGGGGCTTTGGAACCCAAGTAACAGCAGAGTAGTAAGTTCTCTGGGTTTTGTTTCATATCATGTGTCTCAGGTTCAAAGCAGAAGAAGCCAGGAATACAGAAGTGCCAGTGGGTATGAACAATTCAAAACCCCAACCAAAGCCTTCTCTTTCCAGCCAAGTGGTGAGGAGGGGGCAGCTCAGCATGGTGGTCAAAGTTTCAATAGGTGAGATGGTCCCTAAAAGCTCATGCATGAGACAAGGCAATCATTCCCAGAGGTGCAATGATGGGGTTAAGAGAGCCTTAACCTAATCCACAAATAGGAATTAACTGGGTCCTAACTCTAGGTGGGTGGGACTGCAGGAGGTGGGTCACTGAGGGCTTGCCTTGGGGTCTATATTTTGTCCTTTTGATCAGAGCTCTCCCTCTGCTTCCTGGTGTCCTGTTCAGAGCCCCTTTCCTCCACACTCTTCCATTGTGACGTCCTTCCTCACACTGGGCCCTGAGGAAGGGAGCTGGCTCTCTATGCACCTCTGAAACCTTTCCTCCTGTGGTTGTTTCTGTCAGGTATCTTAGTCTCCACAGTAAAAAGATCACTAAAACTGAGACAAAACCTGTTCCACAATGACCGCTCTTCCATGCCAGCACTGCAGAAAAGTTGTGGCACTGTCCTTACCCGAAACTTAATCCATGAGCAGGAGCCTGGCCTCGTGCCATTAGGAATGAGGCACCTGGAAACCCGTGTCCCCCTCCTGGGTGAGGAATAGAAGGTCAGGCAGGGATCTTGAACTGTCTTCCTTTCTGGGTGGTAACCACCACCCAATGCAGTGCCAGTGGAGACCAGGTGAAGAGTCTAAGATTCCTTTCCCTGGCAGAAGCAGCAAGCGTCCCTCTCCCCACATGCTGGACTCATGTCAGGTGAGTTCTAGGAAAGAGTGGTAATGGAGCAGCTGCTCCTGTGCTATGCCATGAGGGGTCATCTCAGGAGCTATCAGGCTATGGCTTTGCCCCTTCAGCCCTGCTGGTATCGGCCAATACCAACCTACAGGAAGCTACGGCCGCAACCTAAGTCCAGCATTAATAGGAATTCTGTCCATGTTGGTGTCAGTGGAGGACAAGAAGAGAAGCTGTACACTTGCCCCATCTGGCCACACCTGACACTTGCCTGCTGGAGTGAGGTTGGGGGAGTCAGCGAAACAGAGGGTTAAGGAGTTCCAGAGTCTGGAGGGTGGTTCTCAAAGTAGACATTCTTCAATAAAAAAAATTCTGAAATAAAAAGTATCTAACCCTACCAAGAACCAGAAATATCTCAACTCGCTTTATAAATGATAGTCAACAGAACGCGCACCCCATCCTGATAGAGATTTAGAATTAGGTTAAAAGAATCTTAAAGAACAGAGGAAATAATCAGTGAACTCTAATTGAAAATAATAGAAATCACCCGATCTGAACAACAGAGAGGAAAAACAATGGAAATAAAAGGAGGGCTTAACAGGCATTTAAATAACCGATTTAACAGAGACAGACATATGATTTCTGAAGCTGAGCAAAGCTCAACAGGAAAATCCTGAAGGCAGCCCCATGACTGGCAAATTTCTGTAAGCTAAAGACTCAGGGAAAATTGTGGAATCAGTGAGAAATAAATGAAATTTTACCTATAGGAAAAACGTTTTTAATCATAGCAGTTTTGTCATTAGAAACTACAGAAGCTAGATTGAATGGGCGGGATCTTTTATTAGTGTTGATTGATGAGAAATGTGAACTCTGAATCCTATATCTCATAAAATATTGGTCAGTAGTGAAGGAAAAATCAAGATATTCATAGGCAAAAGAAAACAAGATGATTTGTCACCACCAGACTTAATTTTAGGGGATTATTAAAGGAAGCTCTTAAGTAGAAACATATGATAAAGAAGAAATCCTGGGACATAACGAAGGAAGAAGAACACAGGAAACAGAATTATGAGAAAATATAGTTTTCCTGCTTCCTCTGGAGTTTTCTGAGCTCTGTTTGAAGGTGCATGTGAAGTCTAACGTAATGCCTGAGGGGGTTACAATGCACATGCAGAACACATTTAAGATATGACACCAGTAGGGCAGGACAGAGGAGTATGAGTGCAGGCAAGACTGTTTTTCTCCTTTCCCTTGCTCTGGTGAAACGTCAGTTTGGGTTACATATGGCAAATACTCTAAAAATTAGCCTCCCAGATCTTTCAGCTGACTAAATACAGACACAATTCCCTACAGCTTATTCCATAAAATGGTAGAATCCGTTTTCCTTGTTATACATCTGAAATCTCCTTATTTTGACAAAATTTCAACCACTCATATAAGGTGGAAACAACATTGTGTGACTTCAGAGCTAATGTTTTTTAGCATCCATTTGTGTTCTCAGGGATTGCTCCCAGGTACGGCCCTGCAGAGAAGCCCAGGATGAAGGGCAGGAGGTACAGACACACAGCAATCCCAGGAGATCTCAGGCCCTTGAAGTCAACTATATAAATAAGCCCAGATGAAGGCAGTGGAGGAATTGTCCGTTGAGTGAGAGAGTATGGCGTAGTTGTTAAATAAAACACCACAGGAGAGGACATGCTCAAAAGCATTCACTCCAGCAAGAATCGGATGACTGTCCAAACAAATCTGAATGAAAAAAGAACACACACGATCACAAAAGCTTACATACTGTGTGGTTTTGTTTGCTTACATGATTGAAATGTCAGAATTCTAGAGATGGAGAAGAGATTCGTGTTTTCAGAGTTATGCATGGAGGCGGGTGAAGTGGGCACAGAGAGCAGGGGATAATAGGATGCAGCCTTGTGAGGATGAAAATTATCTCGACCACGTCAATGTCAACATCCTGGTTGTGAGATTGCTCTAGAGCTTTGCAAGATTTTCCACTGTGTAAAACTAGATAAGCTTCTCATGACCTTTTTCTATATTATTTTGTACCACTGTGCGTGAATTTATAAACATCTCAAAACTTTTAAAAGTTTCATTAATGATAGCCTCACATAATTTGTTTTATTAAAAATGATACTTCCCCAGGTTATGAGAATCAGGGGATTACTTTTGGGGTATTTAAGTAGAAGACTTTGGATGCCTCTAAAACTATGACCAGAAAAAGGAATTAAATTTTCAATTTTTACACTTGGTAATTATGTATCTTTCCCCAGACCTCATGTTTTCTTATGAGGGAATTTAAACTCCAATGGATTTAAGTAACACAGTTCAAGATCTAACTAACACATATCTGCTTCCGGACTTAGGCAGCCATTTTATTAATTATTGGATTTTAGTCCTTAAAGGATTACCTCACATTAATCATCTGCCACCTGGGAGTGGTATCCTGTAAATGACTCTGACCTCGCCTGTGAATGCTGATAGGCATGTCTTTCGGGTAAAGGGGAAGGGTGAATTAGGGAAGTGGTAAACTGTAAGAGCCTGAGATCTGCAGTCCTTCCAGAGCCAGAGGAGAGCAACTCTCATGGGCTGAACTAGCTGCTGGGGGCGGGGGATCCAGCATCAAGTCACCTCAGGAAAGTGCTTATCTTACAGGTCTTGAGCTGGACTGATTCTGCATACACAAGGTGTCTTACACTGGAAGAACCCAGAACAGCGAAACTTTCCCGATTTGGGGATGACATGATGAACTGAGAATGTCATTTGTGTGCAAATTACAAACTGGGATTTAAACTCAGGGCTTGGAAGATGAGGGGAGTATATAAAATTAGGGAAGGAGGTGGATCCTACCTCCTCTCATTGCTCTACAATAAAAAAAGCATTTCTGTTAAGTTGATTCTACATCTTGTATTTGTAGGCACTGTATCAAATACTGTGGCTCAGTGGTCAGCAAAACAGACACCTTGCTGCCCTTGCAGAGCTTTAAGTCTGATGAGGATAAAGACTATTGAGGCCCACTATCAATCAAATGTCAAATCGACACCTCACTATTCACTTCCATCAAATAAATCACGTGGGCTTACTGTGCCAGGAACATACTTAAGAGTCAGATTCTGAGCCAATGGCACCTTAGGACTCCCTCACACATACCCTCACACACACACACACACACACACACACACATAGTGGCTGAAAATTTTGTATGTGGGGTGCACTGCCTACATTCCAGTAGAAGTGAGCTCAATGGTGAAAAACTGGAGGAGAGGGTGAACAGGGCACAGGAAGATGATACCACTGTGTTGCCTGCACCTTACTCTCTGCTCCTTGTTGCACATTTGCCCCTTTGCCCTCCTGTCCATTGCAAGTTGATGGTCAAATCCACATCAGGATGAGGGTAAGGTGGGATGCAGGTGTTGGGCTGGTAACCTATTGTAGAGAATCTTGGCAGTCTAACAGTTTTATAAAAGTTTGGAAATAAATTAATCTGACATAAAACAGTGGTTGGCATTTATATCAAGTCTAGATTTGTATTTTCTGGGGAGTCCAGGTGGAAAATTGTGTACAATGTAAGACTTCATTGAGCAACCAGATGGTGCATCTGAACTGAGATTTTGTGGGTCAATAAATAACCCAGACCCATAAAGCATGTGCTGGTAATGGGAAATACTGTAATTTCTTTTAGCAGATAGGAAAACAGCTGGTTGTTTTTTCCTCCACAAAAAAGAAAAGTCCTTTTGTGTTTTTTTTCTGAAAAATTCAAATATCAACATATCAGCACAGTTGGAAATACCGAGCACATTAGTCTTATCAATCAAATGTCAAAACCACAGACCTTTGACTTTCTGGATCATTGATCTAATGGGGATGTGGAGTCTTTTTATTTCTCTAAGGGGCATTTTGGATTTTCGTGGGGTCCATCTGTCTAGTGGGGATTTTGGGTTAATATGAGTGCATTTGAGAAGAATGGCTATCTAAATCTCAAAGGAATAGAAAGAACTTGACTAAATTTTTATTTTTCTTCTTGTTTTCATGGTAGAGTCAATTTTCTGTACTATTTTCCTTTATGTAACCTCACTTCAATCTCCATGATTCTTCTCTATTAACATTTACTTTATAAAACGCTGTTGGCTATGTCTCCAAAATTTGCGTACCAATTGAGTGTGAATATTGTAGAAAGAGGGCAAATAAGCTTAGTAGTAGTTGAGACCAGAGTGGTAGTAGCAGCAGGTGCAACACTATAAAATCATCACAAATGTTTTAGATCAAACAGTAATTTGATTCCTAGTCCTTGGTTATCCTCTAGCTCTGATTTGATTTAAGTCACATCTCTGTATTTTAAAAAAAAAAATGGTGTTGATAACTCTTTTGGAGGGTTTTAGTGAAAGTAAAAAGAGTCTGGTAAAACAGGAAAAATGGAAAGGAACATACTACTGCAGACAGTTTAAAAAAAAAATGTATAGAAGTTGAAATCTAGAGGTATTGGTACCTGTGATCATGTAGAAAAATAGAAAACACACTTAATGAGCTGGTAGATCTGGGAAAAGAGGCATGGAGTTCACACTGAAAGAGGGTATTGTGTTGATTTTAATTTATGTTTAGTTTCTGTTTAGGTTTATGGCCATATGTCACAAGATGTGAATAAAGAAAGAGAAACTTAAAAGCAACAACGAAAACAAAAACAAAAAAACAACTTCTCCTTTCTCAAGAAAAATTAGAAAGTAAATATAAAATTATTTTTGTTTGTGTGTTAAAAAATTAAATCTCACTTTCATACTAAGATTCTCCAGGTTGCCAAAAACACTAGAAGAAATTGCTGCAGGATTAAGATAACTTAAAGCCAGTATGGGCCAATTTTGTACCAAGTGTCAGAGTGACTTTCTGGCTATGTGGTCTGTATTGAAATTGTTCAGTGCTGAAAACTTAATGCTAAAGAGGAAATTGAATGGACATACCAATAGCATTTTATTTACACAAACATTTGGCAGGCCAGATTCAACCAGACTTCAGAAAGATTTGAATGTGGCCATATAGACACTCTCACCTGGACAAATAGATATCTAAGACCCTTGAAATTATTCTGCACAACACCTGGATCTTCATCCATGCCTTGGAAAACTCTCTCATGAAGACATTCCTGGTGTAACCTTGATCTAATGGAATGAATCTCAGTGAGATACAGAGAAAGCCCACCAAGTGATGTTGAAGACCACTGTGTTGGTTGAAGCCCACTCAGCTGGGACTAAGGAAGCAGAAGCATCTTATAATTGAACCAAAAAATATAAACACTCAAAAATTCAGGATATTTGAACTTCTGTTGGCAGAAAAGAGATTGATAAGGTGAACTAACTACCAACATGGGAACAGAGGGCCAATGCAGAAGGCAGACTTAAGACCCTCAGGAGCTAACACCAAGAGCTGCAGAATCAACTCTAAGGAGCAGGACTGGATTTTAATGAAAGGACTGCAATGTCTGACAACTGAGTTTCCAAATTGCTCTGGAAGAGTGACATTAATCTGTTTTCATTTTCCCACAATTTAACTGACTCTGTATACTGTAACTATCAGATCCTTGAATCACCATGGTAGAGTGGCTTTGGTGGGGGTATATATGTGTCTCTGTTTGCAGATTTTCAAAGTTAAAGAAACTGTATCCCACAATTCTACCTAAGGAAGTGTTCCTGGGGATGCTCATCCAAGGCTGGACCTGATGTAAATGGTTTGGCTACTGTACTTGAGCTCACTTCATGAGAATTTGAAAAAATGGAGGAGTGGATAGAGAAATTTAAATAATTTGTGAGCATTGGGTGAACTCTGGTAGAACACTGGAGAACACGTTTTTGTTTGTTTGTTTGTTTTTACTTTTCTCTTTAGTGGATAAGAACACACTTCTCTCCCATTTACACTGGCCTGACCTGGATGACCTGCTTGTTCAGGAGGGTGGAGAACATGATGTTCTAAAATATTTGAGGATGCTTCTCCCAACAATATTTCTCAGATCCTGAAACTACCCTCTAAGAAGTCTGATCAACCTGAAGCCATGTCTTCAGAGGAGCCCTTGGATAGCTTCTTTAGTTCTTGAGATGGAACCAGTTTCCTGAACCCACAACCAGGGTACCAGACTTATAAATAAAACTATCTCAGGCGCATGGGTTCTACCTCAGAACTCTACCTTAGTGGTAGAGTGCTTGCCTGGCATGTGCAATGTCCTGGGTTCAATCCTATATATATAATTTTTATCATGTTTGACTTTATATATTATTTTTATCATGTTTGAATTTATCCAAGCCTCTGGCTCAACCAATTTGTGAAATGGAAAACCATTACACAAAATTGGAGACAAGTGATGCACCCATTACACATGCAGAAGATGTAATAAATGTATTGAGTCATTGTTTTAAGCCTGCGTTTGTGGGACTTTGATATGCAGTAACATAGAACCCACACAAGGGTTATGTATAGTTGATTTTCTCAATGTGAATATTAATTTATTTTTCATAGATATTAGTATGTTCTTTTATACGGTGAGACTTTAGACCACATTCGGTGAATTACATAATATTTTCCTAAGAATTACATATGTTTTTCTGAATCTTGAAAAGTTCTTTTACCCAAACCCAATTGGCCTCAAGTTTTAGACAATGGGCCTTGAGCATTTTATTGTTATCCTGTTAGACTTTATCCAACATCCATTTGCCTTGTGTTTTGTTCCTAAATTATAGAGAATGTCCATTGGTTCACTAAAATAATACTCAAGAACTAACAGTATAATAAACATTGACGTTACAGCGTAAACCCATCCTCTTGGCCATGGAAAGCTGAAGAAAGACACTTGGCAGCTGACAAAGGTATGGAGTTTTCACCTAACACGTGGCATGGGGGATTTTAGGGTGCACCCAAGCAGTGGCCTGAGGTGGGGAATAATCCTGTTCTCCTGAGGTTAAAATCCTTTCTTCTGGTAACTCTGCCTTTGGCCACAAATGCAAACTCTACATCAACTCTAAGAAAAAAGAGACAGTGCTTATTTAAAGTTGAGGGTTTTATTGTCTTAGAAAATTATACAGCTCTCACTCATGTACTCACTCTCATCTTTACATTAAATACCCTCTTCTTTCATTGATGACAAAGATTGACATCCAACATACGCATAAATTGGTGGCAGAGCAGGAGGTGTCCCTTCTAACCTACATCCGTCCGCTGTGAGTACACCTGCAGCTCTGGTGAACAGTTACCAGCCAGAAAAACATGACTCCTCTCTCCAACTCCTTGCCTGAGGGCTTGCTCTGGTCTCAGGCTTGGTCTACCTTGCAAGTCCAACCAAAAAGCATGGGGCAACTTGTCCCACCAGGGACAATGTTCAACCGCTGGGGGTTGAGAGCCAGTGGATTAATGGCCTCAGTTCCTCCTGACTTTGGTAGAGAAATTCCAGTTTCCCACAGAAACCTCTGTGGGTCTGGGTTCCAGCTGTCCAGGTGGTGACCCTTCCCTCTGGGCACCACTCCATCCTCTGTTCTCTCTCCACTTTCACTTTTCGGCTCCTTCTCTGGAATCATCTCGCATGGGAACCACCTGTTTCCAAGTTGTTATATCAGGATCTTCTCTAAGACAAACAGACAAATGGGAAAGGGAAAGATGGGATGAAGCAACATTAACATGTTCCTACCATAATGTTTCTCCTGGTCAATGCAATAGATAATGTATTTTTAAAAAGTAAATCCATTTTGCCAAGAAATATAATTTTTGCAGTGTCTTTGGGTTCGGAATGCTACTTTAAAAAACGGAAAAAAATCACCCATCCTTGAACTCAAGATACTGAATTCTATTAGAAATCTGAGTATTTTCAGATTAGAGAACTAGAACAGGCCTTCCCCAGGGTAAGCCTATAATTTAAGTAGCAAGAAAACTTGAAGGAAGGAATGAGAGGTAGAATGAAGCTGAATTTTAATTAATATCACCAGTAAGGACTGATAAATATACTTGTTTTTATTGATGACAGGAATGTGAATATATATACATTTTTCACAAAAAGCCAACTACATTTGAAAAAATATTAAAAGTCAGAAAATGGCAAAAGACAGATGTTCCACACTCTTGGGCCCAATTATTAGCAGGGATAATAAATTCCTGAATCAGGGTTTTAATAAATGAAACCTACATAAGGCCACATGCAAAGAGATGTTCCCTACCTTTCATGTCTATCAAATACTATTGATCTTTGAAGAGTTGCCTAGAGGAAATTCAACTATGGAAAATATGCTCTGATGAACTAGTCTGTATAGGAGCCACTTCTTTGATTTCACTCCTTATACTATCCCTTACTTCACATACAATTTAACTATGTACAATCTGAACTCCTTCTTGGACATTTCTTCTACTGTGTTATCAGTGGCTTCTATTGTTGAAGCATCTTGGTTTGTTTGGGGTGCTTTATTCCCTTGTTTCTTATTGTTGTTAGTGTGTTTTCCCATCTTAAAGTATGGATCTAAGGCAGGATAAATTCTTCCCTGTAGACCTATAGTGTTCCTGAAGGTTTCCAGTGCTTCACCTTTACTGGTGAGACCAATATCAACAGCACCCAGTGTAGACAATATATAGCCTTAAACCTAGCTCCCAACTAAAGTGTCTACTGCTTTCTCGCATTAAACCAAAATGATGAATTCAATAACTATCTATAGTACAAACAGAATGTTTGTTAAAACGATTTCCAATTTCAAATGGTGGATGAGAGAACAGAGGTAGTGAGGTATGCAGTATTCAGGAGGGAGGAGGAGAAAATCTAGAAATAAAAATTCAGAGGAAGATTGCAAAATGAGCTGTCAGAGATTGGCTGTTGGTTGAAGAAAAGTTGAAAAGAAAATCCAAGACAATAGAAAGAGAGAGAAAGAATACAAACAAATAGAAAATAAATAAAGACATAAGAAGACAACAGAAATGCAAAACACCATTCATGTATCATTGTCCTCCACACACTGATGTATAAAAAACATCCTGTTCCAAATGTGGTAGAGAGATTAGTGAATCCAAAAATATAATAAATCTTGATAGAAAGCTGAACTGTCTCTGTCATCATGTGTTCAACAGTTTCTCAGCCTTGTCTCTGACATCTCTCGGGCCAGATCAGCCCTCACAAACCCAGTCTCTATCCCACCCATCTGGGCCTCAGATACCTCAGGCTTGGCCACACTGCCGTCCCAAGATCTCAGTGCTGCTCCTACTTGCAGAGAGACCACCAGGGGTACACCCAGGCAAAGGAGCAACCCCGAGATGCAGCAGCAAGACAAGGGCCACCAGCACTCTCAGCAGGAGGACTCCAGGCTCCTCTAAATCCGCAGGCACCCCCACACTGGACCTGCAAGTCCCAGCCGGAGAACCCAGAGGCTCCTGTGGTGGTAAACCTGCTAGCACTCAGACCCCAGGCCCTGGCTGGTGACCCAAAATGTGTGCAACCACATGCAACAAAACCTGGAGTCTCCCCAGGAGCAGTTCTCTAGGCTGTGGTAGTTTTGGTTGTTGGCAGTAAGCAGCAGGCCTGCAGGAGCCGCAGCTGTGGGGGCAGTGTCACCAGGAGATCTCGGAGGGTAGGCAGCAGCGCAGCGTGAGGTTCATTTGCATCCAGGGCTGCAGTCTCTTCTGTGGCAGAGGCACCCAGAAAGAGGACCTCCAGGAGATCCCAGGCTGGCAGCAGCAGAATCAAAGGCAGCAGCAAGGGTGGTAGCCTGCAGTTGGCAGTTGATTGATAGAAGACTTCCAGTTCAGCAGCAGCGACCACGGAGGTAACCTTGGAATTCCCCTCGGAGGTATGTGAGGCCCAGAGAGAGACCTCCAGCAAGGCAGTGGCTTCAGTAGCAACCCAGAAAGAGGACCTCCGGGTGACCTCAGGCTGGCAGCAGCGGAATCAGAGGAAGCAATGTCCACTTATTTTTAATTTTCACATTTACCAGCATAACATCGTCCATATCTTTCCACCTTTTTGACAGGTGTAGATTCTATGGTGATGTCATCTCTCTTGTTATTGATCATTCATTACTTTTATTCTCATTTGTGTGGCCGGAGGTTTATCAATTTTATTGTTCTTTTAGAAAGTCAAGTTTGTTGTCTTATTTCTTTCTCTTATTTTTATCTATTGTATTAATTTCAATTTTTATGTTTTTTTTTTCTTGCTCTAATTTTGTTTTTCTTTTGTGTCTTATTTGCAACAGTGTAAACTGGAAGATCAAACCCACTGACTCGAGTCTTTCCCTCTTTTATGAGATTGGTCCTTGCGACTGAAAATATATCTCTAAATCCTGTTTATGCAGCTCCTCAGTTTCTACGTGTATTTACATTTTATTCTGTCCATCACACTTTCCAGGGGTTTCTAACACCTTTTGATTATTTAGATGTGTATATTTATAAGTGTTTGATATGTCTTAGGGTTTTTAGATCTCCTTTTGTACTTATTCCTAATTTAATTTTACTATTATTAGAGATCATGTTTTGTACGATCGTGATATTTTAAAATTCTTTGAGAATTATTTATGGCTTCAAATATGTGTCCAACATTGTCAGTGCTTCCCGCATCCTAGAAAAGATGTATTTTCTCTTTATTTAAATATCAGCTATGTGATATTTATTTTGTTCATGTTTTCATATGACATTACTTTCCTTTTTTGTCTAGTGGTATATTCAATGATTGATGAGGTGTAAAAATAATCAATTAGTCTTTTATTTTTTTAATTTTATTGCAAGTCTACAAATTTTCCTTAACATAATTTAAATCTATTCATAAGATTAATAAAAAGTTTATATTTATGGCCTCTTCATTATCTTTATGCCCCCTTTATTGAAGATTACATCCCTTAGTCTGAAACATATAGGCTTGATAGAAATATACCTGATATTTTAATGGAAACATAATGGAACTTTTCAAATAGTTTTTCTTTAATTTGTATGTGTCCTTATAGCATAAAGTAGGTGTTTTGCAGATTAAAAAGTGGTGAGTTCCTGTTTCTCTTATTCAGTGAGATAGTCTCCACTTTTAAATGATGGTTTTAGATCATTTGTGTTTAGTGTGATTTTTCATCTAATAGTTCTGATTATTTTTTCCTGGTCTACTCAGTATGCTCAGTTTGCCATCTGCCTTCCTGAACACGAGAATTCCATTTAGATCAATTATTTTAAAGTCCTTAACCACCAGTTCTATCATCTGTGCCATTTCTGGGTTGGTTTCACTTGATGGACATTTCTCTACATTATGTCTCACGTTTTTCTGCTCCTAAGTATGAATAATACTATTATTGGATGGCATTTGTGAATTTTATTTTGTGTTCTGGCTATGTTTTTCATGATTATGAACATCCTCGAGCTTTGTTCTGGATCTCAGCTAATTCACTTTTGATATTAGATTCCTTTGATTCTTTTATGTTTCATTAGGCAGGACAAAAGCATAATCAAGTCCAGAACTAAAGCGGTGTCATTACTGAGGCAAAAAGTTTCTATGTCCTCTACTTGGGTCCCTGGAGTTGCTAGGTTTAGTGGTCTTCCTAGTGGCAACACTTACAGTCATTTCCATTCAAACTTAAGAACCATTCCCTCTCATTCCTTGATTCATTCTTTCATTGTCTTTTCATATTTTCTTCACACACACGTGGCTGTCAGTCCTCAGATGAAGATTCAAAGGAGAAACTCTACAGGTATTTAAATCTCTCTCTCTCTCTCTCTCTCTCTCTCTCTCTCTCTCTCTCTCTCTCTCCTTCTTTCTGTAGCTCACCCCCTCTCTCTGTTCAGCTATCTCCTCTCTGAAATGCTGTGCTATATCTTCTAACAATGGAGTCTTCCCTACCTGTGAAACACTCAAAGCAGTAAACTGAGGCAATGATGACTTCATTTTTCTTCCATCTTTAAATATATATATTTATTAGTACCTTATAGCTATGCATAATCTTAGGGTTCATTTTGATGTAATCATACATGCATGGAGTGTAATTTGCTCCACTTCAGTCCCCACTTCCATTTTTTCTCCCTTTATTCCTCTCCTGCTCTCTTTCCTCTACTTTTCGGTCTTATTTTTACTTACGTATTCATAGTTGTTTTTAAATCAGTACTCTATGGATGTAGATAAAGGAGAACTTCACTGTGGTGTTTTTCCCATCTTGAAGGGATCCTTGTCTTACTTGTCTGAGGTCTACTACTTTTAAAAGCACACACTCTCATACATTTTATCAATGATATTTTCTAAAAAGAATAAAATGCTTCATGTCATGCCATCTTGGATGGGAGATGAATTCAGAAGTTCTTTCTCAAAGGAGATCTAAGTAGTAGTCTCCCATGACAAATCCTCAGCCACATACGGACAGTGGAAGTTTATCACCAGCAGGGAATCTGGACACAGCGTCGTCATACATTCCAAGTACTAATTGCTGGAAAGAGGAGCCTATATCCATGCTGTGATTTTGCCTCTGATAATCTGCATATTTTATCAATTTTCACTGGTATTATTTCTGAGATGGGCAGAGCTGTAATTGGAGCCCACAAAGGCAGAAGAATTTTCCTTACAATGGCAGTAATTAATGCTATAGCAAGATATGTTTATAATTTGCTCAGTGCTAAGAGGAAAACCTGCACAGCATATTTTAACCAAATAGAGTTGCACTATTTATTCTTCTAATATTTCAGAGTAAATATCTCTAGCACTGAAAATGTAGAACCCAGGAAAAGTATGGTGAATATGTTTGAGATGTTAGGACATTTTTCTTTCTCAGATTTACATAAAAGAGAGGTACACGAAGATCATTCAGCACCAAAACTTGCAATCATTGCTGGAGAATGTATCCCAGTAACAAAGGCTGCACATTGGAAAATGGACTTTTTATTTTTATTATCAAATTATGCAACCTAAATTATACATCTTTTCCCAGAGAGCACTGCACTTCAAAAGACTGATTTTTATAGCTGTCAAGAATACATGCAAAGAGAAGCCAAATGTGAAATAGTCTTTTCTTGCCTTTACTATTTAAGCAGGACAAAAGAAATAACAGATTGGGTAATTGATTGAAGTAATGGACTCTGGTATTTACTTAACTATAAAGGAAAGAAAAATGCTTTCATGTAAAAGAAGAAATGTTCAGCTCCTTGGTTTTCCATTGGAAAGATTAAATACTCATCAATTTATTGCATCTTATTGCTTTCTAATGTTTATTATTTCTGAAAACTATGGAGCAAATCTGAGATTATCTCACAATTATATAGCATGGACTACAAAGGATAAAAATTAGAATGTTTTAAATTTATTTTCAGAGCTGTTCAAAAATTAAATTTGTTACTCCAATTAGCAATAAGGTCCTCATTCTTAGACCTGGGAAAACAGAGTCTGGATTGTCATGTGTTTTACAAGAGAGACAAAAAGAAGTGATAACAAGAAAGAAAGAAAAAAATCTTGGTTTATTCAATTAGGCTTCCCCAAAGAAAAAGAACCACAGGACATGTATATATAGATAAGAACAGATTTATGAGGGGAATTATCCCATGCAATTATGGAGGCTCCAAATCGACCTAATATGCTGTGAGAAAGCTGAATAACCAGGAAATTCCGTGATGTGGTTCAGTCCAAATCTGAATGCCAGAGAAATGAGGGAACGCATGTGTAACTTTGCATCCAAAGCTGAAGGCCTGAGCAGAAAGCTGGGTTTGAGTAGGAAATGTGACCATCCACCACCTTTTGCTTCTGTTTGGACATCAATGGATTCCATGATGCCCACACACACCAGTGAGGTGAATCTGTTTTACTCACTAAATCAAATGCTAATCTCTTGTGAACTCAGACACACCCAGAAATAATGTTTTACCAGCAATCTGAGAATTTTTAGCCCAAAGAAATAGTCACATAAAATTAAATATCATACTTAACTATACTCTAGGACAGAGAAAAGGTGAAGGAAAAAGAGAGAAAGAAAAGTAGAGGGACTGATTCAGGGATGCAAACATGCAAACAACAATGTACCCTTTGGTTATCATTATTTCAAGCTTAATAAAGCTATACATATTGATAACATAGCTAAAATTTGGGACATATAAAATTTTAAAGCATTTATAAAATGTTTAAAATTATACACTATGCCCTTTGAAATTATGAAACCAAAAGCAATAAATATCACTATTCATTAAAAAGCCACCTTAGTAATTCTGAATTGGCTACAAATAGGTGATAGGTATCCTGTCTAATAATCATTTTTATTTAAATTATGAAATTTACTTTAGCAACTGTTAATTTTGAAATGTTTCAGACTCAATTGTTGAGGAAAATTATCGATTGGAGGAGAAAAATAAGAGAAACTAATATTTGAATATTGAAGATTCAGGAGAGGAAAATAAAATCAATACAGTATCCTTTCCTGAATTTTTTTCTCATACTCTTCATATGTTCTGTACAATGTTTATAGTCCACATACTCATTGAAGTATGCAATTCTATCCAAGGGTTTACTTTCTTACATGTCTGAGGATATAAATTGAGGTATGATATAATAAGAGAGGTGATTTAATTGGAAATGGGTACAATTGATTAATTTTTTGAGAAAGTGTTCATTTTTAATGACGTTTTGATGCTTGTATCTCAGGAATGAAATACCCTATCTATTTAACAAACAGCTTTCACTTCCAAACAAGCTGAAGAATCATTCTGATCATGGTCATCAAAATAATCTATTGAAAAAAATGACATGGAATTTAGTCCTGCATGACCATGGACATGAGGCAATCAGTCAGCCACACCAGTGACACCACATTGTATCCATCCACATGAGTAATAGTGCCATCTGCTACTTCAGTTTCAAAATCACTTATCATGATGAAGTGCCAGACTTTTTTTTTCCTCTTTTAGTTGTTTCAGAGATTATCTTCATTAGACACCCTGGACAGAAATGTCAAGTCACTAAATAAAGTCAAACACAAATAAAGTGAGTGGGTATGTTTCTGTGTGTTCAAGCAAAATATTCATTGGTTAAAAAAATCATTCAAATTTAAGTTTTTATTGGGATAGCTGGTTGCATCTTAACAAAAGTAGGAATGAAAAGAATAGAATCATTTCAACCAGAACAAGAGAAAAATCTATTTTGTCATTTTTATTTTGCTTAGAAAATGGTGTGAAACTGTTTGTGTGTGTATGCACACGTGTGGATCATTTTGAATTCTGGGTTCCTGATCTCTAATGAAAATTAGAATTCCATTCAGCTCATTCATTCATTTATTAACATGTCCATTATTTTCCAAATTATATCCAGTGTCCATTCAATGTTACATATTTAGCTCAGATCAAGGATAAACTGGTAAATAAGACATAGACACCAAACCGCAAATCTATAGTGTGGCCAAGGGTGTACCTGCAGAATATGGGTGAAACAGAGAAGCTCATACACGGAGGCATTCAAGTCAGAAATAGGGGATGGAGTACATTTTGCTTTCCCTTGGAGTCGGGCAGCTCAGGTAGCCATCTGAAGAGGGCTGGGAAACTGAGCAGGCAGGCTTGATTACACTGGCTGGGAGCCCATATTCAGGGGTAGCAGAATGTGTGAGACCTGTGGAGGGTAGGCTCCCAGTGAGTAGAATCCTCGGGACTCTCCTGAGATCCAGAATCTCAGCAGAGACCAGCATCTGAGCAGCCCTGAGGTTGGGTTCCATGGTGATATACAGACATATACACATTTGTTTCTGTTTTTTCCTCATTGTTAGCTTTTTTTTTTTTCCATTACTTTTTGTGTTCCTTGTTGTTTCAGGGTTAGGGGGTTTTGATTATTTGTTTTGTTTCTGTGTTTTTGTTTATCTTCTTTCTTTTCCCTCTAATGGTCAAATTCCCTTGTTCTCTCTTCCCTTCTTTTACATGCTCTGTTTATTTTATTCCTTTTTTTTTTTTCTCCTCTACATTTCTCCTTATAAATCCATCACTCTTTACGCGTCTTCTGCTGTTTATTTTGAACACTCTAAATTTCCTTTACATTCCTACCATTTGTTCCTTTACTATTGATTAACATTTAACATTAACATTTTTGATAATCGTTTTGAACTATTTACTTTGCACTGTTCATTTTGCTGCATCTGTTAGTACCATGGATGGCATAATTGACACCTGCTGTTTACTTCACTGTCAGAACTAGTTCATGGGTGTTTGTTATTTTTGCTGTTGGTAATTGCTGACCCACCATTCCCTTTTTTGTTGTTGTAAATAGGATTGCAGATGTTGCAGTGTGTACCAGACATTTATTTTAATTTTGTATATTGTTGGCTTCTATTGTTGATATTGTTTGTTTTCCCCTTTTATGTGAGATTCTAGGAATCTACTGAGACTGCAATTTTAGAGGGAAAGCACTCTGCTCCTGACCTAAAAACCCTGTCAAGAGACAGCACACCTTGCTCCTCATGCAGATTAACCCTGCTCAAACATCAGGGATTCTTTAATACAAAAGAAACCCTAAACTAATGACCAGTCCTCAAGTAGGAACACTTAGGGGTGGACCCTCAGTTCCCATTCATGGACATCCACTCCTATAACAAAAGCAAAGAACACAAAGTTTGTAAACAACACAAATATGAGGGGGTCTCAATCTAGACCACTCCCATATCCCTTTAGAATATGCAGAGTTGTTAAATGAATAAGATCAATAGCAGAAAATGTACCCCACACAATCAGCTGTATACAGGACATTGAGATTTACAGGGAGGATGCTAGTCTTTTGTGACCCTGGAAAAATAGACTCCTCAAGCGCTGACAAAATATACCCTGTATATAAATACACTAATTATAACCCATATATCAGCAGAGAAACTACACTCTAAAATCCCTTCCTGAAATATACTGAACTATATACAACATCCTGATATCTCAGAACACTTTAGGAAAGAAAGATGTACTCACAAAATCCCACCCATAAGAGTGGAAGAAAAATCCTTCCTAATAAATGGATAAAAGTCAACACAGTAATATGAGAAATATGAAAAAAAGAAGGTAACTCTATATCTCCTAAAGTTCATACTTCACCAGTAACTGAACCCAATCATTAAAGTTGATGGAATACCAAAGAATTCAAAAGAATAATTATAAAATTGATCAATGAATTGCAAGAGAATACAGAAAAATAACTGAATGAAATAAGAAATTCAATACAGGATATAAGTGAAAAATTCAATAAGATGAAGATATTGAAAAAAAGAACCAAACAGAAATTTGGGAAACGAAAGACACAATAAATCACATAAACATGTTTAGTTGGAAGTCTCTCTAATAGTATAAATCATGTTGAAAACAGATTCTTAGAGATGAAAAACAGTGACTGAATTGAACATTCAGGCACTAATAAAAAAAAATAAGTAATGAAGAAAATGACCACAATATACGAGAAATTGAGGACAATATTAATAAAAAAAATTAAGAATAGTTGAAATATAGAAGGGTTTTGAGAAGCAGGTTAGTGGCACAAATAACCTCTTCAGAGAATAATAACTAAAAAATTTCCAAATATCTATTTCAAATAGATAAAATCAATAAAGAACTCTTTACCACATATCATAATTTAAATGCCTAACATATTGAAAAAAGTTGTCAAGAAAAAAATATCAGGTCACATTAAGAGGAAAGGTGATAATTATCTAATTTCTCAACATAAACTGCAAAAATTCACAAGGGCTTGGAATGGTGTGTTTCAAACCCTGAAAGAAAATTGTGCTCTATATGTGTATTAAGAACTATAATACATTCCATTGTTGTCCTGTATTTTAAGGAAATAATAAAATCAATTAAAAAAGAAAGTTATTGCCAAACAATATTGCAATATCTGAAAAAGCTATCCTTCAGAATGAAAAAAAAAACCAAAATCTTCCAAAATATTAAGAAACTAAAAGAATTCATGTCTATTAAGTCCACACTTCAGGCATTACTAAAAAAAAAAAAAAAAAAAAAAAAAAACACAAAGAAGAAATCAAAAGCAACCCAGAGCTCACAAATGGACAAGTTTCATTTAAAGAATAGAAAAGTAAATTTAAAAACAGGAACAAATTTAATATTAGAAATAAATCAACATATCAGGAATTAAAAACATTTCTCTATAATATTGAATGTAAATATTCTCAACTTTCCAATTAAAAGACTTAGACTAGCAGATTAACCTGATGGGTAAAGAAGGCTACATGAACTATAAAAACACAAGAGTACTGACCTGTACTCTTGCAGGATGAATAGGTGATAGAAGAACTCAGGGGGGAAATTTAAATATTCTTAGTCTCAAATGAGGATATTCGTACAACATATCAGTATCTCTGGGAGCACTTTGAAGGCAGTTCTAAGAGAAAATTTTATAGCAAGGAGTGCTTATATAAAAAAAAAATCAGAAAGATCCCAAATAACCTAATGATGTATCTCAATGCTCTTGAAAGGCAAGAGCAAACCAAAGCCAGTGGAAGGAAGGAAATAGTTAAGATTGGATTTGAAATTAATGAAATAAAGAATAAAGACACAATACAAAGGACCAATAAAATGAAGATCTGGTTCTCTGAAGAAATAACTGAGATTGATTAAACTGTTTGTCAATCTAACCAAACAACAAAAAAGCAGACTCTAATAAAATTAGAGATGAAAAAGGTATCAGCACAAACTTATAGAAATCTAGAGGATCTTTAGGGACTATTTGAAAACACATGCTCCAATAAATTGGAAAACCTAGAAGAAACGGATGTGTTTCTAAACATGTATGACCTGTCAAAATTGAGTCAAGAGAACATAGAAATTCTAAACAAAACAATAACTAGCAATGTGATAGAAGCAGTAATTAAAAAAAACCTGGCAACAAAGAAAAACACAGGAACATACAGAGTCTCTGCTGAATTCTACCAGACATTTAAAGAAGAACTGGTGCCAATATTTTTCAAATTATTCCATAAAATAAAAAGGGATGGAATACATCCAGATTCATTCTATGATGCAAGTACCACCCTCATACCAAAACCTGATAAGGACACATCAAGGAAAGAAAACCACAGGCCAATATCCCTGATGAATTTGGATGTAAAAATTCTTAATAACCTATTAGCAAATTATATTCAACAACATATTAACAGAATTATATATCAGGGCCAAGTTATTTTTATCCCAGTGTTGGCAGGATGACTTAACACACAAACATTAATAAATGTAATTCAACACACATGTGGAATTAAAAACAAAAATCATATAGTAATCTCAATAGATGCAGAGAAAAACTTCAAGAAAATTCAGCACCCATTCATAATAAAAACAATATATAAACCAGGATTAAAATAACCTACCTAAACATTATAAAGCTCATATATGATAAAACCAAAATCAACCTCATAGTAAGTGGGCAAAAACTGAAAGCACTTCCTTTAAAATGCAGAACAAGATATCTACTCACGCTACTCCTATTCAATATAATACTAGGAATTCTAACTGGAGCGATTAGGCAAATCAAGAAAAGAAAAGTGATAAAAATAGAAAAAGAAGAAGTCAAATTATCACTGTTTGTTGATGAGATGATCCTATACTTAGAAGATCCAAGAAGCTACAAGAGAAAAATTCTAGAGCTAATAAGCAAATTCAGAAAAGTAGCAAGTTCCAAAATCAATCTACAAAATTAAAAACTTTCCCATAAGCCAAAATGAACCTGATAAGAAAGAAATCAGAAAAAAATCCCGTTCACATTTATTTCATTCACAGTAACCAAAAACAAAAATAAAAACAAAACAACAACAGCAATTAAAAAAGGTCAAAGTCCTGTACAATGAAATCTAGATAACTCTTCAAAACTGAAGAAAGAAATTGAAAAAGATCCAAGAAGATGAAAAAAACTCCTGTGTTCATGGATAGGCAGAATTAGTAGGGTAAAAATGGCCATGCTACAAAAAAAATATGCAGATTCAGTTCAATCCCCATCAACATAATAATGATAGTCTTTGCAAAGCAAAACAAAAAAAGGAATAGTCACAGAATTAATTTGGAAGGATAAAATACCTAAAATAACCAAAGCAATTCTAAGCCAAAGAAGCAACCCTGGTGACATCACAATACCTGACTTCAAATTTTACTACAAATTACAAAATCTGCATGGTATTGACATAAAAATACATAGACCAATGTTACATAATAGAAGACAAAGAGACAGACTCACATGTTTATACTCATCTGATCTTTGACAAAAATGTTAAAAACATACATTGGAGACAAAGCAGCCTTTCTAAAGAAATGTTCTTGGAAAAACTGGTTATCTATATGTAGAAGAATGAAACTAGACCCTTATCTCTCATCCTGCACAAAAATCAACTGTAAATGGATCGAAGACCTAGGAATTAGATCAGAAAGCATGCAACTCCTAGATGGAAACATAGAGTCAACACTTCAGCATGCAACAAGTTTCTCAACAGGACTTCTAAAGTTTGGGAAACAATGTCAAGAGTCAATCAACAGAATAGCATCAAATTAAAAAGGTTCAGCACAGCAAAGAAAGCAACTAAGAGCATGAAACAAGAACCTACAGAATAGGAGAAAATCTTTGCTAGCTCCTGAGGATTAATATTGAGTTTATGTAAATAACTCAATAAACTTAACACCAAAAATGCAATTAATAAAAGGAAAATGAACTAAAAAAACACTTCTCAAAAGAAGAAATACAAAGGGTCAATAAATGTACAAAAAAAATGTTCAACATCATTAGCAATTAGGAAAATGCAAATAAAAACCACACTGAAATTTCATCTCACACAAGTGAGAATGGCAGCCATCAAGATTATATATAATAATAAATGCTGGAGAGGACGAGGAAAAACAGAACACATTCACATTCTTAGTGGGATTGTAAATTGGTACAACCACTATTGAAATCAGTAGAGTTTCCTCTAAAAACTAGGCATAGAACCAAAATTGGACCCAGCTGTACCACTCCTTGGTATTTATTCTCCAGAATCAAAGTCATCATACTACAGTGATATGTGCATACCTCATGTTTATAACTTCACAATTCACAATAGCCAAACTATAGAACCAGCCTAGGAGTCCCAATGGATGAAGAAAATGTGAGATACATATATCTCACATCATATATAGATGTGTGTGTGTATATATATATATATATATATATATATATATATCACATATATGTGAAAGACACATATATGTGAAATATATATATCACATATATATGAAGAAAATGTGATTCATATGTACACACACACACACACACACACACAAAGGACTTTTATTCTTCCATAAAGAAGAATGAAACTATGCCATTTGCTGGAAAGTTGATGGGAACTGAGAACATTATGTTAATGGCAATAAGCCAAATGCAGAAAGTCAAAAGTCATATGGTGTTTTTTTCTCATTTTTGGATCCTAAAGGACAAACAGGATAAAAACATTTTGGGGAGGAGGATTCTCATAAAAATTAATGAAAATTATTAAAGTGGAGGAAAAAGACCAGGGGATGGAAGAAAGAAGGAAAATGGAAAATACTTTGGAATCATATTTGCCAAATTATATCATTATATTGTATGCATGCACACATATGTAACAACAAATCCAACTATTATGTAAAACTGTAGTGCACCAATAAAAATGTGGAAATACTATGTAGGTAATACTTTAACAAGTATATGAGAGAGTATATGAGAGAGCTAGTCATCAAAAACGTTTAATAAAGGAAAGCTCAGAATGCTTTCATTGAAAAATTCTATCAAATATTTAAAGAAGAATCACCCAAACATAGAATAAACTTCACATTATCTTCCCATAAAACTCTTAGCTCATTCTATCAAAAAAGCATTGACTTGATGCTAAAATCAAGTGATACATTACAAAAATGGATAGAATAGTATCTATTGTGATATGGATATAAAAATTATTCAATACAATATTAGCAAACAATACATATGTATACATATACACTCACACACATATGTATTTTACACAACATAATTATGTGAGATTTATAGCAGGCAAAGGTGCTTTACTATATGATCATCAATCAATACAATATACTATATTTTTTGAATAAGACAAGACAAAACAAAAGACCCTCATCTCAATGAAAATAGCAAAAATATTGCCAATATCTTTCAGGGTAAAAATGTGTAAATAACTAGGAACAGAAGGAAAGTCTTTAAAACAGCATCTATGCAATGTCTACAGTTATGTCATACTTAATGGTGAAGGAAAGAAGCTTTCCTTTAGGATCAGGAAAAAAAAAATGATGAAATAAACATAGAATGGTCCAAGCACTTTGGAGAAAATTCTGACTGATCCCTCAATAAATCAAACCTGTTTTGCTTATGATTCAGGAAGCCCCACATCCAAGTACCTAAGAGAACCAAAAGTTTATGTTCACATAAAAACATATAGAGGAGGGCTGAGTTTGTGGCACAGTGGTGGAGCTCTTGCCTCGCATGTGTGAGGCCCTGGGTTCAATCCTCAGCACCACATGAAAACAACTAAAAAAATTAAAAATAAAAAAAAAATTAAAAAGTGTATAGAGGAATGTGCACAGCAGTGATATTCATAGTAGCCACAAAATGGACACAAACCAAATGTCTATCAACAGGTAAATACAGAAATCAAATTATTCAACCATGTGGTAGCAGTGGTATATGCTTGTAATCTCAGCTACTAGGGAGGCTGAGGCAGAAGGAGGATGGCAAGGTCAACTTTGCAAGATTCAGTCTCAAAAAGAAAATTAAAGGAAGGTCTGGAGATGAAGCTCAGTGCCCTGGGGGTTCAATCTCTTGATGTGTGTGTGTGTGTGTGTGTGTGTGTGTGTGTGTAAAACATTGAATGAAGTATTGCTATGTGTTACTACATAAAGAACATCAAGAATTCAAAACTATTATGGAAAATTAAAATAAGTGATGCACAAAGACAACAAATTATATAACTCCATTTGTATGAATACCTATAATAGTCAAATCCACAATAGAATACATAGCTGTGCTTTTAGGATTGGGGGCAGAAAAGGAATGAAGTTTAAGTCATATATTTTTTGTGGGTGTACTGATAAAATATTCTGTTATTGGTGGTGACAGTTGCATAATTTTGTGACTATACTAAAACCCACTGAAGGATACACTTTAGATTGATGAATGTTGTTATGTTAATTATGTCACAGTATAAAAGTAAAATAAGTTTGAATATAATAAGTGATTGATAAATGGAACACATGGAGGTGGGGAAAGGGAAGATCAAATCTGGGATGAATATTCCTCAGTGTCAGTGTCACCGTTGACAGGACCTACAGAAAGACAAAACACTTCAATAAAAGAGAACTGCATGTATGATAGGATGTGCAAGCAGCCAACTGCTAATGAGAAAGAAATTAAAGAAGATGTCCTTGAATTCTGCAAGAATCGACTGTGGTCAACTTACACAATTACTGTTTGGTCTCAATAAATAACCTCATTCTGAGAAATCAGTCCCAGTGGGAAGTTCAGGGGACATGGATTCAAATACATGCAAACACATTGAATGCAGTTTATCATCTTTTTATTATTCCATTTTCCTGAGGGAAAACAAAACAAAATACACACATAGGAAGAATAACATGCTCACAGCAGTAGTTTCCCCATCATATGCCATGAATTCATAAATAATGCATTTTCCTGGTAAATGTGGATGTTATGCTAAGATCAGAAATACCAGCTCTGTCAGGAGCTGCTCCCAGCTCCCTCCCCACTCCATTCAGATGCAAATGCTGATCACTGTAGAAAACCCACAGAAGGATCAGTAATTTGCATGAGCAGAAATACTTGGAGGGGTGTTTGAAGCACACTTTATTTTGAATTTTTGTTAGTGTCTATTTTTTATATACCTTGAAAATTCCCATTTTAGGAGATACTCAAAGCAGCAACTTTGCTGGTGATTGAAATATGTGATTTGACTTATCTGATATAAAGAGCAGTTAATACAGACACCCTTGTAGAAGTGTCCATAAAATAAGGTTTCCTTGGCACTCATTGTCTCCTTCACACTATGTCGTTGATATCACGGATGTCAATTTTTCTATCATATTTCATTATTCCAAATTTTTCAGCATGCCACATTTTATAGCCTTAATTATGACTCAAGTAAAAATTGATATAGTGCATATGTCTCTCTCTGACATTTTCTATCCGCATTCTAATATGCATGTTGGTAAAATTGACATGGTTACCAGAAAATTAATTTTCCCTCTGTTATAGTTTACCCTTCGTGGCTTATTAAAATATTTCGAAACTTTATAAGGATAATAGAAATTGTTTGATTGAATGCATATATGCCTATTATTTTAAATCAGTTTGCATGAAATACTAAATAATGATCTTATTTCAATTTGAATCTGATGTATTTTAAATATGGGAACAGTTTCAACAATGAAAATAAAGCACTTTTCTAGACTCTGATTTAAAATCTTCATGGTAAGAAGAGAGAGCTCCAAACTGGAAGGTGGCTCTGGCAGAGTGGTCTGGAACTGCTTCCTGCATGACCAAGTGAGGCGTGAAGGACGCAGGACCAGGCCTGGGGAGTGCCAGCTAGGAGTCTCAAATGAGCTTCTGCTACTTGCACTACTCAGAGCTTTACAATCGCAGTTTCCAGGAAAGAAATGAAGATAATGATACATTTTTTTTTGTTTTTGATGGCATGTAATTACTTTGAAGAGAAATGATTAAAAGCAATGAAAATATTTTCTGCAGGACCAATAAGAAAACTTCATCCTGTGTGAATGTGTGCAGTGTGCTCTCATCACTGCCCTTTCTCACGGGCTACTGTAAGAAATGAGACACCTAAGGGGGCCTGTTGCAGTGGACCTATGTCTTAAGGAAGGACTAAAGCCCAAGAAGGAATTTGTGGGGAGGGCATGGGCAAGGCCAATCCAACTCTGGCTAAGGGAGTGTGAGCCATTTTGGAGAGCCCGGGGCAGGACCTCCAAGAGGCTCTGCGGAGTCACAGTTTGAGGGCAAAGGATGTTTTAGGTACTGACTCTTGGCAAAGTCACCATCTAAACAGTGACTCAGACTGTGGTGATCTCACAAGGGTGTCTGGCTTTTTCTCTCCCCCAAGATATCTGCCCTTCGAGCCTTTAGATTCAAGAGGCAATTTTTCAGGACAGGTGGGAGCTTAGTTCACGTTCAGACAGCTTGAGTTCAAATCAGAGCTCTGTTCCTTACTGACTCTATCAAGTTACTGAGCGACTGTATTCCCAGGTTCTTTGATGGGTAAATGGGAAAAGCACACCAGTATCATTGGGCTCTTGTGAGATTAAAAGGAAGACCCCATACACTGTGGCTGTTGAGTGCATGATCACTACCTGTGACACATGTCAGTGAGATTTGCTTCAATGAGGAATTTGCACAACAGAAAATATGAGTCACCTGTTGAAAGTTGTCACCCAAAAATTCTTCCACCCATCAGGTGTGTGGCTGGGGCTCTCTGATCCTCTCCTTTTTCAGGTCTCCGAGAATCCCTCTAGCACTATCAGTAAGACACCCACCTCACAGGACTCTCACTGGGACCGCACAAGCAGACCAACAGAACAGAGTCCGGCACACAACAGGGGACAGCCACCAACTGGTGGAGACCACTCTGACCATTCCGGGGCAGAAGGCCGAGGGTCTGAGCAGCATGTGCTCTTACTGTCACAGAAAGAGGGTGATGCTGCTGAAGGTGATGACTGCAAGCAGCAGCAAGGGATGCTCCCCATCCTCAGGAGGCAGGAGCCTCTGCCACCCAGCAGAGTACTGTCCCCAGGGACTTTCCAGGACAGTTACTGTTTTAATCCGGTTTTCCACCACTGTGACTTAAGGATCTGACCAGAACAATTTTAGGGAAAGAAAGGCTTATTTGAGGGCTCCTAGTTTCCGAGTTCTCAGTTCATAGAAGGTTGGCTCCATTCCTTGGGGCTGCAGGTGAGGCAGGCATCGTGTGTGGCAGAGGGCAGCAGCTCACATGATGATCACCAAGCAAAGAGAGACTCTCCCTGTCAGATACAAATATATGCCCCAAAGCTACACCCCAGTTCCCACCTCCTTCAGCCACACCCCACCACTTCAATTACTCAGTTAACCCCTCTCAGGGGATTAATCCACTGATTGGGTGAAGACTCTCACAACCCAATCATTTCTCCTCTGAACCCTCTTGCATTGTCTCAATGTGAGCTTTTGGGGGATACCACGTCTAAACCAAAGCAGTTACTATCCCATGAGTGAGTGTTCAGGAGTGAGGAGCAGGGCACTCCCACCCAGGAATATGAAGCATTCATGGAATAGAGAGGAGATAATAGCAACAGCAAAGAACTTTGATTATACCTGTTCCAAATCGCTCTAGTGGCTTTCCAACTTCCTGCAATCCATGGGCCTGCTCCGTTCTTCCTCACAGAGGCAGCTGCAGAGGAAATGCCACTGAAGTGCTACAGGGATTTCTGACTAGGGAAAGCAGCATATTTGCCTTCCAGCGTCTACAAAGCAATGGTGTTGGCTTTCCTCTCTTCCGATGCATGTTTTTTTGGCATCTGCTATGTGCACAGCCCTGCTAGGCTCAGGAAGCAACTGAGCACTAGTGAGGCATGGTCTCTGCCTTCACAATGTTTCAAAGGGAATGAAAGCATAAGAAAAAGTCAAAATCAACCCACCTTCAGTATTTCTCAAATATTTTTCTTTGGCTAGGAAATCTGTAAGTAGGAGCATGGTACAACTTTTGCTACAGCAGGTCTCAGATTCTTTAAGATTTTCTTGAACTACTCCTAATCTAACAGTACCTCGTAAAGCATAGATGCAGACTATGCCCTCTGGGCTTGTTTTCAGTGTTTGTTTACAGTAGAGACACAAGCCATCTGAGAATCCAAAGCAAGTGCCTGTGTCAAATTTGAATTCTGAGAGAATAGTGAAAATCATAAAAATTCCTTGAAAATTGAAATTTTTAAAGACTATTCTACACAACGATGGGACAAAAACAGAAAAGAAGCAGGGCTCTAAAGACTGACGGAATGAAGTCTGAAGAAGCATCGGGATTCATTCCATGCCTGTCCCAGGAGTTTCAAAAGAAAACAAATTGCTTTTCTCAGAAAATGATAGCAACCAGTCATGGCCTCAGATAGCTCAGATATTAAGCATAAAGTCTAAAATTCCCTGAAATTTAAAAAAGTATGTCCCAATCAGAAAAAAAGATGATGTCTGAAAAATTTTTGTCAATGAAAAACTATTTTTTTTTATTAGTTGCTCAAGACAATACAATGATCTTGACATATCATACACTGATAGCAGTGAGGATTACAAATAATAAATAGGGTATGAATTCTCATTTTTCCACGTGTACAGATGGCAGGATCACATTGGTTATACATCCATGTGTATACATACAGCAATCCTAGGGTCAGTTGTATTCATTGAATTGAACAAGTATATAGATAAAGTTTAGACAAAATGAAATTGGAAAGGCCCTATGCTGTAGACTTCTGCTTTTCTACACATGAAAACTAAGGCTCAAAAGATGACTCAATGTCTTGAAGACCCTCTCGTGAGGGAGAGGCAAGCCTGACTAGAATCATAGAGCGCAGGCACTGTGTTGCCCTGTGAAATGTTCAGCTCATGTGCTTACTCACAGTGCTGTGTGTGAAGGGCTGAAGGAAGAAGTATTCTAGTTTTACCAAAAATGAGGGGTCGTGAGCCTTTGGAAAGATGCAGCTGGAAACACCTGCAAAGACTGAGTTTGGAACTCTCTAAATTTAAGTTGCTAATCCTTGAATAGGCTTACTGGACACCACAGAAATCCTGGAAGATGTATGATCTTGCACCCAAAGACTCTGTTATTGCAAACTCCAATTTTTGAGGGTGAATGCAAATCAGACTCTTCAGTCCTTCAGATGGAAGGGGTCCCTGCTACTACACTAGGTTGAGGAGTGTCATCTAGATCTTGCTGCGTTAGTAAGTGTGTCCACTTCTTGAGTGCAGTGATTGTTTTCAGGGTAGACATATGACCCATGCTCGATTCATCTGGATTATTCTTCAGAACTACTCCAGTTGTACCCAAGCTTCATAAGCTCCATGTATTTCTAGATAGGACATGTAAAGGCCTGAGCCTGGAAGCTGTTGGTGGTCAAATCCTGTCAAGTAGAGAAAGCAGACAGCGAAGACAATGAAGAGCGATGTCAGGATGAAGGAGGGCACCTCATTCCAGGTGGCAGGACGTCCCTCGCCAGCCAGGCTGCCTCCAGCTGTGTTCCTGCCCTTCACAATTACATGCAACAACAAAACTACTCACTGTACCTAAAAAAAATTGATCCATATAATATATCCTGGAAATCATTGCTAGACAAATACCTTCAGTGACTGAACTGACCGAATACATGCATATAGCACTATAATTTCTAATACAATTAAACTTATTACCGTACCATATTCAGCTACTGCTTACCAGCATCAACACCATGAAGAGTATTTCATATTCTGCATTTTTCTTCACCAAAGAAATCTTCAAACAGAACTCAACTTTCCCAATATTCAGATGATAGCAGTGAGGATTACAGATAATAAAGAATCTGCTCAATGCACTCCTGGCTCTTGAGACGATTCGTATACATTCGCATTTTCTTTTCCTATATCTTCCAGCTATGTAGAGAGCTACACTTATCCAGGAAGGACATTAGCTTTATGCTGACATTAAGTTAAGTTAATCATCAATTAAATCAATTGAATTGATTTGGGGTACAACATGGATACACTAGAATTTGAGTTCAATTGGAAAATAAAACACATATCATATTTTCATTAACATTATTAACTATCTAATTGCATGTCGATGCCTTTAGATCTAGAACTACCTCATTGAACAGTCCAACCACTTCAGCTTGTAGGTGAGAGATGTGAGTTCCAGAAACACAGGTATTGCTCCAAGGCTAAACTGAGGTTTCCAATACTGGGGAACCTAATTTAGTCTCCTGTTAAGTTGTCTCTTTGCTTCCTGGACATCATACTTAGTTCTATTTCTGGTATTAAATGAGAATACTTCCTTGTGTCACTGTAATGAAGATTCTTAGACCAATCATCTTTGGTCAATTTATTTTATATGTTAATATGTACTTTGGTACATTCTTTATGTCTTCAATAAGACTTTTAATTAAGAAAGTTATATGCCTTTCAGTAATTTCCATTAGCACATATTTGATTAAACTATGACCTTAGAGAAACTTGTCTCCGTTGGAACCTGTCACAGTAAGGCTTAATGTTCTTTCAACAAAGCAAATAGCTAACAGAACAATTTTCACTATAAAAAAAAAAATCTTCAAAACATGCACTGTTCTAGTTTAATGGTTGCGTAGAGAAGTTGGTTATGGAATTTTAATGGCTGGATTATAACACCCATTTCTGAAATGAATCATAGTTATTACCCTTTAAGGTATGGCATAAATTGTGGGTTGTAATCGCTTACAGACTTCCCTGAAGCACTAATATCTTTACATCATATCTGCAGCATGCTGTCGACTTGATCAACTGGGGGACATAGCAAGACAGACCCTAAACAAAAGAGGAATGAAGGAGGCTGTGGAAGGGGGAGGGTCTCCGTGTACCCAGGTGAGAGTTAAACTGCAACTGAAATAACACAGCGAAGAGGTGGTTTTCAGCTCCAAACTCATATAAGATTTAATGTCACTTCACCTGGGTCTGTGAGGGTTCTAGGATTCAGTGTGGAAAGGTTGATTGAAGTTACTTATGCTAATGGTTTTAAATATATTTTTCCTCTATGGAGCCCTCATTAACAAAGTGACCATAGTCCCAGTATGAAAATAAATAGGATTTTTTTTTTTGTGACTAGATCAACAGGGAAGTTTTCAAATCTGTGTCCCTCAATCCAATCTCCCTCCCCTTTTCCTTTTTTCAATAAATATTCCCTCATTACCGGTGAACATCGTGCTGAGAATACAAAAACCAGAAAATGGATGTGAATTTTACAATGCTTTGAGTAATTCATAGAAAATCTGGGGCAGAAGACAAAGTTTCTTGAATGCTTTAATTATTATTCAGAGAAAGTTCCATTGTGTGAGCTATTGTTCAATACTTAGGATTTCTCCTACCTTCTCAATATTAATCCTGAATTTAAAGTCTTCTCCCTTTGTTAATCAAAGACTGAAAGCTCAATTGTTCTTTTGCCAAATAAATGGATTATAGATACACTTTAGAATCTGGCAGGAAATGTAATCATTATAAAATGATTTGAAAAGAAGATAATGAATTTTTTTTCACTAAAAATGAACAAGTCAAGGAAATTAAACATCTGCAAGAGAAATGGCAACATTTTTTAAAAGTTGTCGTTTTACTTTGGGAGCCAAATATTTTATGAAGTTAATATTCACTTAATAAATTCAAGCTAAACCCCTATGTACCTATGCCAAATTTTGGTTTGTCAAATTAATTCATTGCCTGCTGTGGTGTTTAGTCATATTTCTGGGGCAGCTTGTTCATATGTTGATATCTTTTCTCCTCTGATAGAATGCCATCTTCGTGGGCACTGGACCCTGCTCCATGCCCATCTTCCTTGCTATTTCAGCCCCAGGTTGCAGTTATCGGTAAGTAATGAGCAATTCACAGGATTTCCTGGCTGAATGAGTGGATGCCACCTAGCTTCTCATTCCCTTTCCTGAAATCGAGTTTCAGCAGCTGTTTTGATGTAACTGACAAGGTACCACTTGCCTGGTCTATAATCTTCCTAACTGTTCACTTGTGAGTCCTTTAGTGGCTGCCAGACCCCTGGGATATATGCCCAGTGCTCTCCCAGACCTGCTCTTGCTAATGCGAAGCTCCTATCCTGAGAACTGACAGGAGACTTCTTTAAATGCATCTACTTTCTGCTTACATACTCTCTCTCCAGCATAGTGGAGCTCTGTTGTTCCTTTATAACTTCTGTTTCTATGGAGATAGATGGGTTGAGCTATTACTGCATAGAGCCAAGGATTATAGAAACAGAAGAGGTGGGAATTAACTTGGACACTCTTGGTGCAATTAGCCTCTAATGAATCCATCCTCAAAATAGATTGGCTGCGACCCCATTAGTCCAGAGTCATAGCTGCTCAGACTTTGCCTAATAAGATATTGAATGTCAACTCACAGCGGGGACTCTAAAAGGGGCTTCTGGGGGAAATGTTTACTGAATAAACATTCTGGTCACCAGGGAGGGAATGAGTCATTTGCATTTCCTGTTTTAATGTGTGAAAATGTTTTTCCTCTTGAAAGGGACTGCATTAAGGAGCTTGGGGGCAGCTTGCCAGACTCATTCACACCAGGGATTAGGATCTGAATAATACTATAGACCTACTCATGCAGGAAGAGGGCCTGGGTACAGCTTCTCTTGACCTTCATAATCATGCTGCCGTATTTACTCTGGAGCGCAGAGTCTATGAAATTCTTCTCATTTACAAAACAGGAAAAGGGGATCAGAGAGGACAATGGGTCAGATCAAGGTCACAGCACTTAGCAGGTAGCAGAGCAAACCTAAATCTTGGGCGTTCTGATTCCTGACACTTCTTAAAGTGCAGAGCTGCCTCTTACACTGTATAGGAGCTTGCACACATGGAGAATTTTAAGTCATATGTCAAGGTGGAATATGAGAACCCTTGACTGATGACGAAACAGGAAGTATATGAGTCACCAGCAAGAAGAGGAACATGAGCCCTGATGAGGAAATCATCCCCAATCAGACTGCCCTTTGTCCTCTTAAAAAAATGACCAAATCATGGAATTTGCAGGGAAATGGATGGCGTTAGAACAGATTATGCTAAGTGAAGCTAGCCAATCCTTAAAAAACAAATGCCAAATGTCTTCTTTGATTTAAGGAGAGCAACTAAGAACTGAGCAGGGAGGAAGAGCATGAGGAAAAGATTAACATTAAACAGAGATGAGTGGTGGGAGGGAAAGGGAGAGAGAAGGGAAATTGCGTGGAAATGGAAGGAAACCCTCAACGTTATAGGAAATCACATATAAGAGGTTGTAAGGGGAAAGGGGAGGGGGACAAGGGAGAGAACTGAACAATAACAGAGGAGGTAGAGAGGGAAGATGGGAGGGGAGGGGAGTGGGGATAGCAGGGGATAGGAAAGGCAGCAGAATACAACAGTCACTAATATGGCAGTATGTAAAAATTGTGGATGTGTAACTGATGTGATTCTGCAATTTGTATTTGGGGTAAAAATGGGAGTTCATAACTCACTTGAATCAAATGTATGAAAGATGATACGTCATGAGCTTTGTAATGTTTTGAACAACCAATAAAAAAAAAACAATACTGAAAGGATCCCATTTGCCATGAGGTCTCTGGTATTTTTCCAAATTATGATACAAACTTAAGCCTTTTTGTTCAAAATACAGTGTTCATTCCATTTCGTCACACTGCTGTGGGAAGAACATGCTCACCCTGGTGGACTGTGCTGGAAATATTTATACACTGTCTCCTGCCCCTCCTCTCTGCTGCAGTTATCTTCACGTCAACCAGCTGCACCTTAGCAAAGCCTTTGGCCATCCTCATCTTGTTTTGACCTGCAGTCTCCTTCCACAAAAGCTCTGCAGTCAGGAAAAGTGAGGGGATTAATGCCCTTGGGATGACCTTGACAAACAGGGCATAGAATTCCATGGACAAGCGCCCCTCCTCCACGGTTCCCCTAGCTCTCTCTGAGGTGTATTCCCCATATACCTTGCTCATACAGCCCCATGGGCATTTACCACTAATTGCCCTGAACTAGCTCAATGAATCAATCTTGCTCTGGTTTTTCCTGCATCTTCTTTCATTTTCTCCAGCCCACCCATTCTAGCTTTTCAACGAGCCTAAAAGAAAGAGGGAATTTGTTTCCAAACCTTCAAGGCAGAACAGTCAATGCAAGCTAGTCTATGGCAATAGTGGTGGTTCCAAATGACAAACAGGCGAATAAGCAGGAATTCTGGGGTGCAATCTGGAGATAGATGTTGGGCTGGGTTGAAAAGTTTATTTTAAATATTCTGTGCCTCTTCTTTCATTGATATAGGAAACTTTTAATGGGTGTTGGTATAATGTGTTCTCATTCATATTTTAAAAATTTTCATATATTTTTCAAGTGATTTTAAGTGGAATAATCTTTTCTCATTTATTCCTTTTTCTCTATACTCATTTAGCAAGCATCTGAACTCCTTCTCTATGCAAGGAGAGTGATCCAAAGTCAAATAATGCCTCTAAGGAATTTGCCCTGCAGCCTCAGATAAAGGTGTTTCATAGGATGTCAGACATCAAGTGACTCATTGATGGTCATCCCAGTCCCTAAAGAGTACAAACACATGAGTTTCAGTTACGTCAGAACAAAGAATGAGTGCCAGCAGAGCAGGTCCCTCCATACCCGGAACCTCAGCTTCTTTGTTCATTGGGCAAATGTTCATATAGCGCCTTGGTCTCACAGGAGGGTCACCTTGAGATACTGCATGAAGTCAGGTGCTTAGCATGTGTCATCTGTCTCCACTGTTCTTACCCTTTTGTTTTAGGTAACGTTGAACCAAGGGATGTTGGTTCAGTGCTACTAAGGGACACACATAGTGGCAGATTTATCTCTATATTTAATATGTTCTCAAACTCCTGACCAAGTACATGACTGCCCAAAAGACACACACATCTTGCTACTTCTTAACATACCCAAAATAAACATGTCCATGATAGTCAAAGTATGTCCTTAGTCTATGTCCAACTACACTGCATTCCCAGGCAGGTAAGCAGAACATCCTAGGCTAATCCACAGTGTTTCTCTTCCTCCAAAATGTCATCACACTCCCACTTCTCCATGTGTATTTTTTTTTGTCTCTGGATGACAAGATTTTGATTTCCAATTACCTCCAACCTCTAGCACAGCATCTGCATAGAGGAGGAGCCTTAAAGTTTATTCATTTCAATAAACTTTTGATGTTCTATTCACAGCTCAGTCAGTAGGGGAAGGATCTGTAGAATATCCACAAAGGAAATAAATAATAGTTTGTTGCTAGCCTCAAGAGAGAGAAAGTGAGTTCGATAGAGACACATCCAGGGAAAGAGACTAGAGAAAACATTTATTTCCCTCCAGGGTGATGTTTACAACAAAAGTCATAAACTAGGCAGTGTTCCTTCCCAGCTCCAGTGAATGATTTGAGCAGAGGTAACCAGAGTGTGCTTCACCCTACAGGGCTTGCACAGGGGTTAAAATGGATGCTTTAATTCTAATAATTCAGCCTTAAAGCAGATAGAGCCACTCTTCCCTTAACACACAATTAGTGCTCCAGGAAGTGTATTTCCCTGAACGTTACTAAAAATTTTATGGCACTAAAAGTGGAGAATAGTAATGAGCAATTTGGATTTCTCTAGAATGCCAAAGAACTTCTTGGCCCATTTCAGATACACCAGTCTTAAGAATGTCTCGCTTTGAGTTTGCGGAATGACTACAGAGGACGGAGCCCAGCTTGTGCATCTGTCTCCACGGCTGGGCATTGGTACCTGCCATTTCAGACTGTCTTTAGGATTTCTTAATTTAGTAAAGGTGTGTCATAACTGAGATTGCTGAGATGGTGAGTGTCTTGTCCTTCCTTCCTCCTGTCACCTGTGGAGATCCTGTGGGGTGACAAGCAGCACAGCCAATGCTGGGGGTGAAAATAAAGAAGTATATCACACAGGGGAGCAGAGCCAGAAAGCCCTTCACAGCCTGAAACAGTGACCATCAGGGAAACTGAAAAGAGGCAGATATATATACCATTAGGATTTAGCTCACACCAACTTGTTCCAGGGACCAGTCCTTAGCACCCTAATGTCCCTATAGTCTCTTCTTCAATGACCTATTTTTCTCATGTTTTAAATATGAGTCTGGGTTGACAGTGCCCACATTTCCATCTCCTGTTGTATCTCTCCCTGAACTTCATTCTTCATGCCTATGGGCTACCTGTTTCTCATCTCACCAGCACCTTGAACTGAAGTCCAAAAATGATCTCTAAGGTAACTCTGAAGCCTTGTCTTTCCTTTATATCTGCCTTTACCATCTGATTTTCAATCAAGGAAATAATATTTCATTTGAACTATGCAACCAAGATGCAAACTTGAAAATCAGTCTTAATCTCCTCTCTGCACAGACACACTCTCCTTCAGTCAGCTGATTCCACCTCCAAAGCATGTCTTACATCTGTTCATTAACGTACTTCTACCACTGAACTGTCCTGCTGGTTTATAGATACTTTCCCTCCTCATAATCAAAATTATGTTCAACAATGCAGACATTTAAAAAATATCAGTCTTTTTATACCTACTAAATTCCTTCAAGGACTAAACAAACATTTGCACTTAAACTTAATTCACAAGTCCTTATGAGACTCCTGCACCTCACAGCCTGCTCCTTGCTGACTTCTCCAGTTGCCCATTCCTCAGTTCCCTTCCTGCGGTTTCTTTACCCATAATTCCCTTTCCCTCTTCAAAGGCTGCTGGTGCTCCCTTCACCTGAAGCTCCCCTTCCTGGCTCTGTTTGGAAAGGCTTCTCATCAGTCACAGCTTGGGTGATACACACCTGTTTCTATTCCAAGAAGTTGACTATGATATATATAATCATATACATATGATTAGAGAGAGAGAGAGAGAGAGGTGTTTAGCAACAGGAACAATATTCTTCACTTGCTTCCTTCACGATAACCCCATTTTCCTTATTGTCCCTTATCCTCAGGAAATTGCAAGCTCCATGATGGCAGACACTTGTCCAAATATGTTGCCAATATATTTAACTTGCAGAGTCTCTATAAACATAGTAGACTCTTGGCACATATTTGAGAAACTATGTGTACTTCCTGAATGAATGCATAAATTAAGAACAATGTATCTTCTATTATTCTAGAAAGGTAGCTTCCTGTAAAAAACAACAACAGTAACAAAAACGAAAACGTAAACGCTTAATTCAAAAAACAGTTGTTTCCCACTAGTGTTGTACCCAGTGTGGGTGTTCCAGGACAAGAGACCCCCGCTAGATGACCTCCCTCCAGCAGAGCTCAGTCTCTTGTGGTTTTCCCATCTAGATTCCCAGAGTCCCCTCCATTCATCCCACAGAAAACAAAACGGAGGAGCTCAATGTGGGGTGCATTACAGGGCAGACCCGGAGGATCACCTCCACTGCATCCCCTTGCCCTGGACATTCTCACTGTGAGGCCTATGGCCCTAACCAACCACAAAGGCAGCTGGGAATTCAAGGACAGTGTTTGGTGAGCAGATCGTTCATTAGTGACATAAAATCTTAATCTGTTTTCTGCTTCTTATCTACAATCTTATACTTGATCACTGTCATGTGAATTCATAGTCTGTAGTGAATCTATCAACCAAAAATTGAGACATTTTTACTACATATTTTCAAACACTGTCTTTAAATTTTTTTTTTTGTGTGTGTGTTTTGCAGATCTGGCTCGGCATGATACCAAAACCCCTGGATAGCAAAATATGTTCTATTTATACTTTTAGTTCTTCTTCTTCTTCTTCGACAGTAAACGAGGAAAATTTCATATTTCCTGTGTTCTGAACTTTGATTTGGATATTTTTCAGGTTGCCCTAAGTATAAAATTCTCCCACATGCAAAGTTTTCTGAAATAATTTGAGGTACTATTCTACAGCAGTTTTTTTTTCTTTTTTTTTTTTTTTTATATCTGAGGGGGCAGTAGAGAAGTGATTCTGTTTTATTCTTGGCAAGAATAATGCTCCTGAGCATTTTAATTATACTATTTAATTTAGCTAAGATCCCTTAGCAAAGCCCAAGAACAATGAAAGTGAAAAAAGATCAACAAAAAAGCAGGAAGAAGAATATAATGAAGGAACCCAAGCACAAGGCTCAGAAAATGTTCTTAAAAATGATATGTGAGTGCTGGATGAAGGAGTACTTGCTAACAATGAAAATAAAAAGTGAATGCTACACTGGGGGCAGATATTTTTCTGCTGGTAAAAATGAAGAACATGTAGTCAGTTCCTGGAGTGATGCTCAGATGTGGAGGAGGAGGTACCTGCGGGAGCTGAAGGCTCCCGTGGTCATACTGGTGACAGGTGAGGACAGGAATGACGGATCCCAAGAGTGGGAGAGGTGGAGTGGTGCAGTGCCAGATTGTTCCTCAGGGGCCTCTGAGGCTTCAGAACATTCTGGAATGAGGTCAGCATAGAGATGCGACCAAGATCAAGACCAACAGCCTTCTCCTGCAGTCATGCAGTGGTGTCCTGTTCTGACCTGGAGTGGGGCTCAGGGCACTGTTAGAGTGGGGTGGAAACCCAGATTAGCCCAGCCAAGGAAAGTGGGACCTAGAATACAGTTTTCAGTTGAAATCATGAGCACTCATTAAATCTAGACTTCAGATTAACAGCATTTATTTAGTATCTTGAATACTTTGTACTATAAACTCTAACAAAATGTATACATGTGCATATAAACATATGTAGATATGTATATACTCATTGTGTGTGTGTGTGTGTGTGTGTGTGTTCTTGTTTATATGAAATTCCAGTTGGAAAGTGAATTATTTATATTTGCTAAATCTGGCAACCATAAATCAAAAGGTCTAGAGGAAGAGGAGTAGAACAAGTCTCTAACAGATGCTTCTTAATGTTATGAATTCGAAGCTCACTACCAACACACATGTCCTCATAAAGTGCTAAGACCAGTCAGATATGAGGCATCTCCATGTCTGGCCCTCAGCTCAGTAGCATTGTCCCCTCTCTTTGGAACCTTGTGTGGTGGGTTGCTGGGCAAGACTGGAGCCATGAAAACATGAAATGAAAACACAACACAGAATCTCCTGGTAGGAATGGCCCAGGGCCAAAAGAAAGAACCAGTTTTATTTGATATTGTACTATTTGTTGTTTCTTAAAGGGAGTAAAAGTTTCCTTTTAAATAAAAAACTATAACTTTTATAAAGCCATCTTGGTAACTCTGATTGCAGTGTTTGTAACCCAGTGGAGCTCCAAGTGCCTCTGTGAAAGGAAATTCTTCACAGCCACGGTGGGGTTCATTACCACCTTTGGGTTATGACTCAGCCCCTTTGGTAAATACAGCCCATTACAGACTCTCTCTAAGAGCTGAATTATAGTAATATAATTTTTTAAAACTCACAAAATTTTTTTTGTGGCAGAAATTAACTCCAGGGCTTTTTAAATTATATCCATTTCTTGATGGATCACTAACATCTCTATTTTCCTGATTTCTTATTGGAGTTAAAAATAGTCTCTTTTGTCCTTTCACATGATCTTATTTTAGCCACCATCCTCCTGTGCAACTTCCTTTACAACAAAGTTACACAGTAAAACCCATTAGCAAATCATTTATGGAAGATATTGGACTCCTGAACATTTGAACAGATATACATAGTAGCCTTGAAAAGAAAAAAAAAAAACTGAATGGAGAATGAGTTGATCTATGAGTGCAGAGATCTAACAGGACAATACCTTGGTCTGTGTCTGCTGGCCAAGAGACCCGCTGTGGAGAGCATGGTGAGTTCTCTACATACAGCACTGAAGTGGCTGGAGAACCTGTTTGCATTTCTACACATTGCTTGGCACATTGAGACAGCAGTTAATAACCAGTGAACATCCCCACAGCAAGTGTCCCACATTTCTGATGTTGTCACAGCCTAAGCACCAGTAATTTTGTTTTTGTTGTTAGCCACCTTTCCATCATGTAACAAAACACTTGCACTTTTGTTACAAGAGAAAGTCTTATTTTGGCTTGCCACATTGGAGGTCTCAGACCATGATTTATTGACCCCATTGTTTCAGGGCCTCTGGCAAAGAAGCACCTCACACTAGGCAGCTTGTGGCAGAGCAAAGGAACTCACCTTGTGAAAGAAGGTGAAAGAAAGGGAGGGGAAGGAGCTGAGTTCTATTATCCCCTTGAAGGACACAGCCCAATGATCAGAAAGCCCCCCGCCCAGGCTGCAACTCAATCTTTCCACCACCCTGCAATAGCTCCACGTTGGGGATTAAGACTTTAACAGGAGAACTTGGGTGAACACTCCAGATACAGATGGTAGCAACCTCCTACCTGCAGCTGGGCTCTCTTACCCTGGAACCAGGAAGTCTGGAAGTCCCACAAGGAGGAAAGCTCCAAGGCACCTCACCTGGTCCTCACACCTTGGGGTGACTTCAAGGCATCCTGTACTCTGTCTCCTACAGGTTCCAACGGAACAGGTCCTCTGATGTCCACAGCAAGAGCTGCTCCTTGGACACCCTGTACTGGCTTCTTCTCCTGCCTGCTATTCCTTCTGAACTCACCATTAATGTCTCCAGCAACACTTCCCAAATAATCACCTACCCAGGCCCTTGCCTCAGGAATTCCTTTTGAGAACTCAACCAAACCCAGAAAGGGGGAAACACACACACACACACACACACACACACACACACACACACACACACCCCGTAATCAAAACATCTGTGCCCAGTTTCCCTTGTCAATGTTCGAAAGTCTTTACCCTGTGTTTTGCTTCTATTAGATTCAAAGTTCGGAGCCTTATACTCAAGTGCTGGGTCCACTTTGAATTGTGCGTTTTTCTTTGTTGTTTTTGCATTTGTGGAGATGAGACTCTAATTTTATTATTCTGCGTATGGATGTACAGTTTCCCAGCACCACGTGGTAAAGGTACTCTGATTCCTTCAACGCATGTTCCTGGCTTTGTCCAAACCCAGCTAACTATAGATTCATGGATTTATTTATGGCTTCCCTGTTCCACTGCTCATGTTTCTGTTTTTACTCCAACACAAAACTACGTTAGTAAATAAGGCACTGTAGAGCATTTTAAATCAGTTACTGTGATGCCTCCAGCTCTGTTCTTTCTGCTCAGGAATGTTTTACTTTTTTGCAAACTTGTGTGTGTTTTTTTTTATACATTTTAGGTTAGTTTTATTTTATTTCAGTGAAGAAAGTCATCAGTGTTTTCCTAGGGATTGCAGTGAATCTGTAGATCATAGTGGATGGTAAGAACATTTTTAACAGTATTGATTGTTCCAATCCATGAACATGAGATAGCTTTTGTTTGCATGTGTTCTCTTCAAATTCTTTGATTAGTGCTTTATAGTTTTCATTGTGGACATTTATGCCTTCTTGGTTAAATTTACTCCTAGATGTTTGTTTTATTTTATTTTGCTGTTTTAAATGGAATAGAATTTTTTAGCTACTTTATTATTGGTGTATTTAAATACTACTGAATTCTGTATGTTTACATAAAATAATTATAAAATTATTTTACAAGAATAATTTCTAGTGTCATATAATTTTAGTAACTATAATTAACAGTTCTAAGTGTTTCAAAATAGATGAAAGGTCTTCATTTCCAACACACAAAAAAATAAAATATTGAAACAATGATATATTAATACCCTTGATTTGATCACTGTACAATGTGTACACATATAAAAATATCATACTATACAACATAAGAATGTACAATTCTATGCATCCATTATAAAACAGTTGAAGATTCTCTCTCTCTCTCGCTCTCTCACTCTTTCGCTCTCCCTCTCCCTCTCCCTCTCTCCTTGGTACTATGCTAATATTATCATATAGCTTTATGATCTCTCCCTTTAAAGTTGAGTCGTTGGGAATATGCATTTAGTCTTATGTAAGCATAACCAGAAGGAAATGTAGTATTACATCCAAAAAGTTCATGTTCCTAAGTGTCTAAAGAAATGGGGTATTCACTGTCTAGAAAATTCAAAGAAGCCTCAAGAAGGAGGTGGGACTCAGGCCTGACCTCTGAGGATAGGATGAGATTCACGAGAAGTGGAAAGTTCCTATAGCTGGCAAAACCCAAAGATAGAAAGATGGAGATAATCGTGAAAGACTTCATACATCACAAGACAAATCAGATACGTGCATGGTGAATTTGAATTGAGAAGCAGCATGGAGGGCATTAATGCTCATTGACCATTTAGCAAGATTTCTGTGCATATGCATACCCCTTCATATTTAAGCTCAGGCCAGGCCCACTGCGCAGAGAGTGGATCCACTCTCTGCCAACCACAATGAGGAGGCGGAGTTTCCTTCCTGCGTGACTCCATGGCTGCCCTTGCTGTGATAAACTGATAACCTCCTTCCTCTTCAAGTTCAGAGAGAAGCAGGGCACGCAAGCTCAGATAGGGGGAAATGGACTTTGACAGGGCGTTTTTGGGTTTTCAGAACATAGGTCTTCATTCTGGCCTAATGTTTCATCTGGGTTTCTAATCTCCCCATTAGGGAACAATCAAAAGAGGTCATTTGGGGAGGTTTTATCTTCCGTGGAGGCCTTATGAAACATTTATGAGTTTCCTGACAAAATCAAACCAAGCTTCCTGTGCCGTCCCTCCTTCCCCAGCTGCGCCCTTCAGAGTGCCTGGCTCACCAGGGTTGACAGTGATCATAAGCGATACTGTCTCTTGAGATTAACTCATTCATGGTGATGGCTGGCAGTCCTGTACATCCCTGACCCTCAGCAATAGCTAGTGCTGAATTTCTCAAATGCAATAGCTTAATTCTGGATGCTGATTTCCTATGATAATTGCCTATTTCTGTGTGCAGTTGCCTAAAGAAGAGAGGCAGTGCAAGCACCAGCATATCAACCCGGCTCTGAGTCAGACTGTCTTTCTTGCTAGTTGCGTGCACTGGGCCAAGAGTCAACCTTCCTTTCTCAGTCTTAGTTTCTTCATCTGCATACTCAAGCTAAAAGTCAAAGCTCACAGACTTGTGACACAATTTAGGAACAAAATGTATGCATTTATTTCATAAGTAATTAAGATCAATTTAAATACAAAAATCATAAACAGTAGTAATATAATTTTCCACACACTTATTATTTACCATATACCAGTCATCTACAACACTTTTGTTATGAAAATGAATATTATTGCAAACTCCTAGGATCTCAGAAAGGAAATATACGAATAGCATCTTACATATTGAAATAAGTCATATTGAAAACATCAATAGAAAACTGTTGACAATCTGACATATAACAAAAAAGAAAATATTTTATAATTAACGAAGGATCTGCTATGTACAAATTTAAAAGTATCAATTACTTTATATAATCCTTCAGTTCAGGAGATCACTTTATTTCCATTATATTGATGAAAAACTCTAATGTTCAGAAAGATTAAAGAGACTGCTTGAAGTGTGGGAACAGAAAACAAGTTATATCCAAATTCATATCTGTTCTTTTCCCACCACTCTCTATTTTTGGTTGTGTTTATGTGTTCTATGTAACATGACACTGTAAGTTACTCTCTCACTTTCTCTTACTCTGTGGCATTCACATAGACACACACACAAACACACACAGAGCTGGGCATAGTTAATGTGGTTTCCTTCTTATGCTACACAACTCAAAGTGCATTAAATTCAATTTAAGAAGATTGACATGCTGGACTGATATCAAATGACAAATTGGAAATGGATGTTCACCACTAATGTCAGAGAGACTTCGAGGTGACATGGTCTAACTTAATGCATGCTTTGTGGAGAGTAGAATGTTAAACAGAAACCTGAGATTTCTACCTGCTCTGATAAAAAGAAGAGAACTTTGCAGCAAATACAGTGGGTATTGGCTTGGAGAGTGCCACAAGCCTGGGTGACATTTCCACTTCAGATAACAAGTAAGTCATAGTAGACTTTCATATTTTGAATCAGTGTTGGGATTGAGGAAGCCAACCCCCAGATTTTGTAGACAAGGTGGAGGTGCTAAAACCAGGCAGATCCTCCAGGGTGCATTTTGTAGCCCCTGGTCCTCTCTTCCCTGGAATCAGCTCTTTGCCTGTACTCATGCAATGGGCAGCCTCCAGCATGCCCTCTGCTGCCAATCTGGAGGTCAGAGGCTGTGTCTGTTCAGGGACCCTCTTCTCCCAGAGCCTCATAGCATCAACAGCGACTGCTTCAGAAGGAAGCCTTGACTCACCTATGATAGGTGTCCTCAGTGTGCCTCCCAGCCCCTGCAGCTGGGTCCTGGCTGCCACTACACAGCACTCCCATGAACTCCTGCTGCTCCGTTCTCTCTGCTGACCCTGGGAATGTGCTGGCTCTCACACTTCACCTCCTCTTTGCGCTCATCTCTGACATGGTCTGCAGAAGGACTTCCTCCATGATGATCAGTTTTTATAGAAAGCAGGGCACATCTGTTTTCCCTTTCCATCGCATGTTAATGATGCACAGAAGGCACATAAGAAATATGGTATTGATGAGAAGCAACATCAGAAATGCACCAAAAGGTGATCTTTTTAGCAATATTTGTCCAAATCTTACTCAAAGGATAAAATGAATATAATATTTTCCAGAATTTCCCACAAAATCTTAGAGTTCATATAGTTTCAAGAAAGTTTTACTATCTCAAAGTCCATTCAGCCAATGTCAGCCTTCAGCTGGTTGTATACAAGGCTGTTGCCATTTTGGGGGTATGCTCCGTATTTTATGTATGGAACAACAGAGGTGCCTTCCCAGGACACAAAAGTTATTGAGGGAGTACTTTTAAGACAGTATGTTTATACCCAACCTTTACTTAACGCCAGGCACTGCTGTCAGGCACACCACCACAGTCATTTAACACTCTGCAGCCTGCAGGGCGGTACTCGGGCACAGACACAGACTGGGAGAGAGAAGTACATCAGGAAAAAGTAAGGATATCTCAGCCAGATATAAACCAGTGAGTCCTAATGTGATGATTCTAGCTCACTAGTTGTGACAAATGAAGCAGCAAGGTATTCACATCAGGGGACAGGGCAGGGGCATTTGAAGATGCTGCTCTCCTTGTAACTTTTCTGTGCATATAAAGCTCTTTTTAAATGAAATGTTTGCTTAAATCATGAAAGGGGACAAACAATAAGAACAATGATTTATCCAATATGACTTCTATGGTAAACTTCATGTGTATCTGTGACATATGTATATACAAATACATACAGAAAGGGCTTAGAAGTGCATGCGCATATGAATTTACTGGTGGTTAATATGAGGAGGGGAATATGTATTTCTATAATGTCTAAATATTTGATAATTTATGGCTGTATATATTTCTATAGCATGTAAATATTTTACATGTTTGCAATGTGGTAGTCTATTTCTTTCATGTTAGATTTATTTTTAGTCAATGAAAGCAAGATAAGAAACTTAAAGATATAGTTATATTTAGAATATACAGAGGGGGGTAAGAGAAGAACTTTTCAGACAGCGAGAACATTGTAAAGGTCAAAACTTGTAATGCGACTTATCCACATTTTGGAATATGCATAGGTATGAGAGTTATCATTTGTTATGTCTACAAATTACTCATGTCCTAACAGCAAACACGGACTAAACAGAGAACCCCTCCCCACAAGTCCCCTTTCCACAGTCTTCAATTGTATCTGAGATGTTGCCATAAAAACTGGCAGCTGAATAACAACAGTATTTGCAATTCTCCTTGGGATTGGAGGCTTATGAATTATGCATGTGCATGCAGTTTTCACCTGTGGCAGGTATAGTACGGGCAATTTCCTAACATATTAAGAAAGCAGCCATAATACCAGTCATAGGTGTAAATGAGATTTCCTGTCAGCTTGTTAAACTGTTCATGTCACCATGTGGTGGGAGGGTGCTGTGTGTAGAAATCAGTGATTGGTGGGAGCCCTGCAGGTGCCAACCCCCCTGCCATGACATGGTTCTTGGTGAAAAGATGGACAGCCTGTTTCTGATTCACTGCTTCATTTATGCATGCCTTTCTGCACTGCCATACCTCCTGAGTCATGCCACAGCCCACCTGATAAAGCAGCTGGTGAGCACTGCGGAGAATTTCTACAAGAGATCAGACAGATGTCAAAAAGGGGGAGATAATTGTCCATAACTAGAACCCCCTCTAGTTGCAATGGTAAGAAAAAACAGCTTGATGCAGTTTGAGCTACAAGCATCTTGATTCCTTAAGTCCACTTGTCCCTAGTGCCTGTAATCGCTTTGACCTGGCAAAGTCCTAAGAAAATTACCCATAGGTAAATCAGGTATTACGTTTGGTATCCTGTCTCCACTGTGCATGCAGAATATTAAGAACATATTTTCATAGTAAATGAATTCTGGGTGGGGAAACTAGAGATCCCTGTTCTTTGCCTGGGTCTGAAGAGGGCCGCTGCATGCTTTCCTAGGGAAGCCCTTGACATTTCTGTGTCCTGCTTGCATTACCTAACTGTCCAGTAAGAGGGCTTCCTCATTGCTAACTTGTATTCCATTACTGCAATACCATTGATTGTCTACTGTGGAAACGTTGATTTCCTAGACTGGGAAGCAGTAGGGCATGCGCTGTGTTTAACTGTTGCCCCTGTTCTTCCTTTCAAATGGCCTTAGTCTGCAAGGTGTAGGGCTCTTCCAGTGCTTCTTCTTATCTCGTGTCCTGTTCTTCTCTTCCTCTGGGCTGTGCCCTTAGCATTGTGTGTGCTCTGATGACTGCTGTGTCTCTAGTGATTCCTGAGAAGTTCCAGCACATTTTGCGAGAACTCAACACAAACATGGATGGATGGTGGAAGATAGCCTTTGCCATCACTGCCTTTAAGGCTGTGTGGCGAAGGTATGCTCAAGTGGTCTTGGGGAAAGCAGGCACTGACCCCACCAAGAGGGCTGGAGAGCTCACTGAGGATGAGGTTGAACCTGTGACCACCATTATGCAGAATCCACAAGAGTACAGGTCCCAGAATGGTTCCTGAACAGACAGAAAGATGGAAAGGATGGACAATGCAGCCAGGTTCTGGCCAGTGGTCTAGACAACAAGCTCTGGGAGGAAGACTAGGGTCCACAGGGGGCTGTGCCACTTCTGGGACTTTCTCGTCCAAGGCCAGCACACTAAGACCACTGGGTGCCAAGGTCATACCATGGGATGTCCAAGAAGAAATGAGTCTGCAGGCCTGTCCTGTTAATAATGAAGAATTTATATACCAAAAAAAAAAAAAATAGTGAATCAAAGCACAGGAACCCAAAGCAAGTTTTTAAGGAAGAATGTGGAAGATATCGGGGTGGATTATGGTGTTAGGAGCGGGAAAAATGACTGTTCTTGAAATGATCATGAGGGTGAAATGTAGCTGATGATATTCGAGTCGAACTTTTGAGGAGAAACTGGAGTGAGGTTTATGTGATGGACCCCCAACAACAATCGTGTGCAGGTCCTAAGGGAAGGCAGCCCATTTTGTGTTCTTTTAACTGTGTCTTGGGTGTTCTAGGTAATTGTTAAAAGTGAAAAGATAGGATTCACAGAAGTGTGCTCCTTCAATGAGGAGTAAAGAGCTTCTCATGCAAACTTCATCATCTTTTTTTCATCAACTTTTGAAAGTCTTCAGACCCCCTAAAAGACCCTGAGCGGGATGGAGGACGGATATCCCTCCTTTTCCAGTTGAGTCCACAAAGTGTGTAGAGGGATGGAGTGACTTGCCCAGTGCCCTGAGCCAGCCCCTGGGGAAGCAGCTCATCCAGACCCTGTGGGAGGCCCCACCCCACTAGACAGGCTTCTCAGGGCCGACTGCTGGGAGGGCCCTGGGCAAGGTAAAGAAGCCACTGGTGTGGGGGTGAGGAAAACTGAGAGGTGCACCTTGGTGACTGGAGAACAATTTCAAGGTAAGAAGCAGTGCCTTGGCCACCCAGAAGCAGAAGGTGGTGTTTCTTAGAATGCACAGCAGCCGGCTGCTGTGAGAAATCAGCCCTTCCACATGCTCTTGGGGCAGCATGTTGAGGAGGCCCCAAAGACAGCACATGTACAAGCTTCCAGATGCTTCCTTAGGAAACCGCATCGATCTCTTGGCAGGGTGCCTTACGAAGCCTGTGACTGAGTCCGTCCCAGGAACTCTCTCAGGACAAACTCCTGGCCACTGAAGGAAGAGAGAAATGCCGGTCTCTGAGAGCAGAGAGAAAATGAGGTAAGGGTTCAGTCCCAGAGAAGAAGATAAGAGAAAACCTGCACGTGGCATGTTTACGGCACCAGTGCCCTTCCACATGCTCAGGGAGTGCCAGCTCCCTGAGTCCTCTCCATCCAGAGAACAAAAGGGTCCCCACTTTACTCCTGGGAATCCAAGAATCAGAGAGAAGTGATTTGCCCATAGTCATGGGGCCGATGTGTGAAAACCAGTGTGTGATCCCAAATCAGGCCAACACACCCAGACCTTTCTAACACTACCCTTGGTTTTTCTGAACTGGGTGAAAGGAAGAGAGGTGACAGAGTTGCCCAGGACCCCTCCTCCGTCCATGGGAGCTGCCTCTGGGAGCCCTGCTCCAAAAGGCGAGCCAGGGGGACAGGGCTTCCCTCAGCATCTCTCACGCCTGGTGTGTGGGTGGCCTCTCAGGGTCCCCGAACAGAGAGAGCATGCTCCAACCTCCACAGAACAGGCTTGTGGGGAGGCAACAGGGCTCAGCACCTAGTGCAGAGGCTAGCAGGGCTCCCCTGCCTGCTCTTTTTCTAGGAGGGTGACTTAGTCGCCAGTTAACTCCTACAACTCACCTCCCGCCTCCTCTAAGGGTGGTGCCAAGGGTCAATGCATTAGGGTCCAAGTGAGAACTGAATAATTTACAGAAAGGAAAAAAAAAAAACCTATATATATTTTCTCAGAACTATGCTTGGGGCATAGTAAACACTGTATCAGTTGTGACTATTACTATTACCTGAGCTCTTTGCTTGAATAGATCAGAATACTTTCTGAATATAAGCAACAACAGAAAATATGGGAAAATAGGTGCAGTTTTAAATGGCCATCATGCAAGTTCAGGGTCAAACGACTTGGTTTTGCAATTGTGCTTTCCAGAATATACATACAGGAATCTGGATGTTTCTCATACCCCTCAAATCCTGGTTTTCTCCCTTCTAAAATACAAATAATATTATGTACCTTTCAGGTTTCTGTAAGGAAATATTCCCAACCCAGAGTCAGTGATCCAGGACTTCTATGTCCCTCTTCTGTAGCGGGACAGTCCATGTCACGTCACTGTTCAATATTGTGGGACTGCAAAAGGCAGATGGCAATCACATCCATCCCCACTGAGATGGAGAGAAAGTTCAACTAAAGAATAAGCAGAAAATTGGAAAAACAGCAAAACAGCCATCCCACAAATCTGTTAGAGCCCCACTTGACTTGCTGCTGGTAATGGCCAGTGTCTCCAGATGGCTATCAAAAAGCTCACATGACATGGTCCCTTAATGGTCAAAACCAACACTCATGGGAAACCACCAAGCAGGAGGGTTCACTCATCTGAACCCTCAACTGAGGAAGCTCTGTCAAGTCCTGAACTGCCTTCTGCCTTGTCTGTTATGTGACTTTCTCCCTCCAGAGCTGGAGCATGTGATGTAGATGACATTCCTTCTGCTTTGGCCTCTCTGGACTTAAATATCTTGAGATGCTGTAGAAATAGCACTTCATTATTTTCCATAGAGGGTCAATCTCCACTGTCATGGTGCATTACTCTCGAGTTTAAATATATAGATATAGATAGATAGATATAGATAGATAGATAGATATAGATATATACATATATAGATATATAGATATAGATATATAGATATAGATATATAGATATAGATATATAGGTATATATAGATATATAGATATATAGATATAGATATATAGATATAGATATATAGGTATATATAGATATTAGATATAGATATATAGATATAGATAGATACATAGATATAGATATGAGCACAAATTCACTATCACATGGTGTTGCTGATACAAAGTTTAGGATACAGTTTGGAAAGTGTCCCAGAGAGTGTGCACATCTCTGCAAGGACCCAGTCCTCTACTTCTAAATCCATAAGCATGTTTGCATTCTTCTTCCCCTCATCCCCAGGCTCCTGATGCCCCACCCCACTCCCAATCATTCTTATCAAAGTCCAGGGTTCTTGGCCAGGCATAATGGTACATGCCTATAATTCCAGTTGTTTGGGAGACTGAGGCAGGAGGATAGCAAGTTCAAAGCCAGTCTCAGCAATTTAGGGAGACCTAAGCAACTGAGTGAGACTCTGTCTGTAAACAAAATATTTTTTTAAAAAGAGACTGGTATGCAGCTCAGTGGTTAAGTAATCCTGGATTCAATCGCTGGTACCCAACCCCCCCCACCAAAAAAAAAAAAACAAAAACTCCAGTGCTTTTTGGTCTTGTTGTTGGAGAGGACTCACTCTGACCATGTAGAATGTCTGTGGCCCTCATGACACATTCTCTTTCCATCTTGAACTTCACCCACATTCTATGCTTCACTCCTGAGAAGAACATACATTCCATGAGGTTGGAAACAAACACTCCTGTTCACTGTAATAGTCTGCATATGATTTAGAGTCCACCATTTAGCACGTGTCCATTAAATACCATTGACTCGTATTAAATCCACATAAGCCTCTGTGCCAATAGTCCTGCTCCATCACCGCTAGCAGTAGGTGTTCTGACGTTCCTCAGCTTCCTGGTACATTCCAATACTGGATTCTGAATGACAGGCTCTCTTCCTTTTGCTTTTACCTCATTTTTACCTAAATTCCCTGTCTTTCAAGTACCCAGCCTTCACCCTTGTAAATTAGCCTGTCATTTTCTTGTACTCCAGGACATATGGATGCATTTGTTCCTCTCCAGGAGACTGTGTTTTTAGTGTTTTTATGCCTCTTATTTAACACTTTCATAAGGAAATTTTAGTCTTATTGAATTTCTCCTAAGTTTTTTGTTGTGCTTGTCTTTCAAGGTCTCCTCTGTGTGTGTTATGCAAATATGTGCCTGCAGTTCTGAAATATTTTTCACACAGAGAAAAAATGTAAAGTTGGCTAAAACAGAATGCAAAGGACACCAAGTAACTAATTTTGCACGATGTTAACCATCAATGAAGTCATATCCAATTAACAGGAGCTTCTCCATATGGGTTGGGACATTTTCCATTAAATGCTACTATACATTTGGCTACAAATAATGGCTGGGGAGCAGTGGCCACCCACTCAGTGTCTTTCCTCACTGGGACAACTCCAGAGGCAAAAGCCCTCTCCTGTAGTCAGGACGGACCCTGGCTTTGGCTCCTGCCTTTTCCTTTGCTCATTATCTCGGGATTGTTTAGAGAAGATGAATGTGGTCTTTGAAGGTAAAAAAGAATTAGCAAGGACTTCCTCCATCTGCCTGTCTCCTTTCTTCTTCTATAAAGGATGTTCTGGGCAGAATGTCCACCCTCCCACCTGGTTGGAAGGACCCTGTTATAGAAGACAGATCAGATCAGATCGGTAGGTAGAGAAACCAACAGAAGTGGATTAGCCTGTGTTTCTCAGGTACACCTGGAGACAGCCCGGGATGAGGAGTTGTCAAAGAGAGCATTCAATTCTAATTCACAGTTGGGAGAAGTGACAAGAACAGAAAAGGACTTTGCAGAAAGGCAGCCAGTACCAGCTGAAGGCTGTTAGTGAGCTCATCCTTACAGACCCCTCCACCACCACCTCCAGGTCCACGAGAGTCCGGCAGTTCCCTGAGTGTGGGTAGCCTTCCTTGTCCCAGGTGGACACCTCTGGACTTTGTAAACCGCTGTCCAGCTTGAGGCCAAGGGAGGGCAGACAGCATGTGCTTCCTCTTGCTTGCCCTCACCTCTACAAGCTGAGGCTCTCGGGAGGACATCTCCTACTGCCCACAGGACACTTGTGATTGCCTTCAGTTCTGAGTGGCCATTCCCTCCTCACTTCTAGCAGAACCTGCCCTCCCCCTGCACTTGCTCTGATCTCCAGTCTCCCTGGACCTACGACGTCTGCTCTCTCACTGTCTGAGACACACATGTGCGCAACATGAGGGAACTCATTCCAGCTCCTTTGCTGCCAAGCTTCCTGTAGGACTGGGGCACAGGGTGGACACTCAGGAAAAGGATTGAGGAAGCCAGGGAGGGTGGGTGGGTGGGGCACTGAACCAGCAAAATTTAAGCCTAGGAGTGACCTAGACTCGTAGGAAATCTAGTAAATGAGAATGTGCTGGGGAAGGCAGGGGAAGGATCTCCTAAGGCTGGTTTTCATCTACCCTCATAGCAAGATGGCTAATGGAGCTTTAAAAGTTCACCTTTACAGTCCCAATCACCGGAAGAGGCAGAACTTCAGAGAGGACTTCATCACCAGGAATGAATTGTAGCTCTTTGAGTAGAATGATCCTGTGGGGCTTTTGAAGTCCAAGTGTGATTTACTGGGTAAGGAAACATACACATCTCCCTGACAGGCCAGACCCCAGCAGCAATGATATGCCCCTGTAAGAAAGAAAATAGAAAGGAATGTGGGATACAGGAAAGGGAAGCCATTAGCTGAGGGCCCAGCTCCCCTGAGTCTTCAAAGGAAAGGCCTTAAGAGGTCATCATAGCATCGGCATGAAAGAGTTAGGAAAAATTTAGGATAGAAAAAGAGATGCAGGGCAAAATCCCAGGACATTAAATGTTTAAGATGAACTGAGGCAAAAGAGATTTGTTTCATTAAAAAAAAAAAGAAAAAGCAGAGAAACAAGTGCTTTAAAGTGCTCTAAAAATATAATTTGAATCACAGTATTCAAATCTGTGTGTGTGTAGCTACAAATTAATCATCTACCCAAAGTGCTGTCCTGGGAGTGTCCTCTTCTTGGAATCTGTCCTCCAACTTGTGGGCTACTCTCCTCCCTACTGGCAAACAGATGCAGTTCCTCAGGGTTCTGCCCCACCAAGGACTGGGCTGTACCAGAAGTTTCTGAACTTTCTAATCCTGTGTGAGAACGACCCACTCTGTGAAAAGCAGACACTTCTGGGAATCCCCCAGGGGGGTCCTTCTGTGCTAGATGCGTCCAGTCACCATGAACAGCTGCCCCCACTTGTCCCTCCCATTAGCATTTGCAGTGCCTGCTGTTCGGCCAGTTCCTGGAAGACAATCGGAAGCTGTACTTGCCTTCACAGTGCAGGTAACCCAATGCATAGTTTTGAAGTCCCCCTTGTCTTGAGGTTCCAGACCTATTTTAGCAGCCAGGAGAGTCTAGGCTGTCCCCAAATCACACATGCCTCTGAACTCCAATGCTCGAATACCACAAAAGCCGGGCTCCAGTGCTCACAGTGTGTGTTGAGGTCCAGTCAATCTGCAACCAAGCTTCCTGCTCATGTTGGACTTGTGAGAGAGGGCGCTTCAATTTGCCTCTTCCATTCCAACCATCATAAAAAAACTTAAAAAATAAAAATAACCAACCAAACAACAACAAAAAAAAAAAAAAAAAAAAAAAAAAAAAAAACCGAGGAAGGATGGCGGGCACCAGTCTTTAAATACTTCAGCTGGGGTGGCACACATTTCATAATGAGAAGCATTACAGGGTATGATTTCCAGGGGAGCACCTTAGTCAAAGGAGATGAGGAATGCAGCCTTCCTCATGTTAAAAACGTTAAGAATGTGTACCACATATTGCTACTGGGTTTTTAATTTCTCTCAATCTTTCAGCATCTTTTCCCCCCTTAGAATTCAAATTTTCCTTATGAGCTCCAGTACTGCGCTCCTGCAGTCTTTGTAAAGGGGACTACATAGCACCTCAGCACCTTACATCCATTTTCTGAAATGACACCCATTGCCATTCTCCCCAAACTCCTGTCCCAGGTTGCTTATCTCATCTCAGTGTGTGCTTCCTCAGGATGACAAATGCTACATGTCAGAGTCCGGAGATCACTCTCTATCTACCACACCTGCTCCCTGAGATTTCTTTTTTAAAAATTAATTATCTATTAAATAAAAAATCATTTATAAACTATTTATTAGGTATATATGATAGTAGAATGCATTTTGATTCACTGTACACAATTGCAGCACACACAACTTTTCGTTTCTCTGGTTGTACATGATGTAGCATCACACCATATGTGCAGGCATACAGTACCTAGGGTAATGATGTCCATCTATTCCACCATCTTTCCTGCCCCCACGCCCCCTCTCATCTCTCCCTCCCCATTGCCCAATCACAGTTTCTTTACTTTTCACATGCCCCCTCCATTATGGATCAGCATCCACTTATCAGAGAAAACATTTGGGCTTTGATTTTTTGGGATTGGCTCACTTTGCTTAGCATGATATTCTCCATCTCCATCCATTTACCTGCAAATGCCATAATTTCATTCTCTTTTTAATGCTGAGTAATATTTCATTGTGTATATATACCACAGCTTCTTTATCCATTCATCTACTGAAGAGCATCTACATTGGTTCCATAGTTTAGCTGCTGTGAATTGGGCTCTTATAAACATTGATGTGGCTGCATTACTATATTATGCTGATTTTAAATCCTTTGGGTAAAGACTGAGGAGTGGGATAGCTGAGTCAAATGGTGGTCTCCTTCCAAATTTTCTAAGAAATCTCCAACCTGCTTTCCAGAATGGTTGCACCAATTTGCTGTCCCACTAGCAATGTATGAGTTTGCTTCTCCCCCCACATTCTTGCCAACATTATGGTTGACTTCATTATTGATAGCTGCCATTTTAACTGGTCTGAGATGAAATCTTAGAGTTGTTTTGATTTGCATTTTTCTAATTACTAGAGATGTTAAACATTTTCTCATATATTTGTGGCTCAAATGTATATCTTCTCAGAAGTGTGTGTTCAGTGCCTTAGCCCATTTATTGATTGGGTTGTTAGCTTTTATAATGTTATGGTTTTTTTGAGTTCTTTATATATCCTGGAGATTAGTGCTCTATTTGACATGTGTGTGGCAAAAATTTGCTCCCAAATGTAGGCTCCCTCTTTACCTCATTGATTTTTTTTTTCCTGAGAAGAAGCTCTTTAGTTTGAGTCCATCCCATTTATTAATTCTTGATTTTATTTCTAATAGTTTAGGAGTCTTGTTAAGGAAGTTGGGGCCTAATCCAATGTGATTTGGGCCTACTCTTTCTTCTATTAGGCACAGGGTCTCTAATTCCTAGGTCCTTGGTCCATTTAAATTGAGTTTTGTGCATGGTGAGAGATAGAGGTTTAATTTCATTTTGCTGCATATGGACTTCCAGTTTTCCCAGCATCATTTGTTGAAGAGACTATCTTTTCTCCAATGCATGTTTTGGTGCCTTTTTCTAGTAAAAGATAACTGTATTTATGTGGGTTTGTCTCTTGTCTTCTATTCTGTATCATTGGTCCACAAGTTTATCTTGGTGCCAGTACCATGCTGTTTTTGTTACTATAGTTCTGTAGTATAGTTTAAGAGTTGATATTGTGATGCCTCCTGCTTCACTCTTCTTGATAAGAATTTCTTTGGCTATTCTAGGTCTCTTATTTTTCCAAATGAATTTCATGATTGCTTTTTGTATTTCTATAAGGAATTACAATGGGATTTTAATTGGAAACTTACTGAATCTGTATAGTGCTTTAAAGAGTATGGCCATTTTGACAATATTATTATTGTCTATCCAAGAGCATGGGAGATCTTTCTATCTTCTAAGGTCTTCTTCAATTTCTTTCTTTCATATTCTATAGTTTTCATTGTAGTGGTCTTTCAACTCTTTTGTTAAGTTCATTCTCAAGTATTATATTTTATTTTATTGAGGTTATTGTGAATGGAGTAATTTTTCTTTCAGAGGATTCATCACTAATGTGTAGAAATGCATTTGATTTATGGGTATTAATTTTATATCTTGCTACTTTTAATTTATTAATTCTAGAATGTTTCTGATGGAGTTTTTTGAATCCTCAAAGTATAGAATCATGTCACCAGCAAATAATGATAGTTTGAGTTCTTCTTTTCCTATTTGTATCCCTTTAATTTCTTTCATCTGTCTAATTTCTCTGGCTAGAGTTTCAAGGACTATATTGAATAGAAGTGGTGAAAAAGAGCATCTCTATCTTTTTCCAGTTTTTAGAGGGAATGCTTCCAATTTTTCTCCGTAGAATGATGTTGTCTTTGGATTAGCATAGATAGCTTTTACAATGTTGAGGTAGTTTCTACTATCCCTAGTTTTTCTACTGTTTGGAACATGAAGGTATGCTGTATTTTGTCAAACGCTTTCTCTGCATCAATTGATAAAATCATATGATTCTTACCTTTAAGTCTATTGATGTGATGAATTATATTTATTGCTTTCTGTATGTTGAACTAACCTTGCATCCCTGGAATGAACCCCACTTGATCATGATGCACTATTTTTAGTATGTTTTTATATGGGATTTGCCATAAATTTTTGAGAATTTTGCATCAATATTCATCAGGGATATTGGTCTGAAATTTTCTTTCTTTGATGTATCTCTGCCTGGTTTTGGTATCAGGATGATACTAGCTTCATACAATGAGTTTGGAAGGGTCCCTTCCTTTTCTATTTCATGGAATAATTTGAGGAGTATTGGTATTAATTTTTCTTTGTAGGTCTTGTAGAATTCAGCTGTGAATTCATCTGGCCCTGGGCTTTTTTTGGTTAGTAGGCTTTGATGATGTCTTTATTTCCTTGCTTGAAACTGATCTGTTTAAATTGTGCATGTCTTCTTGACTCAGTTTGCGTTGATCACATGCCTTAGAAATTTGTCAGTGTCTTCAAGGTTTTCTATTTGCTTGGAGTATGAATTTTCAAAATAGTTTCTAATTGTGTTCTGTATTTCAATAATGTCTTTAGTTATATTTCCCTTTTCATCACAAATTTTATTAATTTGAGTTTTCTCTCTCTTTCTTTTTATTAGGATGCTAAGGGTTTGTCAGTTTTATTTACTTTTTCAAAGAAACAGCTTTTTGATTTGTCAATTTTTTGAATTGTTTCTTTTGTTTCAATTTAATTGATTTCCACCCTGATTTTAATTATTTATGATCTTCTACTTGTATTTTGATGTTTTTTTTTCTTCCTTTTCTAGGACTTTGAGATTTAATGCAAATTTGTTTATTAGTTGACTTTTTATTCTTTTAATAAGTGAGCTCAATGTAATAAACTTTCCTATTAGCACTGCCTTCATAGTGTCCCAGTGATTTTGATAAGTTGTATCAGAGTTCTCATTTACCTCTAAGAATTTTGTTTTTATCTCCTCCCTGATGTCTTCTGTTAGCCATGCATCATTCAATAGTGTATTGTTTAGTCTCCAGGTGTTGGATTAGATTCTCTTTTTAATTTTATCATTGACTTCGAATTTCACTCCATTATGGTCATGTAGAATATAGGGTAGTATCTCTATTTTTATGTATTTGCTAAGACTTGTTTTGAGGTATAACATATTGTCTATTTTGGAGAAGGATCCTTGTGCTACTGAGAATACAGTTTAATCACTCATTGATGAATTTTCTATATATGTCTGTGAAGTCCAAATTATTGGTTGTATTATTGAGTTCTATAGCTTTTTGTTTAGTTTTTGTTTGGAAGATCTATTTAGTGATGATAGAGGTGTATTTAAGTCATCCAGTATTATTCTGTTGTGGTCTATTTGGTTATTGCAGTTGAGAAGGTTTGTTTGACATACATAGATGCCTCATTGTTTGGGGCATAGATATTAATGATTGTTATGTCTTGTTGATGTATGAATCCCTTAAGGAGTATGAAATGTCCTTCTTTATCCCTTTCACTAGCTTTGGTTTGAAGTCTACTTTATCTGATATGAGGATGGAACCCCCTACTTGTTTACATGGTTCATGTGAATGTTAGATATTTTCCCCCACCCTTTCATCTTCAGTCTGTGGATGTTGTTTCCTGGGAGATGAGTCTCTTGAAGGCAACATATTGTTGGGCCTTTTAAAAAAAATGCAATCTGTCAGTCTATGTCTTTTAATTAATGAGTTTAGGCCATTTACATTCAGGGTTATTATTGATATATGATTTGTATTCCAGGACATTTTGGGTTATTTTTGGTTATTGACTTGGTTTCTTCTTTGATTAGTTCATCCTTTAGTGTAATACCTCCCTTAGCTGATTTTCATTGTTGTTTTTCATTTCTTCCTCTTGGAATATTTTGCTGGGGATGTTCTGTAGTGCAGGCTTTCTCGCTCTAAATTCTTTTAATTCTTGTTTATCATGAAAGGTTTTTAATTCATCATAAAATCTGAAGCTTAATTTTGCTGGATATAAGATTCTTAATTGGCATCCATTTTCTGTCAGAGATTGGTGTATGTCATTCTAGAATCTCCTGGCTTTGAGGGTCTGAGTTGAAAAATCTGCTTAGATATGAATTAGCCTCCCCCTATATGTGATCTGATTTCTCTCTCTTGCAGCTCTTAAGATTCTATCCTTATTCGGTGTGCTAGGCATTTTCATTATAATGTGCCTTTGTGTATATCTGTTGTAATATTGTACAATTGGTGTCCTATAAGTCTCTTGTATTTGATTTTCTAATTTCTTCATGTTTGGAAAATTTTCTGATATTGTTGCATTGAAGAGATTGTGCATACCTTTGGTTTAAATCTCTGTCTTCCTCTATCCCAATAAATCTTACATTTGGTCTTTTGATGCTATCCCATAGTTCTTCAATGTTCTGTTCATGGTTTCTTATCTTCACTGTGCAGTCAACTTTATTTTCAAGATTGTATACTCCATCTTCATTATCTGACGTTCTGTCTTCCAAGTAATCTAATCTGTTAGTGATGCTTTCTATTGAGTTTTTTATTTGGTTTATTGTTTCCTCCATTTAAAGGATTTCTGATTGGTTTTTCTTCCAGAATCTCTACATCTTTCTTGAAATAATCGTTTGATACCTGTATTTGCTCTTTTATCTCTTTGTTGGTGTGATCAATGTTTACCTGTATTTGCTCTCTTATCTCTTCATTGGAGTGATCAATTTTTGCCTGTATTTGCTCACTTAGGTGATTCTTTAATTCACAGATCATTTTAACTATGTGCATTCTGAAGCCTTCTCCTGTGTTTCATCAACTCTGTCCATGGATTCTATTATTGTAGTATCCTGATTTGTTTGGGGCACTGTCTTCCCTTGTTTTTTTATATTGTGTAAATATCTCCTTTTCTTGTAGTGTGGATCTAAGGTATTACAGTTTCTACCCTATAATGTTGTAGTGATCATGCAGATTACCTGTACCTCACCTTGGTGTTGGGCTGCCAGTGCCTGCTGGTGTCTCACAATGGATACTACTGCAACTAAAGGTGGTGGTGGCAATAGTGGAGGTAACTCAAGATAGCAGTGGGGTGTCCCAAGATGGATACAACCACTTTCAGAGATGGGACTAAAAGGGTGGCTTTGGGCTGCCTGTTCCAAGATGCAGCTGCTTCTAGGTCCTGTATGTTGCCACAAGGTAGAGGCTACTGTAAGGGGAGTTCTATGGTAATGGCTGTAGTGTCCCCAGATGGAGGTGGGCTAAGCCTGTGCTCCCATGCTGGGCCTGACCTGGGCGTGGGCTCCTGCAGGGGTTTCACTGAGATTTCTTACCCCACTAATTGCCAGGTCCTACTGAGTTGTACACATTCCTAAAAACCACTTATTACATATATCCAGAGAACCTCTTGGATTGGTCTTGCTAAACCTCTGCAAATCCACCTCTCCCATCTTTTCCTTCCTTCTCACCAATACTGTCTCTCCTCAAACCTCGGTACATTTCCCAAACTGCAGCCACCAACCTCACCATGGTGAAGACCCTTCTAAGAAACTGTCAGGGTATTATCATTGCTTTTGAGCAAAGTTGGGAATATTTGGTCTTTCCCAGAATCTCCGACTGGTCTTGCTCTTTTCCGGTATTTTCAAGCTATTCTTCTCTCTCTCTCTCTCTCTCTCTCTCTCTCTCTCTCTCTCTCTCACACACACACACACACACACACACCCCTCTCCTCCCGCCAAACACACACAACAGATAGCTGGGGTGCCCTGATTTCAGCTCTTCTGTTGATCTTCTGATTCAGGGTCCTTCATGCCCTGGCCTGTGGTCCTGAACACGGTCCTGTAAACAACAAGCACCTAATTGTCTGTTAGATCTAAGGAGCCTCATATCATGTCCAGGAAGGTGTGCTGTTTAACAGTCTTGTATGATCATCTTCTATTAGTATTTTCCATTAGTATTCTGGTATCCTGTACTTCCAATGTCTAGAACTTACTGAAATTTGAATTAATTAGTCACTCTAATACTTCTTGCTTAGTGACTATCTCCTGTTGTTCTTCATGTTTTGCGTGGGAAAGAATCTTCAATTCTTATTTATCACTATTGTCTCCAATACACTACATAACAAATATTTGTAAATCTTAAATAAATTAACATATTAATAAATTCATATAAAATAAAGTTCCAAAATATAGTTTTCAAGAAAGCTATAACTTTGCATGTGCATCTATGTGTGTGTGTGCACTAACATGTATTCTCTTGGTGGAATATAGAAGAGGATTAGAAGAACTTAGTAAAATAATTGATGGTATAGATTTGGAAATTGAGTTCCAGGGGGTTGAAAATGATGATGGAGGTGGAGAGGGGTGTCCAAAGAGGGGAGAAGGTCAATAAGCAGAAAGATCACATTAGGGAAAAGCATCATTCAGAAGGACTGGTCTGTGGATTTGGGAAATAAAAATAGTGACTGGTGTGCACCAAAGCTTTTACAAAATGAGTTTAATGCCTCAAGCCAGGTGTAAGCTGTAGGCTGGGCTCTGCTATAGAGACCTCCAGTCTCTCCAGAACCATGAGTATCATGGAGCTGCGGCACAGAAGGTCTGATTGCAGCTTTGTCCGGCTTCATACCACATCTTCTTTCTGAGCCAAGTACTAAGCAGGCAGGGAGAGCCTAGTTAGTACTGGTCAGTTTGAACTGCAGAGAGGAATAAATGTAAGAAAGCCCTGGGTGACCTGAGGGAGCAGGTTCTGATATCTGAGAGGTGGGAAATGGCTGCCTGCAAGCACGACTTTGGTGGTTCACAATCAGTGAGAAGCCCTTCATGTTGTTCATGCCCACACACCTCTGAATGCCCATGAGAGAGTCGAGAGCACTCACAAATGTGAGTGGAGTTCCCAAGACATTCAGAGAACTTTAAAATGGGGTCTCCAGAAATGTTAAATACTTCATTCACATTTTATCTAATTTGTAACTCTTTGATAAGGAAGTAGAGATCAAGCATAAAGCCATCTAAAACCAGAAACGAGATCTTCATCCTGCTGCTGCAGAGTCTTCTGGAAAATAACCAAAGGAACACAGAGGGTGACCTGTGGCATCAACCCTGCCTCTCTCAGCTTTGCTAGGTGACTCTATTAGGATACGATTCTGGATACGCGAAAAGTCACTCTGGCCTTGAATTAAACTTGCACCCATCCACGCTGCAGCTCCAAACCTGGCAGTTCCAAATCTTCCCGACTGAAGCTGGACTTCACAGGGGGAAACACATTTCTTTGTTTTTGTGTCCATAATAAGATGATTATAAGAGGTGATAGAAGCATATCTCAGTGACCCACCTTGTCACCCCACTTTGCAGGAAGGTCCCACTAACAGTGATGAGGGTTCCAGTCACTATTTCTGTTAGGCTCCCTTCTCTGTTTGAGACTTTCCACCTCTTCCAAAGGATTCTCGTCACATTAACTAATCAAAGCTGAGTGAGGTTGTTATAGGCAGCTCCAGTTCACAAGCAAGGGACTTCAGATACAGGGCAGAGATTTGCTGAAGATTTGATAAAGGATAGTAAGAACCACGTGACAAACTCTGAATTGAACCCCTCGACGCTAATCTACGTAAATACTTCAAGATGGAGACTGACAGTATTCCACTTGCTAGGTGGACTCTAGCAAGAGGCACCCGGAAGTGTCTTTGCTTCCTGGAACCAGCACACAGGTCCTGGTGAAGGGTGTTTTTCCTCCCTACAACATGGTGTGAAGGCATATTCATGTAAAGGAAAAGAGAAGAGGGCTTTTCAAGTCAGGCAAAACAGATTCTAAACTGGTCTCTGCCACTTATGGATTCTTTGATAGAATGCTATGCAATTGCAGTAGCCTATTTCCTTAGCTATAAAATAGTACTTTGTTTTTAATTAGAACAAAGAATGACTGTGTACTATGTGTCAGGCACTCTACTAGACATTTTGGAAAAACATGAATAAAAATAGATGTTTTCACAAAAGTTATAAGGTAGCAAAGAATGAGGCCAGAAGTAAACTCATGAACAATTACAAAATAAATGGAAATATGTATATATATATATATATATATATATATATATATGTTATGAATGTTAATAAGTCTGCATGACAATGTCAATAGAAGGTATGCTGTGGCATTTTTGACTAGAATTTAGTGGCAGATTTTCCGTCACTTGATTGCTGTTAACACTAAAGGAAGAGGGGAAATGGAAAATAGGTGGGTAAGGAAGGCTTATGGAGACTATTTTCAAAGGGATTGAAAGGAGATAGATTGGGATGAGAAATGACATGGTGAAGAACATAAAAGTTATGATGTTTTTCTAATACTGTGTGGAAGGAAAGGTGATGCTCTATGATTCACCTCCCAATTAAAATCAAAGCAAAAGCAGCACAAATCTCCACTCCCTGAGAGACAATGAAACTGCTTTAGTAAAAGAACCACCTGTTACTAAGGACTGTTACTTGGTCAGTCTCTGTTCCTCCTTGTAAGGAAACACAGACATTGCATGTGGGTGCACACCTGACTCAGGACACCTGTGGTCTCTGAGCTTTTTGGTTATGCTTCCTATGAACTGTCTGTTCTTGGTCCCCAAGAAGTGAGTCACAGCTCAGTTTCTCTTTGTGAAAACGTGACAGTACAGTGCTTGCTAGAGGATCAGTGCCAAGGTACTGGTTAGTCCTTCCCCATGACCTTCACAATACTGGAGACTGAGACAGATCTCAACAGAGCTGCCTTGGCTCTCAGCCTAGACCACAGCTACCAAAGGCAGATTTCAGTTAAGGTGCCTCTTCTGTTTCTGAAAAGCCGTGGGCCATGTCTCCCTGGAAGACACTTCTCTGAGTACCTGAGGACAGTGTGTCTCCTTAGGCTGCACTGACATATGCACCTGGCCACCATCTAAAATCTGCTGGTCTTTCAATTAGAGAATCATAGTACCCCTCATTTAAAAGCCTGAGTCCAATACATAGTATTTTATGTGATGACTAAGAATTATACAATTTGAGAAAGTATATTAATTAGTACACCTTGTTATGGTTTACATATTAGGTGTCTCCCAACAGCTCATGTGTGAGTCAGTGCAAGAATATTTAGAGGTGAAATGACTGGGCTATGAAAGCCTTAACCAATCAGTGAATTAATCACTGGGATTAACTGAAGGGTAGCTTAGGCTTCTAGGGTGTGTCTGGAGGAGGTGGGTCCCTGGGGCATGCCTTTGGTGAGCTGAGCTTAGTCTCCCTCTCTGCTTTCTGATCATCATCATGTGAGCTGCTTCCCCCCAGCACCATCTTCTGCCATGGTGTTCAGCCTGACCCAGAGACTGGAAGAATGGAGTTGGCTCTATATGGACTAAGACCTCTGAACTGTGAGCCCCCAAATAAACTTTTCCTCCTTAAAATTATTCTTGACAGGTCTTTTAGTCACTGAAGCAAATAAGCAGACTAAAGCGCACTTTTTGGTAGTAGATGAGCCTTCCTCTTCCATACTCCAGGTGCCCAGAGGAGCCCCTGAGCTCCTGAGTGGATGTTTCCTCCTAATAGAGGTTCGTCCTTGCCATTCCTTAGGAAAGAACACTGGAATCAAAGACTAAAAGGTCCAGATTGTACTTTTACTACTTATGTAACTAGGATGAGGCTTAAATAACATTGTTCATGTAAGATACTCAACAGGAACACAATACATAGTTTGGAAGCTGCATCTGGGCTCAGCAGAGGAATTCTTTGATGAATGACTAATGTCTGCCAGGGACATGGGGAGAAGATGTGATGCAGGTAGCATGTGGCAGCCCAAGATTTACTTATTTGTCATCTCTGTAAAAATAATCACCATGACGTCCGTACCCCATAACGTCCCTGGCATCAGTGGGCTCCTCAGTCTCATGGGTACAGTCATCTCCACCATATGTGCCTCCCGAGATAGTGGAAGCTGCATCTGTGGAGATGCCTGTGAAAATCCTTGGAAAGTAAGGAAGTAAAATCAAAAGACAACAGAATAATGATCACTGCACTCCTCAGTCATTGAGAATCCTAGGGTGGCTCATGACACCTTATATCTTTCTTTCCTCTAAAACCTCAAGATAGTGATACAAACTTAGAGAGAATGATCTTGGAGAGTAAATAAGTGCTCTGGTCCTGAGGTGATCCCAGTCTCACTCTCTGTGATACATGTGCACCTTTAAAGATTCAGAGATGCTACAGTTTTAGACCTTTGCAGTTAACTCCGTGGTTCATCTGAAGCATCAGCTCTGGAATCAGAACACTGGGCATTAGTGTTACCTTGTAGGACGTAGCCTCTTGAGATCCCCTTATCCCTAACATTGTAATATTGAGAAGGCCTCACTTGTGGAGTCATGGAGAGAATTGAGTGTATTTATAAATTAGAATTATGCTTCACAAAAATAAATAGTTGGTAACTATAATCAATGAAATGGCATTCAAAGGCAAAGGATTCCAAAACCAGAAGTCATATGAGCACTTTAGGAAATGGAGCCTTCCAAAATTAAATGGGGCCAGGATCATAAAGCCAAGCTGTATGGAAACCCTAAGCCAGGGCAGGAAGGTCAAGCCCTCGTGCAGCAGAAGTCACATGCTGTGCTGGTTTTGCAAGACAGAATTTGGTCAAGGGTAAGTATCCTCAAATCCTTGACCAGTCAATTCAATGTCCAGATTTTCTTAGTTAAAATCTCTATTTCTGACACCCCAGTTCTGTGGTTCTAACTCCCCGTTCAGTGGAAACCAATCCTGGTGAACTACGTAAGCCTGTGCCCTTTCTGTAGAAAGCATTTGGAACACAGGGAGGTGTCAGGCTCCTGTGGGCCTGAGGCACAGGAGAGCCCCCGCAGCCGCCTCCTCACCAAGCCCCTTTGGGTTGTACTACTCTGACACTGGGGAAAATTAGCACATAGGTAGGGAGGAGACTTAATTATTGCCTGACACCTAGTTTGGAACTAGTCTGTCCACCCTATTTCTTTCTAACAAGGTACATTCCTGCATGTGGCAGGGAGATATGGAAAGGCAATTTTGTACTTTCAAGTTGGCTGTAAGTCTGAAACTCACCTACAATAGAAAATAGAAGGACATATAAAGAGTCGGTGGAGACATTTTTTGTTGTGGAGGGCCCATTATTCTGCCTACCACAGCTGCCCATCTCCCCTCGGGAGAGGATGACATCATCCTCACCACGACCCTCAGAGGCTGGGACAGAGGCACCTGCAGACTCCATTGCGCTGTCATTCCAGCCTCCTTAAACAGCAGGCAATCCAGACTCCATGGAGGCCTGGTCTCCCGGCACTGGACACCACCTCCGCCCCGTAGAGCTCAAGTCTTCCTTCTGTGGTTCCCCCTCTGTGTCACAGGTGCTCCCCTCCCTAGGATTCATATGCAGGGAGATTGGTGCATCTATGCAGCACCACATTCACTCATTATCTCTCAGTTTAACATTCTATTTGGAGCTCAGATTCTCTGACTAGTTGCATTTCACTGCTTCTCTTTAAAGCCAGACTTCTCCCAAGACCTGTGTCTGTCCCACTTCCTCGCCTTCTGTCCTCTATTTAACCCCTCTGGCCAAATGTGTTTTCCCATCCCTTCAACTAAACCTTCCTGGCCAAACAATCAGTGTGCTCCACTTTTCCGAACCCGAGGGGCATTGCTCTGTCCTGACTCTCTCAGTGATTTAGCTACACAAGGCACAGCTGGAGAAGCCACTTGCTTTAAGCATTTTCTCCCCATGATTCCCAGAACACACATTCTTCTGATGTCCTCCTTTCTGGCCAGTCCTTCTCTTCTTTTTGCCTGATTTTTTTTTCAGTCTGTAAATACTCTGAGATGCAGTCCGGAGCCCACTTCTCTACCTACACTCCCTCATGGTGAGAACTCATCCACTCTCATAAGATTGTGTTCTTGGCAGTATCTCCAGGGTTCCTAGGGCCTGGCACATCATAGACGGTAGGAAGCACTTATAGTGAACAAGTAAATGGTGCAAAACAAGGAGGAGAATGCCTGTTTCCTGCTTTTAAGGCATGCATTAGAGAAACAGGCCTCTTCAATCAATCACATCTGCAGTGTTCCTCTCTCACAAAGGAAGCAGCTGAGAGCAAGTTGTGGAATAGGATAAAAGGATAAAAAAAATTCACAAACACAAGCTCCTCTTCTCTCTAATGGAAGAAGAAATGTTCAGACAGCACCAGCTTCCGTGTTATCTCAAAGCTTCTCCAGCCTCCCTTTATTCCACACCACCAGAGCACAAGACAAGGACAAGGAGTGTGTTTTACCTTCAGATTTAGTCCAAGAACTTACCACAGCCCTCAAACTTAACATGTCTCCCATCAAATGAGTACATAGAATACATTCTTCTAACAATCATTTGCTAAACAAATCAGTTCTAACATAATTTGTCCATAACATAATTTGTCTAAACATAATTTGTCCATAATTCTAGATAGCATTGATATGCCTAGGTTAACTTTGTATCTATTCATGTTAATATGTTTTGTTTTTATGACCTAGAAAAATCAGTGAGTTTATATCACTCTATTTTCTACCCCATTTTGCTTTGCATGTGGTAGGAGTCTGAAATCTCAAATTAATTGAAACAATTCTTTCCCCAGCCTTCTGAAAAGGTCAGAAGGAACTAGCATTGAGTTTAGGAAAATGGAGCATTCCTGTGGCCATCTCTGGACTGCACTGAAAACGTTTTCAAAACTCACAGAGACAATTTCATTGCAGCCCACCAAGTTAGGGGTTCACACAGGGGTTGAGACCAAAGACCTCTGGTCATAAGGACTGCACATTTGACCAAACCAGTTTCTTTGTATAGCTCTCTTGGGAGTCAGATCAGCAGGTAAATAGTTGTCGAGATTAAGGATTTGCTGTTTTGGGTAACACCATTTCACATCATCCTCCAGCATCTGCAGCTGGGTGAAATGTGGCAATGAGAAGTTCTGGGTAAGGTCTGTAGTTAGGAGATTCAGGGGTCCCTGTATCCTCTGGTCTATCAGGACATGCACAGAAAGACTCTCCCTAGGGCAGGAGAGGGGAAGCCAGACCCAGACTCAGGGAACCACTGTACTGAGCTCATGCTCCACAACCTGAGAAGACCCAGGTTTCACAGTAGAGGCACAGTCCTAGGGACTATGGTTACTTGGTGTAGCAATTGGGTGGACTCTAGGGGAAGACAAAGTAGTTTCCAAGACCAAATGAGACTCTTATGGATACTATTCCTGATTTCCTCCCTGACTTTCCCTCCTATCTGGTCAGCAAAGTGAAAACTTGAGGCCATTTTAAAATAGAAAATGTGTTTTTTTCCCTTAAACTTCTTCAATGGTTTTCTATTGAACATAGAACAAAATGCAAATGATTTCCATACTTTAAACTTCAGAAAATCATTCGAAATATGGTGTTCTCTGCCTGACTTTCTAAAGTTGTCTTCCTAACACTGTGCAATAGCCTCCCAAGGCATCCTTTCAGTTTTCTGATTCTTTTCCATCTCGGGCATTGGCCTCTGCCTTTTCTTTGCCTAGGGTACTCTTTGCCCTACTTTTCATATAGCTAGATCTTTACATCTCATTTTCTCACTTTAAATGTCACTCATGCCATCCATCCTACCTAAATAAGCACCCGAGGCTTTTTTCCCTTGTAGCAAACTATTTGTTTCCTTCTTATCACACATGACAATTTATTATTGTGTATTCATTGCTGTGCTCATGTTTCATTTATTGTCACCCTTATTAGGTTGCAAATGTAATGTTTTTATCTTCCTCTTGATACAGGTATCTACTATACAATTTTGCCTATACCAAGATTGAATGAGTCTTGCAGGATTTAATAAAATCTGCAGAAGGAAGAGAACTGGCATGAAGTGTGATGGTTCAGATAGGAACTGTCCCCCATCATCTCATGCATGAGGCAGTGCAAGAGCGTTCAGAGGGGAAATGATAGATTGTGAGAGCTGTAACCTAATTAGTGGATGAATCTAACCATGTGGATTAACTGGGTGCTAACTGGGCAGGTGGGATGTATCTGGAGGGGGTGGCTCAGGAGGGGTGTGCCTTCGGGGTTTATATTTTGTCCGTAGTGAGCAGGGCTCTCTCTGCTTCCTGGGTCTCCTGTTCTGGGCCCCCTGCCTTCACCACACTCTTCTGCCATGATGTTCTGTGTCACCTCAGGCCCAGAGCTGGAGAGTCAGCCTGCCAGGGACTGAGCCTCTGAAACCATGAGCAGAAATAACATGTCCTCTCTAAATTTTCTTGTCATATCTTTTGGTCACAGTGACAAAAAAAAAATGACCAAAACAGGAAGTAGGGAGGGAAGGAAGAAAGAAGGGAAGGTGAGAGGGAGCAAGAGAGGTGAGGAAGGTAAGAGGATGGGAGGGAGGAAGGAAGAAGAAGGACTAGCTCAGCACATCAGTGAGGCTGGGAGTTCCCGGTGTCACCACTGACTCCTCATCCTTCACCGTCAAGTTCCAATGGCATCTCTCTGAAACCACCCCTGATGCCTGTGAACGGGAGGGAGCCTTCTCTATTTTACCATCTTCACTCTGAATCCTTGGACAGCAAAAGCAAACCAGGCATGGCCATCGTATGTGTTGCCTTCCCACTTGTCTCCTTGATGTCTCCTTGATGACGGAGAGCAGTCTAACTCATCCCTCCATCCCAGCACACTCTATGGGTTGGAGCATAACCACGGAATGACAAGGTCACCTGTGCTTGTCCAGTACTTGCAGTCTTAGTGCCAGTACTGGTTCTGTAAAGTCAAATTCAACCATGATGTCTTTAGCTCTATGCTTCTTGGTAGCCTGGCTTATGACTTAGGATGTAAGCCTGTGGAGCTGAAGCTAGGGTGCAGCACTCTGTCCCTGTGCATCAGCAGAAGCCGGCAGTCTGTGCCTTCCCACATGTGCTCTGGAGCAGTGCTCCTTCAACAGTGTGCATACGCAACACCTGCTGACCTCATTAAGTGAAAGATCTGATTCAGCACATGCGGGGTGGGGCCAGGGCTCTGCATTTCCAACAAGGTCCCAGGACATGCTACTCAGGATTCCCACAGAACTGCGGACCCAGGTTCTTTAGCCAGGAGAGCAAGACAGGCAACATAAAAGCACTTGGCCAGCATCTGGAGGAATTTTATTTTTGTTGGATGAAAACCCCCAGCTGGCCTAAAGCCATAACTCAATGTCAAAACTAATTTCAGCTAAATTGAAAGCTAATGGCAATCACATAAACCACTGGTTATTGATTGGCCATGCATAACACAGGATTAGTGTCATGTTGTAGTGGCTGCATGCTTTGGGGTCCCACTATCTGGGTCTCACCATGTTATGCCACTTGCTTTCAATGAGGACCTGGTAAGTTACGCACCTCCCTAAATCCCCAATTTCCCTTATCTATAAAGTAGTGGCAGAAATAATTCCACCTTATTAGAGTCTGAACAGGGCATAAGAAACAATCTGGTTGCTCTTAGAACAATGCTGGCAAAATATAAACATGCAATGTATTTTGACTCTACGGGGATTGTTTTTCATTTTGGGGAAGTGGCTCCCCAAAGGAATCTTAACAGCCCGTAGCTCAGTGCTGACACAGAGCGATGGCCAGACCTCTCTGCCCTGTTTTTGCTCTCAGCTGGACCTCCCTGTGCCTCCTTTACTGGTAGCCTGCAACCTTCTGAAACACAAGGGGTCTCCATGTGTCATGATGCATCCTTTGATTATTTGTCTCTTGGGGTAATTCAAAGTAGCCTTTCCATTTTTATCTTTTGTATTGACATTTCCCCCAAGCTCCCTGCTCTTTACCATCCCTGTTTATAGAAGAATCTAATTGTTAAGGCCCAGATAACCTGAATTCTTCAGGGAAGACACCCCTCACACCCAACAAGGTGCCCACCCCTGTTCTCAAAATGAATGATACTCAAAACCCCCCTCAGGGAACAGGTGAGGAGATTCCCTTGCCAGACCACTGCCCAGATGACAGGGTCTATATATTGATTTTTTTTCCTTTGATTCTCATGTGAACTTTGTTTCCATTGAAAATAAAGGATAGGGATGTGATCGTTAAACCTCAATAGCCCCCTCTATAGGGACGTGATCATCACAGTTTAAAAATCCCTCCATCTGTTCAAGGTGCTGCCGAGGCAGATTGATTCCATTTTAGGCCACAGACTTGAAAAGCAGCACAGACTCACAGATCATATAGACTCCGACAGGAAGAGCCCTGGGGGAACCCAAATTATATTGTGTGATGAACAGGAGCACCAGCAGGGACGGGAAACCCACATTCAAGTGATAAAGGGACATTCCCCTGTGGAAGAGCAGGCAGGCTTTTTGTAATGCCTCCACATTTCTGTAAGCTCCAACAAAGAACAGTGTAGTAAATGAAATATTTGTTAGTGGGCTGGGGTTGTGGATCAATGGTAGAGCGCTTGCTTAGCATGTGTGAGGCACTGGGTTGGATTATCAGCACCACATATAAATAAATAAAGGTTCATCAACAACTAAAAAAAATATCTATCAAAAAATATTTTTTAATGATCCAAGCAGCACAAAAATTAGATTGGACTAAAGTAGCACAAAAAAATCCTCTAATGTCAAATTCTAAGCTGAAAAAAAATTAGAAGAGATAGCAACCTTGAACCCCAACAGGGTCTGTGATTCAAGCATTCAATGAAAAATTGAACTAGAAAGCTTTCACTATAAACTCCAAGTTAGCATCTGTGAATATCTTGGCAAACCATATGGAGGGAAAGAACATGTCCTTGAGTCTCAGGATGGGGCCAGAACATGACACTGTGTCCTCAGAGTTAGACATTGAGGGAGAGCAGGGGACCTCTGTGTTCAAGGGACCAGGGAGCTGGCATCTCAGGAAGCACCCCACCCTGATTAGTCAGCTAGTGAAGACCCACCCAAACTTCAGGATTCTTTGTCTACTGAGTTGGCTTATAAAACCGCAGACATCGGAGCCAGGGGCAATTCCTAATCCCTGAACATGCATTCTAACAGTGAAGACACAAGCGGCAGATGTAATCACCTTGCACTCACATTCACGCACTCACTGCTTCTTACCCAGCGCCTGGAACTATCTCAATTACGTGAAATAGTTTAATGCTACAGTCAAAAATAGGCTGGCTTTGGCAATAACAATAAAGTTAAAAAGGGTCCTGACTACTTTACGACTCTGTGGGGCCATTAGGTTCCTCAGTATTCAAGTGAGACAGATAACAAGAGACATTAGAATTTTAGCATCCTCAAACAAAAGTTTGGTTATTGCTTATTAATTATACCAAAGGAGCACAACTAATTAGTCTAACAGGTAGCATTATGCATGCCAACAACAGATCACAGAGAGGCAGTGGACCGCGTAAAATTCTTCAGAGGAGCAAGTGACACCGTCTATTAACAGTGGCTCAGCACGCCTTAGACTAGTGGAGATACACATAAAAGACAGAGCCTGACACATAGGCTTTCATTTCAAGTGCAGATTACAGTTTGTGCAACAGAACAATCCTTCTCTCAGGGATTGTGTTATTTCCCTTCAAAGGAAATGAGGAACAATTTTCAACCTTTTTATATCTCTTCCCTCTCCATGAGAGCTCAGGGAGTGGAGATGCCTGTCGGAGGAGGGATGTCTTGGCGTTTGTCAAGTGCAGCTCCTATGAACAAGGACTTACGGATTCCATGATAAGCACATTTTGAATTTAAAATATGCTCCCACACTGCTTTATAAAATCACTTCTGAAATTGATATTCCTATCTTCATGTGTTAGTGCATGTATTTCCCCTCAATAATGTGATTGTTTTGATGTTTTTCATTAATCTAATGGGTTGAAAATGTATCTAATAGTTCCTGTAATTTGTATACCCTTGATTTCTAGTACATTTTTATTATGTCGAGTGTCTGACATTCAGACTTATATCATTACTTCCTATCAGTAGCAATTATTTTATTAAGTTGTTTTCCCCCCAAATATAGAAGCTATTTATATATTCTGGGGATTAGTCAATAAAAAGCCCTCATAAGTTCTAGATACTGGGATGAGCAAGAAAGAATGTTAAAGCCTGGTGTAGTGGCTACACCTGTAATCCTTGCAGCTTGGGAGGCTGAGGCACAAAGATTGAAAGTCTGAGGCCAGCCTCAATAACTTAGCAAGGGCTTAGGAACTTAGTGAGACCCAGAAGTTCAGTGGAATAAACAAAGGGAAGGAAGGAGGGATGGGAATAGGAAAGAGAGTAGAATGAATTGGACATCACTTTCTTATGCTCATATATGAATACACTACAGTGGATCTTCACATCATGTGCAACCGCAAGAATGGGATTCTAATCGGAATAAGTCATACTCCTTTTGCTATGTTTGTATAATATGTCCTTTTGCTACATATGTATAATATGTCAAATACACTCTACTGTCATATATATCTAAAAAGAACAAATAAAAAAGTAAAAAATAAAATAATTAGTAGGTCTGAGGATGTGACTCAGTGGTTAGGCAACCCTGCCTTCAATGACAGCACCAAAAAAAAAAAAAAAAAGAAAAAAAAATGGTGTCAAAACCCCAAAGACAGGTATTTTTAAGGACATAGATTACAAATATGGTCATGATGAATAAATGAGTCGGAAATCTTGACACAAATAGAAATTAGCAAAAAGAAGCCAAATTTTAGAACCATTCACTATAGTTAGTATAATATGTGAAATGAAGAATTCACTGGGTTGGACCACAAGCGTGTTGGACAGAGTAAGGGAACAACCAGTTAGTGAATTTAAAGAATGGACGTAGAAATTAAGCAATCCAAATAGTGGTGGATGCTTCCTATTGTACATCTGTAGGAGTACATGATGTATTATGTGAATTATAAATTTACATGAGACTTGTTTTAGTCAAATGAACGTAGATCTTATCATCACAAGAGGAGCAATGACAAGGCCATCTCTCCTCTAACCGCCTACTTTATAACCACTGTCTCCCTACAATGATCTCTACCTCTTGAAAATCAAGGACAACACTTTTTGAGTCTCATAAGACCTGTGGTTTACAGACATGAGTGCTTTGTCACTCTGTCTCATCTCACCCTGCCTGAACATCACCCATCCATAGACACAGGAATCTATTTGCAATAACAAATCCTTTCCAAATCCTCATCTCCTTGCTCTTCTCCCATGCTGAAGCTCCAACCCAACAATCGACCTACTTGGTGTCTGCACTTTGGCAAGTATCATTCGAGAACGACACAGAACTGTACCCCAGCTTCAATACCCACCTCTCATTGTCTGCCAAATAGATCCTGGGTTTGTTTTTTTTCCTCCTCCAGAGGGTGAGACACACATCCAGCTCTCATTCAAACCTCAAGCATTCTTTCCCCCTCCACTTCAGCCACCCGGCCACTTCCCACAACCCACCATTCAAAAAATGACCCTTCACCCCTTGTCCTTTTGCTACATTGACAAAGGTCTTTGTATCCATGTTCTCTGTCTCAGTCGTTGTTATAATGGAAGAAAAAAAGAAGTATAGAAACTTTCATCCATGGCCTCCCAATCCACCTGCATTTGGCCTCCTGGATTCTTCCCCCATTTACCTAGGAGAGCTTTCCTCTGACATCTCCCCTCTTTCTCCAAGACTAGACATCTCTCACTCATTGCTAGAATTATGTCAGCCCCCTTCAACATTTCTCAGAAGGACATTTCCATTCAATATCCATGAGTTATGCCACTAACTCAAACCAGGTGTAAGTGTCCCTTCTCTACTAAACTTAGAAAAACATGTCTTTAAGAACTTAGCAAATCCCTCTCTAAATAAAAATATATATAAAAAAAAAGGCATTCTAGATCTGTGGTAGCTTCCGTGATCTGGCATGACATTAGAGTATTGTGATATATGCACAGATGTCCCAGATCCAAACGTCTTAGTTCGCACATGAAATATCACATACCTCATCAATTAAATCTCCATTACCATTACAGTGTCAGATGACTGACATACTTCTCCATCCACAATCTGTAACCGTTGCAGCAAGCACAGCACATAGCATCCATTTTCTCAGCATATCACCTGTACTCATCCTCGGCTCTTGTAGGCTATTTCCCACGGCAGAGAGCAGGAGCTTGGATATTTACATGTGTGGTGTTGATATATGGCCCCATCCTTAAGCCCTGCAGATAATTACCTGGAATTTCAGCCGCTGTTACCACCTTTTCCTTTCGATTTTTTCATATGAGCTCAGATGTTTTTTTCACATAAAGTCATGTTCACCTCTTGAGCCTAGAATCCCCTTCTTTTTTGTTCAAATAAAAAGTATCAGCCACATTAACCAGTCAATGATACCAGAAGCCTCCATATGCTTGATATCAACATATTCAGTTCAACTCATGTTCAAAATCTATTTATTACCTCCTTAAAATATTCAACTTAACTGTTTAAAACATTAAGCTCATAGAGCTGGGATGTAGGTCAGTGGTAGAGTGCTTGCCTCTAGAGTGGTAGAAAGCCCTGAGTTCAATCTCAAGAAGAAAAAAAAAAGCTGATTAAATATTATTGTTTAAAAGCCAGTATGACTTCACCTCTAATAAGGTATATCATAAAAATTATAAGCAATATATATTATGGAATTATGAAATAATGACTACACTATGTATATCTGGACAAACATTTCTAAACTATTTTATATATTCATATAATGAAGTGTTCATCTGTTTTTGAGATAGCACAGCCCATTAACCAGCCAATTCAGATGTTAGAAAGTTCAATGCTACTTTGACTTAATAACTATTCCCTAATAATATATTTCTTGTATCATATCCAGTACTCTGAAGCCTCAGCAATCACAGAAAAAAAATGATGATTTTTCAAGTCACCTTGCACACATACAGCACATTTCACTCTGTCAGTCATAAAGCTATCTAATCTGTCCTTATCTGAAACTGAGAGACATATGTCAACATGTCCTGTGTTCAGAGACGCCCACCAATGACATGGCTTCCTGGGTCACACTGCAGAATGAAGACAAAGATGTTATTTGAATATGTGCTTATAACGTCTACTTAAATACTCTCTTCAAGAATTAGAAAACATTTAGAAAATCCTACACATCATGGATAGTTCTAGAGAGCTAATGTTTTTTAATAATGCATGTTAGAGGGAAACTAATCTGTCTACTCTACCTTGTCTGGATAGAGTTCTTTTTTAATTTTCAACTTTTCACTTGTTTTAATTAGTTATACATGATAGTAGAATGCATTTATGCATTTTGATATATTACACATAGATGGGATATAATTTCTCCTTTTTCTGAGTGTAAATGATGTAGAATCACATTGTTCATGCAGTTATATATATATATATATAATATATATATACATATAGACAAACATGTCATAAATATATATATATATATATATATATATAAAGTAATAATGTCTTTCATTCTACTAACCTTCCTATGACCACATCCACTCTTTTCCCCTCCTTTCACTTTCCTCTACCTAATCCAAGATAACTTTATTCTTCTCTAGTGCCCCACCCCCCTGTACTGTGAATTAGCATCTGCATATTAGAGAAAACATTCAGCCTTTAGTTTTCTGGGATTGGCTTATTTCACATTTATATTCTCCAACTCTATCCATTTACCCACAAATGCCTTAATTTTATTCTTCTTTAAAGCTGAGTAATATTCCATTGAATATATATACCACGTTTTCTTTATCCATTCATCTATTGAAGGACACCTAGGTTGGTTCCATAGATTAGCTATTGTGAGTTGAGCTGCTATAAACATTGATGTGGCTGCATTTAATATTTCACTGTATCTTGAATCCTTTGAATGAACAAAGGAATTAATGAGGAAGATCTTTCAAAGTTACAACTTTCCAAGCTAAAAAATAGACTACTTTTCAGGCATGATCACAAACACTTCCTCTAAAATCCTCATTAATCATGTTCTTGGGCTCCATGTTTTCTTTTATTGTTCTGAACCTCTGATGCCCAGTTCTCATTTTAATTTTCTCTATTTTTTTTTCTCTTGTAGGATGGGGAATGCTAGAGAATGAACCCATCAAAACATATTCTGAAATACATGTGCACTGCACTGTTCTTTAAATTGAGCTAGTTAACTTGTGCATCACTTTACATAATCATCTTTCATTTGGTGAGAATACATACACTAGCCTCACTTAGAAATTTTCAAGAATATAATACAGTGTTATTAACTATATTTACCTTGTTATGGAAGAGAATTCTTGAATTTCTTTCTTCTAAATGAAATTTTGTGCCCTTTGGCCAACATCTCCCCAACATGCATCCCTTATTTTTTATTTAATATTTTACCTTTTCTCTGAAACCCTATTAATTAAGAAATTGGAAATTAACAGAATATGCAAATATGCAAATAAAAATGCAGGTGGAAGAATTTTGGCATCAACTTCTGTGTCAATATCACAAAAAGCAAGCCTGGGAATGACCGCAGCCGAGCTTGGTGAGACTGCCTCCCCTGGAAGAAGCTGAGTTGCCAAAGGCAGGCACAGAGGGGATCTGGCAGGGAGAGGGAGAATGGGCCACATCAGCACTTCCTGAAATGTTGTCTGTTGACCATCCATTCCAGAATCATTTAGGGGAGCTTAAAACATTGGGTACTTCCCAAGACCCACAGTGGATCTGGGTAACAGAAGTTCTTGAGGTGGAACCTGGGAATTAGCATTTTAAACAAAATTCCCAAGTGATTAAAATTCACAAGTTTGAGACTCATTTCTCCTTAGAGCCAAGGCTGTGGTTGAGTATGTCCCGCAGGATTCGCGGCTGGCCCCAGTGGAGCTACGTCAGGAGGGGGGCCTAAGGGGAAGTGTCTGGGTCTTGGAGGCTCCGCCTTCACCAAGGCAGTGAGGCCACCTCTCTAGAGTGAGCTTCCCCTCGGCGGGACCTGCACTAGGTAACTGTAGAGGGTGCCCTGGAGTGGCGCTGCCCCTCCTGTTTTGTCTCTTCCACATCTATTCAGCCTCCCTTCCATGAGTTGAAACACCAAGAGGCCCTCGCAGAAGCCCAACAGGTGCTGATACCACACTCTTGGACTGGCTCCAAACTGTGTGCGAAAAGAAGCCTGCAGGCCATATCATTCTCCCAGCCTCACGTGTTCTGTGACAACAGAAAACGAACTAAAACAGTTACCAAGGTCCCTTTGATTCAGTGAAGTGTTTGTCATTTGAAGGCAGGGCACAGGCAGGAGCAGGGCTGACTCCAGAACACTGCAGCCAGGGCACCTGGGGGCGGTGCTTGCTGGAGAGTCGGGAATGTGGGGACTTGTGACTTCAGATTTGTGAAGAGTGCTGATGCATCCTGTCAATGTTGCTTTACTTTATCTAAAAACTGAATGGACATGTGTCCCACCCATCCCCTGGTTGCTCTTTCCAAACCTTCATCCGTAAGTTCAAGAACCCTGTGTGAAGGGCTGCTCTAATGCAGAACACTGATCTAGACACTAAGTCACAAGCCACAGAGAAGCACTCACTTCCCCAGGGATTCAAGGTCCAATGGGAGGAAAGAAAACAATGAGTGAATCAGAAGAGCAATAAAAAATAACCATGCGGTATGTCACAGCAGAGCTCTGAAAAGGTTTCTATTCACCATCCCAGCATGTTGACATAGAAAGTCCCCAAGGTGGAGAAGTTGACTGTCATCTATAAGAGTGTTCAAGGAAGGTTTCTTTATGCAGAACTGTCTGCTTGCCTCTCCAGGTTCCCTCTCTCAGTAGATTAATTTCATATATTATAAATTCAAATGAACTACTGGGTGGTAACCAATGGCAGGTGAATTGGGGCTAGAAGAGGAGTAGCTTTGGACTAGATCTCGTTTCCCTGGCTGCTTGGTCTCTCTTTCTCACTGTGCTTTCCAGCTGTCATTAGCTGAATAGTTTTCCTTCACCATGCTCCTCCCTGACCCCATTATGATGTTCTGCTTCACCCCAGGCCCAGAGCAACTGTCAGCCATCCATGGACTGAACCTCTGAAACCACAAGTCCAAATAGACTTCCTCCTTGAGGTTGTTCTTATCAGGTGTTTTCATCACAGTGGTGAAAGCTGACTATAGCAATGGCCGTGCTGTAGAAAGGAGCATCTTGGTGTTCTGTCCAGAAGAGATATCAGGAGAACAAAAGCAGAACCAGGGAGATAGCTCCCAAGTTTGCAGGAAGTGGAGTTGTTACTGTGCCATCAGATGGGGCCACCACACCCTTGAGAGCCATAGCAAAGTCACCTAAAATCAACTCAGAGTCAGTCTCACCTTGGGAGATAAAGTCAATCTGATTTACTTGTTCTGTGTATTGGGAAGATGAACCATCTGATTGTGACACTGTTTAAAATTTCACAGTGCCGTCTGTATGCATTTTGTTTTCATAAATTCTTCTCTGTCTCCAATAATGACATGGCCCATCAGGAGTCAATATGTAACCCACAAAGCACCTGTCAACAACCTGATTCCTTACTGACCCAAAGTAAATTTTAGAAACATGTCAGCCCTCCAGGTACATGCTCTCAATGCTCATTTTGATTTAATTCTATTGATGAATGTTGAAGCTAATCATTTGGAATTGATTTTTATTTATTTTTGCCTAATTGAATTCAATTAAACCCCAGTAATTTTCATTGAAAATTTCATTAAAAGGCACAGACTGATTGGATTGAAGGCGTCTCACTGAGGTGGAATGTTCATGAGGATGAGCTGTCTATGATATGGCATTAATACAGGCTCCTGGGGTGACAGCTATTGGAAAATTATTAAGACTCAGCATATGTATCAATCTGCTTTCTTTAAAAACATTTTAAAGAAAGATAAACTGTGTAGGTCTTGTAATTATATCCAGCTCTGGCTCCAACATCTGTAAAGACCTGAGGACAGGTTCTAAGGGCTGTTCTTGCTCTGTGTCTCTGTTTTTGAAAATTAATACTAAGATTAAACCCACATCTAGGTGCTATGGTTGTGTAGCATTTTGGGCCTCAGCCTTCCCTTTCCCTTATTTCATCTACATCTGCAGGAAATCATATTGACAGAGCCCTGCCTCAGATCCCTTCCAGTCCTGTGTATCTCCCGGGTTTCCTGGTTGACACTGCTGTAGGGGACACCCTAGGAATCCACAGGAGCTCATCTGCATGCAGACTGAAATGCAGGACAGTCAGCCTCCCAAGAAGCAAGCTTTGGGAAGGGATGATCAGGGGCTGCTATGGACTGAATGTTTGTGTCCCCTAAACTCATATGTTGGAGGCTAACTCCCAAAGTCATGGCAATGTGAGGTGGGGTCCCGGGAGACAGATAACCAGGTTTAGATGAGGTTGAGACAGTGGAACCCTCATGAAGGGGTGTGTTTATGAAGACATGCCATCTGTCTCTCTTTTCCTCTCTCTCTCTGTCGTTTGAGGACAAAGCAAGAAGCCATCTGAAACCCAGGAGAGAGCCCTCTCAGCCAACAAATTGGTCAGCAGTTGGAAGTTCAACCTCTCAGCCTCCAAACTGTGAGCAACAAATCTCTGTAGGTTAAGCAACCTTGTCGATAGGGTTTTGTCTGTCTGTGCCTGCTGCTCTGACAACGCCTCGGGCTGGGTGATGTATAAAGAAGAGAACTTTATTGCTCACTGCTCTGCAGGCTGGGAAATGGGAAAGTAAGTCACCCTCAGGTCTGGTGTCTGGTGAGGACCTTCGGAGCTGGCACCCACCCTGTGTTCTCACCTGGCAGAGGGCAAATTGGTCCTTTTATAAAGGAAGTAGTCCCATTCCTGAGGGTGGAGCCCTGTGGCTTAACACTATTCAAGGTGTCGCCTTCTTAATTATCATCCCTTTGAGGGTTGAGATTTCTATGTATGGATGAGGAGGAGGGCGAACATTCAGACGAGTGGATTTGTAACGCAACTATTAAGGCCCTTGGAGAGGTAACATGGGCTTAAGATCCATCCCTGAGCCCCACAAGGCATCTTTGACTGGGTCTTTTCTCCCCCACAGCTCTGGTCCTATGCTTAACCTGTGTTCCAAAGAAAGTGTAACTAGAGCTTTAGTTCCAGGTTTTGCTTAGGGGTAAACCTGACCCAGAATGGATAAGCCAGCTTGTTGTCATTGCTTTATAAATAAAATACCCCAAGCCGACAGAAAGATTATTTAGCACATAGTTCACAGGGTAAAATTTGTTAAGTCGGGATTCAAATCAAGGTCTGCAGGTCTCTTGGGAGGAAGAGCCAATCAGCCAGACTCATGGCTCATCCACAGGGTTATTCTGGTTTAATGCTTGCAGTCCGTGCCTCATCTCCTGGCTTTGCATTAACCAGCTGTCTAAAACTGGATTGACTAACATCCATTTACCTGGCCACATTTTTAATCCAATCAGCTGCGATTCAGGAAGTATTTCAGAAGTTTCCATTTTAGGTGCTGAACACTCCAAAAACTTGTTTATAAGGAATGTGACTTTGTAGCAGATCTTTTGCTGGTATATAACCTGCTTCCCATCTTCTCCACCTGGGATTCTTCCTAGACTTCCCACTCCTGATGGAGTACCTGTGGTTAACTGACTGGAGGATTCCTGCTGTCCCCTGCCTTGTCACTGATGGCCCGACATTCTTAAGTCCCCACAGGTCCTAACTTGGATTAGTGCTTGGCATGCTCTAGTCTCCTTATAGCTGTGACAGAAGGAGGGAGTTGGAGAGGAAGGGTTCAAACCAGGATGAGGAGGAGGGCAAACATTCAGACAGCACGGCACTTGTAAAGATGATGACGAACATCAAGGTCATGTTAAGTGCATGCCAAACTCCAAATGCTTTTCCACTCCTTGTATATGCTTTGGAAAGTTTGTCATTGATGGCTACCTAAAAGAAGAATCTATCCACTGTAAAATTCGTACCACATGCGTCTGTCATTACCCATGGACACAGATTTAATGTCTTCATGGATCTTTTCTGATGCTGCAGTTTGGGTGCACTCACAGTTACTCTGAAGCTTTTAGAGTCAGAGGCCTCATATTTTAGTTTTGCTTCAGCCCTTTAAGTTATTCAGCCCTTTTGCGTTGAACCTTGAAAACTATAAAGGAGGTAATAAAACTGACATTCTAGATCACCTGTTCTGCAAGTGCACATTTCAACATCTTAGAAGGGCTTTAGCAATGTGTTCACATACTTCACATGTTTTGAGGAAATTTGCAAATTTGATATCAAAGCAATTGATTAGGACTGTCCCAAATCACACATTTTTATAGCACTTCTGTAAACTTCCTCATAATCCACATGTCAGTCATGATTCCTTGGAGATACTTTGACAGACAATATAAACCTCAAACTAAACTAAGGACCATTTCTAATCCACCTAGGTGATGCTGACATTTCTCTTCATACTTACCGGGCTCTTCTCTGTTGGTTTGCCTCTTCCACGGTAGATCATATTGTTACTCTTGTGTCTAGCTAGAGCGAGACGCCTAGAAGGTGATGCTAAATGCTTCTTGTTGTCAATGACTCTTGCCAGACTTCCTGGAGAAGGCTATTTATGGTCATACCCTGTCCTTAACAACTATAGGTGATTTTCTTAGTTTTGACCCATTAATGTTTTATTTTGCCCCAACTAGAAACTGAAGGACACTGGAATCACTGGGGAAACAAAGCAAAACCTATTGAAAAGCTTTTAGGATACTGTGATCTGAACAGTTTGCCTAGTGACAAACTGCAGCACCTCTGAGAGCCTGGACACGGAGCTCTTCCTGTCTGGTAAACTGGTAAGGAAGGAGGCAGCTCTTGCCCAGTAGGTGGGGAATCAACCACAGGCTCATGTTCCAGTAACAACTGGACATTTTACTTTGATTACTAGACTCAGAAAGGAGCTTGGAGCACATGTGTGCCTGAGCTTCATTTCATGCTCAGGACTGGGATCCAGTGAGGACCTGGGTATGAGTCCCAGATCATGGGCTCAGTCAGAGATAGGCTAGCAATCCCCACCCCTGGTACTTATATCTCCTTCTCTCTGATTTCAAGACCTTGTTTCTGATTATTAGCTCTTGCACTTTGTTCTGCTGTAAAGAACAGCACAAAAATAACTAGACGATATAAAGTGTTTCTGAAGTGCTTACCTGTCACAAATTCTATAAATTCTTCTTCCAATTGTAGTAACATGGCTGTCTACAAACCTCATGCTAGACAAGCTCAGAAAGCTGCCAGGGGCACAATTGAGATTTTGAAGTTCCCAACTGAGGCAGAATCAGGACCGAAACCCCAAACACGGCTTGCACTGCTCCTTATAACACTATTAATTCCAGTTTGGTTTTGCTGAGCCCACTATAATAAAGTCACTTTAGCCTCCTGATTCCTGCAGATCCTTAGAGAGGTTCCTCAAGGCAGATAACCATCACCTGCCATGGAGACATGCCCATAAGTAGAAGGGACACTTTGATGTGCATTGAAAGGTTTGTCCTAAACCCTGCGCCACTCCTGTCTCACCTGTCTCTGCTCTCCTTTACAGGCTTCCTCTTCCCTCCTACTGATCTTCCCTTTTGCACCTGCCTGAGTTGCCTGCATCTCTGGACTCTGCTCTCTTCTGTTACAGTTTCATTTCCCCACTCTCCTGGTTGGCCTGACATGTTAGATGCATCTCCTTGGAACTGACCTCTGATGGGGACCCCTCTTCAGAAACCATGAGAAATGTGTGGGTACGTGTCAACTGCCCTGTCATACCCAGGACTCTGTGCGATCTGTTCTCAGATCAGTTCTGCCTTTGAATCAGTGAAGCACCTTTTTCTGAGATGCATGCTTATTCTGGGGTCTCAACTCCAAAGTAGCCTGAAACTTCCCTGGGATTTCCAAGATTGAATAATCGTTCTGTGCTTCCATACCACCTTTTCTTTCTTTCTTCTGCAGTTAATGAACTGGATTGTTCTGGCCAATTTAGGTAGGTGTTTCTTCAGTTTTAACTCTAAGATAATGGAGGTGAGCAACTGGTTCTGTTTCAATGTAACTCTAGCCCCTTGTAAATCATCCATGACATTATCAAGTGTTAAATATGCAGTTCGAATTCCTTCCAAGCCCTGTGTGAAATAGCTGACCACTTCTTAAATAACCATTTTCAATACTTATTTTGTGTCAGACAGAGGTTTATCTCTGCGCAGAGGAAAGCAGACATGCATCATCTCCATGAAACTTATCTCAGAGGAGAGGAGCATGGGTCTGACATAAGCAAGAAAATGAGAAGCCCATTACTAAAGGACAGGGATGGAAAAAGGGGCTGTCAACAAAATGGCTGGACAGATGGATGGGGACAAGAAGGAAAAGCCACATTAGACAGGATGATGTGTGAGACCCCTGCTCAACCTGGTGCATCCTCTCTGGAATCTGGGAGCAAAGCCTTTCAGACCAGGGATTGACAAGACAAGAAAAAGACTGCAAGACTTATTAAAAATGGAGAATAAAGCCAGGTAGTGGAAGGCAGGCAGCTGGAATGTCTGGAAGAAACCAAGGGAAGTGAGAGGGATCGCAGATTAGGCTCTGGATTCCCGGCCAGACTAGTCATTTGAAGGTATAATGAATGAAAGCAGCTGAAGGGTGTCCAGGGGTGTGGCATAGCCTGGCTCATTCCCAGGGCTTCTGATGGAGCACGGCGTTCAAGGCAGTTCAGGTGGAAGGTGAAAGCAGGACATCCTGTATCAGCACAGTGGTTCAGGAGAGAGGAGATGTTGAAGTGGAGCAGCATGTCGACAGGAGCCTTGGAAAGAAACAGACAGGTAGGACTTGCTGGCAGATTGGTGTTTGGGATGCAGCATAGAGAATGCTCAAGAAAGTCTCCTGGGCTTTTTCTCTGGGTAACTGGGAGAATACTAAAGCAGTTCACCATAGAAGAAGGGAAAAGAAGAGTGTTAGGGAAGGAAATCAGACATTCTACCTTGAGCCTTTGAAGTTGGAAGTAAATTTATCCATTGTGCACAATCATCAGGAAAGTGGTTGTGTAAAGGAGCTTCAGGTGAGTGGCCTGGGCCATAGAAAGACCTGGGAGTCTGGAGCCAATGCAGATATGACCTTAATCTGCAGGACTGGACAGCATCACCCAAGAAAGGAATGGTGAAAAGGAAGAGGCTCAGATCCGAGCACCGGCCCCTCCAACACCAGATGATTTTAGAGGAGGCAGAACCAATGATCTAAAGAAAGCAAATGGCCAATAAAGTGTTTCTGAAGATGAAGCACTCCAAGGAGATGCATGGTGCAGATGAGTCCAAGGAACAATGATGCCCACTAGCGAGGACTTACCTCCTTTTTATTAGTGGCCACATCCTTCTCAGAGCTCAGATCTGATTTTTGGGTTTATCAAAAACAGAGGTTATCCATTCTCCGGCTACCTCAATGGCTGCGCTTCTTCATTTTCCTGACATCTAAATCTGGAAAGGCTGATGACTCTCTGCTCTGGCTTCTTCCTCATGCATGCTCTGTTTATTGCCACAATTTTAAGACATACAGAAGATGAGAACATTCACTAACCTAATTCCCGTGAAGCACTGCCGGGCAGCATCTGTACTTGGACAGTTAATACTAATGTAGGATCACACGGCCCAGACCTGAGACCACTGCTGCCGAGGAGGCACTTCTACTTCTAGTGTGGAGATAACGAGGCTGAGACTGAACTTTGGGTCCTCAGCTGCACTGGTTTCTTCCAATCCCCAGAAGCTAATAGAGAGTTCTTTTTTTTTTTTTTTTTTTTTTTAGAGAAGCTGCCAGTTTGAACAAATGTCCAAATGTCAGGCCCCGTGGGATCTGGATCCAGTACTCCTTGGCTTCTCCTACCCTGCTCCATTCACCATTTCCACTATTGGGAACTCCATCCTCCTTCATGCTCGGCTCCCAAATCTTAAAATCATCGCAGATTCCTTTCTTTGCCCCCTAACTCCACGCCTTATTTGATCTACTAACAAATTCTTGTCACTGCACCTTCAAACCACACCTGGAATCTAACCTGTTCTCAATTCTGTCTTCATGCTGAACACCTGAGTTTCAATTGCTGGCTGTTACCTGAAAGATTCAATGGCCTCTTCTCCGGGCTCCCTGCTTCCTCTTCTGCCTCCCCCACTGTTCTACCCTAATGGCCCCATGGCATTCCCTGATTCATGAAGGTCATATCATACCTCACTTTTACTCCAAATCTTCTAATAATGTCTTCCTCTCAGCTGAAGTTGTTGCAGGGACTCAGGCCCCTGTGGTCAGGCACAGGGTCCTCCACCCCTTACCCTGCAGCTCCCCCATGCTCTCACTCTCCTAGGCAACACTGACCCCTGCTGTCCTGGGTCTGTGATAAGCCCCCACCTTGCTCCCCCAACTCAGAATATATGCACTGAGACTCACAGAGAGACACTATGTGGTTCATCCCCTCCTACCTACAGGCCTCTGCTCAGGGGCTCCTATCGGATAGCTTCTCTGGTTGCCCTGAGGAAGGAGCACACAGCTCTCTCCACCTGCATGTCCTGCTGCCCCTCACGTCACCATCTTCCCTGTGACATCACAGTTTGCAGTTGTTCCTGTTCTCTCCTCCCCCAACTGGAATGCAGCTCCTGAGGACAAGGATTTGTCCTTCTTTTTCTCTTTTGATGACCACTGTACTCTGCAGAGTATCCTTTTGAAAAGCGTCTGTTGCAGTAGCTATAGATTTGAGCAATTTTGATACATTAACTGTAATTTGCATCAGTGTTGCCTATAAACTCTTAGGCCCTCTGCACCTGAGAGTGGTCACCACCAGGATCTAATCCAGACTAGTTCTTACCGCCTCCATATGGTAGTGATTTTTCCCCTGTCCCTGGGCTGTGTCCTTGGCTCTGCCCAGGGCTCTGTCTTTGGAATTCTAAGCTTTAAAGCTTTCTGCCCTCCCCCACCCTCAAAACCTTCCAGGTTTCAGGAATGAGGGTGATGTCCTCCTGCTCCCTCCTCAGGTGTCTCTGCCAGTGAGGGACCTCCTACCACAGGAAAAGCGCACCACACACCCAGGTTCAGTGGGAAGTGGAAGGTCTTCCACGAAGGGGTTCTTCCTTCCTCCCTCCTCTCTGTTACTAAGGCAGCAGCAGCAGTTTCAAACACAGCAGAATGAACGTCTCTTCTCCAACCCTCAATTGCCTAAGGCCTGGGGACGGAGGGTCTGTTCCCCTGCCTGCTTCTTCTGACCAAGAAGGGAGGGTGGCCAGACACTGCCCTGGCTTCTCTCCCTCCTGTTGAACACACGTCCTGTGCAGAGAGGCCGGGGGAAGCAGACCCCCTTCCAAGCTCTGCAGGAGAATCGAGAGAAGTGCCTGGGTTGGGTGAAATTTAAAATTACAACTAGTTGAGGTGAAGTAAAAAGAAAGGAAGCAGAGAGTCTGCAGAAACCCATGCACAATAGGACACAAAGGAGACTTTCAAACTGATTGAAACAGCATTAAAAAATAAGATAGGGAGGAGAGGAGGGAGGGTGGACCAAGGCCCAAATGAGAAAGGAAGAGAGTGGGAATGAGGAGGAGAGAAAGGGAGAAAGGAGGCGATGAGGAGAAAAGAAGATGCTTTGAGAAAAACGAATCACAAAAAAATGTAATTAAGAAAGAAAAGAAAGAAATAGAGGAATGCAATGCAGGTGGAAAGAAACAAATACACAGTGATTAAAAGTCACAAAAAGAGTTGGAGTTGTGGCTCAGTGGGTTGGATCTCTCAGGGCCTCATATGAATAAATAAGTAAAATAAAAGATCCATTGACAACTAAAAAAAAAAAAAACGATGTAAAAAAAGAAAGTCACAAAAAAGCAAAATATGTAAATAAAAACGGTGGATAAAGGAAAAGTCATAGAGAATAAAATAGAATAGAGAGAGTAAGGAAATCAAAATTAAAGGAAAACCAGAATCACGGTGAAGATGAGAATCGCGAATGAGGATGTGGAAGCCTGAGCTCACACCCTTCCTCTGGACAAGAGCAAGAGGACACCTCCTTCTTGAGGCTCAGAGAGGGTAGAGAAGCTGGGCTATGCATCGGAGAGAAGACCAGGGCTTGAGTGAGTCCTCTGACAGTCTAAGGTTCTGATGTAGAGCTGAGATGGTTAAAGTCCAAACCCAGAGCTGATTCTTACCTTGACCAAGATCAGGGATGCGGGAGCTTCCTGAGGAGGAAGGCACAGAGAGAAATGGCTAAAGGAATGTGAGTTAAGAATCACAAGTTTAGAGCTACAAACACAACAGTAGGAAAGTAAGGCTAATGATGCAGCGTGCTGCAAATTCAGAGTAATTAAAAGTGAGTGAATTTGTGACCATAAGAAGAAAAGAAGTCAGGCAGGAAAGAAGGTGGAAGGAAGAAAAAGAAGATGCAAATATTGTATCTGGAAAAAAGAAAGCAAAGCACAAAGAAGGATGGAACTGGAAGAATGGAAAAGACAGAAACTTGGACTTGAAACCTGGCTATTTCTCTGACACGCCTCTGCTATTTTATATAAGGCATCCATAACATGGCCAGAGAAGATAGAATTATAGTTGTCATTCAAAAACTATTTCTCTAGCCTTGGTCAAGGCTGAAGCATCTAAAAAAGGTTCTGGAAAAGTATCAAGATAGAGCCAACTTCCTGGATCAGCATTTCATTTGCAATTCCACATGCCCCTAAGCAACAAAATGTGGAGATGAGTGACTTGACACAGGAACCTGAGACATGAATCAGGCAGCCTCGGAACACAACTCAGGTCCCCTAGGCAACTCCAACTTAATACAGTTCTAGTTGAAGAAAGGGAGGTGAGGCCGTTTTTGAAATAATATCCAAATGTACAAACTCCATCTTACCTTGGGGGTGTTTGTTACAGGCACTTGGTGACTTTTAATGCATGCCAAGATGCTAGTGCCCATGCTGCCCTCCTGTGGCACTTCTGGTTTCCATCTTGTTAAAGTGCAGATGTGTTGATTGGACCATGCTTCTCATTGCCCACCAAGTGTCTGGAGGGTGTGACAAATCCAAGATCCCTCTCCTGCTCACCCCACCCCCTCATTGTTACTGGCAGAGTGGTGTGCAGAGGTGTGCGTTGACTCTCCTGATCTCTGGAGAAGATCACTGAGCACACCAGGAGGACTCCCAGAGGCTCTTCCCTTCACAGTTTGTAAGGAGGTCACCTGCCACCCTGGGAAACGACAGGCTTCTCATAGGAGACCACGTTCCTCACTCTTCAGAAAGGTCCATCAGAATGACATGTGGCAATGGCTTTGAGTCCCAGTGTCAATCTGAAATATCCTTGGTCATCAGAGGATTACAGAGACACATGTGATGAAAGAGAGTGCGTAGGGAATGCAGAAGTCAGATGTAACTGTCCTGAGCACACATTTCTAACAGTTTGAATTGTTCCTTGATTTTTTTTTTTGTTCACATCTTTATCCCAAGTGGTTCACTGTTCACATTCGTCCATTTATCCCTTTATTCAACAACTACTTATTGAGCATTTTCTCTGTGCTTAACTTTAAGATCATGCAGGGGCTGGAGATGTTCATTTGAGTTCACTGGGCTTTATTTGATTTTTAAAACTAGGGCACAGCATGGTGTCATTGGGAGAATCAATTAAAACAGCCATTGATGTTTCGTAAATCCAGGTGGATTCTAATTATTAAATGCCTATTTTGTTATATGCTGCATTTTTATTCTTAAATCACCATTAATTATGACATTTTCACCCAATAAAATTAATTTATATTATATTCTGTTTTCTCTTGATTTTGGTGAATATAAGTGATTTTTTGGATAATAAAATAAGTAAATGTTTTTCAAATATGATTATTGGAAGAGTTTAAATCAGTAGATTAAAATAAAGGACTTTTTGTTATTTTGCATGAAAACATTTTTCTCTGCAAGTTTTTATATATTTGAGATCTAATGTTATTTTTAAAAGCGGCTAAATAAAGTATCAAAGCACAAAAAAAAAAACAGCCATTGAAGGATTTTGCTGATATTAAAAAATATATATTACTTGAAGGTACCTCCTGGCTTACATTTATAATGAGTTATATTTAGTTTTCAAGGATGTAATTACTGGATAAATAAGAGATAAAAAGGGAATTTCTGATTGCAAGGTGAACTGTGAAGGAGTGCAATGAGCTATGAAAGTCCCATTGGCCCAGTTGCTTTTGTGCTAAGCCTTGTGGCTTCAAGATCCCAGAGGTTCAGGCTCATCTCTGCTCGGGGTCAGTTACAGCACATTATGAGGAAGTATGTCTAGACAGGGACAATCTCAAGTGGCAGAGTTGCATGATGTCTAGGTATTCTAGGAGAATTGAAGCATGACAGAGAAATCTTATAATGATGCTTTTAAAATAATGAACCATCTATCAAAAGAGGAAACAGCACATTTGAGATGAGCATCAAGCACATTAGGTTTTGGTAATACAGTTTGCAATTGAAATGTGACAGTATTGAAATTAGAGAGAACTGAGAAGCATACTGTGCTGTCAAGAATTCAACTTTGTGAAAATATGTCCCTTTGATTAATTCTTGATCTTGAATATCATCTGATTCCCAAAGTCAAATTAGATGACAGATCAATGAACTATGTTAAGCATCTTCAAATTAAAGTTTACTATTTTATGAGTTGGTCCATGTCCTTATTCATTCTATTGATGACCTGCTACAATCTAACTCCACCAATAATTTTTGCTTTGACATCCAGTGCTTTAAACCTGATATGCTCCTAAGTCACCAGGACTTTTACCTCTGCATGATTAGTTAGACTCTCTTTCATTCAGAGAATCCTTTCCCACTTTCTGATACCAACATCATAAAACAAGAAGAGAGGTAGCAATGGCAGAAGCAGTCCCTCACTGCTTCTCAATGATGTTTCCTTCTGCACTTAAAAGAAACAATGAAACTCAAGAAACACCAGGGAGAGCAGGTTACCAAAAATGAATCCCAGTCTATAAATCCTCCCAGATATTACTTTCCATTCTTAGAAACTACCCTTTGTTCTTTAATGTAACAGATATATGGCATAAATCCAAAAGGATCCAGAACCAACTCTGCTAGAACATTCTGTCTCCTGGTCCAACTTGAAGGTTGGCTGTTCCTGCTGACAGCACACAGCCATCTCTTTGGGACTCCAGCCTTGTCATGCAAGTGACTATTGACATACTTGGGGATAGAGAAAAAGGACATCTCCAAGTTTGGTGGAGGGGGTCAAATGGCTGTTTTGGACCTACTTGTTATTAAAAGTATGTTGTTGTGGAAGAAAAAAAATTCCAAAGGAGCACAAGAGTTTGGATTCTCCCAGTAGATATCAAGGCAGAGACCCAGGTGCAAGGAGTTTATTTGGAAGTTGAATAGAGAGGCAGTAGAAGCAAGTGTTACTCTTATGATTTGGATGTGATGTGCCCTCCAAAGCTCCTGTGTTAATGCAGGAATGTTCGGAGGTGAAAAGATCAGATTATGAAAGCTATTACCTAATCAGTGGATTAATCCATTTCACGGGTTAATAAATATAAAAGTACTATTGTACTGGGTGGTAACTCTAGGTAGAAGGGACAAGCTGGAGGAGGTGGGTCACTAGGGATGAGTCCTGGAAGGGTTCATCTTCCTGTGGCTCCTTCTCTCCCTCCCCCTATTCCTGGCCACCATGACCTGAGCAGCTGTCTTCCACCAAGGTTTTCTGCCTCACCTCAAGCCCACAGTAATGTATCTTGCTGACCACGGGCTGAACCTCTGAAACTATGAGCCCAGCATATACTTTTCATAGTTTAAGTTGCTCTTGTTAAGTATTTTGGTCACAGTGATGAAAAGCTAACACTTACTAAGTCACTATAGGTGACTGGAGCTTACTCCTTGGGGGAAACTGTGGGAATCATCTTAGAGCTATTATACCTGAGGGCAAAGCAATGGAGTCTTTTATGGGCCAACTTCCAACAATTCTTGTTTCGGCTGCTGGGGCAGCTGCCACGCGTATGGGCAGATTGCTCTCCAAAAGGATTTAAGTCACTGTTGGTTGGAAGTCAGTAAGAGTATCTGAAGTGGTAAGAGCTTAGGAAGTAAGGCTGGAGATGAACAGAGCATTCAACAATGTGACCAGGGCCAACTGGAACCGCAAGACAAACCTTCTCCAGCTTGGAGCACATCCACGTCGGGGTTTGTGGTGCGGTACCTCCCAGCTTCGTAGACATCTTTGAGTATGATTTTCCTCATTCACAGGTTTTAAAAAAAAGATTTAGAGGGGAAAGATAAGTTTTCCTGAGTTATTAGTTATCAAATAACACGATTAAGCCAAAATCCAGGATTCTATCACTAGATTCCTTGACCTTTAAACTTGTAAGAAGGTGACAATGATGTCAAGGGTTTTCTGTAGAGAAATTATAAGAATAAAATGCTTGTGCCATCACTCCAGGCAAACGCTGTGGTCACCCTGACCCCAGGGCTAACTTGGAAACTCCATCAGGTCAGATTCACCAGCACAAGCCAGAAGATGCAGGGGAGGCTGACCTCCAGGCCCCTTTCCCCGCTCTCCTCCTTCCCACGGTTCCTCCAGAGCTTCCCGGGGCTGCCTCCAGGCTTTCTGGACTTTAGAGATTTCACTGCTGTTCTCAGTGAAAAAGTGGTCAGGGGAGCTATGAAAATCACAGGAAGCTATGATGTTCACATGGTTCATACAGTTACTGCCTTTAGTTCACAATGATGGAAGATATTAGAACACAGCAATTAAGATATTTGAAGACCACGGTGTGTGTATGAAAACAGGCCACTCAGCACTTCTGTTAGTCTAGCCCACACCTCAGCTCTGCCCCATTCTGAGCATGACTTTTAGCTGAGCAGTGTCCTCCAAGATGAATGCTAACTTTGTCCATGCCTTGTGGCTAGGCCAACTGCATTCTTAAGGCAAAAAGTCCCTGTATTACTTCATCCCAACAGAAGATTGGCTTTGAAATGTCATTTTGTCCTGTTTACTAGAGTCAGCCTGTTACTTCTCCATGTATGTTGAAAGAAGTTTCTTTTAGATACAGAGAAGCTCATCACCTGTAGTAGAGCAAGCAAAAGTATCGTCTCATATTGTCCTTGGTCCCCATTGCTCCCAAGTCCCCTGAGGAGAGAAGCATAGGACAGTCCAGCTGAGCAGTGCCCTTGTAGTGGGTTTGCTTCACAGCCCAGGAATACTGGGTTAGGGAAACCTACTAATTTTATAGCAGACAGGCTTCTGTTTGTCCAGCAGGAACAGGATTCCAGCTGCATTCTTACCACTTAGATATGGCCTAAGTAAAATGATCTTAGAACCTGCGGGCTGGACACAAGCAGCAACACTTGTAGGAAAGAACCAAGCTCAAAGAGTAAGAGTATCTGAAGTGGTAAGAGCTCAGTGGTAAGTGGCTGTCACAGCATAGAGATCCTGGGGACCTCTTACTTTGTGACAGGAAATAAAATATATGCTGCATATAGATAAAGAGCAGAAAAGTTCACTTACTCTAACATACAAAGTCATTCTGCTTGCAATATATTAATATATCATGATTTCATAAAATAAGCCATGTTTGAACAACTTCTGTCTGTTATCAACTTTGTTGGCAGAATTTTATATAAGCTGTGCAGAGTAATCATCTATAAATTATTTAGCTATCTATAAACTGTTTCTAAAGAGCACTATCTGTGTTGCAGAACACCGATATATTAATGGTGTGTTTATGTTTCATCTAAGTAAAGATAATCACAACTCTACACCCCAAAACAAGGTAGGAAGATTTTTAAAAAGCTCAAATATATATAGGATATCTAAACATAAATTAAGATATGTATATATATAAAATACATGTGTGTGTGTGTGTGTGTGTGTGTGTGTGTGTGTATTCCCCAGTGTGGGGACATCAGTGAGCCCAGGGGAGAGGAGCCGTGCTAGCTACAAATAGCTGTAGTCCTTTTGAATCTCTACGATGTGGTAGCGTGAGCTGTAAAACAACTTGACATTCACTCAATTTCTTGCTATTTGTGATGAATCACTAGAGCAGAGAGAACTTGCATGCATTATCTCATTTTGCAAAAAAGCAAAACAAAAAAAAAACGTACTTGAGAACCAGAGATTGCCATGACTTAAGATCATCGAGCTGAGAAACACCAGCGGGTGGAAGACTGGAGTGGAATGTAAAACTCCTCCTTTACCCAGGGGGAAGACTCCCTCTCTCCACTTTGTTTTCCATCTTCTCTCCACTGCCTGGTCCTCTTCTCCTTCCCTTCCCTCTCTTCTCTTTTCCCTCCTCATCCTCTTTTAATGGTTTCTTTTTCACTGTCCCCTCCACATGGACACAACCCAGAGACACTCTTCGTGCTGACACCCCACGTGTCAGAGTCGTGCCGATAGCTTATTGACTGCAATCAGCGTTCTGCACTCTGACTACCTGTCCACTTCCCTCCAGCCTTCCTCCTTTTTAATATTTCTTAATTTCATAGCTAGCTCTTGCCATTGACTGAAAATGGCCTTTTTGGAAGGTTACAGATGAGTGCTAAGGGTGTCTCTGCCATGATCTGATCTGTTGAAAGATAATAAGTAAATAAATAAATAGCTCCATGGGGGCCAGAGGCCATGCACTGTCCACAGGTGAAGCCACAGAAATCATTTTCCTGGCAGAGTTATTTTATGATATTGAATTTGTGTCTAATTTTCTGGAGCACCGAGTCTCGGGATCGCAGGAAGTACTTGTGTCTCCCTGACCACGTATATGAGAGTTGGCTGCCTTCAGAGGCAGAGCACCATGTTCTCAACACTCCAGACCAGGAGTTCACAGTGGAGATGAGGGGAGGAGATACCACCATGGGACACTTACTGCCCTGAGCGGTGAAATGTTTGAGCACCCATTTCAAAGAATATGGCCAAGCTCTGGATTTCTGCCAGCAGATCTCTTTTCTCCCAAGAGAGACAGAAAAAAGATGTGAAAATATTAGAAAATGCCAAAACTCACTTTAAGCTCTTTTTGATTTCATTTATAAAACATTATAACACTCTCTCATTACTGCCCCCTGGAGAGACGGGGCCGTGCATGAGGCTGTCTCTGTCCTCCATCTCTCCCGGAAGGTGGCAGATCCTGCGTGGACTCTTCATGGAGGGCTGACGCTCATGCAAGAGAATAATGGTCCTGGATGAATGAGAGGAGAGAGGAAATGGTTTTATCTTGAAGAGGAAAAATATAAGAAAACATATCCAGGAGAGATGACTCTGCACCCCAAACATCTCTCAAATCCAGGCCCTCTCTCTTCTCCTCAGTACACTGACCTGCATCAAATACTCCGAGTCTTTGGGCAAGACCTCTGCAGGAACTGTCTCCCTAATTGTCTTCTTGTAGTGGGCCACTCGTGTGGCAGAGAACTGGTCTTCCTAAAGGAGGAAGCAGGGCCGTGGCATGCCCTCTTGTGAACCATCAAGAGGAGGCTTCCTTTGGAGAGGCCCTGACCTCCTCCACCAGCCTCAGGGCCACAAGCATCAGCCTGTGCTCCTCGTGAACATACGGTTTGTCATGAGCCTCCACAGTGGACCAAGTTTCCTCCACAACAATATTTCCAAAAGCAACAAGGTATGTAGCTTGAGCTATTGCTGGTCAGACAGGTGATTCCTATGGCCAGGGCTTCCTGATTCTTCCCGTGTAAAGGGTTAAATACAAAGTAATTGAAGATGTGTTTAAAAAGTATAGTGCAAATCAGCAGCTCTGTTTAAGTCAGAGGAGAGAATGAGAACTAAATACTCTTTCCCATCAGAGAAACATTTATTGAGTAGCAAAGAGGATTTGAATTGGTTCTTAACACTCTTCATATTCAGGGGACTGAGAGTGACTGCAGCCCTGATGCTCCCCTGGGAGCTCCCTGTAGTTAAGCTACTACACCCTCCTGTGAATCCCCAAAGAGACACCACTGGCCATTTTGAAAGAGGAAGAACTGGGCACTAAAGCTAAGGGCTGCCTGAGATTACATAGCTTAGAAAGGATAATGGGCCTTTGCTCCCAGGTCTATCTCACTCCCAAATCCATGGACTTTCCACTGCTCAGTTGATTCATGGCCATATCTTAAATTGGACCTATAAAATTACAAGTGCCTTCATTTGAAATAATGAAAAATTTCTTCCTAAAACCATTTCTACTATAAGTACTACAAGCTTCCTTGCTGAGAAATAGAGGAAGACAGCCCAACAGAAACCTTCAGCTGTGACTCTTGAGGACACCTGGCCATGCAGACGTCTTGAAACATTTTTAAGCCTTAAATGCTCATTTATTTGCATGCTGTTTTAATGTATCAACATGATAATACAATTACCTGCAGGGTCTCCTTTACAACCAAACAAGATAATGCATGCGAATCATCTGAGACTGCCTGAACACACACTGGGGACCAGTATTGCTTTCATCACTATGCCAGATCAGAGATGTGGGGGAAGAATAGCATCCGAAAAAGAGTATGTAGACATTGGAACCATGACAGTGCTTGTGGCAAGAAAATAGGCATATGTTGGAAAATTTCTTGGATAGAAACTAATTATAATGATTTGTTAAAGAACCTAAGACCAGACCAGTATTTGGGACAAGAAGAACTAATTTTGTAATAGAGATAATCAACAGGAAACATCTCTAATATTTTGGCCTGATGAGATTCACTGCAAAGCTTATAGTGAAAGTATTTTGATCTTTGGGAAATACATCTCATCCCATTTACAAATCTATGGACCTGCAAATACCCACTCATTTAGAACCAACTCCTCTTGGAAACAGAAGGCACTTGATATTAGAGTTGTCAGACCATGTGGTCTGTATCTCTTAAGCACTTGTCAAATGCATGTTGAATAAATAGTGCTTATATCACTACTAGAGAAATTAGCTTTATCTTCATATGGATCATTTATCAAAGAAGAGAAAAGCATTCAATTGTTTTTGTCTATTTTTACTCTTAATATCTCTAATTTGAGAGAGAAAAAAAATAGAAATGTTGACTATCATCAATGACTAAGTATTGATTTAAAATGTATTTATCTGTTACCTGCTGCACTATGAAAAGTTGATGTCTTCTGTTTTGCTCAGAAGACATCAGATCTGAATCCTCTACTGATAAGGCACGTTCACTCAATTACTGCCTTGATATTTGGGCACTGTGACCCAAGAACCCACATGCAACAAGGGACTTCTTTTGGAGATTAGCGGGCACTTGGACAGCTTAGAACACTTGACTGAGGATTGATTGCACATGAGATACGGCACATGATGGACACGAAACAGAGCTAATCCATTCTCATCAGGCACATTGTGAAACTCAAGAATACAGGCCTCGGCACCAAAGAGATGACTTTGAATAAGCCACCTGCCTTCTCTGTGCTTCAACTTCATCATCTGTAAAATGAGCAACATACAGGAATTCATAGGCGTATTGAAGGAGAAATAAAATATAAGCTGAATTAAAAACAAGACTAGGTATATAAATGACCTTAAAATTGTTAGCTGAGATTGTTATGACATCTGTAGGAGATGAAATGCAAAGAAATGTTGAATTGTACGTAGTAAAATAAACATTTGTAATTCCATAGGGAAAAATCCTTCATTTGATTAAAGATTTTTATTACAATTTTAGCACCATTATCATTAACATTATTATTATTACCATTATATGATCCATCAGTCATGATAATTGAGATCAGAATTTTGGCTATGCTGACATCAGCCATATAAAGCCGTAATACTACTGAGCTACAATTTTTATTTCATTTGTTCCTTTAAAAAGAGGGGGGGGAACTATAAGAAATGTCACTCACTGAACCAGGTGGTTTATGGAATTCACTGAATTCTAACAACCTTTAAAATTGAGCATTTTTAATCACCACTTTACAGATAAAATTGGGCAAAACCTTTTTTTAAATTTTATTTTTTTTTCTTTTCTTCTTCTTCTTCTTTTTTTTTTTTTTTTTTTTTTTGTGGTGCTGGGAATTAAATCCAGACCCTTGTGCATGTGAGGCAAGCACTCTAACAACTGACCTATATCCTCAGACCACTATATTTTAAACTCTTAAATTTTAAATTCTTAAAAACTAAGCTTTTTCTAAGATAGTTATTGTCAGATCTGGGCTTGATCTCAGATTTTACTGGCCTGAAGCCCCAGGTCTTTGCATTATTTAACCTCTTTTGGGAATTGAGATAGTTCAGGCAATGGATTTCAGTTCTCTGAGTTTATCAACCAACACTGTTTTGTAATAAGTTGAGGGTGGGCCCAGTGTAAGAGACTGTTCTTCCCAGGCCCTTCCACTCACTGGCAAAGAACCTGGAGAAGGCTGTTTGCCTCTTGGTGACATGATTGCCTCATCTATGATGTGGGAAGATGTAATCTCCTACTCAGAGGCGGTTCACAGGAGGGAGATGGGACTGCTTCCCTGGGCAAAGGGTTGATCAGATGAAGTCGGCCAGTCTCTCACAGCCTCGGTACAGAAGTGTCAGGGACATGGTTGCAGACACCCACACCTCACCCATCCTCTTCCCTCCCTCCTCAAGCCCTCCTTGCTGCCCCCAACCCAATCTCCATTTACTACATCCTAAGGCCCCTGGGCTCTCTCTGAAAACATCCACCAGAAGAGTCTCTCCTCTCACCATCACTGCTCAAGGAGTCTGTCAGGTCTAACCAATGACTGCAGTCCTTGCCCCTCTGCCATCTCTTTGCTGTATCTGTCAGCGTGATCCCCAGGACACCCACCTCTGAAAGTGGCCCCTTCTCCACATCCTACTAAAAAGGAAACTCACCTTGGTCTCCATGGCTCCCGAGACCCAGCTTGCCTGACCATTTCATCACAGGCTCTGTACCCCAGCCTCCCTGCATTCTGGGCCTTAAACTGTCCTCCTGCCACACAGCCTCTCTGAACCCTGAAGTCTGCAAAGCTGGAGGTCTGCCACATGGGCTCTCCATGTGCTGCTCCCTTCAGACTACTGGGGCTCCTTCTCACAAGTACCAGCCTTCTCCCCCATCTGTAGAGGGGTCCACTCCCACTCCACACACACCTGTAGCACCTGCTCTGCTCACTCTGTGCAGGGCATGTTCTGCTCTCTGACATAGTCTATTCATTTACCTCTCTATGGTTTGTCACTCTGAAGGGCTTAGACTCCAGGACTTAAGGAGCCTCTCTTGCTCATCACTAGCACTCAGCACAGTGCTTGAAGAAGAGGGGAGAACTATAAGAAATGTCACTCACTGAAGGCCATCTACTGAATGGATTTTATCAGGACTCTCTTACACTATAGCTCTCACTATCATTCAACCTTCTGCCTTCATCCATTGTCTTCCAGATTGACTCTGTGCTACCCAATACACAAAATGCAGAAAATAGAGAAAATTCCTGGTGATCACTACATCCAATCTCCCCAGGGTCCTGCACACACCTGCTCCTCAGTCACCTCCCTTACTGCCTCCTCCTCACAGCCTAACTCTAGCCACACACCTGCATGTGTCTTAGGCCACAGTATTAGCCTACAGCCTCTCTTTTGATTTCCAGAATCATTCAAATTCAACTGGTTCTTGCTTTGCCCAATTCAGATGCCATTAATTATCTGTATGAAAATTTCCCTTTTGTCCCAGAAGAAGGATCAGCCCTTCTCCAACACTCATGCAACTCAGGCAGCTATCCTCAGATGAACACTTAGCTGTGTCTTTGTGTGTGCATTTGTGTGTATGTGTATGTGTGTGTTCAATCTACGAGAGGGTTTCTCCATCATCTGCTTCTTTGAGAACGAGAGGATGGAGTAGAGTAGTATTTCTTATGTTCTCTGGGCCCTAGTCGTGTTTACATACATTGCTTGCCTGAAATTCTACTCCAGTACCTCCAAGATCATATTCCCATTTTACAGATGAAAATGTTCAAGTCAAATGAGATTAAATAAATATCTTAGGTTTGCATAGCTGATATAAACTAGGCTGGGAATAGAACCAGCTCGGACATCAAAGTCAATGTGCTCATCTACCCTGTGGTTTATCATTTCCTCCCCCAGGTCTACTCCAGTACAGCATTGGATTTAATTGAAGGGATCAAATTGATCCTAACTGGCTGGAAAACAGGGCTGCACTGAAGATCAAATGTGTCTCTTTCTCAGTTGGGTCTGGGCATCCCCCTGCCTGCCCTCTTCTACTTTGTCTGGATTCCTTTTCATTCTCACACCTCCCCACAAACTGAAGGGAAGACCCAGCTGCTGCATAGCAGTGCCCCCTTCCGATCAGGCGGGCACTTTCCTATGCTCCACAGCGAAGCTCATTGTTCTTGGGCATTTGATTTAATGGTCAGAACGAATGGATTGTGACTGTTGGATGATACTGAAAATTAGGTTTATTTGGAGATGAACTGATCTCAAATTCCTAAGGCCATAGTCTCAGGAAGCAAATATGCAGTTCATGCTTGAAAAGAAAAGAAAAATACAGCATCTTCCCCCAGTGATCTACATAAGAAAACTTGAAAACCCACCAAATTAGTATTGCATTGTTCTGTCTGGCACGAGGCCAGCTTCTTGCAATATCCAAAGCAGTCATTTGATTTAAACAGCTCAGGGAAAAAAAATGTGTTTTCCTTAGCTTAAAAAGTTAGATCAAAACTTCACATTTTAAATAATATCAAATAATGCCATCAGGTAGCCTGTCTGGGAAGGTGGCTCACACGGACACGCTGAGGCATGTGGCCACGTCTGAGAGAGACGGAGCAGAGCATGGGCAGAGAATGGGAGCAGGAGTGCAGCCTCTGTCCTCCTTCCAACTCTGGCTCAGTTCTCTGAAGAGCCCAAGGATGTTGATTGATTTTTCTGAGATGCCCACTTTCTACACTATTGTGTGGAGGACCTGCTACACCTTCAGAAAGCTAGAGAGCATGCTGTGCCAAGCCAGAGAGCATGCGGTGCCTGAAGATGGAACAAAGCATCCGCAGATGCAGTCCCTCTTACTGGAAGAGCTTCCTGGACCTTAATGTCTCCAAGGCTAGGCTTCTTCATCAGTGAAGAGGAACGTGGGGCCTTCTCAGGGGGCTCTTTTGAGAATTGAACAAGATGATGGACACGAAAGTATGGAGGACCTGGCAGAGGGTGGCAGAGGTGCTATGATGTCCAGTCCTTTGACTGGAGACAGGGGGTTGGACTGGGGAGTCACCAATTGCAGCCTGTAGAGTAGCTGCCTTCTTGGCAGGTAAACGTCCCTGGAATGCAGTCCTGCCCACGTGCACTTCCTTGCCATTCCTCTTTCCTTCCTTCCCAATACTGGGTTTTCTTTCCCTTCTGCCTTTCCTATTCCTTTTCCCTAGAATGAGGGAAAATATAGACAAATGCACTGAGCTTCTGCAGAGAGAAGTGTTCCTTCCTCCACTGTGCTAAGACCGTGGGCAGGGCTTGGGCAGTTGGGGCTGCCTGCACCCCAGTCACCACAGGGAGGAACTGGAACCAGGAAAGGGTACCCCATGGCCCTGAGCTTTCTAATGTTACTCAGAGGCAGCAGAGGTCCCTAACTTGATGCCACACTTGCTCGCTCATCCCTAAAGTCATTTTGTTCATGTTGTTTTTTCATTGCAGACAGTGAACCCCTTGGGAGTTGGGCCTATGCTGGGTCATGTATAGAGGTCACAGTGCATATTTCTCTCCAGAATATGAAATTATAAATTTATATTTGTACATTTATTTATATTTATAATTTTATAAATAAAATTATAAAAATAACAAGAAACTGGCTAATTTCAAATTGCGATTTATTGTGATTAATTTTGGTGTGGTCTAATTTACATTTGCATGCTTATACAAAAATGTTTTATTAAGAATGAAAACGGACACTTTAATATTTAATACCCAAAAGGAGATGGACACATGCAGGAAGAACAACAAAGGATTTTCCTTTTATAATTTGGATAATTTGAAGGAGTTTTGTCCTTAAATTAGGAAACAGTAAACAGCATTCCTTCCATTCCCCAGCCCCTCATGAGAGTGGGCCAGGAGGAACACAGCCAGGCCACAGACCAACCTTGACTCTTCACCAAGCACGACCCCATCTTCCTGTGAGACACGTGATGTAGCCCCGTGATCTGCTCATCAGCTCTGAGTGGGTCCAATTAGAGCTTCATTTGCAGGAAAGCAATCATAGTTTCCTGCCAATCGAAGGAAATGCTGTTGCAATCAAATGTTCCCTTAAGAGTTAAGTTTCCTGGTGTTATGTGACATTTAGCAGTTGGGATCACCCTCAAAATTATCCCTTTTGGGAAGGAATCTTGGCATGACAAACAAAATTCTACAAAGTACCTGGTTTTGATAGAGCTTATTTGTTCTATGTGTCTTATACCAATATTGTCTCATTTCCTTTGCAAACTTGACGGCAATTCAACCATTTTTCACTGATTATTGTATTCTATGATATGGGTGACAGTGGTGTGCATGTCCTATTTGGAATACTTAGCTGACATCTATTTCCCAAAGGCTCTACCCAGAAGATCACTTTTAATTCTCAGAATAACCTTAGGAGTTATTTTGTGATATTGTAAAATTTTACAATTAAAAATAGCAACAGTAACAGCAAAACAAAACCAAAATCAATCAGTAAATTGATCAAATTAATCACTAATAATTGGCAAGGCTAACATTCATTAGTATGTCTGTTCAGTTGCCTAGTCCGTGCTGGTAATTACTAAGCCATGTTGATTTTCAAGCACATCTGCGGTGGAACACAGCTTAGGGCAGTGGTAGTCATTGCATTGATATGCAGCCTTACTGCAGTAACCACAGCTTAGATGCCAGATGTTTAGGCAATTGTAACAATTGCAGAGGATTGGTCAGTGCATGGGAGCATTTTTTTTTTCCTAATCATTCCAAATAAGAGAAGCCTTTTAGGTAAGGGAATAGCAAATTGTGAATTTTTTACATTTTAAATGTCTGAAGAAGAATCAAAAGAAAAGTCTTGTGTAACATGCAAAAATTATGTTAACATTTATACACTCGTGCTGGTGTGTGTAAACACAGCTTCTTGGAACACAGTCACATGTGTGTTCCTGTGCTGTAGTGCAGCTGAGTATCTATGTCAGGGACTTTGCAGATCAACATGTTTCCTGTCTGTCCCTGTAGCTTCCTGCTCCTGTTTTGGGGCACAGTCAGTGTCCTTCTGCAGGAAGCATTGCTGGATGGCACCTGCTCTGTTCCTTTGTCCTCCCCTGAACAGTCCCTGTGCTATCCGCCCTAAGTTCTGCTGTTTCCCTGGTGCTGCACTGACTGCCAGGTGTCAGGACGGCCTCACTGCAGTATGGCTATGCTGCAGACTCCACAGTAGCCCTGGTCACGGGAACATGCTGTAAGGAAATGCCCACCATGGTGCAGCCCAGCAGGGTACACACACCTGTGGCTACGGAGCACTGGAAACACGCAGCTGGTATTTCTGGGCGATTTCATTTTTGAACTGAGTTGATGTAAGTTGGCATTTGGGCTCCCGCCTTGTGCTCTGTGGGTCTAGGGTCTTCTGCTCGGCCATGCTGCAGCCTCAGCTTGTGGACTCCAGGCCAGCACTCCACTTCATCTTCTGGCGACCCTCTTGCTGCTGCGGGGGCTCCTTTCGTTGGGAAGGGCTTCCCAATATTCTTGGTTGTACTCCTGCAGGCCACACAGGACAAGCCTCATCTTTCTGACACTGTCATCTTTCATGTCTCTAAAGCAAGAGCACCTTACAGAGCGGCCCAAGGATCTCTGGAAGACACGCTTTGTCCTCCAAAGTTGGGCTGGAAGCAAAGGGGACAGAACTACACCAGGCAGAAACAAAAGATATTTTACTGTTGCTTGCTCAGTATTTTACACCCAGCACAGAAACTCTGCTTCGTACCAGATCTGAGTCCCAGTGGATGGCAGAGAGTCCAACAGGAAGACCAAGTTTCCCTGTCTGCTGGAAGCTAGGGCACAGTCCTCAGTCATGGGACCAAGGTTCTGTTAATAAACGGCCCCACCCTTTATTCTTCATTTGGAAATAATGAGAGAAAAGGAATAGAAAGTTACTCACAGATAGAGGCAAACCCACAGATGTAAGCTCCTAATCAATTCACCCTGCATTTGGATCTTGGCTATGTTCTTGGTTCCTTATCAATTGAAATTTTTGGTCCTTTGCACCAGCTTGATTGTCCCCATTTTCCCTGGTTTCAGTCAGTTCTCTGACTTACTTTCAGAAAGCCCTTTGCTGTTTAAGTTAGCAACCTTTATTTTTATCTATAACCAAAAACCTAGGTTGGTAAAGTTGTACAAGCCATTTCTGTGTCACTGAGGTTTGTTTGGAGGTTCCCAGTCCTTGTCCAGGGAGCAAGAGGAATTCTGGGAAAGGTGACAGGCGCTTTTGACCTTCATTTCATGGAAGGCAAAGGCCAGGCTGAGTCTGGAACTGGGTAGGGTTGTGTCTCAGAGCCCCCAGTTGAATAAGGCAGGAGAGACACAAGCTCATCCCTCGGGGCCCACGGAGGAAGCAGGCCACTCACCTGCCAGGCAGTGACCTAAGGCTGCCAGGGTGGCAAGGTACGAGGGGATGCAGCAGCTCCCAGCCCTGAGCACTGAAGACAGCCTGAAGACAGGAATTCAGGGGACTCATGGGGCAGTCCTCTTAGATTGTCTTCCTTGGGGAGACAGGAGGCTGGTTGTCTCTGCCAATGGTCAGGATTTGATAAAGAAATGCCGGGGCTTCTGTGAGGACAAGCTGAAGAAGTACATCTTAAGACTGAAAAGAGGTCAAGTTGCAGCACCAAAGAAAGAGAACTGGAGTTATCAAGCTCATCACACAGTACGTCCCCTGAAAGAGCCACGGGGGGGGGGGGGGGCAAAAAGAGCCATGACCCAGGGTGGACTGCTCTGCTGTAGAGAACCTCAGGTAATAAAGGGAGAAGTCTGTTTTACAGAACCACAAGGACGGGGAGGGGGAGTGGCTGTTATGAGGAGGGAGGGCACTCAGGGCAGACAGTAGGGAGATGCACCGGAGCTGTCCAGAGGGAGCATTAGCTGTTCCTCAGAGGGACTGAGACTCTCAGTGTGGGGGGTGGTGTGAGGAAGTCAGTCTGAACTAGAGAGGGAGGTGGCAAACGGTAGATTGTGGTGTCCCAGGAGAGAGTGACTGCCTGCTGCCAAGTGGACCCCATGTGCCCTACAGGAAGACACAGAGCATTCAAAGGAGGAGCCACAGAATTGAGTTTGCATTTTAAAACAACCTGTCAACAGATCAGATGGCACAAAATGGCCAAGAGAAATCCAGGTAGGAGATGGTCATCATTTTCCAGATAAAGATGATGAGAACTTACTTAAGGCAGAAGTGGGAGCACAGAGGGCAAAAGACACACAGCGGTGAAGAAGATGAATGAAGTCCAACAACGGATAAAGAATGAGTCGAGGGGGACTTTGCAGGCTCCACACTAATTTTCCAGGTAGATACTGGAAGGTTGCCATCTTCCCTCCCACTGAATGTTCATAAAAATGGACCCATTGCTGATGTTTTTATTTTTCAGTACCTACTCAGTCCTTTTTCTAGTGTCTGCAGTGGAAATTGCTGGAAACCCTACTGGTGATTGTGCAATAATCCTGAAACTACAATAGAATCAGGTTAATTTTAATAAATCTACTATATATAGGCATATACATAAACATACGCACATATATACAACCACATGCATCTAATACACACACACACATATATATATATATATATATATATATATATATATATATATGCATATGCATATTTGTACACACGTAAATAGTCTATGATTGGCAGTATTGAAGCAAATGCAGCATCAATCACTCCATGGACAGAGTTTTGACATGTTGCATGGAAACAAATTCACTCGTGCTCCCACTCAGACTAAACAATACAGATGATTCTAATTTTGCTTTACTAGAAATATTAAAATATTTTTAATAACTGCAATTTATCAAGCACCTATTATGTAGTGGTCATTACAAATGGATTATCACTTATTGCATAAAAACTAAAAATAGATTTTTTTACCCCCAATTTAAAGATAAAGGAACTTATGTTAGAGTTTAAAAGACTGAACAGTGCTGCCAAAGGGTGGTTTCAGGGTTCAAATTTAGGACTCTCTGACTTCAAATCCTGAGTACTGTCACAATGACTTCCTTTCTCCCAAAATATATTAAAATGGCAAGGAAAATTTACTTTTATCTCTAGGGGTTCATTGCAGGAGAAGCTTTGAGAGTCTTCAAATCCTGACATGACTTTTTCCTAATATAACAGGCATCCTTAAAAATTAGAAGGCAAATTCAGAGGTTATGTTTCAGAAAACGTCAAAGAACATTGAGAAGGACCTTGGTGCCAAAGGTGACAGCAGGCAGGGCTTGGAGCTGCGGTCTGGGTTCACCAGGCAATTGCCATGTGAGCTATAGCAATTCCTTCTGATGCAAGGAGCATTCTCCTAAAGGCCACTTTGTACAAGATTGTACTTCATACACCCCAAAGCCGCCAAGGGTGAACCCCTCCAGATTTTGCCAAAGTAAAATTGGTATCCAAAAACCCCCAGTAGAATAGGGAAAGATACCCTTAATTAAGTTATTAGAAGTATTAATGACATATTAGAAAAAAATATTATTAGATATTATTCTTATTTACTTTTGAAAAATATTTCTATCACAACTGGACAAACTAAAATAAATTCAATAAAATTAGAGTGCTCTGGGACTGCTGTAAGACTTCGCCCTTGCCAATGGCAGGTGGCTCTTGCTGGATTCCCATCCTCTGCCCTCCCATGGACATTTCAGGAGGCAGCTTTGGGGAAACAAAGTAACCTTTTGGCAGCACTGCACAGCAGGGTTCAGCATATGTGAGCTGACAGCTTTGTTCATAAAGTTGATTTGAAGCACAACCACATTGATTTGTTCCTGCATGGTTCTCAGCTGTTTTTATGTTACAAAAGACATTCAAATATTTGGGTAGAGTCTAACCGGCCACATAACCTAAAATATTACCACATACCCCCTAATACAAATGTCCCCAACCTCTATTTCAGAGTCACATTAGATTCTGTGTTTGTTCCATAATTAAATGCCTACATTGACCCAGGATGGCATCTTCAGGAACAGAGAGAAGGAAGAAAGAAATCAAGAGGGAAGGAATCCTTCATTCCACATGAGCCTTCTGTCCCTCAGGGTCTGTGTAAGACTTGGTATGTGGTGTTCCATCATCATTAAGGTAGTTACTTCAATACCAGTTAAAGGCTAAAGAAGGGAGGATCCAGGAAGCTGTGACTTTCAATTTGCAATGAGTTAATGACAAGTCTTAAGAATCTGTTGTGAGAGATGACCTTGTACATAGGCAATGGGAAGAGTAAATGAAGAGAATAAGCTGACAGGGATAACTTTGGGGTGAACAGTAATAGGCATTATGATTTTAGGGCCCAAACAGTGATGGTCCTTTTCTTAGAAGAAGTGAAAGATATTTTCAAATAGGCAGGGACCAAAATATCATCTTTATTATTGATCAACCATTATTGGAGATTGGGGTTTAGGACTGCGAGCTAAGAGGACAACTTAAAGTGTACCTCTGGATTCAAGTGACTGGACAAACAGCTGACCACAGGTAAGTTGGTGCTTCCTGCTGCAGAGGAGCTAACAGCCCAGAGGAAGCAAAAGGCTGAGGCCTTTTATTGGAAGTCCCCGATCAGAACACCTGGTCTTTTCTTAAAACAACAGAGGAAGACTGGTTCTACTCTAAAGAAAGCCCCTCGCACAACAAGGAGGAGTCACCCCTACAACCAGTTGTGTGTCAGCCATTCCATTTCCATAGGATCCGGGGCCTAGAATTCCTCTTTTCCCTGAGGCTCAGAGCCAGGTATCAAGTAACCCTGGGAGGAGGCAGGATCTCAAAAATGCAACCTGATCCCCTGAGCAGAACTGGGTACTGCAGCACACTTGGGGTCACCATCCTATATGGAAGCAACCCTGGCCCTGCAGATTTTCTTCTTCTGGCCTGAGACTCTCTTCTCCATGCTACCCTGTTTTGGCAGCGGTCATGTTTGAACTACATGGGCCATGCCATCATTATTTCCCTGACTGTGAATATGAATACAGAAACCACTCAGAGAAAGCTTCCATTCTAGCCCACCCAAGGTCAGCCAAACCCTGTATTGGTGCAATGATTTCATTTGGTTTTCCAGTCAAAGAATATTCTCAAACAATCACTAAAATAATACCACCTAAAACCACACCAGGGCTTCCCAGGGAGCCTAGTGACAGCTGGTGCTAGAGATGCTGCCCCCAGGCATTCCTTGAGCACACACTCTCCAGGCTCCTGCTCTTCCTCCCTGACCCTGACATCAGACCTGCCTTGAGAATGTATCTCAGTGCTTCATCACAGATGTGTTTCAGTCCATCAAGTCGGATGACTCATCCCAAAGCAGACTGCTATTCCTCTTTGGGGACAGGCATCTCTCCTACAGAAAGTTTCTGAGACAGTTGGCAATTCCTTTATCAGTCCTTCTTCATTTCCTCTGTGAGTTGATGGAGAGATGCTCATGGCCCTCCCTGAAGTCGAGGGTTATGCTCTGTGAGCTGGTCTGGCATGGGAAGGAAAAGGCAGATCCTACTTGGAAGCAGAGCATGTGCCATTAAGGAACCGCAGGCTTCTGACCTACCATGGCAGAGAACACGATGCAGTCAGCAATGTCTCTATGAAACAGAAGTGTCCAAGGCACGCAGAGGGAACCCTGGTGGTGGGTGGTTTATTCTGCCCGACAGGCATCAGACGCAGATGGCATTTAAGCTTGATCTTAGAAGGTTAAATCATTCTTCAAGAAGAAAAATATTCCAGAATTATTAAAGTACTCCATGAAGGCTTGTGTGAGAAGCAAAAATGGCAGGAAAGAAGACCAAAGGCAGAGCAGGCTGCCCGGGTCAAAAAATCCCACACTTGGTGCCCAATGCAGAGCACCCAGCTCAGCGGCTGACCATCTGAGAGCTCCACACATGTGCTTGTAAGTGCACTACTGATGCTCTCAAATGGATGGACATCCTGCCTTCTACAAAGGGCTGGTCCTGTGGGTGGAAGGTGGTTTTGATGGCCCATATGCTCATTAATGATTTTTATTTTTCAAAGGGGAAAGGAAGGAAAAAATAAAAACAAGAAAGAGGAGGACAAGGAGACAATTCAGGAAGCTGCAGTATTTTATCCAGAATTCCAAGCAGAAAAAAAAAAAAAAAAGGAAAGTACTTTCAAAATAGGAGGAAGATACAGGGTAATTACAGGAGAAAAAAATAGAATAAACTTGCTGTTGACATTTAGCTATTTTGAGAATTATAAAGCTAATTTATGGTGATTGCTTCCAAAAGGATATGGAAGTCTTGATTGTTTCAACAACTCATCTACAAACATAATGAATAGCAACTACCGGGAAGATCCATGTCTGGGTCAGACAGTTATGGAAAGAAAACAGCTTTTGTTGCATGTCTTCTATGTGGCAAGCTCATCCTCACATTAAGTTCTCATGAAAAGATGTGGGACAACAAAAGAACAGTGGAGAATAGGAGCATGGCTCAGATCAGAGACGGAAAAGTGACAGAGCTGGTGGAACAGGGCCGTTGTTTGAAACTGGGCTTTGGAGGGAGGAGTTCCTAGGGTTTGTGTTTGAATTTCTTATTGGTTAATGGTCTTGTGTATATAAGACACGATCAGGCCAAGAACAGGACCTGGCTGGATTGTCAAGGAAAACCACATGGAACCACTTTAGATTAAACATACTGAACAAAAGATCAAGCAAAAGTATCAGCTCCTTGAGGCCTTTGTCCTGTGCATCAAATTACACACAGAAACAAGAGGGGCGGGGTAGCTGCCATACAAATCACAAGGTGCCCTATGTAGTGGGCTGAGTAGTTTTTCCCAAAATCCGTGTATCTCTCCAGAACATGAGAGTGTGACCTTGTTTGGAAATAGGGTCTTTGCATATGTAATTAGTGAAAGATTTTGAGCTCAAATGACCATGGCTTTCCAGGGGAACCTAGTTCCAATGATTAGTGACCTTACAGCCCTAGAAGAGGACACAAAGACATGCAGAGGCAAAGACGACTTGAAGATTGAAACAGAGACAGGAGTGAGGACACTGATCCATCCAGGAGCGGGAAGTGGTGAGGAAGGAGCACCCTCCAGAGTCTCTGCAGGAGGTCGGCAATGCTGACTCCTGCAGCCAGGCGGTAAGGGAGTAAATCCTATGACCTAAAGCCAGCAATCTGTCATGGCAGCCCCAAGAAACCAGCACACCCCATTTCTGAGGAGTTTTTTCTGGATTGTGGCTGAGTGGCTCTGTGTTCTACCGCTGTTTCTACTTCATGAGAACCCTGTATGGGTGGGTAAGAAACTGTAATATGGCACTTTCCTGGGGAAAGACAAACTGAGTGACACAGGATATGCTTGTGGCAGCTCTGTGCAAGCACCCTGTCCTCTATGGGCCTAGGAGGACCTCAAAATGTGCTCCTGAGCCTGATGAGTGCAGGTGAAGCCGCTGCCTGTGTGGCCATGTGTATGTGCAGGGTTACCAGGGGCCACACGGAGCAAATCTCCCAGCATGCTCTGGTATTCAGTTACGGATAAGAACCTGACAGGGTTGATCATGTTGACAGGGACAGTGTGGACCACTGATGGCCTTGATCATGCTGACCTGGACACATGGACTGTGCCCCAGGCTATTCCTCACTTCTCAGGTGATCTCTGATGCTCAAAGTGGCTGATCCCAGTTGCAGGTCACATGTCACTCACTTTGTTCTCTTCTGCTATCAGACCCTGGCTTAATGCACCAGATGATCTATAGTGAGCTCATATCCAGTGCTGCCACCATCTCTTCACTGGCATGGCCAGTGCAGTTTGTTCTGACCACTCTCACGATGGCCCTACTCAATCCCCTGCTGACTCCTTTCTTGCCGTCCCAAACCCTCCTTGGGGACTACAAGCATGCCCTCCTCTTCCCTAGGTGGTCTCTGACTCCTTGCCCAGCCAAGGCTCAGTGAGTGCTTCTCTCAAACAGATAGGTCCTTCCAGTGCCCAGTTGACCCTAGATGTCTTCCAACTTCATGGCTTCACACTGGACACTTTCTGAGGACCCCTCTTCTACTGCTCTCGCTGTCCATGGAGCTATTCCTGACCCATGTTGGTAGCTCTGCTTTGGCTTGTGTTGTACACTGTCCACCTGTGTTTATGGTGTGGCCTTCAGCAATAAGCTCCTGTCACATCTGCCCCTTTAAAACCTAGTAGCCTCTACCTTGTCACTGCACATCCCACCCTCACTTTGTAAAGCTTTCCATGGAAGGGGGTGGGCGTCAACTGTGCTGGGACCTATGTGCACTGCCTGTTAGCTCTGTATTCTTAGGGATCTCTGACCTTAGCTTCCATGCTAGGTCACATAAGAACTAAGTGAGCTCATGAAAATCCCTAAAACACAGTTTGCCACTGAGTGACATCTCAGTAACCAACAAATATTAGCAAGGAAGACAGTGCCACTAATGACCTTGTCGATGCTGACTGAGACAGTGTGGACCACTGGTGGCCTTAATGGTGCTGAAAGGAAAGTGTGGACCACTGGTGGCCTTGATCAGGCTGACTTGGACACATGGACTGTGCCCCAGGCCCGTCCCTGCCCCTAACTTTGCATTACTCTCTAGGAAGCCGCTTCCCATTTTGTTAAGGATTCAAGCTGTCTATTGTTTGGCTACACTTTTGTTAAAAGATGCATTTTTCCAAAGCTTGTTTTCTGGTTTTATCCACCGATATCCCTGGAAGTAGATATAATGCCTGGTACATGCAGTTTAACAAAATCGTTGTCTGTACTCCCCTCTTCACCTGATTACTTCTTTAATAGAAAGTGCAAATGGGCCAGATACATACACTTGAGAGAAAAATTGATGTTTCAAAATTGAAATAATTAGGAGTATACGTATAAAATATTTCAGAAACTAAAGCCTGAACTAGATATTGGGTAACAATTGTATGAGCCATTTGAAACTATAAAGCTCATATTGTATGTTTTCCTATTGCCACAAATACATTGAGGAGAATTATACAGTATTTTTTCCTCCTTAGAAGTCATTTAACTCTATCAATCTTATTTCTGGTTCAATTATGAAACAAACATGCTGCATGTACCATACATCCAAAAGCAAATTTAGTCTTCTGAATATTAATTAACATTGTTTCAAAGAGACGGCCACTGTTTATCATTGATTTAAATTAAATATTGAGAAGGAAATTAAAGAGATTTTTATTTCATTTATTCAGCAGCAACATTACAGTTTATACAAATGAAGGCATAATTAAACAGGCTGCCATTAAATTACAATCTGCATCTCATGTAAGCAAACATATTAAAATTGAAAATGCTTGTCCTGAATATAAAACCAGCTTGCTTCGGTGAGAATTACTCCAAACACATGAGGCACATTCAAGCAATGGTCTTTATGTTCCAACAACAACAACAAAAAAAAGATTGTGTCTCTTTTGATGTGACCAGACCTCTATATTATGTAACTTTGAAGGTATATATATATATATATATATATATATATATATATATATATATATATATAGAGAGAGAGAGAGAGAGAGAGAGAGAGAGAGGGAACAATTCTAAGGCTGCTCATGATTGCTCATGGTGTGTATTTAATCCCTAGTAAGCACTGAGCTCACACTAATTAAATAACTTAATTCACAACCTGTTTCTCATCATCACACCATACTTCTCCCAGTTTTGTTTTGAGGATCAGAGGAAAAAAAAAGTCATCAGGAAGCAGAGGTGAAAGACAGGAGGTTGGGACACTCCCTCTAAGCCCTGAACTGTGCAGGATGTAAGGAAAGGAAATCAAATCCAGCTGCTAGGTTGTAGCTGAGAATTCATCTCCAGAGAGCCAGCTCAGAGTCCACCACCCACGTTTCCAGAGTGCCTCCAATATACTCACCAAATTACTGCTCTCTTCAAATAATAATGATGATTAAGCCTTGTAACCTTTCATTTTTAACCCACTCTATGGAAGTATAATTGACATGCAAAAATCTGTACATATCTAAAAAGAATTGTGACCCTTTTGAAGTGATTAGACTTACAGGTTGAATTACTTTTAAGATATATAATATAAATGACTCAACAGACTCGAAGAGGACATCCATGAAACTATCCCCATAATCCTGCATGAACACAACCATCTCCTCCAGATGTTCCCTCCTGCTCTCTTGATTTATCGTTATTATTGTGTGTGGTACAAGATCACTTACTTACGGTCTACCCTCTCAGGCAATTTTTGAGTACACTACACAGTTTTGCTAGCCATAGGCACAGCATACTGTTAAAAAGAGCCATACTTTAAGAACCCTAGGACTTCCTCCTCTTGTGTAATTGACACTTTATATCTTTTGACTAACACTTGTCTCTGGAATACAAGGTCCTCATCCAGTGACATTGACTCTGTGTGTAGAGAGCACCCACTGCTTTGTAGACCTGCCCCTGCCCATGACTTCCCAGAGGTCACTGCCACATCCCTCCAGTCCTTGTGGTTTACATGAAAAGAACCATGGGAAAAAGTGCCTTTTTTCTCACCTGCTGCCCACTGCCACAGTGGACAACCTGGAAACAGATTCCTGACCCAGTCAATCAGAAATTGGACTAACTGAGTGCAGACTGTTGCAATGTCCTACCAAGTGATCATTGGCACTACATGAATGATGGTCACTGCTTTTGCCACTGGCTGATCTCAGAGAAAAACTCCCTGATGGTGGGGGTGGGGTGGGGCTGGTCCTTCATTTTAGCCGTTGTCTAAAGCTCAGGGGCAGCCCTGTCCCTGGGTACCGTGAGGAGTTCTCTTAGCCATGAAATCAATGTCTTTTCTCCTTAAACAAACCAAATCAGGTTACTACAGCACACACTCAGAAAATATTAACTTATACACTCACCAAATCACTTAAAATCTGTTTGCTTGTTTCTTTTCCTATTCCATGATTCCCCCAAGCCTCAACTTGAAGTCCTCCTGATCAGACCTGCCTTCAAATAAACAGATGACTCGGGAAACATGTCCCATGTCTATTAATCTCCAGTTCGACTTATTGAATCTCAGCCTTCAGATTCTGCTCTGCAATGCCCTTTTGGGAAATGGCAGTGGACTTTCTGATTTCCAAGCCTCCGCCCAGGTGCCATCATTCAATTAGAAGGGATTTCCAAAGCACAATTTCCCCCTAAAATCCATGACTTTCATCAACAAGCCAGGCTCCATCCCAGTGGATGACAATAAGACCCAGAGCAGCTGTACCTTCCCCACTCACCTCTGCCCCTTCTCTCCAGCAGGAACCCAGCCCAGCCCTCTGCCCACCCCTCCCCATCCACTCAGCTCTGCCATTGCTGAGCTGGTCATTGCTTCCTCCCTGCGTTTCCCCCTGCCCTCAATCCAGCCCCTGCCCCTTTCCTCAGCTTACTCTAGTACCTCCTGAGGACCAGCTCTGAGTCACTCTGTAACCTTAGAGGCAGAAGTACACAGGAACCTGGATCATTTCCCTCTCAGTGCAGTGCTTATTTCATGACATAGTATTTGGCTGAATCATCCGTCGTCATCACTTTTCTTTCTCAAAATCTGCAGTGGTTTGATATTCTCCCACACCCAGTATTGACATCTATTTGCAAAAATCATTTTCTTCAGCAGAAAACATTTCAGTGGCAAGGAAATCTAGCTGCAAAATGGCCAATGTAGTGAGTCTTGATAAAATATGGTTATAGATTTAATTGGCATGATGGGTGTTTGGTGGAATCAGTAGTTACCTAGCTAGAACCATGGCCCTGAAAGTTGCTTCCTTTGTAGTTTCCTTTCATTTTTCTCCAAACTGCCAATGACTGCCAGTGGCTCTAGATCTGGCTGGGATTCCAATATAACCAGTTGTTACAGAGCAAAATCATTAGCATGATGAAAAATTAATTAGGAAAGTCTGTTGCAATTTATAAATATGCATTTGTGGTTAAGGAAATTTGAAGTTTTGGAATTCGTGTGCTGCCCCCAGGGTAGATATTTTGCAGACTTCTAGTGTACCAAACAAGAACCCTAATCGGACTGTTCTGTCATAAATGGAAGTCATTTATTTGGCCCTAATTGGGATCTGAAAAGTTATTAAAGCATACATTTGGAGTGTGTTCAGATTAATTATTGCGAAGCAAATGGATTTATAGGCAAGCTACTTTCTCAGAACATTTTTTCTTGAACCAGCTGTGCTTTGTTTTAACAAATTAAAATTGTATGAATAGGTCTAATATTATGAGTTTGAGATGGGAAAAAATTGGAGGAAACTAGATGTAGGGCAGAGGATTGGAAAGTCACAAAATAAAACAGGAAACTTTATACTCATGTTCTCAGAATCCTGTTCATTCACCCTCCTGCCATCTCCACTAGAAAAAAAACAAGACAAGTTTACTGCCACAGGGGTCAGTTGATCTTGGGAGGACATTAATTTATAGATCTAACTTGTCCTTAGTACATAATAAGCAGACAGGTAAAAGTGATTCTAATTTCCTAGGCCCATATAGATATACTGTGAAGGGCAAGGACGTGTCACCTCTGAGTTAGAAGATTCAGGGTGGGATTAACCTGCAAAAGAGTAGAGTGTGTTTAAGTGGCGCTGAGAGACAAGTCCTGGTACGTATGATGCTTCTGCTTTTGCTACATCCTATATAACCTCTTAGCTGGTTGGAATTAAAATTGGTTACTTGTAAATTTATCTTAATGCATATTTAATTGTAATTGAAATTACTTGTCAGTATTTGACAATTTGATGCCATCTCTAATTCTTCTGATGACGACGGTGCGATTCCTAGCTCCTTGAGACCAGAACTAGAGACTTAACACTGCTGGGAGCATGGCCTGATGTATGGAATTGTACTAGATGTTGATACCAAACGGTCAGTTCTTATCAGAAATATTCAATTTCTGAGATGATCTAAACTTTATAGATCATACCCACTACCTCTAAGCACATTGATGTAGCAGAGGGTATGCTAAATCTGTAGTCTGAGAAGTAACAAGTTATGTGGACTGTTTATCCATGTCTATCCTCCCAAATTCACCCACACACTTTTTGTGAAGTAGGTGGATTTCTGCTTTTGGAGTTCTTTTCACGGAAGCATCAGCAAACCTTCCCTATTACCCTCTGACGTCTGCCCTCCTCCTCAATTCTGTTTCCCTGGTGTTGTTGCTGTGCAGTGGGAGCTCCCTGGGGTGAGATTTCCAAACTTGCTGGCCTTTTTACAGGCACAGCTCATTGGTGTTTCCATCCATTCCCTCTCTACTCACTGGAATCACAAAGTGTTTTTCAAAAAAGAAAACATCACACATCCTAATAGATACATTATATTACAATCTTTAAAAGTCAGGTGTGATTTCCAAATGTGTTCAATGCACTTCACCTTAAACAAAAAAGGATTTGGGGTCAATATGGAACTCAAGAAAATATTTGCTGGATTAAGGGACAAGTAAGTAGGACCCAAGCCACCTTGTGAAGTGCCTTGCATCCTGCCGTGTTGGTTGAGTTCACAACTCCAGTATGCCTTCTTTGAAGGATGAGGCCGAAGGTGTGAGAAGGGAGCTGATAAAAACAAAATAGAAAGCCATTCCCCACCCTAAGGCCAGTTCCCTCAAAAGAAGTGATTATGTGCCTGTGCCTTGCCCAGGACTTCCAAACAGACCTGTGAAACCTCCCAGGGAAATGGACCAGTGGGAGGCATTATTGCTACTGTGACCAAAAGATCTGACAAGGATGATGCTCCATGAGGAAAAGTTTACTTTACTCATGGTTTCAGAGGTGTCAGTCCATCAACTGCGGGCTCCATTGTTCTGGGCCAAAGGTGAGGCAGAACACCATGGCGGAAGACATGGAGGAGGAAGGCAGCTCAAAACATGAAACCAGGAAGCAAAGGAGGAGCTTCGCTCACCAAGAACAAACTATAACCCCCAGAGGCCTGCCCCTCCAGCCACACCCACACAACTGCCCACAGTCATCACCCCCTTAGTCCCTATCAGGGAGTTAAGGCACTGATTAGGCTCAGGGTCCCACAACCCCATCAGCTCACCTCTGAACTTTCTCTCACTGTCTCACACCCAATACCTAAGCCACCATGGGGAGGAAAAGAAAACCATGCTCTGTTGTCCTTGCAGTTCTGAACCGAAGGTCGTACTCAGGAGAGGAAGCCTGCAGGACTCTCAAGCACTCTTACCCAACACCACTGCAGAGAGGTCCACTTCTAGACGTCCGAGACAAACAGAAGCTTGAGTGGAATTGTGCCCGGACAACAAGAGAGGGCACGAGGCTGACTTTGGTACTGCTCAAGAACCCTAAGGGTGTCCCAGGAAGCAGTCCCTGGAAACAAATGCCAATCCTCTCTGTAGGAAAAGCACCCCAAATGCAGGTCTTCAAGAATCTCATAGATTAAGTTTTAGAAATTTAATTTTAAAATTAAATTTAACTTAAATTTAGTTTGAAATTTAATTTGAATTTAGAAATTTAAAGCACAATTTTAGAAACAATAACAAAAACAAATCACCAAATATGCAAGAAAAGTATTGAAAGAAATAAGAACAATTTAAGAAAACTCTACTGATTCCTATGCCTCCAGATATTAGGAGTGACACATAAAGAATATAAAATAACTTATAAATTCTTTTAAGAATAAAAAATGGAACTGAAAATTTTCTTCTTCTTCTTCTTTTTTTTAAATATCTGTCATAGGTTGTTTTTGCTCCCTCTCCCCCAAATTCCTTGATTTGTTGAAGTCCTGACCTCTGGCACCTCAGAACATGACCTTGTTTGGAAACAGTCATTATAGATGTAATTAGTGGACATGAGGTAATACTGGGGTAGCGTGTGCCTATAATGATAAATCTTATGTGTCAGCTTGACTGTGCCATAGAGGGCCCAGACATTTGATTAAGCATATTATAGTACACCTAAGAGGGTGTATCAGGGTGAGACTGACATTTCATTCGGTAGATTGGGCAAAGCAGGTTGCGGTTCTCAATGTGGATCTCAATGAGTGGGCCACCCAGAAAACCCCGTGGAGGGAGCTACCAGCAAATTAAATACAGGAGAAGGTAGGATTAGAATAAAGAACATAGTCCAAAGGAAATGCTAAAGAATGCTTAATAATGATAGGAGGAGACAGAAATTATAAAAGGGAGTCAGTAGACATTGAGGATATGGATTATCTCATGTAAGTCTAATATACTCAGCCTTTTCAAAGCAGAAATAACAGAAAACATGCAATATGTACAGCTATATTTTTAGATAAATGCTCAGGCTTTTATAAGGTGTGCCAAATAGGTTAAATGAAAGAAATCCAACCCTCGACCTGTTGTCAGGAGGCAGAGGAAGAACAAGAACAAAGAGACCAACTAAGGAATGGCAAGAGCAGAGACAAATCATTTAGTAGGAATGATACTGAGACCAACCTTTCACCAGAAAATTAAAAAGAACATGAAACACTGTCTTCAAAGAAGTAAGAAAATAGCTAGATGTATGAAATTAGATATTCAATAAAACACTGTCTGAATAATAAAGGCGTTTTAAAGTATACAAGCAAAAAAAGAAAACAAGAGTCTATCCTTAATAGAAGGTCTCTAAAGTATTTTTGAAGTATTTATTTTTGAAAAATGAAAGAACTACAAAAGAGTCAAAAGCAAAAATAGTAACACAAGAAGTTTGCAAGCGTGTCTAAACATAGACAATATCTAAATAAAAACCGCACAATAATAATATTTTCAATTTTATTATTTTTAAAATAAGTGCAAACAAAAATTTTCAAGAACTCTATCACATGGAAATCAGGATGAAAGTAATAAATTTTCTCTTGTTGAAAAAGTAAGATTAATCACCAAATGTAAAAATCCAATGGCAGTATTTGAAAGAACATAAATAAGTTGTACTAACTTAAAATTTAGGATGACAAAATAAGAACAATGAAAGCAATCAGAAAATAAATAAAATAAATCAGTTCAAAAGAAGGAAAAGGGGGTAGTTGAAGCTTAAGAAAAAAGAAGTATAGAAGTTATTAATAGAGTAGAAAAATAAAGTGAAAATAAATCCAAATGTTCTAAATAATATAAGTAGGCCAAACTCTTCACTTAAAATATTTTCAAATACTATTTAAAATATAACCAAGGCTACTTCCTATTTATAATAGATACAACCTACACATACTGAATGTTAAAACTTGGAAAAGTATGCCAGGCCAATAATAATTGGAATATGCCTGGCTTATTTTATAAATGTTATAGGAAACAGCTTTTAGATCCAAAGAATTGTTATCAATACAGATGGTTACATTTAATTCTAAACCTGCAAACTCCTAATAAGGTAGCCCCAAAACATAATATAAGAATTAAAATTAATAAATCCCAACATAATGAAAAATCTCAATATACATCTCTCAGTTATTTGCAATGTAAAGCAAACAAGCAGTGAATAAAGTTGGATAAAATTTGTTGTACAGTAAAGAAGCCTGTTCCAACTATTTGACACTAAACATCATTCTCGCTGGGCACAACAGTGCATACCTGTGATCCCAGTGACTCGGAAGTCGGAGGCATGAATACTGAAAGTTCAAGGCCAGCCTCAGCAATTTAGGAAATGTTGTCTCAAAATAAAATATAGAAAGGACTGGGGAAGTAGCTCAGTGGCAAAGCACCCCTGGGTTTAATTCCCAGTACTGAAAAACAATTCTCAATTACTTGTGGAATTAAACAAAGTAAAGCAAAGCTCACCACAGTATAAAAAATGCAGCAGATTCTGGGCCATAAATTCCAAGTACTTAATCTCATCCCAAGAGCTTGGAATATGGCGTGGCTCTGTGGACAGCCACATGGTGATAGCTTGATTGCATGGATCCCTCATTTAGCTTAGCTCTTCATGTTCTTGTCTTTTGAGAGTGCCTCTTACCCTGCCTCTGAACTGGCTGTGGGGCTTGCAGCAAACACAAGTGAGCAAAAGCTTAAGAAAGTGCATGCACACCTCTACATCTGTTCATTACAACCCCAGTCATGCTAGAGAACAAGCCTAGGGCAGTTGGCTGGAGGACTAGAAAGTGACTAGAAAAAACAAGACCAGCACAGATTAGCTCATAGCCTAGGTCTCCATATTCCAACCTGTTCAGCCAGCACTAGCAAAGGGCATGTGTAACCCACAGGAAGCACAAACAGGGGAACTGGATTAGCCAATACCAGGGGAACTGCCCTGCAACCCATGGGTGCATGAGCCTTCAGGAACTGTCAACCTTTAGCTCTCGAGTCTTCAGTGTTTAATATTATGAACAATGTGGGGTTATTGCCTTCCTGAGTGAGGAATGTCGTAATGAAAGGATTAACACATTCAAAATAACTCTCTTCCTTCAACAGGTTATGAGAGGTAGCTATACCTTAGGAGCTCAATTTTGACTATTAGAACTTGAGGCTGTATCTCATGTTGTCACATGTTGCATTCAAACTCCACCCATTGACTCAGATATAGAATATATCCCAAAGAACTGAACAATTGAAACAAGAAAAATATGTACACGTGCACTGGTCCATTGGCTAATAGGTATTGAGCACCACCCATGCACCATGCCCCTTTTCATTGGGCTCAGGGCCTTCTCATCATTGGGGGAGCTGATGACAGCAGTCCTATCTTTGGAGTTGCAAGAAGATTATGCACCAGCTTCTATGTAGCTGGTGTAATTTATTTAATAGGTGCACCTGCTCCTGCCAGCTGTGAGCCATTTGGCAAGGTGACCTGAGACTCTTCCCAACTGTTTGGTGACCCCTGAATGACATACTGGGAGGGAGAATGTCAAATGTAGGAGGGACAGTCCTGCTCCTTTGAAGTGGTGGTGGTTGCCATGGAAACCCTTCTGGATGGTGCATTGGGGGAAGGCTGCCTCCTGAGTTCAAAGAAAGAGTTTCTGTGGTAGGTGTTGGTTGGGGGAAGGGGCTTAACCATGACCCCGGTCTATGTGGGACATATTAATAAGAATAGGTACTACTGCGAGTGACATTCATAAGGAAGAGGACACAGCAGGATGTCCTAAAGAGAGCTCAGAAGTGCACATAAAACAAGAGTTAGGTTTACATCTGGGGGAAAAATGCAATTCTATTGAATTCACAGTAATTCAACAAATACTGTAGAATGTTTACTCTGTGCCAGGGCAGAACTGGACACCCAACACCAAATATTACGGAGACTTTACCCTGGAAGAGGAAACCACATAAAATCCCATGGGAAGAATTAAAATTAATAAATCCCAACATAGTGAAGGTGATACGAAAGCAGCAGGAAGACAGGAAAACCCTTCACACATGTGCAGGGGGTGTGTGGAGAGGGAGGAGTGGGCATCCCTCATTGACAGGTTCCTAGAAGCAGGACCACACAGCACCAATGATGTAACTGGTTTACAACGTGTGGATTTCAATTTCAGTATGCAGCACAGAGAATTTGGGGCAGATTATATATCAATGGAGATATTATAAGAGTTAAATCAGGTGCATGCTGCCTGGCTTATAATAATCGTTCCATGTGTGCTAGCTTTTACTATTCTTCTTATAGTCAGCATGGGCTAGTGGGCTAGGCCATTGGTCAAGAATTGTTTTCCTTAAAACAAGCAAACAAACAAACAAAAAAACCACCCCAATGAATTACCCTCATATGATTTTTTCTGCAAGCTCCTTTACTGTCTCCAGTTCACAGTGTGAGGCTAGTGAAGCAGTCCTAGCAGCAAACCAAGTCTGACTGTCCAGCTCCCTGCTTTAAAAATATATATATATATATTTGTTCGATTCAGTTATGTATGACAATAGAGTACCTTTTGACATATCCTGCCTGCATGGAGTATAACTTCCCATTCTTGTGGTTGTACATGTTGTGGAGTTACACTGGCCATGGTTCATCTGTGGACACAGGAAAGTATGTCCGCCTCATTCTACTTTCTTTCCTATTCCCACCCCTCCCTTTCCTTCATTCCCCTTGCTCTAATCAAATGGACTTCTATTCTCCCTGCCTTACTTGGTGTTAGCATCCATATATCAGGGAGAACATTTGGCCTTTGGTTTGGAGGTATTGGCTTATTTCACTTATCCATTTACCTGCAAATGCCATCATTCCATTCTGCTTTATGGCTTTTATTCCGTTGTGTATACATACCACATTGTCTTGATCCATTCATCTCTTTAACGGCACCTAGGTTGGCTCCACAACTTACATGTTGTGAATTGGTTCAGCTCCATTCTTAACAGAGTCTGTCCCAGAGCCATGACAATAACAATAAAAACAGAGAACAGTTTCATCAGGCACAGTGTGTGGCAGAGACTCTCCTACCTTCTTAGTCGCGTGTCCCCTGATTTTGATAGTGATGCAATGAGGAAGGTGAATCATCTCCATCTAGGAGATGAGGGACAAGAGGCAGCCAGGGGTCATCACTGCCCCTGTCTCTCAGTAAGAGGCAGAGCTGAACTGTCCCTGACAGCCTAGGTCTAGATTCGCTGAGCTTAATATGCATTTAGGGCAGAGGCTCTGCGGTGGAGCTTAGTGAACAGGAGAGAAGGCAGGCAGAGCTCTTAGGACCCAGACAGGTAGAGGAATGGAGGAAGGAGGACTGGGAAGAAGGAAAGGCTGAAGGGAACTTTGTGATACATAGATCTTGGATGATCTCAGGGGGGCCTGCAGATGGGACCAACCATCGGATTTTCCCAGGTTAAGACATGGGGGCTAGGATTTATTTCCTCCATTGCTGGAGCAATCATTTGGAACAGGTTGTCTCTGAAGAGGGAGGAGCTTCATAAGGAGCACCCTCAGGTGAGGGCAATTCCTAGGGAAGGCTTCTCTGCAGTCCACCTGCAGCCAGCATGCCCATCGGCTGGCCCTGCCCACAGATGCATGGTTTCTCCACTACCCTGTTCCTTAAACTTTCCCTTCAATCCACAAGAAACCTGTGACACTCCCAACTCCGACCTCACCCACTTTCTACCAAGTAGCTGCCTGGTGTCCCTAAGGGATGGCACCATGCTGGGTTTCAGCATTGATCCCTATAGTGGCAGTTGTGACACCTGCACACAGCGTCTCACAGGACCCTTGCAGCCCATGAGCCTTCTGTTCCACAGACATGCCCCCACGTGGCCAAACTCTCCCTTATAAAGCCTGCAGCTCCTGCCCACCTCCATGCAGTGCCTCCAGACATCCAGATGTGTTCTCCCAGGTCCTGCAGGCACAGGCCGGCTATGCCTTATGGCCCCTCTGGGTTGATCTCCACCTGGACAATGGACCCATCACTTTCACCAGGTGTGTGCACTGTGATTTGATTTTTGCTTTTGGGCTTATTCCAGAATTGGAAAGCTGTGCCCTGGGGGAGCTACATACTGTCTTCAAGATGAAGCATCTGCATGCCTTCAAGCAATAACAGAGCAGAAAGGGCTGAGTCTGTCTCAGGACAAGAGAGTTCATAGACATCCATGGTTTCAGCTTTCACTGTGTTGATCTAAATGTTACCACCCCGAATCTCAGAGTCCTTCTTCTTAGTGAGGACCCTGACTTTGACCTCACAGTTCTGCTGAAATTGAGAATATAGCCACTCTGAAGACAGTTACTCTTACAATGAACCCCTGGACCTCCCCACTTTCCTGTCCTTAAACTTAGAGAATAAGTGTCTATATAGGTTTCCAAGGAGGACATCTCACTTTCAGTGTTCAATTAGTGGCTAATGGGCTCAGGCTTTCATTGTCTCTAACTAGAGCTTCACATGCTTAATTGTTCATTTCCACACCCCCATCTCTCCAGCCCCTGAGATGTCCCACCTGCTGGTACATCCTCTTAGTGTTTTAGCGTTTCCTACCTCCATTCACACGGGTGGCAGTTATAGGAAAGATCCTGAATCTCAGGGGCTAGTCATACTCCCCCATCACTGCAATATGGTCTGCACTTCCTGCCCCAGATGATCCAGTTCCCAGTTCCATTTTGATCTGCTTCCTTGACTGACTCTGTGAGTGCCCCTGGTAGCTGGGTCTTCATGGAGGAAGTGTGGGTAAAGAGCTCCCCGGAGCACTGACATGAGGAAAGGAAGCAGAGATGGAACCAGGAGCCGTGGCTACAGACCAATGCTGATCATGAGGGCGTTGAGCAGCCAGGATGGGCTGTATTGTTGTCTGAATGTGAGGCAAGGACAAGGACTTCTGTATACTCCCCACAGCTGTCCACTAGTAGGGGTCACTGCTGGGAAAGGGACATGCCATCAGGTGCCACAGTTCCCCTGGGGAAAGTGTGGTTTCCAGGAAAGCACTCAGCCACACAAGGTGAGCAGGTGCCACCCACAGGAGCCACAGCCTCCTTCACACTCTGTTTTACACCTGGAGAGGTCTCAGGAGAGCCTCTAGGCAGTGCGCAGGCATCATCTGGGTGAGGAGTACGGAGGCGAGGACAGAGGATTGAGTTTCCCAGGAGAAAAAGGCCAGTCACCCAGGGCATTCCCACTGCACGTCACTTGGGGAGTCACCTCAATAACATGACCCTGGTCACGGCCAATCCCTTTTAATAAAACGTGTTTTCTATTTGCATAAAGTTGATGGCTTAGAGGACTGAGAGAAAGCCCATGTACTCCCACCAGCAGGCAGAGGCAGGGCAGTAACATCGAAAAGTGGAAAGAGGTCCTGGTATTAAGGACAGACGATGCCCCACGTGTCTCTGTAGCCCTTGAGGGAGAGAGCAAGAAGAAAGCACCCGCTGCGGCAGACCAAGAGGAGGTGTGGAGGGGCCACCTTGGGGTCAAAATCTCCTGCATGATGGAGAGCCTGTGTCAGTTGATCCAATTTGTCATCTGCCCTTTTTTCTGACAAAAAAAAAAGCCCAATGAATTGAAAAGCCCACATCCATCATGGCATGGGAGAGAGAGGCAATGCTGGTCAGGGAGGCTGACCGCCCCGCCCCCGGGAGTGCAAGCAGGGAGACAGGCTCAGCAGCAGAGCCACAGCCAGCATGGAACAGTGTGCACCAGGCAGGCGGGGTCTTCCGGACCCTTCCAACAGGCCAGCTCGGTGTTCTCAAACTGTAGAGAGACAGCTCTCTCAGCACTGATAACACAAAGCTGTGGTTCTCTGTCCCGGTAGACATCCCTGGTAGCAGGAGCCTCCCATGGGTCTGCCTCTGACCGGGCTGCACAGGTGACACTGGTGCCAAGAGGTGAGCACTGTCAGTGTCCCCACTTCACAGATGAAGCAGACCCCATGGAGAGCTGAAGGGACTGGTCCAAGACCACCTGGTGTGTTGGCAGAAGAGTCCAGATCAGATCTAGACAGGGAGGTGTATGGACTAAGGTGGGGGAACATCGAAGAAAAGTAAGAATGGAATCCACAGTGAAGTCAGCCTGGGAGTGGGCGGAGGAGGACAGTGAGGAGAGGTTTGGTGCTTTGGAAGAGAAATGTGGGCTGTCATTGAGTCCCTGGCATCCTACATCTTGACTGAGGGCTGCTGGATATTAGAGCTTCTCAACTGCAGCACTATTTATTGGCTTTGGGGCTGGACAGTCCTGCCGAGGGGGTTGTCCTGTGTGGTGCTGGATTGGAGCAGCAACTGTGACCTCTTCTTACGAGAGGTCAGTAGCACCCTTCCCCTCGGCTGCAAAAACCAAGAGTCTCAACTTGGCCCTAAGGTGCAAAATCCCCCTCATCTGACCACCCCTGGCTGGCTATGAAGTCCATGCCACAAGAACTGGTTGAACAGACATTCCTGCTGTGCACGTTTTTACACCTTTGCAACAGTTTTTATTAAAGTTAAGTTCAAACAAAAAAGAGACCAGCACCCGTACACTGCACGGAGGAGGAGTTAAATAGTGACTTGCTCCCTTCTTCCAGACGCGCATTTCCTATATCTGCATTCGGTCAGCCCTGCTGTAATCCAGGCTGACCTGGCTATGAAGCACCACAACTACAACATCCCAGCATCATTCTTTTGTGTATTTTTAAAACTGAAAGAAAATTTAAACATGCAGAACGGGACAGATATGATTCTGTAATTAACACTCTTGCACCTGTCATGTCAGGTTAGCAGCTGTTGACAACGTGACCTCATTTACTGCAGAACTTTTCATTAAAAAATAAATATTCCAGATATATTTTAATTGGAATTCCTCCCAAGCCTCTTCCCCTCCCTTTGTCCTCAGAGAAAATGGTTACCATGAAGTTGCTCTTGCATATCTTCTATAATTCTAGACTTCTGGAGCGTGTGTGTGTGTGAGAGAGAGAACAAACCAATAGTCCTTTGGCCCCAGCCATTTATTAAAGTCAGTCCAATGTTTCATTTGTATGATCTTGTTTCATGTTAATAAGAATCTTTTGAAATAGCCACTACTGTTTTCTCCATTGTTGCAGTAAAGCAAACTGAGGCACAAAGATGCAAAATAAATTTCCCAAAGCAACATAATCAAATTTTACATAAATGCTAAATTTTAAAAAAATGTTATCCAGCAGAATTCATAATTATCTATTTACCTGCTATTTCTGCAGGCAGATTTTGAATTCTTCAAGCCAGAAAATATGAGATGTCCCTTTGTCTCAAGTTCCTGGGGGCTACACAAATGCCACCTCATGAAGGAACACACATATGATTAACAATTGTGTGCATCAGGAAGTCACCAGGCCAGTGACGCTCGGCCATGTCCTCTTGTGTCATGTTCTACCTGGCTGGATGCTCTCTGGAAGCCGTCTCCTCTTCCCCCTGCTGAAGCACATGCTCCTTGCTCTGCACAATGAAACCAAGTGTGCTCCTTCCTTAAAATTCTCTTTGCAGGAAAAGCATCAGAGGAAGCTTTGAAGATTAGCTGCAAGTGGAGACTGAGCCAGGGGATATGTCAGGGACCCTGGAGTGGCACCAACCAGGCCAGGTGGGTATTATCTAAAAGGTTCCCTGGCCTGATTTAAGGTGGGCAAGAGAGACTGCAAGGAGCCTACGGAAATATTGAGGAATACCAATCAGGCCACATGGGCGACCATTACCTGGACAGCATGACACAACCAAGCTCATGATACATCTTCCTCTGAAGAAGGCATTAGCAGACATTCCTGTTAAGGAGGGATAGACAATATCTTTTATATTTTATTACACATAAAATCAAACGCTCCTGAAATTTAGACAACATCCACCTTATGAAGCCAAGAGCAGCCTCCAATGAGTTGGGGTGTGGAACAGGCAGCACAGTGCCCACTGTGAATGGCACACATGGCTGGCTCTCACAGGGTGGGCTTCCATCCCCTCCCTATCAGACCACAGCCATTGTGCACTGGACACTGGGCTCTCACATGTCCCTGCCAGCCTAGCTGCTCAGAGACCACACCTCCACCTTGCTTCAATCTCTACACAGCAGATTCCTACTACTTGGAAAGTCAATTTCAAAGTCTGTTTGAGCATCCCCCCACTCACCTGCACGCTGTCCTGTTTGGAAAGACTCACATATTTACCCTGTGGTTTGGGGGTAGCAGGGAAACCCAGCCCTATTTATGCACCACTCTGTTGATTATAATGAACTGTGGATTCAGATAAGCTTGCAAAATTTTAGCTACAGTGATTGGAAGTTTCCTCTCTGCTCTGTCTTCCTGACTCTGCTCTGTTCACAGCACATGTCACCTGACCCACTCACCTGCACTTGATGTTGTCCCCATCAGTCTAGAATCCAGCTGTCATCAGGGCAGATCCTCCGTTTCCTTGGTCAGCACCTGGATCCAGGTCCAGCACACAGTGGGCACTTTAGAGAGTCCTACAACTAAAAGCAGAGAGAAGCTCCTACTGGCCTCACCCTGGCCTCAGAAGCCTTAGAAACCTGACCGTGGCCACTTCTGGATGCTGATGAGAGCACATGCAGGCAGGAAGTAGCCAATGTACAGACCTTGGATGTTCCAGAGTTCAAACTTGTGAGAGATGACATGCTCAGTGTCATAGAGCTGGGTCAGCGATGCCATCAGGCATGGCTGGGCACAGTGGGACTTGATCTTCTACACGTGCCTTTCCTATAAGTCACATAGCCTTCACAACTAGCCTAGCAGGGGTTTACAGGAAAGGACTCAAATGTGTTTCCTGGTCACATTCTAGTCACATTCACATTCTGTGTTCTAGTGCACAGAATACAGAAGGTAGGTACATCAAGAATGAATGGAGAAACAAAACAACGGGACAAGTCTATTCAAAAACAGACTAAATGGAGGTAAAAGGAAAAATCCTGAGAACTACAGAGTGGATCAGACAAGGAATTGCTCCAACCTGATATCCAGACACCAAGAGGGGCAAAGATAAATGAGAGTGGAAATTCAGGACAGCTCTGCCGGCTGCCTGCTCAGGATCACGGCCCTCTGCTGCCCCCCAGTGGCTTGCATGCTAGGGAGCATCCCAATACCACAGAGCTGAGCTCAATCTCCACCATAATTACTGACAGTAACCAGGAGCCCCAGGTTTAACCAGTGTGGTTCCATCAGACACTTTTGCCCAGAAGTGAGGGCATACTGAATCAGCTTGGAGAGGTGGTAGGAGGCCCCTTGCACATATGGACCCTGGTCTACATGAGCTTATGCAGGTTGTCAGCATGCAGATGTGCAAGCAATGAAGACACTTCCCCTGAGCTTGAGCAAAAAACAGCTGCAAATAGAAAGGATCGATTTGATTGTTTGCACTAGTGATTTTCAGAACTTGAATCTTGCTCTGCGGTGCAGGGTATGGATGGTAAACTCATCACACACTCGGTGTTTGATCTTAGGGTGATAAGTACTTGACAGTGAAGAGTTAGTGGGTGGATGGAACTGTCCACCGAAGGTCTTATTTGCAAATTGCCTTAAATTATTATAAATATTTGAGTGAACTTTTTACTTTCTATAAACAAGCCATACTTATAACAAGAAACCTGAATCTCAATCTGTAATAAATACAGCACACAACTGAAAGTTTCCTTTCTGGTATTAAGTAGATTTATTTTTGTTCCAGTGTTTATTTTCCATTGAATGTGACATTTCGCACGTGTCCTGAGAGTACCTCAGAGTGCATGATATTGGATACCTCATTAAAGAACCCATCATAAGTGTTGGTGACGCATGGCTGAGTGAGTCATGAGATGTGGCACCTTCAAGAGACATGGGAGAACTTTATTCCCACTTCTCTTTTAATTGCTAGAATGGGAAATTTTTTCAATGAGCAGAAGCTAGATATTAAAAAAGAAATGTACATCACCGAGGCTTTTCCAATATCGCACTTGGTTTTCTTTCAACTCAACTCTACCTGAACTGAAGAGGAAGAATGGACCTATTGCTTTGTACTGAGTTTTGTATCAGGACAGGAGCATCTGATCGCTCACCAACCACCTGTGTGACACAGTGGGGCGACTGTTCAGTTATCTCCTGCTGTGCTGTGGGACAACAATAGGTCCCATTTGTGGACTGTGCTGAATTCTTATACCAGAGTTAATTTCTATTAATGAACCTCTGCTTATAGCAAGGAAGCTAAATCTCCGTCTTCTGTCATCAACAGCTGAAGTCTCCTTTCTGTCATCAAGAAGAAGTATACCTACTACCCCTAAACTTATTGGCTGACACAACATTGCTTTTCTATCACCATTGCACCTTGACTGGGCTTGACTGGAGGATCCTCACAGGGACTCTCATGTGGCGACAGAGAGACGGAAGCCATGCAGAGTCCTCTGAAGATCTAAATTGGACTGATGCCCAGGGAGAATTCATTTCCATGTTGGTTCTTGTGGATGGCAGCTGTAGCATCAGATCCCTATGCAAGGCATTTTCAAGCAACTGGGGCTTCTTACAGCATGATGTCTGGGTCCAGGAAGAACGTGGCCCAGCAGAGAGCATTCCATGAGGAAGGGGGTGCAAGATGCTAGGCCTCTTAAGGGGGTCCACTGGGACTGGTCTACTGCTGCTCTCCTGAGTTTTGTTGGCCAAAACAACCCTCCGGCTAGTTCAGACTCCATGGGACAGCACATGGACATCATGTTGTGACAGCACAGGGTGGGACATGCTGCTGGCACCATGGGGAGAAAACACCACCGTCCTCTACCACTCACGTGTCTTCCACATGCAAACTGTGCTTGCTGCTTCTCCAAGGAATCCGGGTCCCGGGTAGTCCCATTACCCTGAAGTCCAGGGCCTCATCAGTACCAGCTGATTCACAAGTCACCAGGGGAGAGTATTAAATCAACTTGGGGAGCACAGCTTCTCTACATCTGAAGAATTGAGAAGCAGAGGAGTAAGTCATCTAACACTCAGGGGGTGGGAGAAGGCCTTCGCCGTACGTCCTGGTGAAGAGGATATGCACTGGGAGGTGGCAGTCACTGGTCCTTGGCAGTTCTGAAATCTAGCTGGACACCTGTTGTCAGGGGTTTGATGGGAGACTAGACCCAGTGCCCAGGTTGCTCTATGGGCCTTGGCTCCACTCTCTGAGCCACCCATGCCTCCTCCACAAGAAACAGCCTTCAACTCAGCTGAGCACTTTTTCCAGCCTCTTGCCTGTCAGATGATGTCCAAGGCCTAGAAGCTTCTTTCCATTCTGGGTCACTTCTGTGAATTGGTCATCTCAAGAGAGTTTATGATGGCATAATGAGGATATGTCTCATGAACATTTGTGTGTTCACAGTGAATTTATTCTAGTTCAATCTGTTAGAAAGAGTCCATCCACACAAATATTCCCGTTAGACTCCTCTTCCTGCCTGGGTCTTAAAATTAGCGTGCTATAAAAAATAACTTTAAATTATTAGAAGGATGTATTTTTGGCTGAGGGTCCTGTGAATAATTTCTGTACTTTCTTTTAATGCTGACAAGGATTTTGTAGTCAAACACTTGAGAGGATCTCTACTAGCGGCCGTTTCTGTCTTTGTAGTATTTTGTGCTCTGCAAAGAGCTAGTTAAGAAAACAGTTTTATTTTTGAATTTGACATGTCCTGGGACCTTTAGGTTCCTTCTAAATGCTGTTTGAAAACTGAACAGCTCTTTTTAACTCCTGTTTACCTGTGCCTTATGTGTGACTCAGAGACTTGATGCTTCCTGTCTCCTGGTCTTTCAGCTGAACAATCCATCACTGTCCCTATGGTGTGTGCTTCATGATGGCATGAGCAGAGTGTTCCTCCACCTTCCAGGACCCAATACTGTGCTTTCCCAGCCACTACTGCAATCATCTCACTGCCTTCCAGGCCACACTAGTGGCCAGTCTGCAGACCTTCCACCCAGTCCTGAATCCACATCTGCCTGTTTGAAGTTCCTGTTGCCCCAGGATCTCCTTTCACCTTCAGTGCCATCAACTATCGTTGTGTACAAAGCACCCCAAACCTAGTGGCTTAAAATCATGATTTTTGTCTTTCTCATGATCAGGTAGGCCACCTGAGCTCTGGCAAATTTGGTTTGCATTGGGCCTTTCATGCCTTGTTGCTTATATACTAGCTGGAGTCTTCTGATGGCTTCGTGGTTGAACCTGGAATGTCATTTGTTCTGTGCTGGCAGTTGTCACCGGCTGCTGGCTTCAACTAAGCAAGGTCTGCTGAATGGTCAGCTTGGATGCGCTGGAGCTTCTGGCTATAGAAAGGCTGGGTTCTGAGCTGGAATTTCCTAAGAACAAATGTTCCAAGAGGCAGGGTGTGGATACTGCCAGTCTAATTAAGGACTGTCTGGGACTCTCTGAGTGTGACTTCCGCTGTGTACCACTGGTCAAAGAAAGCACAGAAACCGCATGATGGGCTTCATCTCTGGATCAGTGGTTAAAAAATCAAACTGAAAAAACGGTGCAGAGTGGGAGACACTGTGTAGCCAACGCAGGAGAATTTGATGTGCCACAGAAGCACCATTCATCGAATTTGATGCATTAAAAAACAGAAAAGTTTTGCATTACTTATTTGAAGGCATTGTTCCAGTGATTATCATCTACTCATCCTCAGTATTTTTTTCCCATTTTCCAATGATCCTAATGAATCACATCTATCATATGAAAGTATTCTCTCATCTGCCCTGTCTCGAAGTAGAAACCCTCAGTGCTGTTCTTATCAACCTGCAACTCACCCCATCTCTTCTGCTTTGCAGTAAGATGTTATTTCCTCTCATACTTTCCTAATCTACTCCAATCAGCCTTTTCCCCTTCTATACCAACCTGTTCTTCTCACTGTTCCCAGTGATTTCCACTTTGTTAAACCCATTGGCTAAGGGCTCAGTCTTCGCATTAGTTGCCCTCTCAGCAATATCTGGCCCTTTAAAACACTGCATGCATTTAATTTCCCCAACATCACACTTCCCTGGCTTACCTTCTACCTCCCTGGACACTCTATTTTTACACCCTGGGCTTCCTCTTATTTCATAATCTTAAAGTATTGGAGTATCACATCTCCCAGTGTTCTTATCCATTTGAATTTAAAATTATATTATTACTCCTAATGTCATTATCATGGATTTGGGTATTTTAAATGCTGGTCATTTTAGACCTTGCCCTGAATCATACAGTGATCATACATCCACTGGCCATTCAGCATCTCCAACCATGTCTAAGAGGGCAGAGGTTAAATAACAACTGTAACGTCAATTGTGTCAATTGTAAGTGTCCTCTTCCTGGCATTACAATCTGATGTCCTAGTATTAGCAGGCAATCAACTGCCCCTTGGATCATAATCCCACCCCCTGGCCATGATAGGATGGGCACCTGGACCCACAGTCCCACCAGTACTGTGTGTCTGGGTGATGGCACATCTCCTAGAAAGAATACGGAGGGCTCCATCCGTCACAAAGGACAGCTTGACTGGGCAGCCACACATGGCGTTCTCCAAGCTATATCACCCAGTTTATGCAAAATATGAAGGGCAGGATTTCAATGACAACTCCAAGCAACAAGGAACAGCTGTGATAATTATGATGAATTAAGTCATTTCCCTGTGCTTTGGATTTTTATTTGTAAAATGGGGGAATAATAGTAACCACTTCACAGGATTAGAAGAGACACTAGACAATCAGTGTTAACTTTTTCTCATTAGCCATAAACCTGGGAAAAGTATCATAATCTTACAGAGTCTTAGAACACCCCACCTCCCCCCACCAAAAAAAAAAAAAGAGTTAAATGCTATCAGCTTTACAGAATTACAATGAGGGTATAAGATATACTAGAAAAAAAATGGAACACAATAGGTCATTGGTAAATCATATAAAATAATTACTATAATGATTACTACATTATTATTGGGAGAAACAAAGAACCAAATTACTGAGCTCATGAAATAATGCCTTTATTGTTTTGAAACTAAGTTTATACCTATAAGAATATTGGCTATAAGTCAACTCTGCCACAGACGGGTTCCCATTTTCTCACTGCTCAAACTCTTATTAGTGTTTTTCAAATCCCCATTTGCCATAGAATAGTGGAAGAAGCACACTTCTAGCCTGGATAGCTCAGCAACTTCCCAGGACACAGGAAAATGAGACCCCTGTCCATGGGGCCCTTGTCAAATCTTGGCAAAGGCACATTAGAGATTTTCAGGTCCTTGTAATGAAGTCCATAGTGAAGGAGTCATGATTTTCCCCCATGTAAATGATGCTCTTCAAATCCCACCACTGGAGAGTCGGTAAAACTTGAGGACCCAAGAGAACTTGTGGCAGGTGTGGAAATTCAGGCAGCTATAAATTATCACTGAATTTGGCAGCAAACAGAGCAGTATTTCTGGATAAATCTTTTATGCCTGTCATAAGAATTGGCATGCAGTTCTGTACTGCAATGCAAGTCATAAATACAGTAATTTATGGTTTGTTTCTACTCAGTAATGTGCAATGTCATACTAAACTTGGGAACAAGTACAATTAGAAGTACAATCAGTTGTGACATTTTTTGAAATATTTCTATTTAATTATTTCTTTCGCTGCAGACTGACATTAATAGCTTTTTAGAGATGAGAAATCATAATAATTACTCCAGAGAAAATGACAAAGATAAATGTTATTCACATAAAAAGGCAGCATTGATCAAGAGACAGATGGGTGTTGGCTTTATGAAAAGGAAGATTAAAGTCCTGAGGGTTGATGAGGTCCACCTGTCAGCGTGAGCTAAAGCACAAACCACGGGTGGCACTGATGTCTGTGTTCCTTGTTCTCACGGGGGACTGGCCTCCCCTGGGCACAGGGGCTCCAGTCTGCACTGTGGAGAGGTTGAGACTCTGGGGCTTGGGATGTCTGGGGATGAATCTTGAATCACCAGCTCCTAACAATGTGTCTTAGGGCAGGGTTTACTACCTGTGTCCTGGGAATAACAGTATTGAAGATTTGGGTGTTGTTTTCAAGATTTATTAATATAATATAAATAGGCAGAAAAGGATCATATTTTTTTAAAAATGGGCCCTAGTATCAAACTACCTAGATTTGAATTAATTTCTACCACATGTTGGCTTTGTGCACTGAGAACAGATAAGAATAATAACTAAAAGCAAAACAAGTGATATAGGACCTATTTTATTATGTTAATCTATAATTATATTGTAATAAGATATTGTAACTATTTATTGCATTTTAATAATGCAATTATAATCACATAATAATTAATTATATAACATTTTAATACTATTGCATATATAATAACATTTTATATGTGTGTACATGCATGTATATAAGTAATATAATTATATATAGATATTATACTTGCATATATACATACATATATAATCATTTATATAATTATTTAGCCTCCTCATTTGAATAGAAATAATAACACTGATACCTACTTTGGCTGCTGTTGCTACATAGGCACAGTCTTGAGAAATGTTTGTCATACATTCCTCAGTGGGTGGCAGGCACTGAGGAGGAGCAGGCAGGTGGGAGCCGTGCTCATGGACACGGAAACACCTGTGTCCCCTACACCATGCCTTCTTCATAGCTTAGGGCAGGATGAGCTGGGTGTCTCCCTGGTTCTTCTCCTCTCCCTGATCATGTGAGGAGTCCATCTCTTCCCTGACCCCATTAGACCTACAGGTTCTGGGACTGATCCAAAATCAGATTTTGGATGAGTTCTGATGTCTAGTACTAATCATCCTCCATAATTTTTTTTAAAAGGCATCAGTTAATTAAATTGCAGGTGTTTTAGGAGGGATGAGCAACACATTAGTCAGAACCATTTGCTTGCAGGAAGCAGAAGTGGTTTGGAGCGTGGTGTGAGAGACGCTGGAGAGCTGATCACAAGCGCAGCTGGGTAACCGACCACGCAGGGCTTTGCTCTGCCTCCTGAGGACTGGGAGGGAAGCTCCTGCCTCTTGGGTTCAGGTTACAGCTGGACTTGTCTTCCTCTTGCTCACTACCCCTCCAGGTGCTCCTGCTGCTTTTAAACGCTCCCTAAGTTTGCATGAAGGCACTTAGTGATGGGGGATGAGGATCAAAGGGGAGGGTGTTCTCATTTCCGTGGCACCATCCTGAGCTGGCCTCTGCTCTCTGGGCTGGGCTGCTTAGCACCACGGATGTGCTCTCATGTGCTACACAGTTATTGGAACCCTAAAGTTGAAGGTGTCTTGCCAAGTCCCTTGACTTGGGTGAATGCATTCTCTTTTGTGGGGACTGACCACTCCTCAACCCTGAGAAACCTCATGGTCAACATCAGCTCCTGCTCTGATGACTCCATTTCTCCACCCTGTTGTCTGGGAGCTAAGCCATCCCCATGGTGGCCTCTGTGTGCTGGTGGCCTACAGCTCTTTGCCTGAGGAATCTCCTGAGGCAAAGTCTGATCCCAACATACTAGTGACCTTCCCACACACCGTCATCAATGCAGCATGTCAGCCTGCTCATGTCCGTCATATCTGCCAGCTAAGAGCCAAGCATGACTGGCTCCCTCCCTGGAGCACATTCTGAGCTTGCTTCTGGTCCTGATGAAGCCCCTGCTACCTGGCCTAAGGTAGGAAGCAAGGGCCACACCCTCCTCCTGGGGAGGAGAAGGAGCTAAGACTCCGGGGAAGCTAAGAATCCTTGGAAGATGCCCTTTCTGACCTTGATATCTTGACCCCATGACTCATGGTTTGGGGAACCAGTTTGAATTTAATCACTGTTCATTCTCCAGGGTCCACGGCTCCCCATTTCTTCAGTTATCTTACGTGGTGCCCTCATGTCAGAGGCTCAACATGAAAGAAAACTTCATTTTTAGCATCCACTTAAAGATAAAGGTGGTCTCTTTGTGGCAGCTTGGTCACTACAAACTAGACAGCTCTCTTTTCTTCTTGGGCCTGGTCTGCCTGTGTCTCTGCTTTATTCCTGCCTCCCTGATGACTAGCCAGAACTCTCTGACACTTCCTCTGAAGTTTGTAGGTTTTTACTGCAGCTGTACACCATGGTCCACTTGAACTTCCACACAAGTGAGTTCCACAGAAGAAAACACAGAAGGACACAGCTCAGGCCAGTAGCCATCTGTCACTCATCCCCTGACAGCTGGCACCTACCAGCAGATTGGGGAAATTCCAAGATGAAGAGTCGGGCAGGAGGCTCCTGGCCCATGGGTTATATATTCGTCCCCAAAACCTCTTCCTGGAGCTTAGTTAAGACAAACCTTCTCGGAAGATGTTACAGTTCGATTTTTTGCCCCCAAACATGAGAAATGAATCCATGAAAAGAGACTGGCATGGTGGGGGTCTTTCTAGAGGGGATTTAATAGGAATGAAAGTAAACCTGTGTGGATGTCATGTGTGCCTAATAAGGAAAAATGACATTCTCAGGTCTGAACAGTTCACTGAGTGTTAAAATGCTAGTTCCTTTCTGTGAATGTTGGTTTCTTTGCTGCAAAGCTACTTGAAGAAATCGACATTACTCCCTCCATGAACACCTCTGAGCACCACCCAGGTCCCAGCCCCCTGATGGGTGGCAGGGAAACACTTGTGCATGCACAAGCTTTGCTTATGAAGTGGGGGAGGTGGAGACTGGACAGACGTTTGGCTAATTTAAGGAGATGGGTGATGAGGCGACAGCTGCTTGTGTTCTAATAACAAGAGAAGCTTTTCAAAAGCAGTAGCCTTTGAGCAGGGATGAGAAGGGGGTGGGAAAAGCCCCAAGGAGGGCTCTGGGGAAGGCAAGCAGGCACAGGGGGTGGAAGCCTGGGGCTCAGCTGGCATAGTGGAGGTGTCCATGGGAAGGAGACAGCCTGTGAGCGGACAGGGCTGAGGGGGCTTGGAAGGAGAGAATTCCAGGGAGAAGTGCAGTGGCACCAGTGTCCTTTTCCTAACAAGTAGCACCAGGAGAAACTGGTGGTCCACCCTGAATCAGTCCAGTGCAAAGAGGCCACGGGCAGGGCAGCATGGGTGTGAAATTAACCCCAAACCCACCCTCAGCCTCCAAGTAAGCCTAAGCCTGTTTCTAGTCACTTAATCTCTATTAAACGTGCCAGAGCCCTTATTGATTTTTCTGTTTAAAGAAATTAGAAAAAAGAAAAACCCAGAAGCTTAATTAGGCTCACTGTCCTGATCTCACGTCTCTAATGCTTTCCCTCTGCATGCCCAGTGTGGAGGCCCTGACAGAGCTGGTGCCTGGGAATGGCCATGTCTGCAGGTGACACCTTGGGAAATAAGGAGACTTTAGAGAGAAAAGCAGCAGAGAGCAGGCAGGTGGGCACGGTGACTTGAGAGCAAGGCTGGGCCCTTCACTCCTGCACACACGCTCCCTGTGTGGGTGAGGGTGATTCCATCTCAGAAGCAAGGGAGGCCTGTTGGGTCTGGGGAGAAAGAGACCCTGGCCTGTGCAGCCCTTTGCCACTGTCGCCTCTGAGAAACGGGTGCATGACTATGGCAAATAGGAAGCCAATGAGGGACATCCATCACGGAGTCCCATAGCCACCCTTCCATTGGGTTGAAACAATTACAAGAAATTATTAATAAAGGTCCTTCTTCCCCTACCTCCAACCTAGAAGCAGGAAGAACAGTCCTTCAGGTGGCTCTTAATCCACTGAGCAGGATTCCAAACCCAAACACAGGACTCAAGCTGGACAGGACCAAGAGGAGGCCTCAGTCCTTTGTTGATATGAGTGGAAAGGAGGATGCTTCCGGGAGTCATCAGGAGGGAGGGCTTAGAGGAGTGGAATCTCAGCCCTTTGAGAGGCTGTGGGCAGTTCAGAGGTGTTCCCATACTTGATCAACAGGTAACACGTGCCAGCAAGTGCTCTCTGGATCCCCAGCCTCACTGTCAGGCCCAAGTCCTACTAGTTATTTCCTCCAAAAACATTAATGATAATAATAATGATGATGATGATGATGCTCTGGTATTCTTCTTTCCCCCAGCTGCAGGAGAGCTTTGTCATTCAGTCCGTGGATTGGCTGCATGTGCTTCCTTCCTGATAACAGCAAGCTTTCTCTTGATGCGCTCCGGGGATAGAAAGCGCTAACCCAGATTTGAATCCACCTGGAGACTCACTGCTCCCTCCCCTCCCAAGGAGAGAACACAGCTCCATGAGGCAGTCTGGTCCTGCACAATGCAGTGCATTAGGGAGGCCAGGAATATCAAGATCCAACGTGCAGCAGGGTTACAGCCAAGAGCCAGGGTTACGGGGAAGAACTTAACTCCATCTATGAGGAGGTTAGCCGGGAACAATCTAATCCTGAGACGTGGGAACATGAGGAGGAGCACAGCTCCTTGCTACACACATGGGTGTGCATGTGTCCCAGAGCATGTGAACTCCAAAAGCAACTCAGGAAGCAGTCCTGCTCCCTAGCACTCCTGGGGTGGGTCCAAAGGGCTTCAAAATAGTGGGCTTTGAATTCTGAAAGACACAGGAGGGAACAGCCATTTCAGTTGTGGGATAAATAAATAAGAACCAAACAGAAATGTCGGAACTGAGAAGTAAAGCCATGGAAATAAGTTGGTACAGTTATTTCCATAGTAAGCATAATTAGCATATTTAATTTCATTAAAGAAAATTGAATGAGTTCAAAATATTATGTTTGTTCACACACATATAGCCAGTATATTTTATACAATTATATATATATATATATACTGTATATATATATATTATATATATATATACTGTATAATATAGAATACAATATAGCATCTATGAAGTGTTTTAGATATGTTAGAGGGTATGGTGTTATATATGGTATGACTCTATAGTGCTACAGATGGTACATGTCTAAATTACACTTACACTATCTGCTAACACATATCATATGCAGCATGTTATATCTAGTTGCACATATAATTCAGGGAGACCTCTGTAGGTCTATCTATGTAGAGTAGAATGTGTGAAGATGCGTAGATGCTACACATCTATAATGGAAAGGATGGAAGCATGAAAGGGAATTAAGAGCACAGGGAGAAGAGTTTGAGCCTCAAAATATATCTAAATGCATGGTATGATGGGAGAAAAGAGTAAGAATGTGGGGGGAATTATTAAAATCACAAGTGCTGGCACTATCTTGAGGACTGAGGCGTGTGTTTTGTCGATGCTTATGAACCTGCCTCCCTGTAGCACTGATCCTGGCAGCAGATCCCATGCCTTTTCCCACCCACCTCCCTAACTTTGTCCCTCCAGGCATCCCCCCTCAATATGTGGCTGTGCTGACCCTGGGCAGGTGGATGCAGTGGAGTCTCATCCAGACCCTGGGTAAAACTCAGCAGGATGTGCAGGTGGTGAATGGGCAGAACTCCTTCTCTGGACCTTCACTAGGTCCATCCTCAAGGCCTCCCCGAGAGCACAGCCTGTCTGTGGGTGAGAAGTGATCCACAGCCCAGTGGATTCTGTTCCTTTCTTCCTCTTCCCTCTGTTAATCCTGGGGCCTGAGGGTGAAGCTCAGTGGTAGAATGCTTGCCCAGTTGTGCAAGGCCCTAGTACCACAAAAAAAAAAAAAAGTGAAGAAAAAAAAACTCTCCCTTAGTTATTCTTTTGCCAAAGAGAGTTGTTACGCTATAACTCCACAGTACCAAGGAAACTCTTGTGTAGGATGTAAAATTTGTCCAAAGCAATTTTCTGGATTCATTACTAATCAGAGATGACTTCTAGCACTAGTGGGCATGGAACTGCAGTAACTTCTTCTACTCTCTTAACTGCCCATCTTTTAATTTGGAGCCAAGACATTTTAGGGAAAGAGGCAGACCTTGAAGTAGGGGTTCTGTAGCTTGGTAATTCCATAAAGGGGGAATTCCAAGGACCAAGCTGTTCACAAAGGCATGACTACAAATTTACTGAAAATGACTTCCTCAGCATCCAGTATCTTCAAAGTAGGAACAACTTCACATGAACTTGGTAAAAAAAAAATATATATATATATATATATATATATATATATATATCTTTAATTTTTTTTCTCTTGGCTGGGATCCTGGATGCTCAGAGACATTAACTTTTATTGTTGTTATTTTTGTTTGTTTTCTTGACTCTTTTTTTTTGTTTGTTTGCTTTAACCTGGAAAAATAATATATTTAAGTATCTCATGAGTATTTCAATACTGCTTCCAAATATGGATCCATGACATTTTTCTAAATGTTAAATTTCTGATTTGGAAAATTTGCCCAAACGAAAGCTTATTTGTGAATGAAGGCATGATGGCCAAAACACTAACCCTAACCCGAACTTTTATTGCTGCGAAAATAAGAAGCTTAAATAACCTTAATTTATCATTGCAGAACCTAACGGCAACTCAAAAGGTGTAAAAATGAGAGTAATGCCTCACAGCACAGCCCAGGCCAGTCACCCTGTGATCCAAAAGGGTGCTGCAGCAAAGGGCAGGTTCCCAGAGACAGTGGGAAGTCACCACTGCCTCTGAACATGGACCACCCCCTTTCTATGCTTTAAATAAAACTGAAGAAGAAGACTTGGTGACTGTGGTGTCTAAGGACTTGCCACTTCCCACCACAGTCTGCTTTGCTCTGTGTGCCTTCCTCTGTCCATTTATTCTTGTGGGATTTCCTGAGCCTAGGCCTCTGCAGGACCTTCAATCCTCACTCACACCTTCTTTTGCCTCAGGACATGACAGAAGCACTAGTTAAGATTGAGTCAGCAGCAGATGCCAGAGGTGTGGTGAGTCCTCCTCCAGCCATCCAGCTCTGGCAACAGCCAGAGCAGAAGAATCACCCTGCAGATCCCAACCAAAACGCCAACCCACAGCCTCAGCTACAAGTGGGTTGGCGGTTTGGTGGTGTCAAGTGGTCATGACTGGGCATCTACAATACAGTAGTAATATCAATTACTGCATAGAGCCCACTGCACACTTTATCACATTTACTAAGTTCAAAAATCCTACCGTACAAGTGTGTCATCCCCGTGTAGTAGAGGAAGAAACTATCACAAAGGAAGTCAGCTGATTGAAACTCTGCATTTCATGCCATATGAACCATCTGGAAACTCAAACCCACGGACTCCATTTCACAGAGATAACAATTTAAAATCTGTACCTTCTTAAAGAATTTTCACTAAGTTCCTTCCAGAATTTTGTGAGATTGATAAGTCCAAACCTGATAACCATAAAGAGTCTGGGGCTGCTTAAATACAGCCAAGGAATTGAGACTGGATTCAAGGGCTGGGTGCCCTTCAGCATTAGCGAGTATTGTCTAACCCTGGAATCCAGTAGAGTAAACAGTGACCATCAGAGTCCTGCACCAACCTCCAGCCTTCTTTATGGTCTCTGAATGGGAGCAACCCTCATTCACAATGTGTAATGAGGTTGTGACCACCTGACAGCAGGCAGCAGCCCCAGGGTGCTTGGGTTCAATGCGTCTTCATTCAGGGCATTTAGAAAACCCAGGAGGCCCCCTTCCACTTGGCGGTCCACATTCCTGTCAAGCTGGCTTTTCTCTCCAGCATCTCCTAGCCTCGCTCTTGGTGGCTTTTCCTGACTCTCTTCATCAGGGTCCAGAGCTTCCAAACTCTCAACAGAAATTCACCTTTGAGATTCAGAAATGAGGAGTCAGAATCCTGGGACATTCATAAGTTATTCTTCAAAAATCTCTAAGATGCTTAATAAACCTTATTCACTATTACTGATGTCTAGAAAACAGTGCTTCATAGATACCTTGAATTTAGTAGCATGTAAAAAAAGATGTATCCTATCACAAATATTAAACACCAGAAAACATTGCTGAACATGGTCAGGCATTTTCTGAATAAATAAGACTTTTGGAGAGAAAAATGGCACCACAAAGAATTGTGTCAAAATTGCCAACTTAAAGACTGGTTTCACTTGCAAAGATCTTTGTTTCCTGGAATACCACATATTGTATGTGCATAACGCCTGCTGTGCATATGAGCTTACTCATATTCATTTTACTTGCAAGGTTTACTTTTCAGGGTCACACACCCGCTTTCACAATATGGAAGCAGCAGTGACAAGCTGCACCAAGTCCCCAGACTGTGCCCATTTCTCTTTCCTATGCAGCTGTCAGTGTAAACTGGATGGAGAGTGGACCTTGACCGTTGATTAGAAGTGTTTCTTTCTTCCCATTTTGACTTGATGACATTGTACTACTTCAAATATCCAAAGTCTGCAGGTTGGTGATTAAACTTTAAATCTCATAAGAGAATGATCATTTTTTTTTTTCTTGTCTAATTTCTTGACTGCTTTCATTTGGAATTTAGGATTCCGGGAACTAAGTAAACTTGCTGAGAATTTTAAGGAAGGGATTTGGTATGAATTCCAAAACAGACTCTACACATGGGAGCCTGCTTCTCATGGCCTATTCTCCTTGAGTTAATCCGTTAATTGATCTTGCTATTAACACTCCTCTGACAGCTATTTTGAAGTCATCCCACCTACCCTCACTGCCATGGCGTCCACAGAGCTGGAGGGCTGATGAGGGCGGCCCTTATTGGGAGCCAGGAGGAACCTGGCTGCCACAGTGTCCTCCCCATGTAATAATGGTGACTACACCTTTACAACCTTGTAGGCATATGGATCTACCTCAGATTCAGAAATGTCTTCATTGTCAAAACAGGCACACTGACTTATACCTATTTCTTAGAATTCTGTAAATATTTGGTCTCTAAGAAAATGGATCAAAAATTAATTTTAGATGCATAAAGACACAGGTGAAGTGCATACCTAGACCTTTGCATAAAATCGATTTTGTTAAATCCAGCGTACCTGCTTCTCTGAGACATTCTTGTGGGCAAATCTTTATTAATGTGGAAGCCAATTCCTGCGAGGGTCTTGTACAGACCCCCCTATGAAAACTGTTGTTCTGCCAACAACAGGAGCCTGTATATCTAGGGAAGCGACCTGTTGGTGCTAGTGAGAACACAGAGCTTAGAGCTTGTTTAATTAACATTCCTTCTATTGCAAGTGGAAAATTGTCCCATCAGCTGGGGGAAAGTAGTATCCTGTCCCCACTGGCCATGCAAAGAGTGTCTATCCCAGACGTTCAGGCTGGTGGTCCCCAGGCTGACTCCGGTATGTGGATGTTTTTTATATGGACTCTCAAAACTCAAAAAAAAATGTTTTCTTGAGCCAAAGTGTTCCAAAAATCTAAAAGGATTATAGAAAATATGGTTTATTTGTCTGGTTTCCATAGAAAGCATCATGTGACATCTGGGGGCCAAAGCCAACATTGCTATTTAAACATGCTAGACAGTAGTAGCTCATCACCTGCCTTCTTAAGACGGGCTGTCAGAGGCCGGGGTGTAGCTCAGTGGAAGAGCATGTGCAAGGCCCTGGTTCAACCCCCAGCATCAAGTACCAGAACAAACCAGGGAGACGGGCTACGCATGGGCTTGCTCCCCACAGCACATCCCATCTGTCAATTTATCATCGACTTACACAGTTCTTTTCCAACAACCAAAGAAGTATATTCATTCCCTTTCATTCATTTATATAACGTACCTGTATTTTTAGGACACATATTAGAAATCCCTGATAAATTTAATAGATGAATTATTACCTTCAATGCCTGGGTGTTTATTCCCTTGAACAATGACTGCATGTGAAAATTTGAATCTCATCTTCTTTTTTTCCCCCTTAAATTTATTTATTATTTGTAGCAGAAACAGTTATGTCAATAACAATCTTTATAGTTATTCCTCAAACTATCTATAAACTATTTAAGAAATCTCCAGCTCCATTTTAAAGAGAAAAACATGTCAATTTAAAAATGTTAATTATTTTCAAACAAAACATTTAAATGCATTTTTTTATGTTTCTGGCTATTTTGCTTCTGTACAGCCAAAATACATTTATTCATATAATGTAAAGTGTTAATATAAAGTAAATAAAAGTACAAACTGATACAACTCTGAGCAACAACACAAAGGCATCCAGACAAGTGATGTTTGTTAGAGGAAAACTCTTCTTCTCCCTGGGGACGTAGGTTGGATACCTAGGCATCCCTCTGGGTCTGCTTGGCCTGTATTCTGTGGAGCGAATAGGTTTCCTACCATGTTCAAAACTGGCATTCCTACACTGTGTCCTAATCTCATTAATCTAGCTACATATTCAATTTCTCGAGTCAATGGCAGTGGAGACAATTCTTGATGACATCACTGTCATAATGAGAATGGGTTATAAAGTTACAAGACAGTCCTGGATTCAAAAGTGGTTGTGTAGATGGTGCACCCCTCCTTATATCAAGATTTGCAATAAAATGAGATTTATAAAGTCTTCATGGAGGGTATAAGATTCTTGAGGACTCCTCTAGTGGCCCCAGGTGCCCAGTGAGCCAGGTTTTAGGGTTCATCTCTGGCTGGAGATCACATTTTTCTATTAGATTTGCTGTCTGCATTGTTCTGAAACTATATCCTCCCCTGGGGGTGGGGGAAATCTTCTAGACAAAGAGGAGGCCAAGACAGAGAATCAGTAGCAAGCTGTGTATTGATGAGTCATTTTCAGATTCTGTGTTCTAAACTGGAGCCTCCACAGGAACGCTGGCCAGCCTGACTCCTGAGCCTCGCAGAACTTGAAGGGCTGCTCAGAAAAACCTCTTTTCCTCAAAGCTTAATAGATTTATCCTTTGGCCCAGAAATTACACACCCAGCTGTATGCCCCCCAAATTAAAAATATATGTGCACACAAAACTTATTCATGAGCTATCACAGTGCATGATTTACAATAAACTGAGGAGCACTCAAAATGCCACCTGTGTACTATAGTTCTGCAGTATAATTTGGGGTCTGGCATTGTGATGCCTCCAGTTCTACTTTTCTTGCTGGGGATTGCTTTGGCTATTCTAGGCCTCTTGTTTTCTTCAAATAAATTTCATGACTGCTTTTTCTATTTCAAAAAACAAAATGGCACCTATGAATGAACAGAATGTGGTACATCCAGGTGATGGAATATCATCCAGGCAGGAATATAAATGAAATGGGGGCATACTGCATTATGAGACATCTTAAGAACATGATGCCAACTGAAAGAAGCCAGGCACACAAGACCATATTATATGATTCAACTTCTATTAAATTTCCCCAATAGGAAGATTTGTACAGGACTGGGTGCAGCAGGTAAGACATCTCAATCACATCACTCTCATCATGAGTCGTAGGCTTCACCTCCAACTGTAAGTACAAAGGAGCCTTCAAATAGGCACGGTGACAGATTGTCATATCGATACAATATCAAGAGCACAAATAGCCTTATTTGCCCATTCATTGATTTTTGTCTTATTTTATTTTCTCTGAGACTTACATAGACATTTTGGGCTTTTTCTGATACACCAAATGAGAAATGAAGCAAGGGAACATACAAAAACTTAGGTCAAGGAAAGAGAATATAAAAGTTCAAAAAGATTAAGGTGACAAGAAGTCTCACATGCAAGCATAACGAGGAAAAAAACTTCAAAAATGTGTGGCAGATGAACATTTCTGTTTCTACTCATTAATTACCCAAGGAAAATATCTTGGTCTTTCTTGTCTATTTGGTTCAGATTGCTTTAACAGATTGATGGCTACACTGAAAAGAAAATTCAATTAAGCAAGCAGATTAACTTGTCTTCAACAAGGAAGAAAGGAAGGAACGGAGGGAGGGAGGGAGGAAAGAAGGAAATTCTTATTGGCCACTCTATTAGGATTTTCCAGAAAATAGAACCAGTCGGATACTTACCAATCAATCAGTCATCAATCTATTCATCCATACATAGAGGGTTTTACTATGGGATTGGCTCACATGCATATGGAGGCTGAGGAAGGCAGGAGAGCCAGAGGTATATAACTTAGTGCAAATCTAAAGGCCCTGAGGTACAGGTAACTTGTGCTTCGATGACTAGGATGAGATGGACTGTCTCAGCTCAGTTGGGCAGGCAGGTCCCACACTCTGGAAACTCCATTTGATGTTGGCTTCAGACACTTGGCCCACCTCCTTCTCCATAGAAACAAACACCTCCACTGTTGAAGTTGTTGCCCTACGGTCCTGCCAAGAATCTGACACCTGCTCATGCTCTTCAGTCTTTATTACCCTTTATTGCTTTGTCTCAAAAGCAGGAATTTTTGATAACTACAGAAAAAAACAATCATAAACCCATATTAGCTGGTGCTTTGAAGCTGACTATGAAAAAAAAATTGGTATTTTTACTGATAGAGTTAAGTTCTTTTTTAAACGATTCCATTTCACACCTGGGAAATCAGAGAGGCAGAGAGGTGAGGCCATTCACCCCATATCACAGGGTCAGTGAGTAACAAAATTCACACTCAGAAAAAAAATCACCTGTTCCCAAATTAAGACAGTTTTACTGTCTCAGAGTATTCTGTGTCCTGGGGAGGACTTCAGTGGAGATCCACTGAACAACCTCCAATGAAGGACATTCTTTAATCTCTGACTTTTCCCCTTATCCCCATGCTTCTTAGAGGTGGGGGCCTTCTGGACTCACCTGTTTACTTTTTAGCATGCAGTCCATAACTGTGCCATTGTCTGGGGTTGATAATTAGGAGGCCAAATGACTGGGACCAGCACATTCTGCTCTGGACCTTGCTCCTCCTTCACCCTCTCAGCAGAAGTCGCCCTGGAGAAGTCCTGTGAGTGTGCATTTGCAGAATGGCCTTGCCTTTCTTTTTCACGGCCTCAGACAATTGGGTGAATGAACAGATGCTGGGGGCCTGCCCTTTCAGCATCAACCATGCAGAGCTTGAGGGCGCAGAAAAACCCCTCTGAAGCTGGTTTCAGAAAACAGTGTCTGCTGTATTGCACAGCAAATTTAGCTTTCATAGTGGGTATGTGCCAATTTACATATAACAGTCACAATAGGCAGAGGTGACACACAACGTGTCATCATAGGGGAGTCCAGACACCAAGAGTTCAGAACCTGCCACTCAGGCTGACCTTGCACCAACAAGGAAATAACTTCTTGTCAAGGGAACAAAGAAATGGTGCTTGCCAGTGTCCTGACAGCACTTTGTCCCAAAACATGATGTTCTCTGTTAGGATTTCCCTGCTGTACCATGAGCAAGATAAGCATCCTCCATGAGGGTCCAAGGTCAGGCCCACCAACCAACAGACACCTCGGCATCTCCCTGGAGACCAGTCCCATTGGGAAGAACATTTCAATAACTTCCTGCGGGAGGCCTTGGTAATAAAGGCCCTGGCGATGTCCAGGGATTAGCTTGAGGATCTCGAGATCAGAGATGACTCTCAACGTCAGGTGACCACAGTGTGACCACAAGGGACTTGTTAAGAGAGAAGTGTGGGGTGTCAGGGTGAAAGAGTGGGAGATGGGAGGAAGCGGGTGGGTGAGAGGACCTGAGGAAAGAACAGGACGCAGGGAGTCTCCAGCAGTGGAGATGGTGAGGGCACCGATTCTCCCCTGGAGCTACCAGAAGGGACCAGCTCTGTCCACACCTGGACTTCAGTCTCCTCAGACAGATGTGGACGCTGGTCTCCAGAATTTTAAGACAAGTTAATTTCATTGTTTTCAGCCCCTGTGTCGGTAGAGATGTGTGACAGTAGCAAGGGGAAGCTGACACGCTCCCTTTACGAGCAAACTGCTGAGCCTCATGACAGTAAAACCCATGGATTCTAAGGGAAAGAAATGCCTTCCTTCCTATACAGCACGGACTGGTTCCCTGCCCTTATGTTGACTCCGTTACCATGGGAAGGTGCAAGATGGAGTCGGAGGACCTCGTGTCTACTTCAAAACCATTTCCCGCCATCCAGAGGACTGACGTTCAAAGGGCACCCTGTCCTGGTAGCCCCCAGAGCGTCCCTCCCAGCTCCCCAGTCCCTTCCTTTCCTTTATCCACTTCCTTTTCTTCTTTTGTGAATGGATGCCTCCTAACCGTGAGGAATGGTGGGTTTCACTGTGGTATGTTTATGAATCCATAAAGCTGCAATTCAACCTTCCTTGTCTTTCCCTGGGGTTGAATCTCCAGGAGGGCAAGTTGGCAGGCTCCTTCCACAAGCTCTGCTCCTTCCAGAGCAGAAAGGGCAAGGCGGTGACCCATTCCAGGGACTGTGGGGGACATGACTTCTCCCCTCCCTCCCTCCCTCCCTCCCTCCTGGAGGCAGTGGGAGCTCTTCCCTGCCAAGCAATTAACATTTCAAACTCATTTTCTCAACTTCAGAAGACCTTTCATTTCTGATCTCTTATTTGGGCCATGTTTTACTTTTCATAATACATTTTTCATAATTTATCATTCATTTACATTTCAATTAAGGACGCTGGCTGTTTGTAAAAGCTACCCTGATGGGGGAGTGTGAAATAAATTATTGAAGTTGCTATAATCTGTACTTCCATTACCACCTCATTTACCCTAATGACACTAAAAAGATTGTCACCCTCAGTGTGACTCATCTCAGTAATAGAAATTCCCTTTGGAGTGCTACAGGCTGAGGTAGTAGATATTTGCAAGTGGCCTGGGTATATAATGATGAGGTGGTGGCTGGCTGGACTTCACACAGGGGTCTTCATCTAGGAGCACCTCAAATAGAAATTAAATTGTATCCAGAAACTTTCAGGAAAATACCTGCCCGGGGCTGGAATAATGGACATTTAGCAAGAAAGCCATTTGATAACCAATACCATAGTCCTAATTTCCTGAGCCTCTTTGGCCCTCATTTCCCACATATTATTTGGCTTTAAGCAGGGAACGAGGGTGGAAGGACTGACCATAAGTCGTATGGGGCCCCTGCTATGTGTTGAACAGTCTTCTGAGAGCCTCTGCATTTTACGCCCCCAGAGTTCTTAAGCCACTGGGAAAAACTGACATGTAAATGAATAATTATCATTCAACTTGTAAAGAGGAAAAAACAGAAAGATAAAACTAACACTTGCTGAGCTCCTACTATGTTGGATGCAATCTGCAAATGAATTTTCTAATAGCTCCTGCCTAACCATATCCCTTTGCTGTATTTACAAAATAATAACTGATCGTTCTTGCAAATATGTCACGAATGGGTATAGATGGTGCTCTTGGTGACTGGCTCACACTCCCTACATGACAGTGAACAACCTCCAGCCCACAGTATATGCATCTCTCCCTGTGGGGTGTTTTTAGCTGTCCGATCCACTTTGCCAACCTGAGTGATAGGTCCATGGTGGCATGGGGTTAATGTAGCACTTTCTAACTGGTGACTGATGGGAGACCCGCAGACACACCCACCTGCCGTGTACCCTCTCCCTCCTGTCTCAGCAGGTGGGCCCCTCAGGTGTTGCACACCTAGTCCAGGATTTCCTATGGAGTGGAGCTCCAGCACACAGTGCTCTTTGTCTCATACTCACCTCTGTGGACTTCCTTCCTCTCTCGCCAAACTCCTTAGCCTCTTGTGGGTGATTTTTAGCATCCTCTGTTCAATAAGCAATTTATTGAACTTAAAATTTAGTTTCTGATCTAGTTCTGTGACTGGGACATGCCCTTCTGTAATCCATCCCAAGGAATTCCATTCACTCCTAAGCCTGCAGGGCCTCTGGGTCATGGTTGCTGGATATACGCAGGAACTGCCTGGATGGATTCCTGCTTATTTTTTTAATTTCAAATCTGGCTTATGTTTTATGCTCTTGGTATGTTGACATGTTGAGTTGTGGCCCCTGGAAGGTCTATTCACTCAGAACCTGGGAATATGAAGTTATTTTCAAATAATAAGTTATAAGATTATTTATAAATAATAGGATATAATTCAGGATATCAAAATCAGATCATTCTATGGGAATGCGAGGTCAAATTCAGCAAAGAGTATCCTGAGAAACACAGGAAAGAAGACATGGACACTCAGGAAGGAGGAACATGTGGAGGGAACGGACATCCAAGATGTTGCCCCAAGGGGAACCCAGTGGTGGCACCTGGAGTGCAGAATTCTGGCATCCAGACTCAAAAGAGAGCAATTCCTGTTAAGAAAGTACTGCAGAAAAGATCCCTTTGTATTAGACAGGGACCCCCAGAAAAAGAACAGATACCACACACACAACACACACACACACACACACACACACACACACACAGGACAGGACACACAGACATACAACAGAACAAGACACACAGACACACAACAGAACAAGACACACAGACACACACAGATAGGACACATACATAGACACACACACAGACAGCACACCCACACAGACACCCAGAAATACACAGACACATCCACACAGATACACACACACACAGCCTCTGACTCATCATCTTTTTGATTTCATGGTGATGAAAAACCAATACACAGTCAGGAGACGCTGACTTTGAATTTTTAATTTTGATTTTCCCAGGGCTAGAGATATGTGCTCTGACACCCCCTCCTGAGGCTGGGCCGCTGCAGGGAGTCCCATATGCCAGTTCACCATGTGAGTGACGTGTGAAGTCGCTGACCTAGGAAGGGCACTGGGTGGGCAGATTGTCTTTATGCCACTCTCCTCTGGAAACAGCCTCATGATGCATCCTTCACCCAGTCAAGTGGAAAGAACAGATCCACCATCACATCCAAGGACATGTTCTGGGTGGCCTCTTCCCACTACTCCTTTCCACGGCAGACCAGTGAGAGTGCACGCCAGTCTAAAGGCCTGTGTACTGGTGACAGAACTGTCACCTCCCCCCGCCTCCCTGCTTTTCCACACAGTCTCCTGTGGCTGCAGACTCCTAGCTCCGATGCTCTTATGCACTGTTTTCTCTGACCTTGGATTTGAGTTTCCCTGCTCAGCACTCACCCTCCTTTGCTGTGGACCCTGGCTTAGGTCCAGCCTGCCCCCTTGCCCTGCTGTCCATGCCTGTGTAGACTGTGCATTCAGAGCCACTGACCGACCACTTCGTCCTGCCCTCCAAGGCACATGTTCCTCCTCCTTTGCCAGGAGTTGAGTGTTATCCAGAATGACCCCGTTCAGTCCCATGAGCCTCCAATAAAAGAGGAATAACCAAGCATGCTGAGCCAATCCCCATGTTGGTGATTCCCCTGTGCAGTGCGAGGATGGGGTTGACTAAATGCCCCCATTCTGTACAGGAAGGAAGGAACGCTTGACTGATGATGGATAAAACTGGACAAATAGGTCAAAAATAAAGGAGTAAGTTGACAAAGTTTTCATATGCAAATGACTGTGCTAATAAATTAATAAGTTACAAATTCTTTCAAGAATTGGACATACTCTTTTTTTGTTTTGTTTTGTTTTGTTTTTCATCAGGCAGGATGAAATTTATTGAATGAATATAGCATTAACAGGTTTTCTTTGTAACCATATTTATATAACCATATTAACTTGTACCAATTGTGACCCTGAAATTATTTATAGGATAGTTAGACAAGGAAGTTGTTAAATGTACTATAACATATAGGTATGCTTCTGCTACACATACTTAGCAATGACACAAATAATTTTGGATTATTAAAAGTAACTCAGAAGAATTTTTTATTTTTTTAATAGTCATACATGACAGCAGAATGTATTTTGACATATAATACACACATGGAATGTACATACATCAATCATATTGTCTGTTCTATTCTGCTGCCCTTCCTATCCTCCCTAGTCCTCCCCTCCTCTCCCATCCTTTCTCTCTAAAGAATTGGACATACACTTAGGGCAAAAGAGAGCAAGTTCATCAATTGACAAATTGGCCCAGATTAGATCCTAAATATGTAGATTTATTTCAAAGTAAATAAGACACATGCCTAAATGTTTGGGTCCTCTCAAAATTCTTAGGTTGAAAACCTAATCACCAATGTTATACAATTAGGTGTGGCTTCTGGGAGTTGATAGCTCTTGGGGACTGGGGCTCAGGAATGTGATTAAGGTCCCTCTAGGGATCTTAGAGAGTGGCCTTGCTCTGTAACACCTTGTGAAGTCACAAGTTCTTCACAAGAGGAAAGAGAGGAAAGGTCCTTCCAGACAGTAGGTCAGTGGTGCCTTGATCTTGGACTGCTTTGTCTCCATAGGTTTTAGAAAATATTTGTGTTTATAAGCCACCCGGTTTATGGTATTTTGTTAAAGTATCCTGAATGTACTAAGACAAGGACTTTTCTGCATGATAATATGAACTCTTTCACTAAACAAGGGTAAAACTTTCACAGCAGCTGAAACAAGCTCAAATAAAATATAGACAGACATCTGTTTATATTTTTTGTACTCAATGAACATTTTAAATATGAGAAGCCTGACTCCAGATGCTGCCCACTGTTGACAGACACTGTACTCTGCAACTTGCTTTCCACCAGGAGACTCAAAGCAGAGGATGACTCTTCTTGGCGTCCAGAGCCTTTGCAATCATGGGTATTTTACTGTGAGCCCATCTTCTTAGTACCGGGGCTATAATTTGTTGATCATTCACATGTTTTAAAGTTATTAATACCAGTTGTTCACTTTCTGAAATATTCTACACACAAAACATGTTACTAAAAGAAGTAAAAATGTTTTACGATTGTAGAACTATGTTCAATGAATTTTAATTCCCATTAAAAATTACATCCCTAGAGTATATATCAGGGATGGAAATGAGATAATGTCCATTTTTTTCTTGTTGGATAAAACTAGAAGATTTATTCAGATTTTAAGCAATAACTACACTAAGCACATTGAATCTTAAAAACCTCAAATTATATTATAATCTCTAAAATGTAAGAGGAGAGAACAATCAGAACAGATTTTATACAATTTCTTTTTGTTGAAGAAAAGAAAATTTAGATTCAAAGATACATCAATCAGGGACAAATTGGGTGACAGAAACCACACAATGACTTCAATAAGAGAAGAGGTAAATAAATACTTGTAAGTCCATAATAATAATTAAAAATACCTCTACAGCATGAGCCTTGGGTTGGGAGAAAGCCATTGGGGAAGGCGTGGAAGGCAGCCTTCTCCACTGCAGAAGGCATGGCTGCACCAGGGGTGGATCCGAAGGTCCTGGGCTGCCCAGGCCAGCACATGTCTACAGAAAGTGGACAAGCAGACGGAGGGCAGGTGTGGGGGTGTGGAGAAGATGAGGTGCCACCGTGGACAAGAGCTGGAGCACCTGTTTTCTGAGAGGAGGCCCCAGAAGGCAAACCTCTGGAGGGCTGGGTGGGCAGAGGTAATGGGGTGTTGGTCAGGGAAAGGCCTGTCGAAGGCCATCGAGAGGTGAACACCAGGCCAGACTGGGGCTGGGAGGTCAGCAAAAGATGGTGCGTTGGTTGCTGGGCTGCTGCAGGGTGCCCCCAGAGATGGCCTCACATGCACAGCATCTATGCCAACTGCAGGAGAAGCCCCTCTCTCCTTCAGTGTCCCTTAAGTAGCCTTGACTGAGAAAGTTTAGCATTGTGCTGTCTGCAAAAGAAAAATTCTTACAGGAACCATTCTGTCATCACAGAGAACACATTGGCAGGTGAATTGGAGTTGACAGACAATTCAATAAAACAGGCAAACAAGGTAGACGTGCCCTGGACCACACAGTGGCACGGTCAGGGTGGGAGTGAGGACTCCTGCATTTCCACCCTGGCCTTTCCTCACTATGAATACCTTTCCTTCAGCTCGGTCAGGTGGACCCAGAAGGGCAAAAGACCGTGGAAAGGCAGTGGCCAGGCCATCCTGCGGGTTCACGTTGTCTTATGTAGTTGTAACAGCAAGACGTACACAGAGACTTCACTCCCAGTTCTCAGATGAGCTTATAGAAGTTAATCAGCCTTCACGAGGTGGGCAAGTGATCTCAAAGCTTTGCTGGACAGCCCTTGGCAAAACTGCCCAGAGAAATCAGAGACAGATTGCAAGGGCAGAGGAATTCCTGATGGAAGTCTTCCCTGACTGTGTTTCCTCATAGCCTGGCCCTGGGATCTCACTCAGGCACCGATGAAAAATCTTAACTGCTGCAGCCAGACTGCTCAAGCCAGATTTGTGTATTGGATTACTCCAGAATACCATTAAGTCAATGACACAGACCTCTCTGAAAGCCAGGTGAAGCAAAATGTTTCTTGTACTATCACCGAAATTCCTAATGAACTAATGCTAATAATTCTAAGCCATCATTTAGTATTCTTGATGATTGAAGGTAGAATAGAGACCATGGAAATGCCCAGATTAAGTCCAAGCTTTAGGATTTGCCAGTCTCAAGACATAAAGCATCTTATGTGATCTCATAGTCTCGGCTTGCCTATAATACAACAAAAAAGTAGTAGAATAAAATCGTGCTTCCCTGTGAATGGCCATCCAACTGCAACCTCGTGTTAGCAGACTGAGGCAGGTGCTTTGCTTTGACCAGTGTAATGCCAGGAGATGTGAGAAGTGCTATTTCCATGTGGAATCTTCAAGAATAATTCTGTGGTCCTACCAGTTTCTCTTTTGCCTGTCTCTGCAATTGGCAAGTGAACCTTGCTCTTTCGGTCCTAGGACCCCAAATGTTCACAGAGCTGAGCCACATCTGAGCCATGATAGACAGGGTGCATGAGTGTGAAATTCATCTTACTGAAATTTACGGAGATGCAAGACTGTTTTGGTTTGGATCTGGAATATTCTCCCGTAAAGCTCATGTGTTGAAAGCATGGTCTCCAATTCAGCAGGGTTCAGGGTGGGGCTTTTAGGCAGTGATGAGGGCTCTGATCTCCTCAGCTCACTAATGCATTTGCTGGATTAATTCACTGATAACTGAATGGAACACTGTCTGCTAATTGTAAGCAGGTAAGGCATGGGCGGAAGATGCAGATCTAGACCTTGGACTTCATCTGTTCCTGGACCCTTGTTCTCTGCTTCCCAGCTCCCATGAGATGAGCAGTGTTACTCCACCATGATGTTTTTGCCTTGAGCTGACCAATCATGGAAAGAACTTCAGAAATCTTGAGACAAAGAAATAAACAATTGCTCCTCTGAGTTGCTCTACTCAGGTATTTTGGTCACAGTGGTGAAAAGCTGACTAACACAAGGAAATATTTGTAATTGCAGCATTGTTTAGCTGATTGTTACAGATGAAAATAACCCTACTGATATACAGTTGTTAAAGTGTTTGTGTATTTTTTGTCACAATATCATACTTTCTTGGGCACTGATAGTACAGCAGTGAACAGGACAAATATGTGTCTTAATTCCTTGGATTTCCCATTAAATAATGAGAAGAAAGACCACAAATAAATGAAATAAAATAAACAGCATGATCATCTCCTATTTTCTCAAATAATCTCATCTAAGTTTTCAGCATTTCTATGACACATCAGGCACTAAAAGAACCCAGATATGCACCCCTGAAGCTGTTGTGTGAACACGCTCAGCTCCTCTTTGCACCTGGGAAATTCACCCTTCAATCATGCATCTTGACCAGGAAGAGTTACTGAGACCCTGAGCAACTGAATTCCCCATTTTCAGTTTCAAAGTGACCCATTCAGAGTTCTGTTTTAGGAGTTTGCATAAGCTCCATGAGGATAAGATCTGAATGTCAGACATCTTGGCACCCCAGATCCAACAAAAGACCTTAGAAATACTAATGGTAGCAGGTGTGGTAGTGCACACCTGATCCCAATGGCTCAGGAGGCTGAGGCAGGAGGATCACAAGTTCAAAGCTAGTCTAAGCAAAAGCAAGGCAGTACGCAACTCAGTGAGACCCTGTCTCTAAGTAAAATACACAACAGGGTTGGGATGTGGCTCAGTGGTTGAGAGCCCCTGAGATCAATACCTGATCCCCCACCCCAGCCTAAAAAGAAAATTCAAGATAAAATCAAAAAAGATCTAATAGCAGTTTTTCTGATAATGCCCAGTTGTTCTTACAAAAATCAAAATTTCCCTTCCCACCAATGCATGCCTTTTCATGCACTGCTAAAATCAGAGTATTTTACAGACAATTCTTAAAGACCATGCCATCTCTGACACCCCAGAGGGGCAGGAATCGGGTAGATAGGACTCCTGTGCAGAATTCCTTACTCTGTCAGTTATATGTTGTAGAACTGAGCACAAATCGCATTGCCGTTATGCTCAGAACCCTGGGAACTGACTATACTCGGGAGGAGTCACTGCACAGCTGTGCATCCCACCCATCCTCAGACCCCGGGCTGCTGAGCTGCTGAGCTGCTGAGCCGTCTGCCGTTCACCTTAGAGACGAACATGCCGCACTTTGCCTGTAATTTGTACTCCTGGCATTTGCAGCCGAGTTCACTCACCCTCCCTCCCAACAGCAGCGGTGTCTCATTCACAGTAAATAAATCAGAGGTAAAAGCAGAAAACTAGGGAATTGTTCAGCAGATGGCTCGGAATCCTCAGCTGTATCGTTGCTGATCTAGGAGACTAACATTTTTGAACCACAAGATAAGTATCAAATTATATGCAAATGGGACTGGAGAATACATAAACTACAGTGGATTCTCAAACATCGAGTGAATTGTTTTCTTTTTTGGTTCTTTCTAATGTATGGTGTTGGCAGGAAAAGTTTGACATGTTTTACAAATAATACTCTGTTTAAACAGTGAAGGCACCAATAAAACAGAGCTCATTTAGATAGCGCTGACGAAAAAGGTTGGTGTTCAAATTGTCTGACCATGGGGAGAAAATAATAGGATAAAGGAGCTCAAATCTAGGTCCAGCCCACACTGTGATTATTAATTTATAGAAAAATGTTTGAACAAGTACCATGGCATCTTTTCCAAGGTCAGGGCATCTGGAGGTGGAGCTGGGGAGCCTTCCTTACACAGGACGAGGCCAGCAGAGAAGGATGAATTTGTGAATGGGGATGTGCAAAAGACCTTGCTTTTATTAAAACTTCAAAGTGATTCCAGAGAAAATGGCCCATAGTGTTCATACGAGGACCTAAGGATGACAGGCAATAGATTAGGGTTTCTCAAATTTGGTAGTATTGACACTTTAGCCCAGATATTCCTTTGCAGAGTATGGATTGGGGTCCACCCTACACTTTTCTCGATGCTTAGCAGCAGAGACAGGCAATAAACCCCCAGTCGAGACAACCTAGCTTTCCACAGGCATTGACAGATGTCTTCTGGAAGACCTCTCTATCCAAACCACTGCAGCAGATCCTACTCATGCATTGCTTTCCCTTTGGATACTAAATCTTAACGTTGACAAATATGCAGAAGTGAGCATTCCAAAGCCTTCAACTCAAGCTTTACAGGGCAGATGACGAAATCAAATCCCAATTTAATTACTTAAACTGAAAAATCACAATGGCGTGACCCCCCTGGACCTCTGATGTGGCTGATCAGTGCATTCTCCCCGTCCCATAGACAACATGAAGCCACGTTTTACCACAGGGATGTTTGGTGAGGAACCTGCCTTCAGAGCAAGGGAGTGAGATGGATCATCTGGTAGTTTTCGTCATGGGGCCAAGAGGGTCAGGGTTGCCCATTCTTTCTCCAGAGGCTGCTCAGGCTGCCTGGTTAGAGTAGCATGTCCCTGTGTGGTGCTGAAGCCACAATGACAAATCCTTTGTCTTTGTCCTTTTCCTATGTTTTCAGAAGTCTGAAAGTTCCCTGCTTATGTGTGTACATCAGCCTCCAAAACTATGGATTCTGCATTGGGCCCGACCAACTGTATACAGAAATTATTCAGAAAAAAAAAATTACCTCTGTATTGAACACATACAAAGTTTTCTTGCCACTATTCCCTAAGCAATACAGTGTAACAACTATTTATACACTTACAATGCATTATGTATCGTGAGAGGTGATTTAGAATATAGGAGAGGATGTGTGGGGGTTATATGCAAATGCTACATATATTTATACAAAGGACTTGAGTATCCAGGGATCTGGGTATCTGCAGTGGTCCTGAAACCAATCCTTTGCAAATAACAAGTGATAATTGCATAATTTTAGTAAAATCCCATTTATTAAACAGATTTATTGATTACAATTCTACCCATGGCTTGGGTTTTCTACAGCTTAGTATTTGGATTTTGAAAGATACCCCATTGTGAAAACTGTTACTATTCCAAAAACTCAGTGATGCACAGCTTTGTGCATCTGTCTTATGTTCTCACACTTCTATATCTGAAGGAGAGACTCTGAAATGTGGAGTGAGTCAAGAGCAATGTGCATCTTCTATAATGGAGCTAATGAAAGTGCCAGGGATGCTGGTGGTGATGGTGATGGTGACGATGTCAATAAGAACACACCACCATTGTTTCCCATGGGATGGCAAAACCACTGTGCTCCGGGTGACACAGCTGACACTTGCCTAGGAAGGGATGAAGTGTGACTGCCCCATTCCAGCTACCTGGTAAGAATCCCGTCCTCCTTCCACCTCCACCAAAACACAGCCTTACTGCCATCTGCCCTGAGAACCTCCATTTCCTCATCCCCCTTCCACCCATGAATGCTAATTCTCTTGCTTCTTTGCTATAAGATCTTGTGATGACTACCTACTGCTTCCAGGAAAAGCCCTAGATTTTTAACAAGATATTGCAACCTTTGTGCACTGATATCCTTTATGAATTTACTTACTCCCACCACCCCTTCTGATGCTCCATGTGTCCTGAATGGGTCCTGGATGGGTCCCACTCCTCTACCCCACATACTTGCATCCATGCTGATGGCAGTGTCCCTCCTATTGTCACAATGATTGAACTGGTTCATAATTCTGTGCAAGTTCATTATATAGGACTCTGAGAGGCAGCATATTAAGTGTGGAGATGGTGAGACTCAGCACAATTGCTTGTTTTTCCCTCTCTAATGATGTAATCATGGACAAATTGTTTTAAGCCATTATGCTTCAGATTTCCCATATATAAAATGGAAATAATAATAGGACCTACTTAATAGAGTCATTATACGACTATTACTTAACATGGACCATGTATACAGGAAGTGCTCTATAAGTTATGCTGCCATTAGTGTCTTTTGCATAATAATTAATGAATGATATTCATGTAAATTTATGCATCTGCATGTACCTAGTACGTGGTATGTGTGTCATGAATGTGTTTGAAGGTGGGACTGAACCTCCACTGGAGAAGGTTCTCGGGAAACAACAAGCTATGGCAATAACAGTGTGCTGCTCAGTGAAGACCATGGGAGCCAGAAAGCTCGAAACCTTGAGTCATTCCCATCACCCTATAGACTATGAAATGTTCCACCTTATGGTTCTGGATAAGAAAACTTAAATGTTAAAAACTGTAAACCTAAAAATCGAAAAACAAAAATGTCTTGAAAATGGTGCATTTTTCTCTTAATAGCAATGAAATAAATAAGTCAAATGTGTCACGTTAACACTGGTCTCATTCATTTCAAAATGTCATGTGGAAAGGGGGAGGAATGCAGGAGAGGGCTTGGACAGTCGGGGCCACTGTTCAGTGCCCTGTCTCTTGGCCGTGAGCCCATTGTCTGTCCTTCGATGAACGCTCTGGCCAAGCCTTGGTCTCCTCCTGTTAATTTCGGGAATAATTTTTATTTTACAGATTCTACTGGGGAATTCAAAGAATTAGATGAGTTAATGGATTCAGCTCCACTGTGCAAAGTAAAAAGGATTTTGCAAATGCGAGGGGTTGTGAGTGGAGAAACCTTGGAGTGAGGTCAAGGGAATTCCTGCTCCATTTACTAGACTTGCCTCTGGTCAAGTCTGTCAGGCTGAAATGACCCTCAGACATAAACCTTCCCCAGTTCTGACACTTTCTGTCTACTTTCTTTTTTTTATTAGTTTCCTTTTCCCAGTGAACCTAAATAAGACACTGTGTTCTGCTGACAGGAAGAAGAAACACTTAGCCCCTCTGTTTCCCTGAATACCCAGATGGATGGTTACAACTTGAGAATGACTTCAGCCCCTGGCAAGATCATTTCATACTGTTCAGAATCTGCTCTACCCCCTGCAGGGCAGAGGAAAAAAAACAGCTCTTTCTGTTTTTCCCTCAAGGTGAGAAATCATAAAATGAAGAGAGAGACAGAATAACACAACTAGAAAAATACAGGCAAGAGCTTGGGGACTCTCAGCCTGACAATTTAGCTTTAGAGATGAAGTGGGAAAAGGACATTAGGTGGTGGTTGTCTTGAGAAGAGGGAGGAAGGAACGAGTGGAGGTGACAGAGTGGGGGAGACAGCCACCTGGATCGCTGTGCCCAGACCCCTGTGTGAGCCTAGGGAGTTTTCACTGTGGAATCCATCAATCATGGCAGGAGGGGCCTGGCAGAAAGTAAGAACACACTGAGGGAGGATGGTATGATGGGAAGCAGAGTATCCTTGAAGACAGAAGCCCTGGATTTGTTATTTATTTTATGCATTCAGTAAAGCATTACAGAGAGCTTACTAGGGGTCAGGCATGGTGGTGGTGCTGGGGACACAGAGGCTAATATGATCAGGTCCATGGTGTGAAAGAGCATCCAGTCTCCTGGGAAGCAGATTCTACAGCAGCCTGCTCTGATAAGTCCTGCGAGGTCTACAGAGTTGGGCAGGTCAGAAGGTGCAGAAGCAGCAGTGGCAAAGACTGTGTCTGAATCTGAAATGTGAGTAGGTTTTGATCTCCATGAACATGTTCCAAAAGAGACTCTGGGAGTACAGCACAGAATGAGCAAAGCCACAGTACTAACAAAGAGCACAAGACACACGAGGACGATGGCAGATTCACAGTATTGAAGTGTTGTGGTGTGATCTAATAAATACAATCAGTAGGAGTGTAAGTATAGGTTATAGATTAGTAAAAAATATAGCTTATAGATATGATAAGTGAGGTAAGTCAATCATAAAGCAAGAACCGTCATAGACAAGGCTAAGACTCCACTTTGCTTCCTTCTGTAAAAAAAAACTGTTACAAGAGCTGCTTCTGAGAAACCGAAATGAAAGCTGTTTTCTTATATTGTTTTCTATACTTTGTACCCCACAAAATGTACTCAACCCAAGTTACGGTGGTCTTGGTGACCCAAAACTTGGAAGTAGATTCTTGCCCCTGCTAACCACCTGCTGGAACTCGGGATATAGTTGTTTAACACCTGCTTGGACTAAGATGAGGTTAACTGAGTTTCATAGCTGACTGCTTTTTTCTAGCTTCCGTGATTGGCTTGCTTGCACTAAGGAAAGGCCCTGAGTTATGGTTTTTGTCTTTAAATTCCCAGGACACAGGCCAGGAAGTTGCTGTTCTCCCACAGAGCTTCAGTCTCTATGGGTGGGTGGAATCCCTGGCCAGGCAAATAAAGCTCTCATTGATTTGAATTGGGACTTAAGAGTGTTTTCTGAAGCGGTTCCTCAGAACAGAAGACCAAAGCGCACAGAGAGTCCAACAGAATTGCAACCACACCAGCAGAAACCTGGCATTTACATGATTTCAGATTCTTATTTGAGGTTTCCCTTAAATGTCAGAGATAGTCTTAATGGATAAATGAAGAGAGAAAAGGAAAGCATCAAATTTCCCTTCCAAACTACTACAAGGCTCTCATTTTGTCCAGTGCACACACACAAAAAAGTAAACTGAAAATAATTACGGACAAGAATTTCAGCCCAGCATTGTCATACATCCTCTGTCACCTCCAATGAGCACACAGCCTGTGGCTCCACCAAGGGGCATCCATTGCCCAGTTTCCACCTCCTCTCTACAAATAACTCCTTGTTATCTACAGTTAGCTCAGAGGCATCATTTATATTGTATTACATCATTATATCATTTTATTGTATTATTCTTTTTTTAAAGAGAGAGAGAGAGAGAGAGAGAGAGAGAAATTTTTTTAATATTTATTTTTTAGTTTTCTGCTGACACAACATCTTTGTTTGTATGTGGTGCTGAGGATCCAACCTGGGCCGCACGCATGCCAGGCAAGCGTGCTACCACTTGAGCCACATCCCCAGCCCTATTGTATTATTCTAATGAGCTGCAAATTATACAGTGTATGAATAAAAGTCAAGTGCTCTACACTTTCAGTTTCTTGGCTTCAGTTTCCTTATATCAAATGATTATTATAAAACTAGGAAATAGAGCCAGCCAGTCAACCTGTACACACAAGAACATGGGGAGTAGACACTCAAATCAGCAGTGATTGTCCTAAGGTTTGGGCTAGAAGAAGTCAGGGGAAGCTTGACCCTTTACAGCTGCGATCACACATTGGAGCTCCAGGAAGGACGGTCCTCATTTCCACACTGCTCCCCTCTTTCCTGAGCAAAACAAACTTGCTGCACAGTCTGTTCTAACGTGGGCAAAGGTGTTTGGGCTTTACTTTTCATTTCAGTCCTCCACTTCTCAGAATCTGCCTCCACATTCCAAACTGTTATGTTCATTTCTCACCTCAACGTTTGAAAAATATCAGAGCATATCCATTTCTAGTTTCACACATGAAATTGTTCATGGCAACTAGCTCTGCCGCTTCTTGGAACATGGTTATGATTCACTCTTCTGAAACTTAGCCAAAAGTATTGGAAATACTGAAAAGTTACCATTCAGGGAGTTTTGAAAACAGACTGGTTGTGATGCCATTTTGTTTTATTAGAGTGACTATTGTCAGCAAGACCCTGAGCATTTTAGGGTGAGAACATGCTTCTTACTGAGCCCTGAGCCCTGTGTTTCTTCACTCTGCTTGGATTTTGACTAATATGAACTTAAAAAAGAAATCTCCCACCTGAAATGTTTACATATTACTCACAAGATATTCAAAGTAATACATCTCATGTATGAGAAACCTGAGTACCAACCAGTGTGGTACTGAGTGGTGGGGGTCTGAAGAATGAGGACTGACTGGAATCTAGAGCAGACACTGAAGCTATGTACTAAATGGGAGGTAGTGGAGGAAGAGCATTCCAAGGCTCCCTACCAGCCACACCCAGCACATGCCAGGTGCCCTTGACAGTGATGAACCAGACAGCGAAGGCCTCCATCCTAGTGGGCTACAATACTCATCCATTGATTCCTAAGGGTTTTTAGGTGCTTGGTGAATTGTTATGGTTTGGATACAAAGTGTCCCTGCAAAGTTCCTGTGTTACCCAGGAATGTTTGAAGGTGAAATGATTAGATTATGAGAGCTGTGACCCAATCAGTCCATCCTAAAGGGTGGCAGGTGGGCCATGTCTGCAGGTCCTAGGTCACCGCAGGCTATCCTGGAAGGGCTTTTCCTCCTGGGGCCCTTTCCCTTTCCCTCTCGGCTTCCTGCTGCCAAGAGAGCAGCTCCTCTGCCTGGATGCTCTGCCTCCCCTGGGGCCCTGAGTGAGGAGTCAGCCCACCTTGGAAGACACCTCGGAACCCAAGAGCCAAACTTCCCCTCCTCTCAAATGTGCTTGCTGGGGAGTGTGATCACAATCGTGAAAAACTAACTTACCTGTGAGTCTGATTGAGATAAGTAGAAGTGAGTTAGAAATGACTCATGTCCTTTGGATTCTTTGGATTCCCCTCTTTTGTTGAAAATGAGGTCCAAAATATTTAATATGGATAAACCAACTGATTGAGTTGGAGAAAGAAAATAACATGTTTGTAAATGTGACTTCTCATTCATCATTATTCAAAATCACAGTGAACATTTTTTTTTTCCATGTGAAGGCAGTGAAAACTTTTAAAATCAAAGCTACAGAAGCATCTTCTGTAACCCAAGATATGTCACAAGACCTGCCCACCTCTAGTGCAGATTAGCCCCAGGTCTTTTCCAGTCTTTTGTGTTTCACTCACATCTAATGATGTTCACAGTCACACCCCATCTTCCTGAGGAAGAAGAGTTAAGAGGACACAAATGCCACATCTGGAGCACAATGAACCTCAAACCAGTGAGGGGGTGGGAAACAGAACCAGTGAACACACAGGTAAAGGGCACCAAGATACCAGCCACCAGCAGAGACTCTTCTGCATGAAGAACCTTAAATATCTTTGGCATTTTTTAAGAATGTGAACGTCATAATTGATGAAAATCTCTCATCTACTCCCAGGCCACACTGAGGAGTACAGGGGGTTTCCAGATTAAATGCTTTGCATAGACTGGGGAGTGCTAGGAATCGAAAACTGCAGCAGTGCTGTCCCTCCTGGGCATTCCCATCTCTCTGGTCCACACCTGGGGGGGGGGGGCATGGACTAGGGCTCTGTCCTCAGCATGTCAGGATTGGAAAGGAAACTATTCTTGTCCCTGGCATGGGGCTCCACACAGGAAACTTCATCAACATGTAGATCCTGCCTTCTCCAGGGCGCTCCAGCCCTGGGAGTTACTGCCGAGCACCCCAACTGGCCACCCAACAGCACTGGGTTGGGCAGCAGACAGAGAGTGTCCCCAAAGCAGCTGGTGCTATGGCTGCCAGGACAAAGACCCAAGGGCCAGGCTCTGGTTGAAGTGCATCAGCAAGTGTCTGTGGAGTTTCTAGCCTGGGCCATGGAGACGGCCGTCCTGAGGGTGGGGAGAAATGCAGCAGGTCTGCTCTGCAGCCATCAGGCGTCAAGGGTTTGTCGCAGAGCACGCATTCCCTGACCTTGTGTGCCTATTATCTTTTTGTGTTTCCATTCATCAGGTTCTTCCAGTTTATTGAGTACGATGAACAAAGTATTCTGCTAAGTCCCAAAAGAATATGAGAAGGGTGGTGTTTTCTCTTGAAGAGGTTTCAGTCTGTTGGAAATGACACCAAGTTAAAGAATAAACTCTAGCAGCACGTGATCAAATTAAGAATGAACTCTTCCAGCTGGTACCCCTTGATTCAATGGGTTTGTTCTAGGAACTTTTCTATAAAAATTATCAAAGTTAAGAATCCAGTACCAGCCTTCTTTGCCAATGCAATAGACTTCATTGTTTAATAACCAGTGATTTTTTTTTTTTAAATAAAGAGGGATGGAGCATAGCAATTCAGTGGTGGAACACTTGCCTAGCATTCACAAGGCCCTGGCATTGATGTTCAGCAACATAAAACAAGTAGATAGACAGATAGATAGCTTGAGAGATCATGTCTATTTATTTTAATTTAAAAACTTTAGTGCCTATCATATTGTCAATCTTGCACCATGTGCAGGACAGCCTGCTGGCCGGCATCTTCTTCCCACAGGTAATGAGCCCTCTTTGCCTCACCTAGTACCACTAAAGGAAAGTAGGTCTGGCATTGTTATCACCTGTCCCAGACAAGGGCCTTACATCCCTCAATCCATAGGCAACACTTGCACAGCCACACAGTGGGTAACACAGGGAAGCTAGCCAGACCTGTGCTGATTCCATTCTGTGTCCATCCTGCATAAGCCTGGAGGGGGCTGGTGGTGGCCTAAACTTCTAGTGTTGAACCAGCACATGTTATTAAGCATCCACTTGAAGCTAAGCAGTTGGTTTGCTCTGGGGACGGGCAGGTGGACAAAGCACACAGTGTGCCTGCCTTCAGGAAAGCAGCCCTCCTGCAGGAGAGAAGCACCCCACATTGAGGAGGGTGAGGGGTGTCCTGAGGGGCAACACACCACCAGGGCTGACTCAGACATGACTACATGCAGGCCAACCTCCAACCCAGCCTCAGCACACACGCTCCTTCAGAGGGAAGCTAAACAAAGAAATTTCTCTGCATCAAGAAAGAGGAATATTTAAATTTATATAAATGTATTTTTAGATAAAAAAATTTTTTAAAGCACTTTGAGACACACCAAGAATAATGGAATGGCTTAAGTTTCAATTGCTAGTAAGCAGCAGATTCACAATCTGGACCTGAGTCTTTCCCCAGGGGATGACCCTTGCTCTCATTTGAACGTGCTCTTGCCAGGAGTCCTCTCCTGCAAGGGCATCTGTGTGTGGTGTCTAGGTGAGAACACAGGTCCTATCATGGACTGAGTCACGGTTCATTGTCACTGTGCTTCTTGGCATTCCAGTTTACAATTCCACAAGAGGGATGTTTGAAATATCTATCCCAAGACGCCCACCTGCTGCAAAAGCCTTCCGGTCGAGACTTACCTCAGTAAATAGTATTTATAGTATCTCCACTTGCTTTTATTATTCTGTGGAAAGTAAAATGAGGACAGACGTAGGCGACATGGAATCTCACCAGCTCCATCACGGAAGTCGGATGTCATTTCACCCACTCAGTGTTCAAGAAGGAGGCGTCTGTCACCCACCCATTCATGCAGGTGGTCAATGGACGAGCATTCACTGCATCTCTTGGAAGCTGGGCAGGGTTCTGGGACTGTATTCATTTATCTTTATGATGGGGAGCATAGTAGGGCTTCTTCAAAAATGTACCACCTAAATGGGAAAATAAAGTGCAAGTAAGCCTTCTTGGAAAAGTACCTGCATTACCAAAAAAAAGTAAAATAAATTAAAAGGCTATTCCCATTTTTTGTTCATAAAGAAAGGACAAAAATGTTCAGAAAATTGACTGAGCTGCACAGGTAGGAGGCAAGGGGGTCAGGCTCCAGACGGAGTGCATGGCTGAGGAACTCGACTTCCAGGCAAAGTGTCTTAGAGTAAAATGCTCTCATCTGTCATTTCCCCAGGGACGGAGGGGCCTGAGAGAGGGCTCACACACAGGAAAGCATTTGCATGTGCTGGAAAACCTGACCCAGGGCCTCCCTCCTGGCGGGGGTGCTCTTTTTAGCTGGACTTCACCCAAAATCCCACAAAGAGCTGCAGGGACTGGCAGCAGAAGCTGTTTGCAGCACTGACCTCTCTTTAGCAGGGCATCAGAGTGTCTATCTTGGCATCCCTGTCCTCCCTCCCCTCCCAGCTCCACCTCTGCTGGCGCGTCCAGCTATAACAAACCTCCTCCATCTGAAGACCTGGCACCTGTGCACATGGGGCAGGCAGGCAAGGGCAGCGCCGTGCCAGCACTCTCCTGTCTGACAACACCCAGTTTGAAATGAACATAGGCACCTGCGACACAAATGTGTGTTCACTCCCGTTATCATCCACCCCGCCATGAATTTGCATCTGTTTCCTTGGAAATGGAAGATCTTTTGTAAGAGCTGGGCAGCAACGTGACATTCTACAGCATTAGTTATAATCATCTGGTTTATCACCACCTCCGGCCAGCTCACTGTTCTGTCCCTGTACCCTTACATTTTACTTAATTACAAGTGTGACCTTAGGAAGAGAACTGGCCAGCAGAAGACACCTGCCTTATCATGACATGATAAGGGATATAGGATAAAAGGTTGACCAGAGTGTCACAAAACAGTCCTGTTTCCAGTAATCAGTCCAGCCCCACCTTTCTTTGGAAGAGAACAGTGTCTCTTCCTGTCCAATCTGCCGAAGTCCTCTGCCCTAAAACACAGGAGCTTCATGCTCAACTTGCATTTCACTCTCCACAGGCTCCTCGTCCACTTTCCCCAGGGTATGAGTAAGACGGGGTCTTTCTTGCCTATACACCCCAGAGGCCACCAGAGCTAGGCACCCAATAACAACAGTCTCATTCACCCAGCACCATGTGCCCTCCCTGCAGGAGCTGTGAGGGCATTATGGGATACCTCTCACTGCTTGCTATACAGTGGCTGCCGGGCTATGCTCATGGTGCCGATGAAGGAGCCGGCATGGCTTGGAAGGAGCACAGCCAGGGTTGGGACCAGGCAGTCTGCTCAGGTGTCCACTCTTAATCACTGGTTCCTGTTCAGCCCAGGAAACGCATTTTTGGCAAATAAAGGAAGATGGAGAATTTCGGCCTAAAGGAAAAATGTTTTCTCAGGCAGAGATTTGGAAGAGCTGCATCTGAAGGCTGATTTTGGAGAGAAAAGATAAACTGCAAAGGAATAAAACAGAGTCAATGGGTTCTTGATTCAGAATAAAGGACCTTCTAAAAGTCAGAAAGTTTTACCAAAGTAAGCGATCATCAACTGGGGTGTCGGATGTCATGAGCACTTCACCCCGTGTAGAAGGAGGCTTTGCTACAGGGTATGTGCACACCATGCAGAGGTCACACAGAGGACCTCTAAGCTATCATGTAACTTATGCAACAGGCGAGGAGCCTGCTGCCTCCTGTTGATACCTGTGAACATATTGGCTTGGCTAGTCATCCCCAGTTCCACAATGGGGACAAATTCCCCCTTTACCACAGAACTTGCATTTATCCCTATTGACCCCAAATTATGCATTTACCAGCATGGGTTGGGGTCCTGAAAAGTTGTGAGCTCCTTGGGAATAGGGGAACTCCTGAGTATCCCCAAAGGCACCTAACGCTGTGCCTAGTGGGGATTTTGTTCCTAGGAGATGTCATTTAATGAAAGAGCTATGTGTGACCTGACTTGAGGGGTGGTCGCTCCTGGAGAGTCCATATTAGGGGTCTGGTACTTCCCAAACTCTGCTGCCTGATAGTTCTTATAAAACCATTTATATCTATGTCATTATCAAGGATCAGTGAACAGAAACTTTTGATAACAATAGCCATTGCTAATGTTGATTAAGCACTCAAAAGTGGCAGGTTCTGGGTATTGACATGTATCATTGCCCTTTATTTATGAACAACTGCATAAGGTAGATACAGTTTATTACTTCCATTTCACAGAAAAGAAATAGGGGTTAAGTGACTGGCCCAAGAGCCCAGAGCTAGTAAATGGGGAAGTTGGAACCGTATCCAGACCCCAGGGTCTATATTACTATCCAGGGTGCTCTAGTAGTGACTATTAAGATTCATTGACCAGATGCTCTGTGCAGGAAGTGTGCGGGCAACTTCAAATACTCCATCCTTTAATCACCCTAGCAAGTAAACGAGACGACCCTCCACTTCCAGCTTCCAAGGCTAGGGTTGAAGTAATCTCCCCGTGTCACACAACTAAAGGACGCAGCCAGGACTCAAATGTGCTTCTGCCTGCATCTCAAGCCCTGACCCTAGTGAAATGGAATGTTTTGGAACGTGGTATCGAATACTGCGAACAGGTTTTCCACTCTGCATTTGATCAGTTCTTCAACTTCTTTGGTCCTGTTTACCCTACAAGCCCCAGTTAAAAATCACTTCCCCAAATTCTTTCCTTCTGCCCCAAAGAACACATTTACTATGCTGTGGCAATAAACACAGTACCCCAAATGATCAGCTCACGTTTTGATTTTTGTCTCTAGATGATGTGGGTATACTGTTCCATAATGTTGATATCTCACTCCATCTGAGCTGCTACAACACATTGCCCTAGAATTAGGACCTTATAATCAGAAGAAACATCGCTCACAGTTCAGGAGCTAGAAAGTTCAAAGCCAAGACACTGGAAGGTTCAGCGTCTGGCGAGGGCCTACTCTGTGTTCATGCATCTCTGTCTTCTCCCGCCAACCTCACATGATGGCAGGAGCAAGAGAACTCTCCAGAGTCTCTCATAAGGGTACTAATCCCATTAATGAAGGATTGCCCTCATGCTTACCCATTCAGGAAAAGCCCTGGTACTATCACATTGGAGGATGGGATGTAATGTATAAAATTTGGGAGAGAAAAATATTTTCGTCTCTATCAGTTGGGATAAAATTTTACTGATTGCTTCATAATCTTCCTTTTCTTACTTAAAAGCATATGATTAAAATTTTTCTGATACCACCATTTATTCTATCACATAATTTTTACTAGTTATTTAATCTGTCTCCTTAATGTATACAATAATTCAGCAATATTGTTGGGCATAAATTTTTCAGTTTTATAAATGAAAAACTCTAGACTGAAGTTCTTTCTAGACAAATAGTTGTGTACATCTATGTTTATGTGCGTCTGTGTGTGCGTATGTGTGCATTTAGTATAGATTTTTGGAATAGAAATTATTAGGGAAAAATTAAGATCTATTTGAATTATCCTCTTAATTCTGCCCATTTCCATTTCCCTCCAGTAGGGTATGAGATTAGCTGTAGCTCAGATTCTTAGCAACTGAGCTTTAGAACTTGCAATCTTTTATTGTCAAATAAATAGATAATTTTTTGGTTTCTTCTTTCCTGGAACATACTTACTTTCAATGCATTGGTGTTAATTAAAATAATTTGGCTCCGACTCTAGCTTATGAGTTCCTTAGGGGCAGAAATCACAAGACTGGCACATTTGGTAACCCAGCACCTTGCAGAATACCTGCTTCATACAGATGCCCAGGAAGGTTTGCAAAGGAATACGCAGAGAGTGAGTTCTGGAGAATTCAGCCCTTTTACCAAGGTGGGATAGAAGTGTTTGCAAAGATGTGATGCTTGGGTTGACTTCTCACTGCTCCAAGTCCCACATTTTGAGCCAAAGACTTGCTGGGGAGTGGCGTTCTAACTGAACTGACACCTTATGTCAGCCTGTGGAACAACTCCAGCCTCCTCTTCATATCATGTGCACAAATCTCCTTTTTCTGAGAGAAGAACCTAGAAATTGACAGAATGTAGAGACACATGATCCACAGTGTTTCAGCTTCAAAATATGGGGATTTATACCTCCTTGGAGTCAGGCCATCTCCGTGTGCAGTTGTGTGTTGACACACATTTCCCCTGTTGCTGCGATCCCTTCAGCAATCATGGCTTAGATACTGTGCCTCCCTCCAGGGCGCTTTGCCCCCAGGGCACATTGATGTACTTCATTTCACTCACCTCAACTCTTCAAATGTGACTCAAAGTATTCTACAACCTGGAAACTGCGCTCCATGTTCCCAGCCCCTGCCAGCATAATTAATTCATCAATGCACCCATTTATTATAAAAATAGCTAACATTTCTGGAATATTTACCATCTGCCATGCATTATACTAACTGCCTGACATATGGCACATTATTTAACCCTCACAAGAGTGCTATCAGGTAGATGCTATTATTATCTCCGCTGTATGCTGAAGAAACTGTCACAAAGAAGCTAAGGATCCTTCTTGAGGCTACAGTATGGGGAGGCAGAAGAACCAGGGCCAGAAGCAGGAAGGATAGACTCCAGAACCCATGCTTTATTTTTGATTTATTTGATGGGGGGTGGGGGGTACTAGGGATTAAACAGGGGTGCTCTACCATTGAGCCACAATTCCAATTCCTTTTGATTTGTTTATTTAATTTTATTTTGAGACAGAGCCTTGCTTAGTGTCTCATTAAGTTCCCCAGGCTGGCCTTGAATTTGTGACCCTCCTGCCTCAGCCTCCCAAGTCACTGGGATTATAGGCATGCACCACCACTACGTTCTCACAGCCTATATTTTTAAACATGGTACTAGCCAAAAGGTATTTCCTGAAATCTACAATGTTCAACCCTCTGAGTTAGATGAGACCTATGTTGTAGGAAGGTAGTCTTCCCGACTAGAACTGTCTTACATGAGATATCACAGTTCAGTGACCTTAAACATCCTCATACAAGGTCTTCTTTTCTGATCACAGTTGCAATATTTGGGTGAAATTTATTTCAAAATATCTTTTGCATATTATGTGAAAAAAAACTTTCAAAATGTTTTAAAATTATCTGTGTATCAGATATTGGTCTCACATCACAACTCACTCTCATAGACTGTCACTGGTCTTTTTAGATTATTTGATGGTTCTTAACGGTCTCCAGTTTTTATCCTCTCAATTCTACTCCTCACACTGCTGTCTAAGTGACTTTTTAAAAATATAAGCTCAACACTATTATATCCTGAAATGTTTCTGTGGCTTCAAAATCCTCCAGTGGTTTCTCTTTCCTGCAGGATTAGTCTCCTTAGGAAGATGTATCTGGGGTCTGGCCAACATCCTCTTTAGTCATACAAACTTATTTTTCCATTAAAATCCTGTCATTTCATGGACTCTGTACTTGTCCCCTGCTCCTGTATGACACTATTTTCTGTTTTGAGCTTAATTAACTCCTGCCCTTATTTTAAGGTTCAGCAAATGGTCTACCTAAACCTGAAGGCAAACCCCTACATTGCTGGGTTGAGTAAGACCTTGCTCTTCCTCCCTCCTCTTCAACACCTCTGGGCTGCTGTGAGTCCCAGTGCCAATGTTATCGTGGCACATGTGACACTGCCAAGGCTGTCACTTTTCTTATTTGTCTCTCAAAGAATCCGTGAGCTCTTGAGAAATGGGAGGAAATTTCTTGTCCCTGAACTCACATCTGCAGTTGTACAGTAGGACCCCAGATTCTATAGGCAATTGACAGTGCCACCAGGTACCTTCCTCATTTAATGTCCTGGGACAGTTGTACTCTACCACCGTGAGTTTTCTCCCCGTCCATTTCCACATGGCTCCTGGAGAGCACTCCTTCACGGATCTGTCTCATTTCTCTATTTTAAACTTTTCCAGTGTTCCTCTGTTCATCCTCTTTCCTATCTTACGTTTCCATCATTTTTACCGTTCTTTCTCCCCACTCCCCTTTTACTCATCCTCCCCCGCATGCTCGAGAAATCACAAATGTCATTTAGTACCTGAAAGGTCCTAGGTCTGCCCCAAAGCTGGAGACAGGAAAGTGCCCAAGGAGAGATTTCCTCCCCATCCTCAAGCTGTCCAGGGAAAACCCCAGGGGCAGGCATCGGCCATGCATTTTCCTGGTGAAAATAGCAATAATAGGGTGACCGTGGAGTGCAGAGAGGGCCGTGACACAGTGCAGACAGCAGGGTCCCTGAAGGCTTGCTCCAGGAAGGTGCACTTTCCTGTCATAAACCAAGGCTCGCTGTTAGCAACACAAATGGAAGAAGTGGCATGCCAGGCCCGGGACAGGGCAGGAGCCGGGCAGAGAGTAACAGCAACGTTACCTGCACAGATGCCAAGGGAAGAAGTCGGAAAGGAAATGGGCAGCACCCGGAGGACTTGGACACAGCTAGAAGGTTTCCAGGTAATAATCAGTCATCGCTGGTACCATTCATGGAGCAGTTACTAAGTGTCAGATGTACTTCTAAATGATTTGTGAATGATCTTTAATTCTCCTGTCAACATTTTCAGATATGAACCAGTTTAAAAAAAAAAAAAAGGATGGGTCTGTTAAGACAACAGCAAGATACCACTACCTACCTACTTACTAGAACATCCCAAATGCAAAGCACCAGCACCACCAACCCTGGCAGGGGTGTGGGGCAGTCAAGCTCTTACCTGTTGTTTGTGGGAGTTTAAAATGGTGTGGATACTTTGGAAGACATATTAGCAGGGTTTTTTTCTTTCTTTTTTATAAAACTAAACAGTTCTTACCAGGTGATTCAGAACCGTGTTCCTGGGTGTTGGAAATGTATATTCACACAAAACCTCCAAACAAAGGTGTTGGGCCATTTCATTTATAATTCCCCAAACTTGGAATCCACCAAGCAGCCCTTCAGCAGGTGAGAGGATAAACTGAGGTACATCCAGACAATGAGATATTACTTGGTACCAAAAGGAAGTGAGCTCTCGAGCTATGAAACCATCTGGAGGAAATGCAAGTGTTTTGCCAAGTGAGAGCAGGCCACCTGAAGGGCTGCACACTGCAAGAGGCCGACCAGAGGACATTCTTGGAAAAGCAGAGAATTCTGGAGACAGTAAAATGATGAGCAGTTGTCAGTGGGAAGGAAAGTGTGAGCAGGCATAGCACAGACTTGCAGGGCAGGGGAAGCATGTGTGAGCACTGTCATGGGGGTGCATCGTGCACTTTTTTCAGCTCATAGAATGACCAACTCTAAGAGTGACCCTCAGATACGCTACAGACATTGGTTACAGCAATGCACAAATTTAGGTTTGTCAATCACAACAGAAGTTCCAGTCTGGTGTGGGGTTTTAATGGTATGTGAGGTTATGTGCATTTGGGAGCAGTGAAAATTTCCATACCATGCACTCAAAGTTGCTCTGAACCTACAGCTACTAGAACAAGCGAAGTCTATTTTAAAAAGAAGAACAAGAAAGGAAAAGGAATGGGAAGGGTGATACCTTGAAAGGATGAGTATTGTCCAAGTCATTTTGAAATAAGTAGTGCCCTCGAGAGCACTGTGGCTACAGAGACCTTGTTCACAGTCACTCTGCAGGGTATCACTTCACCAGCCAGCTCAGACCTGGGCAGGGAGGCATTGACGGGGACTCCGTAATGTGGCAAACCAGAGGTAGGTTCACACACTATTATGAACCTTAAAGAGGTATCAATTTCAGCCTGAGATGAATGATAGGAGCAGAGTAACAGCAAGGATAGAAGCCACCTATGGGCGTGAGTCCCAGTTTAGAGTTAGCCAGTGTCTAAGAGAAAGAAAGACCTTGCCATCAAGACCAGAGGCCTTGACTGAACATTAGCATGAGACCAGCGGTTAACATACACGTTGGGTTCTTGGGCCTGACATAGCAAATAAGCAAAACTTTACAGTTTTAAACAACAAGAATCCATTCTTCTATGAATCTAGAAGCGTCCAGTCCCACATTAATGTTTTAGCCCGGCCTTGCTCCCTCCCAAGTCTAATGAGGAGAGTCTTCCATGCCTCCTCCCAGCTTCTCAGGGCTCCCATCAACGCTGTGTTCTGCTTGTCTTTGTAGACATAGCACTCCAGTCTCTGCCTTTGTTTTCAAATGTGCTCCTTCTCTGTCTAGACATCTCTGTGTGTCATTCCTCTTCTTATAAGAACAACAGTAAATGGATCTAGGGCATAGTCTAATTCAGTATCACCTTAACTTAAACAGTTGCAAAGGCAAAGATTCAGTTTCTAGAGTCACATTCTGAGACTCTAAGAGAATATTAATTTTTAAGGACACTAATTAACCTAAAATCTGGTCTCCCCAAAATTTATATCCATCCCATGTGAAAAATACATTCACCTCCTTCCAATGTCACCAAAACCTTTAACTTACAGCAGCATTAACTGTAAATTCAAAAATCTCATTTAAATTTCATCAACTCCTAGGCATCAAATGTCACCAAAATCATTCTAGTGAGTGAGATGCTAGGTACAATGGGAAAATTCCTTTCTTTGTGTGGATCATAAAATTAAAAGGCAGGTTGTATGCTTCCAAAACACAAGGATAGGTCACCACAGGACAGAATTCTGTTTCCAAAAAATGATAAAATGAAAGTAAAAAAGGAGTCACTAATTCAAAACAAACTCCAAGTCCAGCAGGGCAACAACCATGTGATATGATCTTAGGAAACCCACAACGTTTTAAAGAGTGTTTAGTCAAGGAAAGCACCAGTGGCTTGGACAAATGGGACTGATTTATTTCAAAATTTAAAAATAGACCCCCCCGCTGCCAAGTCTTCTTAGGAAGGAAATGGGATGTTTTGGAAAAGGGGGGCCAAAGGAAGAGCCAATTGTCCAGAAGGTAGAACTCAGAGCCCAAATAGAGGGGCTGAGAGCCAATAATAACATGGAGCAGGAGACCTGTCCATTGGAGCAGACCCAGGGCTTCATAAGGAACGTTTTCTGCCCTCAGAGACGGGAGTGTGACAGCACGGGCCCAAGTGGATTTGAGAACAGAGATGGACCTGTGACTGCCATGTGCTTCCTGCTCCCACTGTTCTAATAGGAGCATCTGTATTGTATCCCTTCTCCCATTCTACTTTGAGAGTGGGCACATAATTTGTACTTTACTTAGCAGGTGTCTGGATCACAAAAAGGATCAACACAGACGCCTCATCCCAGTCAACCATGCAGACCATAAGACCCTGAATTTCTAGCCACCTGGCCCAATCAGGATGTGTTTTGAGGGTCCTGACCCTTAGAGAAGCTTAGGTTTAATATCAGGAAATGAATACAGTGGAATCATAAGATAGAAGGTCTACAAAAATTACAGTTCCTCTATGTACCCTGGGAGCACATTTCTTGTGAATTGTCACCTGCAAGGTGACATGTGGCTCCTCCAGTGGAAAGGCAGGATCTCTGTCTTCCTTCCCTTGGACCTGGCCTGACCTTTGGATTTGCTTTAATAGAATCGTGGCAGGAGTGTCATGGTTGGTGTGCTGAATCTGGGCCTCGGGGCTGTGGCTGCCTCTGGGCTAGCTCCTTTGCTGCCCAGTGAACGTGAACAAGTCTGACCCAACTTTCTAGAGGTGCCACATGGAGGAGAACATAGATGTCCCACCCCAGAGCCTGCATCCACCACAAAACCATCAGGGACAAAACTGTCTCAGTTTAGTCCCCAGAAAGCTACAGAAAAATAAGTGATCACCAGCTAGACCAGGAAGCAATCTGCCAAGAAGCTGCATTCAGCCCAAATTTCTAGAATGATTTTAAGCAAATTAAATGTCTATTATTCTAAGATAATAAATTTTGGGGTGAACACTAAGATATTTAAAAAAAAATCCAAGGAAGGTGAATAATTAGGAAAAAACTCTAAGGGAGTTTGCTATTTGCAGGACTTTAAAGCTATCCTATGTAGACCTTTTATACTGGAAAAGGTTAATATCAATTCCCTAGGATTTTTCTAATTTATTCCACATACGAACATAATGTAAAAGTGATATGTACCTGCATACCAAAACTTCTAGAAATCTAATTTTTACACTAGTGATTTGTTTTTATACTTATTAGATTTAAGATCACAATTATGGGAAGAGTAGTGGGTCGTTGTGAGCACATTGCTTGTGTATTGTTGCCATGCCTGTTTTCACATGGTGAAAGGTTGTGTATGAACAAAATGTTGGCAGTATTTTGTGTAGAACAAAAGAAATTCAAAGAAATAGCTAGTTACTAAGTAACTGCATCAGCTGTGAGTAGTGCAGATGGTTCCGCTCTCTGCTGCCCCTGATGGGCAGTAGCTGAGTGAGCTAGTCCTGCCTCAAGAGGGTGGAGCAGGGGCCATCCACTTGCTGGGAGGGGCACCACACAGAAATGGATTATGTCACTGTGTCACCTCTGGGGAAAACAGCCATCAAGATGGGCACTGGTTTCCTTCTCATGTACAACAGGCCCAGGGGTAGGCAGTGGACAGAGGGACCCAGGCTCCCCCAAGCCCTGCCGTCTGAGAGGGCAGGTGCAGGCCAAGCTATCTTATCCCAGTTCTGCATAAGCATCAGGAGAAAGGGGAGGAGCAGATGGATGCTCCAGTCCTTCCAGGTAGACTGCAGAACACCTGCAGGGCTCTGTGCCCAGTGCGCAGGCCAGAACCTACACAGGCACCCTTGTCTGACTGACCATGAACCACACTTGGTGCAAAGAGTTCCGATGAAGCTGGGGTCTCCTTCTGAGGGGAGAGCACAGGTCAGGAGTGGGTAAGAGGGAGGGGAGCAGAAGTAGGAGAGCACGGCCCCTGAGCCTCCTCCACACCTGGCCTTTCACTTACACACAAGTGGGTTGAGTGCACCCTCCTCCTCAGAGTGAGCACGTGAGCCCCCATCCATGAACTGGGAAGATTTTTACCAGAATAAAAGTATCAAGTAAAATAAAAGTGGACACTAATAAACCCCACAGTAAATAATAAAATATAATAATAATAAAAACAGCTGCTGCTTTTATTTTTTAAAATTTTTATTTAATTTATACAGTCATGAAACCAAAGATGTTTAATGAATTACTTTCAATTTTTCCTTCAACTTTTAAAGGTAAGTATATCATCCCCGTTTCAAAATAAAAAAAAAAAAAAAGAAGATTTGTAGAAAATGAGTAACTTACTCATGACCCTGAAACCTAGTCACTGGCCACCCAGGCTTGTCCCCTAAACACATGTTAGATTTCAAATATCTGTGAAAAGAAAATAGTGTGAGGGGAACTAGAATCGCTTCATTGTCAGACACACTTGGAGTCCATGCCCTCCTAAGCTGCAGCAGCGATGGAGTCAGGGCAAGCTTCCAAAACACCTTTCCCTAGGAAGAGGATGCTCTATTTTTGTAAAAGACATTTGAAGAAGATAATATGCTTTCTGTTTTTTAACCCAAAACTTCTATGCAAAACACAGATCAGCAGCCTCTGCGTAAACTTTTGTTTGGAATAAAAGAAAGGAAGAAAGAAAAGAAAGGCTTGGATTTCTACCATGCATCTGTTCACCTTGAACACATTGATGGATTGGGGTGACCAAACTGACCCAGTAAGAGCTCATCTTGGGATTCTACAGCCATCTACTCCCATGAAGGAAGCCAGGTCTGGGATGATAATGCCCAGAGATACAAGTTTCCTCAGCCTTTTTGAAGAAGGAGTAAAATGTGGTCCATGTGTCATAACTGCTTAAACTCATGATTCTCTGGCCTAACTCTAGTCAGCAGGGATCCCTGAAAAACAGAAGAGCCCACTACACTGTGCGTGACTACTTTACCAAGGAGATCCTGTCCACCTGATTGTGTGTCTCTGTGATTCACTGGAAGAACCCCACCAAAATTGCACAAATCAAGCTTTCTCATATAAAACAAGGGACTTGGAGTTAAGAAGAGCTATGAAGTCCTTTTAAGGTCACAGCCACAAACTGACAGACTCTAGACAATTCAGTTTCTGGATGTCTCAGATTAGGACTCAGTTGGCTGAATACAAAGGGGGCAAAGTCCACCTGTGACCACTGACCAGCTATGGGGATTTCTCCAGCATCTAGAAAGTCGGGCATCCGTCATGTTTTACTAAATCTGCGGCTCCTAGGCTACCACAGGCCTTTGGTAAGTGGACAAGGACTGTTAGGTAAATTATTTGTTATAGAAATATTGGTTTTTTTCTTCTAAATATTTTTAATATTAGTTTCCTTATCTCTAATATAAGGATAGTGACTCTAACCTACAGATATACAATATTGATTAAATGGATCACATTCCTAATGTATACTGACTAAAGAACAGTGATCCTATAATCAATGTTTATTTCACACCAGTCCACCAAGAATCTGTATCATTTTTTAAAATTTTTTTATTAGTTGCTCAAAACATTACAATGATCTTGACATATCATACATTTGATTCAAATGGGGTACGTAATCTTATTTTTCCACGTGTACAGATTGCAGGATCACCTTGGTCATACAGCCACGCTTATACATAGAAGCACCTGTATCATTTGATCACTCTGCATCTTCCTATCTGCATGGAATTTTCATTTATAATTTCTGTTTGACATGAAACTGGAGTCAGTTAGATTTTATGCCAACAGGTTTTCTACCTTGGTCTGAGCTGTTAATAGTGATTCCATCAAGTCAAAGAAGGAACATGAATGGCCATGGGCTTTACCTACAGAAGGCAAGGTTACAGTTGTGACTGCTGAGGGTTACTTCCACGCCTAAGTTCATTAAACTCTTTAAAGTCTAAAGGCCAACAGTGATTTATTCCACTGACAGCAGACACAGTAGCAATCTCTTATAAGCAAACCTTCTGTCTTGGCATATGGCGAGACTGATAGTTAATGAAGCTAATTTCACAAGGCAGTGAGCTGCCTACCTGTTTCTCCTTGTAAGAGGAAGTCTGCTATTAAATGAAATAAGATGTTTCTAAGGCCCTCCATCTGGGTGAGGGGGACAGAAAGAGAGATTGAGGCAAGAGACTCAATTAAGGGACTTGGAGTTAAGAAGAGCTATGAAGTCCTTTCAAGTTTTTATATGTCAACTGGCCTAAAGAAAGTCCCTCCTGAGTATGTGAGAGACTTTCAGAAGAAGGTCACATCTCAATCAGTAAATTGAATCAACTCCCACCAATGGAGGTGAGCATCCTCCAATCCACTGAGGACCAGATGGAACAATAAGGTTGAGGAAGGGTCCATTTGCTCTCACTGTTTGATCTGCAACATTTGTTTTCCAGTTGTCCAGTCCTTCTGAAGAGGACTGGGATGGTGTCATCAGCTCTCATCTGGTTCTCAGGCCTTTGGACTCTGGAATTCCGCTTCTCCAGCTTGCAGACAGCAGAATCTGGGACTTCTCAGTCTCTGTCACTGCAAGACCCAGTTCCCATTCTCTGTCTCTCTCTTTCTCTCCCCTCCCTCAAGACACTTATAGCAACTAAAACACTACAGAGCTTATGCTTTAAATGCATGAACACATTTATCCCAGGCTTCAATCATGGTTTTGCATCAGTTGGTAAAAAAAAAAAAAAAAAAAAAAACAGAAAAAGAAAAAAGATAGCACTGAGATAATTCATGTGAGCACATCTGGACAGCAGTGTGAGGAGAGAGCAGGTGTACTGAGACAAAGATGTACAGCCAGATGTGGGTATTGACCTCATTCCCCAGTGGTGCAGCCCGGCTTGACTTCTGTCACCTTGCTGTGTGTTCTGGCCTGGGGTGATCCTGACCAAAGGCATCACTCAAGAATAACCCAGCTTTGAGCAGAGGTATCTTCCTGCTGTGTGAGCAAATAGAGGTTATCTGAAGGCTTCCTGTCACAAATATCCAAGTCATTCTTTTTGAAACACCAATGGAGCAAAATCCATTAATTTTTTATTGTTGTTGTTATCTTGCTGGGAAATAAATTATTCCATTTCTCTTCTATCAAGCGTCCTCATCATTATCCACAAGATGAAGGTTTTCTTCCCTCTTTCCACCCTGCCTCTCACCTTCATCCTCCACCTCTTCCTCCTCCTCCCAACTCTCTCCTCCTTTACTCTTTCTCCCCCTCCTTTTCCTGTTCCTCCCTTTCCTTTTCTGCCTTCTCCATCTTCTCCTCCTCTCCTTTGGTTCACTGACCCACCCTCCTTTCCTCCCCTCTCTTCTCCTTCCCCTCCCTTACTCATTCAGTAAGTGGCCCAGTTGTGATATTGCACACAAGGAATATAAAAATGAGTAAGAAAAGAATTTCCCAATATTTTGGAATTTTATATTTACTGATAAAAACTTAAAAGAGGAAACTGGATTAATAGCACAGTATATTAATAGCACAGTATTCCTGATTGAGATCAGGAATATCAGGGTAAAAGGCAACTGAAATAGGGTGGTCTAAGAGGAATTCTCCCTAGAAGTAACATGGGAGCAGAGACTCAAACAGGAAAGAACAGGCCAGGGAAAGATGAAAGAAATGGCATTTGCAGGCAGAGAGGTGGCAATAATTTCCCTTAAGCAAGAAAGATAAAAACATTGAGTAAGTTGAAAAGTTCAGAGAAAAATAAGCAAAGGAGGTAATAATGGAGAATATGTTCATTAAGGAATAGGCTGGGAGCCAATCATGAAGAAATCTAGGGTTCTTAGACCAGAGGAAAACACCTCATGGGTGGTATAATAGGAAGGCACTGGAGTGAGGAGGAGGCAGCAGAGAAGTGGCGGCCATTTTGCTCAAGTGGCCGCCATTTTGCTCAGTGGTGTCTCTCCTACTGCTGCTTGGTACAGTACGTACCTGAAGACAAGGGTGGAAACAGGAAGATGGGTTGGGAAAATGCTACAGTATTCCAGCAGAAGATGACCGTGGTGTAGAAAAGCTGATATTAATAAGAAAAGATGAACGGGATATTTCTAGAACTTTCTGTGGACTGGATGAGGGAGCAAGAGAAAAAGTGACTCATCTTATTTACTGTGGCTCTTTTCACTTCAAGAAATTTCCAAAGCATTGTTAAGAATCCTTAGAGAAAACAGCAGCTGCCTCCAACATGTAACTTTGTGGTCATAATAAGATGGTATCTACATGCATGAGTATATCACGATGAATTTCACTTTTATGTTTATAAAGTACCAATTAAAAAAAAAAACTGAGTCAATAGAAGGAAGATCATTAGATTAGAAGAAGGAGAGCAGGGGCATAAGGAAGGGAGGGAAAGTGGAAATCCTGGGAATTGAAATGGAGCAAATTTTATTGCATACACACCTGAATCTGTCAAAATGAACCCTGTTACTACCTACCAATATAATGTACATATGAAAATATTACAAGGCATTGGTGCTGTGACTTTGTTTGGCATCTCTATCTAGAACTTCATTATCTTCTCCAGCAGCCATTGAGGTATTAACCCCAAAGTTGTTTTGTTACTGACCTTTGCATCAGAAGGAAGGAAAGAGTATAAGAGAGGGTCTCATAGGAGGAAATCCAGGAGAAATGATAAAATTGAGTGTCTCATTGTTCTTCTAGTAAGAGAGGGGCTGGGCTGAAAAGGACTCACTCTCTGGTGGGGAGGTGTGTTTAATGCTTTAGTAATCCGTAGCTCTAGATAACAGATTTTAACATGCAGTGGGGACAGTGTAACTGAAAAAAAAAATGGAAACACAGACCACAGGCGCTGAGGAAGCCCAGGAATGTGAAGGTGGGATGTGGGCACTGATGTCCTTTGGGAGGAGGACATGAGGAACATCTGCACTCAGACGGCGGGTCCCCAGAGGGCCAGCAGGAGGACAGTGTCACAAGGTCTGGCAGGTGCTTACCTCAAGAACTCCATTCGTGAGTTCCCCTACCACTTATGCACAGTAACTCTTTCTTGAATAAATTAATGCATGAATTTGCATCTAGATTTAAACTGAGTCACTAAGCAGGCTTTTAGAAGTAGCACTGACATGTCCCTTTCTTCTCCCCTCTTTTAACCTGGCAGATTCTATTAACAAACCATATTCAGCCCAGTCCATTGTCTCATGTGTTAGATTCTAAGTCTATGGCAACAGAATACCACAGATTGACTCTTTCATTTTGGTGCTATGGATTTAACAATAGGCATTTATTTTCTCAGTTCTAGAAAATAGAAGTCCAAGTTCAAGGTCAAGGTCTCTGCTTACTTGGTTTCTCTTCTGGTCATTACCATTGGCTCACAGATAGCAGCCCTCCTCTTGTCCCATTGTGGCCTTTCTCCTGAGTACCATTAACTCTAGGCCTATTGGGTTAATTCTGTACTCTTATGACCTCATTAAATCTTAATTGTCTTTTCAAAGGCTCAGTCTCCAACTACAGTCTCATGTGAACTTAGGACTTCAACCTGTGAATTTAGGGAAAACTAAATTCAGTCCATGCATCTGTGCTTCATTTGTCTGGGGTTCTTTGCATTGCTTATTGACTAATTCAACCCAATGGTGGGGATTGTTAGTTGAACACCTAATTTGTGCAAGGCACTTAGCATGCAGTTTTGCTAGGCCTCACTCAAAGGTAAGATATGATCTCACTATTCTTATGAAGAATAAATTTTAATGGATGTTGTAATAGCTATGCCAGCTAGGTTTTCCAGATGCCATGTTCCCCAGACAGATGCCATGTTCACCTTAACTCAATAAGAGACACACACACCCTAAAAGGGGCAGCCTTCTCTGCCCCTTGGATCTACTGTGAGCACAGACACTAGACAAAAGGCGGAGAGAACACAAGCAAAAGATCACTCAGAACTCTATCCTGGGGTTTAACTGGGACCTTTCTTAGTCCACTTGTGCTGCCAAAGCAGAACACCACAGACTGGGTGATCTTTGGACAACACAAATGCAGTGCTCTTGTGTCTGAGGGTGACAAGGCCAGTTGCCGACAGTTTTCGGGAGAAGGTTCCTTTCTGCTTTCAAGATGGTGCCTTGCTTCTGCTTCTTCCAGAGGGACTAATGGTGTGTCCTTATATAAAGCAAGAGCAAGAAGGCAAAAGAGGCTCCATTCAACCTCCACTCCCTTTTAAATGTATTTTATCTCATCTTGGTGCTATGAATTTAACCCAGGGCCTGGCCCACGCTAAGTATGCACTTTTCCACTGAGCTGTACCCCAAGTCCCATTCACAAGGTTCAATCCCATTTAGGAGAGTGGAGACCTCATGACTATCGCCTTCTCTCGGCCACACCTCCTACAACCATTGCAATGGCATTGAGGAAGTTGAATTTTAGAGGGGACACATATTCAAACTAAATCAGGTCCTCCAGGCTACTGCAGAAAGTTGGAGTTGGTTATATGTTCATGCTATGGAGGGGAAAAATATTCTAAAAATTGTATTGTATATTACTTACTTTATAGGTAATGCAAATGAGTTTCAGAAAAGTAAGGAGAAAGTCTCCACAGTTTTATATACATATAAAATTTTTTGGTGCCTTGGGGCTCAAAAAGTGACTTAAATTTACATTTCTCTAAGATGCTTAATTTGTTTTTCTCGAGTCCTTGCCTCCGCTTTTAACAGGCTCTTTGAGCAAGAGTATTTCGAGGACATTTTAGAAGATTTTGAAAATGCCTCATAGAATCTAATGGTACACAAATATTATTGCCCATTGCTTACTGACCCGAACTGCATAATAAGCTCAAGTATTATTTCCTCACCTCATTACCACTTAATTGAATTAAAGCTAAATTTGTATTTATGCTGTATAATTAGAAATTACAGGTAAGGGACAGGAACATTCTCATTAGTGGCCATCTGTTTGTAAAGTATCAATAGCAAAATTCCTAGGAATCCAATGGCAAATGCACACACACATAGAATACTAGTTCGGAAAGCAGAGCTGCTTGTGGTTTGGGAGAAATGATGACTCTGATTAACAGGTCACAGAGCTGGTTAATAATGGATCTGGTCTGGGATCCCATTTTTTCAGCCACCTTACTTGAAATTTATTCTCCTTTCTACAATTCTTCCCTCCCAAATGCCCACACAGGTCTATGTCCATTGGGTCATTCATAAATGATGGACAGCTAATCATGAAGCCGACTTTGAGAGTAAGCCAACCAAGTATCAAGAGACCAGACTCACTGCCAAGCTTTCTTTTTAGAGAGCAGTATTATGATTGATAATAAATTCCTCTGTTCTGCTCCTAGAAGAAAGGAACCCTTTCTTCAGTGAGCACCAGGAACTGTGTCTCCCCCACTTTCATTTTCCTCCCTTGACATTTTCCCAGCGTTTCTCATGTCACCTGCCATGACATTGCTATTGACACCCATGTGCATTGACTGTCAGCCAAGCAATGCCTATGCAGATGAGAACGCTGGAAACCCAAAGCGGTTGAATGGATCACCCAAGGAAATGGAGCCAGAATCCAACCCAGGGTACAGTTATGTGGAGAACTCACTTGTCAACAGGGACAAGTAGTCCAGGCACTGACAACACCATTGAGTGGCAGGACAATGGGTATCCAGAGGTGAGTGAAGTTTTCAAGTTGTACATTCACTTGTGCCTACATATGCCCTCCATCATTTCATGGAAGTGTTCCCACATCCGCCATAGGCAAGGCAGTGTCAGGTTTGGGAGATCTTATGACACAGTGTTCATGGAGTACTATTGTGCTCTAAAGCCTCTGCCCTGCTTTTCACTAGCTGTGAGACTCTGGGTCAAACATTTAATACATACAATGTAAACCTTCTTATCTGGAAAACAAAAACAGCATTTACTTCTTAGACTCACAGTGTTGATTATAATATGCCAAACGATCTATCAAAGCACCAATAGGGTGAATATTTGAATGCAGGCTCACAGGCAGTCCCTGTGATAGGCAAATGTGTGAAAGATGGTTGGTATCATTCTGCAAGCAGCACAAAATAAAAGACTTGTTTTTTTTTTTTTTATTCTCACGAAATAGAATGCTGATAAGGAGTAAAGAGGTTTGTTGAGACTTCAACTGAATACCATGGGGACATAAAGAGGTGTTTAGAGGGTCTGAATCAAGAGGGCTTCAAGAAGAATAAGGTCCCCAGCAAGACCTTGAAGGATAAGTAGAATTTGACAGGAAGGGAAGCCAGGAATAGCGGGGGAAAATGAATGGAATAAATGAAGGCATAGGAGTGACAGAAGGTAAGTGACAAGGAATGGATAAATTGGCAAGACTGATGGGGACAGAATATGCATCTCATAAAAGTTGGTGTTGACCCTAAATGGGAAGGTCAGGGACAGAGCAGAGGTTCTCCAAGGTAGCTTATGGAAAATTCTGCCCACCAGGCTTCTGGGAGGGAAACGCTATTACATTCCTCATCCCCACCTCCTTTCCTTCCGCCCAGTGATGGCAGCTGGCTAGAGGTAAATTGTGTTTGGGGCTCTGCGTCTCGTTTTTATGATTTATTAGCTCCGTCTTTCAGCAGGCCGAGAATATTGAGTGTGCTGGATGGCACATACTCCGGGAATTTATGTTGCATAGCTAAACATCATGTCTGTCTATCTCTTCCCAGTAATCTCCGATAATACCCAAATGGGCTTTTTATTTTAAACATCTGGACAGCCTTATGGTAGCTGAGAATTAAGGCGCTGAGTGAAGAAAACAGCACAGCCATAAAGTCTGTCGGATAAACAAAGCTTTCTTCGGAACATTAACTCCGTTCCTGAGAAATCTTCTCTGTTCCTCAAAATGCACTTAGTAACTTTACATCTTCATCTCCAGGTACACTTTTCTCTTGCAAATACTCTCATGGCATTTAATGGAGCCATTAAGGTAGGAAACTATGAGATATTAGCATAAAAAGAACATTGCCCGGGAAAAGAGATGCCCAAGGCCTTCTCCCCCACGCTCCCCCGCACCTTGGCACCGGCTTTGTTTTACTACAGCAGAGATCCCCATTGTGGGTGGTGGTAATTTTAGCTAGATAATAACTCGGTTGACACTGTCACAAATTGGCCTAAGGTATATAACTCAGAGAGAGGAGCAAGACTGGAATGGAGAATAATCAGGTAGTTTTACCTGCTTTTAATACAAAAGAGCCGTCCCATAGAGGCCGATGGGTTTCACCTTTATTCTCAGATCTCTAGGTCCCCTCCTGCCCTCAGACGGTGGACCAGTGTGCACAGTCTGGGACACTCTGAGACTCTGCAAACGCCGTGCCATCTGCTGTGACCCCTCCCTGCCCTGCAGTTTTGGGCAAGCACAGCGTCCTGGCCCTCCGAGTTTCACTCCTATCTACTGCAGCACAATCCTCCTGAGCCCCACAGAGCAGCACTGGCCGCTGCCCTCTCTGCGCTGCTCTTACACAACCACACTTCTTACACTGTCTTGGCACTAGCAAGACACGGGGCTGAAATTTGGGGGGGTGTAGAACCCCGAGTTCCATTGCTGTCTCCTGGAACCTCCTGTGATTCCAAGCCTGGACTTAGACGTTTAAAGTGTATTACTTGTCTGTGGCTGAATAACAGAATGCCACAGATTTTGTAGCTTAAAATAGCACATATGTCGTGGTGTAGATGTGAGATGTCCTCCAGAAGCTCATGTGTGAGACAATGCAAGAATTCTCAGAGGTGAAATGATTTGATTATGAAAGATGTGACCTAATCAGTGGATTAATCCAATGATGGACTAGCAGGGTGGTTAACAGTAGGCAGGCAGTGGCTGGGGGACTTAGGACACTGGAGATGTGCCTTTGGGGTTTCTATTTTGTCCCTGGTGATGGAGAAGCTCTGGCTCTGTGTCCTGGTTGCCATGTCCTGAGCTGCTTTCCTCCACCACACGCCCCTCCGTGATGCTCTGCATCATGCTGGGCCCAGAGCTAGGGGGTTGGCAGACTATGCACTGAAACTCTGAAACCATGAGCCAAAATGAACTTTTCCTCCTCAAAATTGCTCTTGTCAGGGATATTGGTCACTGAGATGCAAAAACGGACTGAAACAACATATTATCTCAAAGTTTCTGTGGTTGGGGATTCAGAACCACGGGGCTCCTCAAGTCCTCTGCCCTGGTCCCTCTGGGCTCTGATCCAGGGTCCACCCTAGGCTGAGTTTGCTTCAGAGACTCACCAGAGCCAGGATCTATATTTAGCCTTCCTCAGGTTGTTGGTAGAATTCATCTTGTAGCTGGAAGACTCAGGTTGGCTTTCTTCAAATAACAAGATGGAGACTCCAGAGAGAATCTGCTAAAATGATAGAGTTTTATATAACAAAAGGGAATCACAGGGGCCCCTCTCCCAGAAACCTTTGCCCATTCTGTTAATCAGAAGCAAATCCTAGGTCTTGTTTCTCGGGAGGCAATTGTACACAGGCCTGAATACTATGAAATGGGATCATGAGGCCCCCACTGCTCTCCATCACAGTTTGTTTAGTAAGATTCAAACTCAAACAAACTGGTTTGTTTTAATATTTTTACTACTGGTCATGATATTGTTAAACCCAATGTTGTTGCATAACTTACCTTTTAGGTATTAGAAATCTTTTGCTCAATATTTGTCTTAATCCTTGGGTCCTGTGAGGGCAGAGGTCATGTGAATCTGCTTAACCATATACCCAGAGTGCTGACCAAGGGCTTAACATACGGAAGGTTCCAAATATCATGTGTAAATGAACAAATGAGTCATTAGTGGAGAGTGTTGGGGTGTGCTCGGTCCTTGGTAGGAGTCACACAAGTGGGAAATCTGCCCTTCTTCCTAAAACAGTTTCCTTCCATGCTTTGTAAGCGTTGGTTTGAGAAACAACAAAGCCCAAGTTACCAGCCCCGTGCCAGCTCTTACCTCCTGACTAAAACAGCATATTATCCCAGAGTTTCTGTGGGTGGGTTCAGGACACAATCCCTTCCCTCCTTCCTTCCTTCCTTCCTTCCTTCCTTCCTTCCTTCCTTCCTTCCTTCCTCCCTCCCTCCCTCCCTCCCTCTCTCTCTCTCTCTCTCTCTCTCTCTCCCTCTCCCTCTCTCTCTCTACTGTATTTCTTTCTTCAGACTTTTTATTAAAGGAGCATGACCAAGTAGCACAACCAGGTTTTTCTGTTGTGCTTTGGTTTGGTTTGACTTTTTGCATTAGTTCAGCAGCCTGGAGTCATGTGAGATTGTTGAAGCACTCCCCGCTCCCCACTTCCTCCTGTGCCTCCCCTTGCCCAACCCCTTCCCCGTCTCTCTACACCCTTCCAGCTCTGATTCTATTCCACCTACCTGGGCCATGGGTTTGGATTTTCCTAAGACCCATTGATTCCTCCCTGCCTTTTGCCCACCTCCCCTTGCTTCTCCCTAAAACCTTGCTTCTGTCCTCTTGGTCAACTTTTACGTTCTCCCTCCCAGATGCGCCCATAAGTGAGCAGTTACATGTTCCAGGTACCACTGTGCAACTCCAGTGTGTCCTTCTGGCGATGGCCTGTTACAGCATGCTACTCTAGAACACCATCTGCTTCCAAGAGAAGAAAACTTGAAAGAACAAGGAGAGAACTCTGCATTAGCTTTCTATTCTGGCCCATGTCCTCTGATCCAAAGCTCCTCTGGACAAGAGATGCAGTGACATCCTACACCTGTTCATGGGGATTTCAACCCATGAGTCAAGGCTCCTTGTCTTGGAAAGGGGTAAGAGCACCATTTCTTCCTCCCTTCAATCCTTGTTTGCTTCACTCTGTCGTCCCACAAATGGTAATGGATGGTCAGAAGAAAATCTGAGTAGAAATGTAGGACACAGAGTTCCTAGGCACAATATAGCTGTGGCTTCTGCTACCCTTCTCAGTACTCCACACCCTTAGGTGGGGGCTACTTCACTCCCTGAGGACAGGGGATGCTGAGGTGGTCAGGAGCTCAGTGCATCCTCTCTGTGCCCTCCTTCCCCCTCATGCTCAGATGGTGCCTTTGTAAGACAGGAGAGCCCAAGCCCTGACCCAGCACCTCCTGGGGACCCTCTCTGGGAGCTGCCTGACACCCAGGCCTTGGGGGAATCGGGAAAGCTTTCGTCGTGCTAGGCAATGATGTAACCACAGTGTTGGTAAAAGAGATACAAAGGACACTCAGGGGAACAGAGAGGTCATTAGCAAGTCTCCTGGCCTGCCCTGATCTAGCAATGAACTTATAATGATCTAATTATGTTTTTCTGCTTCCCTGAGCAATCTTGTACCCTAATATCCTCTTCTATGTATTGTTCTAGGGTTCATATTCGCTCCGTAATGCTTGATCTAACAGAATAACTCTGTTAACAGTAAGCCTTAGAATTTGTTTAATGAACACTCATTATAATGCTTACGATGAATTTGTAAATGCTTAAAAACAGTAAGTCTGCATAACAATTGAAAGTTGGGCAGCATGGTGCCCATTACCCAGACAAGGACAGAAAGGTACAAAGAGGATTTCCTTCTATAGAGTTAATCATCATATGCAAAGCAAAGTAGCAGCAACTAGCAGATCTACCCCAGAATAAACGTTACAGGTTATGAACCTGTGTCCATAGATCAAAATGTTTACTGAGGAGGCAACATGAAGCTGAAGATGGTGCACCCTCTACAACCATGGGGTTCAGAAAGACAAGAGGTATTCTCTTTGGGGAGCTGGCTCCTCATCCTGCCCTCCTCTTCTTTCCTCAGGGACATGGCACTCCAGTCCCATACACAGTGATGTCACTCAAGTTATCAAGGACCCAAAGGTCATGTCCAGTGACTGTTTTGCTGGTCTACTTGACCCCTCTGTTGGATTTGCCAGAGGGTGCTCTCTCCTTGAACCCGTGTGTGTGTGTGTGTGTGTGTGTGTGTGTGTGTGTTTGACTTCCTTTAGTTGTATTCTATTCTGATCCATTTGTCTTCAAATGAGTCTTGATTTCCTTCCTGATCCTTTCTTCACCCATTAAACCCAGCTTTTCTCCAGAACGTTCTATCCATAGATTGCCATTTCTCTTTTCTCATACTGGTCACATTTTTTCCTTCACAAACTCTTCCACTGTCATTTAACCATGTGCAGGGGGTGTCCTCTTGCTTTGGGTGACACCACTCTCCTGGTTCCTTTGCAACTCTCTGACTACGCCCTCAGGACTCCTGTGTCAGCATTTCCTCTTCTTGCCCTGTTAGACCTTTAGTTGTTAGCATGACATGCATCCTGTCTAAGCCCTCCTCAGACTAAATGTTTTTCATAGTCGAGTTCATCCAGTCCCATAATTTCAACTCCATCTTTGTGACTGTGTGACAAAGCTTTATAGTTTTATCTCTAGAACTCAATGCTCCCCTGAACTCTCTAATGCTGACCCGATGCCCTCTGATGTGGCTAGTTAAATTCAGTCATGAAATTTCCAAAGCAGAACTTTCGATAGCCCCTCAAGTTTGTTGTTGGTGTACGTTTGTCCAAACTTATAGAAGGAACACCAGCCAAACTGACCCCCAGGGTAAACTGGGACCTGTGGACGTTCATGACATAGAAATATAGGGTTGTCATTGGAGATGCTGCTAATGGGGGTAGCTATGCGAGTGTTGAGGAATATGTAAAAAAAAAAAAATCCCATGCTTTCTTTCCAGTTTCCCTGTCAATTATATAATTGTTCTAAAAAATAAGGTCTGTAGAATAAGAAATGGTGTTTTAGTCAGCTTTTTCACTGCTGTAACCAAAGACCTGAGAAGAAGAATTTTTAAAGAAGAAAAGTTTATTTGGGAGCTAATGGTTTCAGAGGTCTCGGTCCATAGACAGCCAGGGTGAGGCAGAACATCACAGTAGAGGAAAGTGGCTCAGGACATCACACCAGGGAGAAGAGAGAAAATAGACCACTCTGCTCAACCAGGACAAAATATGAACACCACAGGCAGCCCATAGTGACCCACCTCCTCCAGCCACCCTACCTGCATTCATCCCTGGTAGGGGATGAATTAATTCCTGACTAATGAACTAATTAGGTTGACATTTTCATAATCAGGTCATTTCACCTCTGAAATTTCTTGCTGTGGCTCACACATGAGGTGTGAGCACCTCACATCTAAACCATAATAAATGGAGAGGGAGAAAAAAACATATTACTTACAAGGTTTCTACATTTTATATGAAGCAGTATAATGTTAATATTAAGTAGATAATGAAGATTTTAAGCAAGTATACTATAATTTATAAAGCACCCACTTCAAAATAATGCAAAATGTCATTGCTACAAATATAACAGTTAAATTAAATTAAAATTTTGAAGAATAGTAAAATTACTCAAAAAAATAAGTACAGAACATGAAGGCAAAAAATAGAGCAAAGTGAAATAAATAATAAAATAATAGACTTAAGTCTAGCCATATTAGCAGTAATATTAAACATAATGAACTAAACATTTTAACTAAAGGCAGAGATTAGCAGAACAAAGACAAGTGATGTCCACATTGATATAATTTATTTTATAAATAAAAAACACAGCTTTATGGGAAAAGAGAAAATTCATATCAATCAAATATATGAAGTCTGAAGTGGCATGTGATTCATTAGGTAAAGAATGTCTGAAAGTCAGGTTGATTAACGAGTTGAAAAGGAAAGTTGGGGGACTAGTAGAGGATATTTGCACCACATTTGGGGACAAATAAGGAAATTGAGACTTTCCAAGGTGAGTTTTGCTTAGGAACATGAGGCTGAGGACCCTTTTCACCCCAAATTACAAGCTTCAGGAGAGTGGAGCTTCTACCTCAGGGATCTTCACACTGTCGGTGGCCAACAAGGTTCAGCATGGCCAACACACTGCACCATCGAGTGGTGAATCCACTGCCAACTACAAATTCCCAGGCACAAGAGCCCTATGACACGTTGTGCAAATTTCCCACCGGCAGCAAAATAAACATGAATGTTCTCATAGTTCTCAGGAACTTCTGCTTCCTTGGAATTACCCCACACCACACACACCATGGTTACTGCACACACTCCTTCTTGGCAGGTATCACACTGTGACCTCCAGGGCCACTCTTGATACACAGGATGAATAATTTTGCAACTGAAAATGGGTAGAATTCATGAATTGAGTGTCTGAAACTGCAACACATATCGCTCAATTGCTGTTTATGGGCAAAAATATCTAAAATTAATGTGAAACTTGGAAGAAACCTTCTGGGAGAGATTATGCAAAAAGACAAAAAAGAGATGAGGAAATGAAGCCAGATTTAAAGTTAGGTAGTCAGTGTAGTTAGGTAAATCGGGTCTAATATCGAGTGAAATCTAAAATGGAGGCCATGCTGGGAATGACTCAGGGAAAACAGGACAACTCATGGAATGTTAATGAAGTCCCGAAAAGGCCCTAGGCCAAAGTCCACCTCAAAGGAGTGTTAATGAACAGCCCCCACAGATTTGGAGATAGCCCATCCCAGAGAAGTGATAAGCCCATCCCAAAAGTCCTTCCTGCCCTTTTGGCCCACCTGTGTCCCACCCCTCAGGCCCTCCAACCTACATTCCATCACCAAACCTATAAAAAGGGGAACACATTTGCCCGCCAACTGGATTCCACCTCTTGGGTCCCCTTCTTCCTCTGGGAGAAGTCTTTTCTTCTGTCCTTTAATATAAATTTCTAATCTCTACTCTGACCTTGCCTTGCGTGCTTCTTTGGTGTTATTCTTCAACATCAGGGAAGCAAGGACTCGTCACGGGTCAACACCGGTAATAGAAAGAGAGTTAGGAAAGGAGATGTGCTCAGGAGAAAGTTTGGACAGATCCGGGTCCCTGATTTACCTGCTTCCCGAAACTCATCTGCATTCCCATTTTTGGGTCACATGAAAACCCTGACTGCTTTTAAATGATTCTGAGTTCGTCTTAAGTTCCTTTTTGTTGTATTGTATCTCATGCTTTAAAAAAAAAAAAAAAATCTTAACAAGTATACTCATTTACCCCGTAGAGTTACCTCAAATTCTGAGTACCTCTCCCATTCATAATTGTTTCTTAGATTGAAAATAGAAAGATTATAAGGAAAATATTTCAAGCAACAGAACTAAGCTGCTGACAGAGATATTTAGGGGGAAGTGAAAGTCCTTTCAGTACCCCCAAACTGAGGCGTATTGCACCTGGCTCCTCTCCCTGCACAGCGGGCTGCTTCGGCTGGGTGCGTTGTGGGGCCTGCAGCAATAATCTCCAGCCAACAAGGAGAGGGCATCATCCAATTACATGGTCTATTGTTTCATTACTCACCCCACATTGGCTGCACCTGCCACCCACTGCTCGCATTCATTTTCTGCTTGCAAGTTTCCTCCTCCCCTGAACACAACACAACTGTGACTTGCTCTCAGTCCCCTCAGCTCCTCATTAGTCTCAGTAAGCAATCTGCTGCACTTCAATTATATATTTAGAAAGAGCATCCTCAACCCCGACTACACATTTTGACTAATATTTTACTGTGAACCTGAAATACGAGAGTGAATTATGAAAATCGGAATTTGGGAGCACGGAATTCAAGTGGCTTTTGTCCTTCACTCTTTGCTGCACATCTCAATGCAGCTATAAGCTCTTCTACCTCAAATACACATCCCATCACACACACACACACACACACACACACACACACACATGTCCTACATACACACCACTGCACACATGCAGAGACAAAAATCCACATGCCTGCATACCAGGAGAGGCTGGCAAATGGTCAGAGCTGTTAATTAAACAACTTTTTTTGGAACAGTGATACTTTTTGTCAATTCAATTAAAGGATATTTAAGCTATGCTGTGAAGCATAAAAGAAATGTAAATTTGTGTTGACTTTATGGGGAATCAAATTGCAGCAGATGAAGAAAAACTATGAACATGGAAAATGCTTCCCAGCAATTAGAGAAAGTACAGAACTGAGCTTCAGGAGACCTGGGTCCTATCCCTGGCCACATCAATTATGAGTCAGACCAACTAACAGAAATCGAATTAGCAATTCTTATGGAAATAATTTTATATAATAAATTTGATAAATAAGTCTTAAGAGATTAAAAAAAGGGTAATATGAGATAAAACAGTGGCAATGACAACAAATATCAGTAGCCCTGCCAAGAGATAGAACAAAATGATAACTGCTCAGCTTACTGCTGTAAACCTTTTGAACTAAGCACTAGGCATGCTCACGTTGGGTCTCTGGCTTAAGATAAGGTAAACTTGTCTTCAGACCCCACCAATTTCACTATTATGAAACAACTCCAATTGTAAAAATGAGGCACAGAATGAGAGTGAAGAGGAAAAGAGAGGGAAAAATCATATTGCCCGAGTACAACACAAAACCCATATAACATGCACCAAAAGAGGCTTTCCTGAAGGGACATGTGCTCCATCTAGCTGATTTGCCACACTAGGTTATCAGAAGGAAAATGTGGCAGCCAGTTAAGACAGGTGCATGTGGGCACAGGAAAGACAGTTGTGAAGAGGAGCTCCAGAGACTGGTTGGGCACGTCTGATATTTCAGTTAGACACATACATGGCAGCTGGATCTACAAGTCTGGATCGTTCTTACTGGAGATAGAAATGTGAGATTTATCAGCACTTAATATTTAAAGTCATGACATTGTATGAAAGCATCAAGGTAGCAGGAGTAGATAGAGGAGAGAAATACAGTGAGGTGTGTGTCCTGAGACCTGGTGGGCTTTGTGGTAGGGAGGGAAAGGAGAATCCAAAAGAGAAAGGCTAAGATGAAATGGATAGCAGGGTCCACCCAGGGTGACCTGCACAGCAAGTTTGCTGGGACTTAGAGGTAGAGGGAATGATCATCTTTGCTGGCACTTAGAGGTAGAGGGGATGATCACCTTTGAAGTGCTGCTGTCATTCATGTCCAGTCAGAAGACAAGCCCACCAAACACATAAACAGGGAAAACCTGATAAAGAACATCATCGATTAGCTTTTTAGCAACTGAAACAGAGAAAAGAGAACACTAAAGTGTCTCAGAGGACAAAGGAGGCTGCTGTCCTCTCTTGGATGGTGGCGAAAGGAAACAGATTGGAATTCGTATTTTAGAAGCCTGGAGAAGGGACCCTCGGTGTTGCTTCCTTATCTGTAAGCTCAGAGAAGGATAATAAATGCTGAGGTATGAGGACTATAAGGTCTCCTTTACTGGGTCTCAGTCTTTCAAAAATGTATGGTGGGGGCTGGGGCTGTGCTTGGTGGTAGAGCACTTCCCTGACATGTGTGATGCACTGGGTTCAATTCTCAGCACCACATATAAATAAATAAAATAAACGTTCATCCACCAAAAAAACAACGCAACAAAAAAATATGGTGGCCAGCTGCTATTGGTGTCTTCAGCGAGACTTGATAGAGCTCACAGCTGGATATGTCTGTGTTTGAAAAATTGCCATTTTGTTAATTTACAGATAAAAATGTATCTAGGGAGTATAAAATTATGTATTAGTTTGACTCAACATTGTGAAGTGTTGAGTCAAACTAATTAACATATATTAACATATCCATTACTTCACACACTCAACACACACCATGCTCTACAATAAGAACTTTTAAATCTACTTGCCTCACTAATTTCAAGGGTACATGCATTGCTATTAACTATACTCACCATGTTCTATGATTTACCTCCTGAATCATTCTTCCTGTCTAACTGAGCCTCTGCTTCTTCTCACCAACATCTCCCTCTTCCATGCTCTGTAACCACCATTTCCCCCTCTGCTCTATGATTTCCACATTTTGCAATCAGATGCTCCCGTGAAAAAGCAATGCCACTTCCTAGATGAATACGCATTGCCAGGATTATACTGCTAGGAATGTCTCTTTTCCCTTCTCTAGTCATGCAGCCTCACTTATGTTGCACAATGGGACCCGGGAATGGGAAAAGGTCAAGTACTAGGTCACGTACGAGAGACAAGTGACTGAGAGTAGGGTATCAGAGACCATACACTTGGATATAAAATCACTAAAACTTGTGATTGAGACAGTGAGCCAAGAGCATCCTTATAGGCACAAGAGAGTCCTAGTGGGAGTTGAGAGTGGGAAAGACCATCCTTGACAGAAACATAGAAAAGTTCAACAGAATTTACTCACCACCAAATCTCTCTGTACCGTATGGCACCAGGTACCATGAAAGGCAATGTTTTATTTTTCTGTAAAGTACTGAATAATAAATGCTACAGGTATTAGGACTATAACGTCTCCTTCATAATCAATAGACTGGACCCCATGCCAGCCCCACAAAACCACTTGTCAATATTAAGTGAGAGAATATGGCAATGTCCTAATGTCCTTTCATCAACACTGAAATTGAAATTTACATGATTTTCACATGTTAGGAGGGACACATGAAACCACTTTATGATGGTTTTTGTTTTAGTTCAACCATTTAAAATTAAAAGAAATTTTAAAAAAGCATTCTTCATCCACAGTCCAACAAAACAAAAACAGTTGGTACGTAGGATTTGAACCACGGGGTATAGTTTCCAGTCCCTGGGGTTAAACTGAGTCTCTTCCTTCAAATAACATTAAAACTCACATGTAATAAGAACTAGGCACACAGATGCAAGTTAGAGGTTGTTTTAGTCAGCTTTGTGTTTCTGTGGCCCAAAGACCCAACGATAAAATCTTAAGAGAAGGGAAGGTTTATTTTGGCTCATAGTTTTAGGGGTTCAGTCCACAGTTGATCAATTTCATAGCCCTGGACCTGAGGTGAGACACAGCATCAAGGAAGAAGGGCGTGGTGGAGGAAAGCAGCTCAGGACGTGAAAGGCAGGGGGCAGAGGAAGCTCCCTCCTCCAGGACAAAAGGCAAGGGCACACCCCAGTGACCCACTTCCTCCAGCCATACCCCATCTCTCTAGAGTCACCACCACCCAGTTAATCCATATCCGTGGATTAAGCAATTGACTGTGTCGCACTTCTCATAACCTGATCATTTTGCCTTTTGCATTGCATCACAAATGCGTTTGGGTTGGGGGTGAGACACCACATATCCAAACCTTAACAGAAGTGGAAATACAAATATAATTTTGGGATTGTGTATTAAAATCTCTCTGCAAGTTGGATAACCTAGGTTAACTGCAGAGACACTGGAAATAATAATCTGTAATGGCCTAGAAACTGCTGCCCTCCACATGGACACCTCGGACACATCAGCACTCCCATCTGCACCCGGGTGTATTTGTCCGGGCAGAACCTCACATCAATCCCCACAGCCACCACAGAGCCAGATGTCAGCCTGCCTTCCTTGTCTGGCTATTTTCCATAAATTGGCAAAAGCAGCAGGTTGGAAATGATCATTTTCTTAGAGCTAACATTTTCTAAGCTGATCTGTCTTAATGGATCAAGGTTACACCAGACACGAAAGAGATTTGAGATGACAGTAAGGAAATGCCCAAACCCTCACAGATGAAATCTCGCTTACTTTTGCTTGAATAATTTTCCAAAGAACACCAGGAAGACTTATAAGAAAGAAGAGGAGCAAAAATGCACTGTGCAGAAGAAATTAGCTTTTGGCAAATTGCACTCCTCCTGTGCTCCCTGAAGCATGTGCTGTGAGATTCCTACTCAAAAAATCCTGTTCTTGGCCACTGCAATTGGAGGGAGGTGAATGTGGCACCACACACACCAAATAGACCCCTCCTCACCCACACTCCTGTTCCCATGATCAGAAGAGCCAGAGGGGACAAAGGCTGAAGGGATTAAGGGCTCCTGAACCTGGGGCCCGAATCCCAGAGTCCAGCACCTGTTGCTGCCACCTAGCTTTATAAAACTTTGGCCAAGGTAGAGTACTCAATCTCTTTAACTATAAAAAAGTAGAGGGACTCATAGCATCTATTCCATCTAAGTGTTGTAAGGATGAAGTGGGTTAATTTATCTAATTTGCTTAGAATAGTGTCTGGTACAGAGTGAGCACCAGACACAGATCATTATTAACTCTAAACTCTTATATCAAAACTATTTCTCACTTCCGGTGATTTAGAGGACCCCACACGTCCGATTGAGCTGGATCCCTGAGGGGCTCCTCAGCACTCCCTGCACTCACACTTGACCCTGCTGTAATCCCTGCTGGGAGATCACCTGGCTGCTATCTTAAACATTCTATCAGCCTTTAAGAGGCAGCACTAGAGCTACTTGATCTTCCTACATGTTCTCTGGCTTCACAAACATAATTCCTTTTATCATCAGCTCTTTGACATCCAGTTTTGCTTAGCTTATTTTAGCTTATTTTGCATCGAACACTTAATCTCTCAGAGATATGAAAGGCCTTTTAAACCTCTGTAGCACAGGACCAATTTTCCTACATGTTTTCCAAAACATTTCACTGACTTTGCCTCATACCCAAATAGAGCCACGGGGCTTTTTGCTGGTGTTGTTTGATAGAGAATATATATATATATATATATATATATATATATATATATATGCACTCAGTGCTCTGATTCATAAGAATCTCCTTCCTCCTTTGGTTCTTCTTGGTATAGGTAAAAGAAACTGAAAGAATGTAATGATCATTTAAAAACATAAGCGAAGTAAGCAAGGGACACACACAGGCAAGGATCATGGAGCTGACTTCCACGCCCATCAAGCTCCTCCGTTAGGCACGTCTGTTAAGCACGTCCCTTTGGCTTAGAGGCAGAGGGTGTAAGAAGGTAGCCAGCCATGCTTTGAGCTCAGCACTGCCTGGTTTGGGGCCTGGCCCTCAAGGGTGATTATAGCATGACTGGGGACAGTCTATTCATCTAAGAGAATGGGTTTCCCACCAACCTAAAATGACACGATGACTAAAATATGACATACTACTATAAGGATAAAAAGGGTAGCCACTGGTGACAACCTCTGTACCGGGCCTGACTCAGCACCGGGCTGCTTTGGCTGTATTGGGGAAGGGCTTTTCTGCACATTCTGTATCCTTGGGGAACAACCCTCTGACTGCAAAGGGAGGCCCAGCTCCCAGGTAGTGCCTTTTATTCACGTGTCACCCAGCCTGCTTCCTGCTCTCTAGAAGCCACACAATAGGTAAGGATAATAAAAAGCCCCAAATCTCTGACAGAGTTGGAAGCACAACCAAGGGCCCACACAGATCAGGGCCACCACTGCTGATTTCTGGTCTAAGAATCACCCTTCTCTAGTCCTCTCCTCCTTGATAGGCGTGGTATCGACAAAGCTGATATTTTATGCTGCAAAAGTTCCCCACACTAACTATAGATGTTACAGAATATCATAGGGCGGGTCACTGCCTTGGTCCTGCAGTAACCACAGCTTCCAGCACAGCAGGGTCTGCAATGGAGAGCACAGGCCAGACACCGACTTGCAGGTCTGCACCCCTCAGCAGAGCCCAGGCCAGAACCAGGCAGGGCTGTTAGCTGCTTGCACCAAAGAAAGGAAAAGAACGTAGGTGGATGGGGTGGGGGTGGGGGGCGAATCAATCACAAATGGTCTAGAAAACTTGAGTTTAAAAATGGCCCAGAGTTAAAACGAGAATGGAAACAAACAACCAACCACGACCAAAAAAAAAAAAAAATCAGTTTCTGGGAGGGCAATCAAGTCAGGATTCCATGAAGGAACTGTCTAAAGGTGATTATGGTGGAGGTGGTGGAGGTTGCATTCACCAAAACTCATCGAAAGGTGGAGTTAAAAAGATCAAAGGGCACAATTAACTTGGTCACATATCTTATGGATGCTTCAGTAAACTAATGGCCAGTCCTGGGCAGGCAGTCTGAGCCCCAGCCAAAGAGACACTGCCAGGTGGAGCTGTGGCCTCAACCTGACATGCCTGGAGCACCCACAGGACCTGTTGTGTGTGTGTGTGTGTGTGTGTGTGTGTGTGTGTACGCGTGCACTTACATGTGTGCTCTTCTAGTAGAAGATTCAATATTGAATGTTCCTCTCAGAGAAGAGCTCTTGAGGATTTGAAGATGTCAGCACCTCTAGTTTCATGACCTGGACCCCAGAAAGCCCTTTTATGGTAGGATAGGGAGCTTTCATGCTATGGTAGAGCCTCAGGATGTATGGGCAGTTGTCCCTGCATGAGCAGATCAGCTGGCAGCTGGGAGGAGGGTCTTTGCCTGGGTCCCTCGGCTGGGAGGGACCCTCAGCTGATTAAGGGGGGCCTGTGGAAACTCCATGGTAAAATCACTGGCAGTGATTCCCCACAGCAGGCCCCAGTTCTGACCTGAAGCTTATGAGGTGCTGCAGCTTCCCCATCTCTGCAATGCTCACACGAGTGGCGAGTGGCTGCCTTCAGGAGGTGGGTGAGTAGTCAGGAAAAGGACTCAGGGGCCAGCATGATGAACTGAACTGGGGATGTTCTGATGGGGCATTTCTAATGAATATGGTGGAAAAGTCTGGGCAGTCAGTACACCTTCCCCTGATCTTCAAGTATTTGGGTGACAGGTTTGGGGAATGGTTGCAGTTTGTGGAAAATGTGTAGCATTTGGTTTCTCAGGAAAAGGTAATAATGACCTGAACTAATTAAATAAATACAAAATCAAAAGGAAATGTAGCAGATTTAACCCTGAACAGTAGAGCTGGGGATGAGACCAAGCAAAGGCCAGCTATGAAGCTGAAGCAGCTGTAGAGCTGCCCCTCACCCCAATTCTGGCAATCATGCCAGAAAATTTTCAGACATAGATCTCAGAGTTTATTGGAGGGACAGGAAAATGTCAAAGGGGACACTCTTAAGGGAGAGAGTGTGCCCGCTCAGAGAGGAGAAGGGTGGCACACACCTCCTGCCCTCCCATTTTATTGGGGGTCCCAGGGAACTTTTCAGAGTCCTGCCCAAGTCCACCGTTTGACTTTTGATTGACAAGAGGGTGATGTCAGACTCTAGGACACTTTGGCCTGAGCTGATCAGTTCTAACTGGAACCTGTTCTTACAGATGTTACGTTGAGAGGGAATTATACTTACATCCTTGGGTTCTGAAATCTGGTCTGTGAAAGGGTCTCAAAATCCTGACCCCACCCTCCACCAGGGTAACTTGTGTTCTTCTTCTTGGCATTTCAGACCTGCATTTCTCCTGCAGATAACAGGTCGATGCTGAGGAATACAACATATCCTGTTGATTTAAGAAGGCAGGGCTCCAGCTAAATTGCTTTTATAAAAGAAGAAAGCATGTGGGGATCAGCACAATGGGGTCTATTTTATAGAACTATTCCCTTAACATTATGTTCTCACCACTCACATCTGTCTCTTTCCTATCAGGGAACATTTGAGCATCTATCAGAGGTTTCAGACCTACTCTATAACGTTCCAGAATTACCTATACTTATTAACAATATATGGCAAAAGATGGTAGATTTTCATCTAAGTCATTGTTTTCCCTCCTATTTTACAAGGAATTTATTGATACATTATAATTATACCTAATAGTGGGATACATTGTGTTAACTTTTTATATGCACATAATATAGTTGATCAATCTCATTACCACCATCTGCTTTTGTTACTTTTGTATTGGACCAATCTAGTTTCATCAGCTCACCTGTAGCTGGGATAGCTGGCTTGATATTAAAACTTGACAGTTGGATTGGGCTTACATGTTGCTTTCTCAGGGATGTTACTTTATTATTTCATTTAATCCTTAGAACAATCCTGTGAGCTAGTTAGTCTTATTATACTCATTTTTCTAGATGAGGGAAATTGAATCCCAATTAAGTTAATTTGCCACAGTAATGAATAAAAGAGCTGAGATTCAAAACCAGGAAGTGAGCCTGGTTCAATTAGATCTACCTATAAGCACCTGGGAATGCACGGTGCTCTGCTCTGAATGGAACATTGACATGCTGTTTGAGGGTAACTCATGTGTGGGTGATACAGTAAGCGTGCCCACAATGTAGCCTTTACAGCTTACCAAATTGTAGCTGATCAACCATCTTACAGGAATACTTTCGTAAACAGTGAATGTGGAGGGCTTCCCAGGGAGCCGATTAAAGTCAGACCTTTTCTGGTGAGTTCTGAGACCTTTGAAAAATAAACTATGGGGGGCTGGGTATATAGCTCAGTTGGTTTTTGCCTAGCATGTACAAGTCACTGGGTTCCATCCCCAGCACCACCAAAGGAAAAAATAAATACCACAGATTCTGTGCCTAATAAAATCAATTCAAAGAAAAATAAACTATGATAGAGAGAGTGACCCCTTTAAATTAAGGAATAACCAGGTGTGGTGGAACAGGCCTATAACTCCAGTGGTTCAGAAGGCTGAGGCAAGAGGATCACAAGTTCAAATCTAACCTCAGCAACTTAGTGAGGCCTTAAGCAATTTAGTGAGACCCTATCTCAAAACAAAAAACATAAAAAGGGCTGGGTACATGGATGTGGCTCAGTGATTAAGTACTCCTGGGTTCAATCCCAGTACCCACCAATAAATAAATAAATAAATATTAAAATGTGAAATGAAATAGGTGAAAACTCCTTCATAGAGAAGAACAATATGAAAACATGAGAAAAAGTCAATTATAAAAAAAAGATATTAGGAAAAAAATGATTAATTATTTAGGGAACATATAATTATATTGTGTGCTTATCTTCCCATGGATCTAAATTTGCAGGTAAAACAACATTTGCAGTTAAGATTCTACACAGTAATTCATAGAAAAAAATAAATAAAATAGAATTGAAGACTTACCAGATCCCTGGAGACAGAGTCAGTATTTTGAGTTTCAAAATCAGAAAAAAGTTACCAAGTGTAAATGGACAGATTTGAATATTTAAAATTTAAAAATGCTTTAAATGTTACCTAAAAGTCATAGGGCAGCATAGCATCAGGGAGGCAAGGGGAAAGCAACTGCACAGAGAACAGAATCCACTGAGGAGGGTCAAGGGAGAGGAAGGCTGGGGGCTTTGGGCTGTAATGGGAAAAGCTGTGACTGTGGTCTTGGTTTGTGAGGGAGCTTGGAGACGTGGAGCTCCCCCGCTCCTGAAGTGCAGGGAGAGCCGAGCCCAGGTGGTGCCCAGTGGAGGATCAGGTTGAAGGAGAACTTGATCAAAGCCTTTATACCCACGCATGCACCCCACACCATCCTTAGGGCAAGGAGTTTGATGCACAGGTAATGAAGAGTGAGGATGACTGTGGGTCTCTCCACAATGTTAGCAATCAAAACTCTGGCCTGTCTTTTAAAAAATCCTGAAAGCACCTTGGGGAGTTTATGCCAGTATTTTTATATTATTTTCTTGTTTATCCCAATGGCATTTTAAGTCATTAATGGTGATTTGAAACAACATAAATATGTTCATGCGCAGTCCAAAGAACTCCCGCTGAAGAAGGACCACCCAGCCTTCTGACTAAAGGGAGAGAGAACAAAAAAGAATCCCTGCTTCTAGCCAAGAGGGAGTGACAGGGGCAGGGCTTAGCCTCTCCCCCAGGAGAGCCTAAATTCAGAGGACACCTGACAGGGTGGTGGGCAAGGTGTCTGCTTTCAAGCCATGCCAGGAAGCGATTCTTCCGGGAAACAGAGGACAGGTCCCCAAGATCATGTTCTTGTCTCATGCTTCAAGAGTTTCCAGACTGCAGTGCAGAAAGAGGGGACAAATGCCAGGCATGCGGACACCCGGAGTTGAGCAGAGGGAGAGGGGAGCATAGGGAGACAGGCAGCTGGCGACAGAGCACCCTAGAGGGGACAATGGGAGGGGACAGTGCCCGCCACTGCTCAGATGAACACCAGCCAGTGACTGCACGCGGAGGAGCCCACTGAGGGTAAGAAATCACCAAAAGGGGAGGAAGGAAAGTTCATGGGGCTCACAGTTCATAAGGGAGGATGTGGCTGCAAGAAGCCAGGCGTGCACTTCAGGAGTGACCAGCACTGGAGAAGGAACAGAGACTGCCTGGTCCAGTGCGGAGGGCCAGCCAGCACAGAGCAGGTACCGTTCTGTCCACGAACAACCATCTTTAATGGCAACTCCCAGGGAGATGCATTTGTTTTTCAAAAGGGTGTGTTTTAGAAGAATATTTATAATAATAGGAAAATATTGAACACAGAGACCAAATCTCTGATAAAATCTAGTCAAAACTACCATTCACACAAATATGCAGAAAATTATGACCCATAATTAGATGACAAGTCAACCAAACCTCACTCATAATCGAGCAATGTTACTGTCGTAGAAAAGCTCATAAAGATAGATATTATAATGTTCAAAAAGTTTAGGCAGTGACATGTGAGATTTAAATCTAATTTCTAGAGATGAAAATATACTGGATGAGATTAAAAACAGATTGAATGTTGTAGAACAGAAATATCTGTGAATCCAAAGTCATAACAATCTGAACTATCCAAATGAAATGCAGGCAGAAAAGACACAACAGTAATAATGAAATCAATAAACAGAATCATTGAGCTATGAGTTTCATCAAGCCGTCTAGTGTATGTCAGAGTGGAGACTTCAGAGAAAGGAAGAGCATAAAAACATATAGAGGAAATATTTGAAGAAACAATGGCAATTTTTTTTCTTAATTGCTAACAACTAGAAACACACAGGTTCAAGTTATTCAGAATGCTGAAAAAAATTAAGAAGAATGAGGTCAGGTGCACTTGTTTTACAGTCTACTCATCAAAACCAGCAATTAACTGAAAATTACAAAAGCAGCTAGAGAAAAATCCACATTACATACAGAAAAAGAAAAATAAGAATGGCAGTGTGTTTCATCAGAAAAATGTAAATGAGAAGTTAGTGGAACATTATTTCCATAGGACTGAATAAAATTGAAAAAAGTCCACCTGGAGTTAAATGTTCATATTCAAAATCAAATGCATAAGATTAATATATATATATGAAAGAAATCTAAAAAGGAAGGAAGGGAGAAGGAAGGAAGGAGGGAGGGAGAGAGAAAGCAAGGGAGCATAAGAAAGGAGGAAAGAAATGTTTTATGCCACCAGAGCTGAACTATAGGTTCTTCAATAGAAGCAAACTATACCAGAAATTTGTTTTTTTTTTACAAAGAAATGAAAACCATTGAAAATAGTAACTACTAGATAAATATGAGAAATCTGTTTCTATCATTTAAATAGCATTAAGTGATAATTTACTACTTGTATAAATAATAACACTGTCATGTTTTAACGTGTAAATTGAATGTCTAGTTAAAAAGCAACAAGCCATCACCACAAATAAGGCTATTTGATGAAAGCATCCTGGCACAGTGGCTCATGCTTATAATTCCAGTGGAGTGGGAGGCTGAGGCAGGAGAACTGCAAGTTCAAAGCCAGTATCAGCAACTTAACAGAGCACTAAGTAACTCAGCAAGACCTTGTCGCTAAATAAAATATGAAAAAACGGCTGGGAATGTGGCTCAGTGGTTAAGCACCCGAGGATTCACTCCCCAGCACCACCACTCGCCCCCAAAATTAAAGTGTCATTTTATGAAGAGGACACAAAAGTCTTGAACAATGATGGAAATAACAAGATAACTCCAAAATACATGAAGGGAAAACAACAGAAATGCAAGGAAAAATAGACAAAGCCATAATTACAGTAAGAGATTTTGGTACCCTTTTCTCAAAAGCTGATGGAGTGAGTACGTAGAAAATATATGAGAAATACAAAATAGATAATTTGGTCTATTTGACACTTGCAGAGGTATTCACTCAAAAGCAATTAAAACTTTTTTATTGAAGTACATATTTATCAAGATAAACCTTAGGGCTGAGGATGTGGCTCAAGCAGTCGCGAGCTCACCTGGCATGAGAGGGGCACTGGGTTCGATCCTCAGCACCACATAAAAATAAAATAAAGATGTTGTGTCCACCAAACACTAAAAAATAAATATTAAAAAATTCTCTCCCTCTCTCTTTAAGAAAAAAGATAAACCTTATTCAGGGACATAAGATAATCCTATATGAATTTAAAGGATTCAAAGAATACAAAAAATATTTCCTAAACCAAATGTAATTAAATTAAGGTAATAGAGAGGGGTGTGGAGTGTGGAGTATCCCCATATATATATATATATATATATATATATATATGAGAATTAAAAGAAAAAATAGATATTATCTGAAATGAATAGGAAAGGAAAGAGCAAAAGTAAAATGTCTGAGCTTCTGCTTATTAAAATGTCACATTTGGGAGGAATTACTGTGAATTGATCTTCTATAAACATTGATGTGGCTGCATTACTATACTATGCTGATTTTATAGTCCTTTGGGTATAAACTGAGGAGTGGGATAGCTGGGTCAAAGGTGGCTCCATTCACAGTTTTCCAAGGAATCTCGATACTCCTTTCCATATTGGCTGCACAATTTTGCAGTCCCAACAGCAGTGTATAAGTGTGCCTTTTTCCCCCGCATCCTCGCCAATACTTATTGTTGTTTATATTCTTAATAGCTGCATTCTGACTGGAGTGAAATGAAACTTTAGAGTAGTTTTGATTTGCATTTCTCTGATTGCTAGAGATGTTAAACATTTTTTCATATATTTGTTGATAGATTGTATATCCTCTTCTGAGAAGTGTCTGTTCAGTTCCTTGGTCCATTTATTGATTAGGTTTTTTGTTTGTTTATTTATTTATTTATTTATTTGGAGTTTAGCTTTTTGAGTTCTTTATATACTCAAGACATTAGTGCTCTCTTTCCCCCAATTCATTAAATACTATCATTATCAAAACACTTTATTCTCAAATGCATTTAAAAATGCAAAACATATAGAATAACCCCCCCAAAAAAATTGGAAAAGGGAACAATAAAACTAGCCTATTAAGAGGTTTCATAAATTTGCATTATTCAAGACAATTTGATATTGGTATAAAGAGTGACACATAGATCATTGGAACGGAAAAAAATAATAATAATCCAAGAAAAAAAAACAAATCTATGCACAACTAATTTTCATGAGAGAATCCGAAACATTTTAGTGGAGAAAGAACAGTCTTTACAACATCCTATGCTAGAATAATCAATATTCATATGCAAAAATGAATATTTAAATCATATACAAAAATGAAGTCAGAAGGAATCATAGATCCAAATGCTACCTTTTCTTCACACTGTATATGAATATTTTGCCATGTTGCAAACTATTCCTTTAATCAGTTAATTATTTATAAAGAACACTCACCCGATGCCCACATGTGGACAGTGGCGCTCAAAGAATTCCTTTGATTTTGGTGTCCTTTAACAACAAAGAAGGATCTTCTCAGTGATCTGGAAGCACCTGGTGCATTTACATCTTCACACTGCATTGGTCCCAGGAGCAGAGGTAGAGCTGCCACAGTTACTCACCTGGATGCATCCCATTTGTTCCCCTTGACACAGTTGCATCACATCAACTCTGTCATTTAACATTGCTCTGCACCACTGGGAACATCCACCCTACTGCGGGGCCACCTGGGACCCTGCAAAACAGATGGATGTGTAGAGCAACCTGGAGGTGAGATGCTTCCAAGTGACGGACGTGCCATAGCCCACGGTGCCTCAGAAAGTATGTGCAGGTAGGATGAGAAAAGAACCCCCAATCTCCACGTTGAAGAATCCTTCACTGCTTTGCATTTATTCCTTACATAATCTTTTTAAAAAATATTTTTAATATATTTTTAGCTGTAGATGGGCACAATATATTTATTTTATTTATTTATTTTTATGTGGTGCTGAGGATTGAACCCAGGGCCTTGCACATGCTAGGTGAATGGTCTACTGCTGAGCCACAACCCCAGCCCCTCCTTACCTAATCTTAAAGAACCCACCAAAGTGAAGATCCAAAGATGGCTTATATATATCCAATGTCTTCAGGAGACCTGCAGTAACATTTCCTGGAAACTCATACTGTGCCGAAATTTCTTCCAGAAGAGATTGTGGGCATTAGTCTTCATGTCTGTCCAAACTCCTCTCAGAATCCCCACCTCTGGAGTCTACTCTTCATGCCCAGAATCTGCATGCTCCCCATCTCTTCCAAACCCCTTCACATACCTATAGTCCATCTCTGCGTTCTCACACCAGCTGCCTTTCCTGAAAAAAACACAGGATGCTCTTTTGCACTGAAGAAAAACTGTCTCCTTTATTTGGACAGCTAGAAGACTATTGTGTCTCTACTTAAAATTAATTAATTCCATTAATTTCCCTTTCATTGTAGCATCAGTCCAAGTCCTGTAATGGATCTCTTGAAAACTTCCACTGCCTGATTTACCCATCCCCATCAATCTGGTCTCCCAAGTCCATGAACCAATCAACCTCTACCTAATCCCAAAAGGCAACTGTAAAACTTTGCAAAAAAAAAAAAAAAAGATGCTAGGAATTCTGTATGTGGATATTCCTCACATCATGCCTAGATCAGTGCTTCCAACCCGACACCCAGGTTAAGTGACCTACCCTTTTGACAAATCATGTTCATTATATAGTAACTTTTCGCCTGTGCCCCTATACCCAAAACCAGGTAGGGAAAGGTTTCTTTCTTTGTTTCAAGGAGATTTTCACTTCTTCCCCTAGGATATTTTACATTTTAATCATATAATCTACTTCAAGGAAGACCAATAATAAGGCTTAGAATTAAAGTAGTTTATACTTTACGTATTTTACCTTATTTCGATTTATTTGAAACTTGACAACTCTTGCCTTTCCCATCTTACAGATTGAAAAGAAATTAAAAATACATTATTAATTTTGAAGTACATATCAGGCAGTATATAAGACCTATTATAAAGATGACTCAATAAACATGTAAATATGTTACTTAGTAGCATGTTACTTAGTAGAGAGTCAAGAATAAACTAAATCTACTGACTATAATTATCTTAGCATAAAATATACTAGTAGCCTAGATGTGCTTATAAATATATTTATACCTATTTATGTATTAATAACTAAGCATCCCGGTCGATTATGTAAGATCTATCCTCATGACATGCTTTATATTGGTTTACCACTCTTACTCTAGAATAGTGTTTCCCTGAATAAAGCTATTTCTATTTAGCATTGAATTTATTATATGTAAGAATTGTAAAAAAAAAAATTCTTGAAAATTCAATTAAGAACATAATGCCTAAAAATTTTCTATCAAGAGAACACTATATTTTGGAGATAATAAGTAGGAGAAGAAACAGCAGAAATAAAGATTACTGGTACCAGCATTGAGCACCTGTGGCCAAACACCAGACTTGATAGCTGGGTCGCACTGTCACCAAAACCCTTGGAAATTAATCCCTCTTTATCTTTTCTCATTATGAGCCTGGAAGAGAAACACGGAATGAGATCTCCGCCACATGAGAAGGTATATGCAGGAAGCCCAGGTGGAATAACCCCAGGGCTCAGTGTCAGGGGCTGCCAGGCAAGTAGCTTAACTTCTCTAAATTGTAAAAAATTGTAAATGGATATTGCTTTTACCTAGCATTCAGGGCTTTGGTGAAAATCAAATGACAAATGTAAAGTAATACAGTGTATTGTAGATTTTTCAGCCAAAATATTACTTCCTGTTGTTTGAACAAAATAAAAAATTAAACTCTTAAAAATCATATTAGATTAAATAATAATACATTTTTGTGTGTTTGTTGCAGTGCTGGGGATTGAACCCAGGGTTTCATGCACATTAAACATACATGCTTCCACTGAGCTGCATCCCTCAACCTGCAAATTAATTAACTGAATAAATACTAGTCAAGTATCCTCAAGTAGTGGAGCAGTAATCACAAGACTTTTGAGCAAGCCTTGCTTTATGATATCTGGGTCAGAAAGTTGGGTTGCCTATGTGTCTGGGTTTCCTAGTGGTATTCTAACAAAATAGCAGAGTGGGTGGCATAAGAAACACTTATTTTCCAGAGCTCCAAGGCTGAAAGTTCAAGGTCAAGGTGGCAGCACATTAGTTCCTGGTGTGGGCTCTCTTCCTGGCTTACAGACGGCACCTTTGGGCTATGTCCTCACAAAATTCTCTCTTTGTGTGCATAAAAGAGAGAGATGGATCTCAGAGATAAAACATGCCTCTTGTTCTTCTTCAAATTTTTATTTTCTAATTTAAATTATTTTTAACTGATATATAAAAACATAAAATTATATACATTAGTGAGGTACCGTGTAATGTTTTGATACATGCATACATTGTGTAATCAGGTTAAACGGATTGACTTCCTCAGACATTTATCACTTTTTTAGTGGTGAAAACACTGGAGACCCTCCCTTCTAGGCTGTTGAGATACTAGCCCCAGTGGCTAGCTGCAGTCCCCCACAGTGCAGTAGCAGACTCCAACCTCTGCTCCCAGCAACTGCAGTGCAGCACCTGCTGATCAACCGTCTCCCATCCTGCCCTGCCCTCTACTCCCCCAGCCTCTGGTAACCAGCATTCTACTCTCTGTTTCATAAGATCGACTTTATCATATTCAACATGAGTGGGGGTCTGTGGATCTTGTCTGTCTGTGTCTGGCTTATTCCACCTTATGGCCATCTCCAGTTCCATCCTCGTTGCCATGAAGGACTGTGTTCATCCTCTTCTATAGCTGAACAGTAATTACCTGTGTAACACACCACATTTTCCTTATCCATTCATCACTTAAGGGACATTAGGTTGTTTCTATTTGTTGGCTATTGTGAATAGCACTCCAATAAACACAGGGGTGTGGGTGTCTCTTTCACATACTAATCCATGCCCTTTGGATACCTACCCAGGGGTGTGATTGCTGCTCAGAGGGTTCTCTATTTTTCATGCTTTTAGAACCCGCCACACTGTTTTCCATGATAGCTGTCCTCCTCTTCTTGTAGGACACTAATCTTTTATTGGGTTAGGGTCCTCTTGTGAACTCATTCAACTTTATCTCCCTAAAGGCCATATCTCCTCAAAACTCAGTCTCATCAGGGGCTTCATTTTCAACATGTGAGTTGGGGGGCACAGTTCAGTTCCTCACAGCAGGTGTCCCAACAAGGCAGTGGCAAGGGGCTTGCTAGAAAGAACTCTGAAACTCAAGAGCGTCGCAAGGACCAAGGATTCACTCCACCGTGCTCACTCTCACCAAGACCTGGAGGGTTAATTAGTGCTGGAGCCTTCTCCCAGAGTTGTGAAAAAGGTTTCGTGATAGCCATTTCATAATTTGTGGTCAAAATTAAGTGATGTCGTACAGACCTGTTATTTCTTCATAGCGGGTGTGCTGTTACTATTAATTTTCTTCTGAAGCTCTGTCAAGCATAACTGCCTTTTGAAATTGCCATTTCTTCAACGGATGTGATGTATTTCACATATCACTCTCACATTACATTATTTTAATCTGAAATTAGAATAAAGAGGGGTTGTGTTTCTCTGTCAACATTAAAAAGTCTGAGTACATGCACTGAAAGTGTAAAGTAGAATTTGAAAAATAAGTTCTAGAAGCAGGGGGAGAAACTTGTAGCCTTTGGAAATGTTCTTAAAAAATTAAGTCCCTTATAATCTATTAATTGTGTTATTCATGGCACATCCTTCTGGTATTTTTTCCAAGTAACAGGTAGGAAAGAGCTAATCCATTCAGGTGGATGGAGCGTAGACTTCTCGCCTGTGTTCCAGTTGCAAAGTCCTTTGTTAATTTCCATGCCCATGAAACTGAGTAATATTCTCTTGGTCAAAATGGAACTACTGTTAATTTCAAGGAACAAAGAACCACTGAAATGGCTACTTTTCCATATCCAAAGTAGAATATAATCCTGAAGTTAACCTTAGGTGAATGCTTTCAAAGACGCATAATAATTCATGTGGGACAAGGTGTGTAGGCTGGGCTGGGGTGGTGGCAAAAAAATCCTACGATTTAAGGTCAAGTTAAAAGTGAAAGGCAATGACACAGAGACACAGAGGAGAGGATAAACCCCTAACAGGGAAGCTGCAGTTTGTTAGGTAACTGGGAGCATTTCTGCTTTTATCTGAAGACACGTCCAGGTCCAGCCTGCTTCATATCAGAACCTTCACACGCTGCTCTGAGTCTGCTTGACAGCTTTATCATGGGTTTGTTCTGCTCACAGTGACATTGACACGCGGGCTCTTACCCCGTCTATGCAGCAGTCGGGGTGTGGACGATCATGCGTGTGGATGGACACCCAGACTGCCCCTCTCTCTGCAGAGGGAGGACTAAGGTCCCCCCTGCTCTCCAAAAACCACATTCCAGACAAAACTCAAGTGTTCACGGGGTCAGAACAAAAGGATGTGCTAACTCTTCTCCTTGATATGTCATAGAACCTTTTCTCTACATAGTACAGAATATTCTCTTAAAACATAACATATTCAAGATTGTAAGAAATACTAATTTTTGTCTTGTATCATCTCTAAAGTGCACCTCACAGTTCTCGTCAAATGCATTCCACTCTTCTGCTTACTTTTCTGTTTGATTAAGAGTAAGTCAGGGGCTGGGTGGTGGCTCGGGGTAGAACGGTTGCCTTGCACGTGTAAGGTACTGGGTTCCATCCTCAAAAATAAATAAACAAAATAAAGGTATTGTTTCCATCTACAATTTAAAAAATCAAAAATAAATAAATAAAAGAATGTCAGACTTCACAGCAGGCTCAGAGGTCCTGTCCCGCCACTCTGCCCTCAGCCCTCCCCGGCCACCACTGCTCATCACTAGCCAGGCTCCGACACTGGCTCACCTCTGTCCTTCCCTAGGGAGCCTGCGCCCATGTTTTCATTGTTCCCATCTGAGCCTCGCTGCCGCCTCCTCACAGCCCTTCCTTGGCCGCCCATGAAGGACACCACCTGCCACACACACCTTTGATAACTCAGGTGAAATTCACCTCACATAATGGGGAATGTTTCACAATGTACAATTCAGTGACATTTCGTAAATTCACAATTTAGTACAACCACCATGACTATCAAGTCCCCAAACACTATTACTGCCTCCAATAAAAACCCCTTGACCAACTAGGCAGTGACCCCCCTCCCCTGCCCGGAAGCAGCACTTTCACTCCCGGTTGGTCTTCAGATACGACAGTAGGCGGGTGGGGGCTGACCAATCTCTCCAGACTTCAAGAAGGAGGACTGGGGTGGGATTCCACTTAGCAGAAACGCACAAGACTTCCCCTTTGGGAGATGCTAAGCCAGTCCTTCACTTTGTATCAGGAGATTGACTTTGGCTATTGAGGCAGCAACAGCTTGGTCACGGATGTCCTGCTGAAGACCTGAGGGCCTCTGTGGTTAGTACAGTACAGATTCTGGATTCATGTCCATGCCTGTTACATACAAGTTAATCAGCAGATCATGAGACCCCGTGTCTTGGTCTTGAATAGCTGGGTGGGAACTGAGGCGGATAGCAGTTTTCACACTGATCTGTAAAGGGAACAAGGGACACACACTGAGAGGAGCTGCTGAGCAAGACCTGGGAGCAGTGGACAGTCCTGGGTGAACTTGAGGCCTGACCCTATGTCCATCTGCTAACAGGACAGTGAGGGCAGTGAGGAAGGGTGACACAAGCCCTTTGTGGGCTCAGGGACACCTGGAGATATGAACCAAAGGACTGCAATTTTGCATTCCAGCAACTGTAACTCTAACAACAAAGAGATGCAAGTTTAATTTGTAGCTCTGAGCTCACCAAGCCTGATCCAAAGTTAAGGCGTGAAGGCTGGTGGAGGAAGCCACACCCAGAACCCATGGATCCCTAAGTGAGGTTGAGGGTTAGGCTTGAACACCAGCACACTGAGGTTGAATCCTGTCGGAGCCTGTCTGTGGCTGGATGCTCTTAGGGTTTCCTCCACCACCACAGGGAATAATCATGTCTATGTTAAACAGAGAGAAGATAAAATCAAGCAACTAGAGTGGCATCTGGCACTCCACATCATCACTGAACTTTCCTTTGTCTCTGCACCTTCCTCCTGGGGGAAACTCAACCTCTTTCTTTTCTCAGCTGGGAGGGACAAGACCAATCTAGATGGAAACAATGCACATCGCAAAAATCTGGAAAAAGGGATTTGGAACTTTTCACCATGAAGAAATGCTAGATGATAAAGGAGACAGATAAGTCCCCCCTGACTCAAGCCAGACACAATGTACATATCTGCTGAAATACCACATGACACCCCATTATCCTATACAATTTACATTTCTATATGTCAGTTAAAAAGTAAAGTAAAAATTAAAAATAAGGGTAAACAATAGAGAGCCTCACATTTTGCAAGGAATATATATATATATATATATATATATATATATATATATATATATATATATTTACAAAAATGTTGGTTTCCAGTGATTTCTTACCATTTGCTAAACTTTCTTGAAAGCTGTGGTCTGACAGCCTTTGCATTCATACACATTACAAAGCCCCTTCAAGGGGTTGGAATATATAGCTGATCCCTTAAAAATGGCCTTCTGCCTTTCTACTTAGATTGCATAAAGTAAATTAAGACTCAAGTATTTTTAAAATGTTTTTATATGGATTGAAATATTGCAAGTACCCAGTTTTCTTATTATGGTAATGTGTAAGCAGTAAGTACACATAGAGGTTTTTGCAATTAAACAGAAATCCATCAGGTTTCCTTGTGAAAACAGCTGCCTGTGCAGGTGAGTTTGTGGACAAGGAGGAACAAGGGCTGTTTCTCTATGACCAGGCTGGCCAGAGCCTGGGGGCCATTTCTGCTGCCTTTATAATAACATCCTCCTAAGAGGTGGGTGTTGGGCTCTCCCAGTCTCTTCTCACTCAGGATATTTCATTGAAGCAGCTTCCCACAGACCTCTAAGAACTGTGACTTTGATGGTAGAATTCTAATCATTTATGCAGAAAATTACTGGGAATATTTTTGAGAGAAATCAATACTTAAATTAATTTATATCTTTATTAACTCCCTTTTCTGGGCCCATATATGCTTAGACAGTGCATACACAAGGAAAGCCATATTATAAAACATCCGCAATTCTTCTTACTCATCACACACATCCATAAGAAGCATGCGGGAAACTTCTCCCTAATCAGGCACTTTCTGTGGACCTCAAATTAACCTGTTCCCACAAAATTTCATTTAATCATGAGAATAACTAGAAAATGTGTATTACCCTTATTTTGCAAATGAGAGAGCATTTGCTGAGATGTTTAAGGACTTGCCCTAACCTCACAGGCATCATCCATGGTGGGTATGAAATGCAAGCACAGGTTCTTGAGCCCAGATGAGAAGAATCGCATCCTCTTCACTGTGGTGCCCTTCTCCAAAGGAGGAACTTGAAAGTGGAAGGGACCTCAGAAGCAGCGCCACTTCCTGGGGTGAACTGAAGTTCAGAGCTGTGATGTGGTCTTTTTTTTCACCCTGAAGTCACTTGGACAAAAAGCAGCAAAGTCAGGATCAGAACTCTCCCGTCCCCGGTGCCACCCTCCATGGCTCCACTGCAGGCTCCCTCACTGTGGGGCGCGGCTCTCCTTTAGAGCCAGGTGATGCCCTGCTTGCCCGCCCCTGTAAGCTCATTACTGCACTCAGGCTGCCAAGGCCTCTCTTTGATCTCTGGAACCCAAGAATCACTGAAGAAACTGCTGTGAAGTTGTGTTTCCACCGTCTTTTGAAAGAGCTGATCTGAGAGGAGCCACCTGAAGCAAGGAGGTCAGAGGGAAGACTTGAAACAGGACGCACAGCTGGAGAGGGCGCAGTCCTGGAAAGCAGGAAAGGCTCTGCAGGAAACAGGGTGTGGCAAGGGCCTGGTACCTGGGAAGCACACTCACGAGGTGTGGGGTGCTCCTCCAGGGGAGGGTGTAGCAGTCTGGGCCTCCCTCGGATGCCCTGGAGGTGGGAGCCCTGTCCTGGGCACTTCCTGACCGCCTGCCACTGTCGTCTTGATTTTTAGTAGCCAGGCCAATCTGCCTCTCAAGTCTTACTATCCAGTTCCTCCACTTTGCTCAAGCCTCTGCTCCCATAGTCACCCCAGGACCTTGCCTCCACACCTAGGTTAGCACAGACTTCTCCTGTCTTCCAACACTTCACCCCCTTCCTTCACCATGCTGCCCACCAACACACACACACTTCACTTTGAAGACATGCCTCACCTGAACCTTCTGAAGAGTGGTAGACATTCTTGCAGGGATATAACCTTCAATCTCTGCCATCAACCTCATGACTCAAACTGTTGGGTTTGAATTTGCATCATTCAAAGTGACTTGGAATGGAACTACCCTTTGATCCAGTTATCCCATTCCTTGGCATATACCCAAAGGATTTAAAATCAGCAGACTATAGTGACAGCACGGACACATTAATGTTTATAGCAGCTCAATTCACAATATCTAACCTATGGAACCAACCTAGGTGCCCTTTACAGATGAATGGATAAAGAAAAAGTGGTATTTATACACAATGGGATATTACTCAGCCATAAAGAAGAATGAAATTATGCCATTTGCTGGTAAACAGATAAAACTGGAGACTACCAAGCTAAGTAAAATAAGCCAGTCCACAAAAATGAAAGGCTGAATGTTATCTCTGATATGTGGATGCTAGCACGCAATAGGGGGAGAGGGACAGAAGAATAGAAGTTCATTGTATTAGACAAGGGAGAATGAGGTGAAGGGAGGGGACTGGGAATAGGAAAGACAGTAGAATGAATCAGACATAACTTCCTGTGTTCAGATATGATACACGACCGGAGTAACCACATCATGTACAACCACAAGAATAGGAAGTTACACACCATGTCTGTATAATATGTCAAAACACATTCTACAGTCCTGTGTAACTAATAAATAAATAAATAGATAGATAAATAAATATATTTAAATTTTTTAAAAGATACTTGAATCCTTTTAAAAACTCCTTTTTAAAAAGATACTTGTTCTCTTCTGCCCTCTTTTAGAGGTGGGAAAGTTGTTCAGGCCCTATCCATTGATTCTCCTTCTCTGAGCAGACATTCTACTAAATGAACTACCAGGCATTAAGGGGCTCAACTGAGAATCCTAAAGATCCTCTTAAAGTGACTTTCCTCTCCCCACCCACCCCCGCCAAACCCAATCTGTTACCAATTCCAGCAAATTAATTCTGGAAAACAAAAGGGAGACTTGGCATCCTTTTACAGATCTGGGTGATTGGGGGAGGTGTAACCCTCAGAGCAGATGTGTTCCGACTGGAATATTAGGATGAGGAAAGGGAACAAGTCTTCCAGAGCCTAATACACCAAGTCAGCATCTTGAGCCCAGGCCTCGAAGGGTTACAGCCTCTTGATCCTTAAAACAGTCATTTCTTCCCCTTTCAATTCCAGAGTCATTTCTGAAATTGTTTAAGTGTTAGCTGTCCCCTGATCTCCTGCTGTTAGGCGTAAAGGAGTGAGCATCTTATCTATGCCCAATGACCACCCAAACTGACAGGTATTGAACATTTTTTGTCCCGGGAGGTATGCTAAGCATTTTATGTGTTTTGATTCATTCAGCTTTCACACCAAATCTAGGAAATGGACACAGGTGAAGAGACTGAGACTCACCAGTTAAATATTCTGCTCCAGGTCAGAATTAATAAGTGACATTTCACAGGGAAGAAGAGTGAGCTCAGCATACTTAAGCGACTTGTCCAAATGTAAACAACAAAAAAAGTAGTCAAGGCAAGATTCAACCCATGTAAGGGTGGTTCAAATGCCCAAACTCTCTGCAAGATAACAAGATTCAGGAGGGCCTGGATGTCTTGTGCTCCTGTGAGATGAAGTCTGTTTTGTTCATTTCCTCCAGGAAGTTAGTGTTGAGGTGGGGAGGTCAGTGTGTGTGAAGAGCAAAGCCAAGGCAGGAGCAGGGCTGTGACTGGGGTAAAACACTCCAGATCAGGAACCACAGAGGGTGAGGAGAGGAGGGGTGGGTGCAGGAACCTCTGGACAGTTCGAACACTCTCCTTCACTTTCCACATGCAGCAACATGTTCCTGATAATCACTTTCATTGCTTCAGTGGAGAAAAGCCAATCGCTGTGTTCAACTAGTTGAAAGGACAGTAGGGTTGGACATTGGCATCAAGGACAATTGGGAAATTGTAAGACTCTAAAGACCTCGGCTTTGTCCACAGACATTGCAGAGCAAAGTTCGTTTTATAAGCAGTCTAATTCCTGGACCTCACACTCAAATCTTCCAGCTGTGCTTCTTCACTGAAAACAAGCAGTGTCTTACTGACCATGATGAAGGACAGCAGAAACCCTTGTGCATGAGCCAGACCCCACAGGTCCGGCACTAGCTCTGTGGGCCCTGGCAGACCACCGCAGATGGAATAATGAGTGTCAGTAAGATGGGCGTGAGCTGGGGGCTGAGAGGGTGGGTGCTGAGCGATTCAATACAGACACCAGGGTCAGCTGGTGATCACAATCAACTGGAGCTCCCACGGTGAGGTGGGAAAGGAAGGCATTGCTTCCTCCCAACCAATCAGAAGGAAAGGAACAGAAACCCCATTCTTTCTACTGTAAGAGATGCAGGAGGGGATGGGAGGGGTAACTATGCATATGGATCAGAGGGATTCTGATGCCTAGGTGAGGACAAAGTGAACCAGCTGTGGTTTGATGTTACAGAGCTGCCACTGTCCTCCAGACGCTGAAGGAGGACAGACCACTGGAGAAGACAGACAGAAGCTGACTTGCAGAGCTCCTCTCCAGGGTTTCCAGGTAGCAAAACTGCACTCAGCAGTTGCTAATCTGAGTTGCAGAACCCCACAGAAGTCCATGAATTGGAATCAAAACTTCAGAAAAAATTTAAGTTATATATCAAGTATGTGCTTATTAATACAGACATTTTTATGGGGGAGACAAGTTCAGAGATTTCATGAATTTCTGAAAGGAAATAGAGTCCCCAAATCTTGAAGAAACACTCATCCTAAAAGTATTCAGACGTTGGTTTCTATTTCTTTTCCCCTCTGTCTGATTTCATCCTCAGGAACTGAGCATTTTATTTATTTAATTAGTTAGTTAGTTAGTTCTTCTTAATTATACGTGATACTAGAATGTATTTTGACATAATATACATATGTTATGCTGAGTGAAATATACCAATCCCAAAAAAACAAAGTCTGAATGTTTTCTTTGCTATGTGGATGCTAACTCACAATAAGGAACTGACATTCTCATCCCAGCAAGATTCCTGCAGCTCAGAACTCTTTGTGCCAGCCCTTTGGGCCTACTGGGAGGGGCAGGGCTTGCAGAATAGAGGTGTCAGGAGCACGTCTGGGTGGCCTCTCGGACTCCAGCTGCCTGCCTGCACCCCTTCTGTCTAAATGTTCTATATCCTTTGCCTTTAACAAAGCCTCGCATGAATGTGCTTTATGGAGTCTGGTGAAGCCTTTCAAACTTCTAAACTGAGAAATCCTTTCCGAGTGCAGCTCCTGACCTTTGGGTTTGACCAGCTTTGGCCATGGTTATGGCCACAGGCTGTTCATGGATGTGATGCAGAGTCGTGAAAGCTGCTTGAACACCAGGGCTTGGCAGCCCCTATTTTGAGGTCCCTCGTTGCCATGAGGACATGTTGGGAGTAGCATGGTGAGGGGAAAATGACAGGAATAGAGTTGGCTAATGCCTTTGCCTCAGCCAGGGGGAGCCTCATCCAGTGCCAGCAACCAACCCTGCTCCTCCAAGACAGCTCAGTCAATCAACCAAGCCCCCAGTGCAACCCAGCAGCCCCCAGACAGATGAGCAGGAACTCTATTGCCAAGTGCCCTGAGGGTCTGGAGATGTTTCTTATAGCAATAAATAAGAAATGCAGAGGGTCTACACCAGCCTGTGGGGTCGGGATGTTACAGGAGTGTGGTTGCTAATCGACAGCATCATCTAAATCCCTGCAGTGAGGGGCCTCAATTAAGTCTACATTTGTGGGTGTGAGAGTGGACCTAGACGTGAGAAATCCACGGCCATGGGTGCTCCCACTTTAGTAGCCACTTTCATGAATAGAAGCCATTTTTTTCTCAAAATAATTTATATTCATATTGTTTACTCACAATCGATAATAATTCTACATATGAGGAAACCAATTTCAATACTAAAATAAATAGAGTGGAAAAATAACTTTCCTCCCCACCTGGTAAATAAGTCTCTTGCTTTTAAGGCAATCAGTTTTGCCAGTTTCTTTGTAATTTTACTCTTTAACAAGGCGATTAGCAACCAGCTTCCACTCTAAGAAATGCCACACGGCTCTTCCACAAACGCACCCTCTAGGTATATAAAATTGCAAAAGCTGGAACGCGGCGACTTCTGTCACCACTTGCAGTGTCTTTCTCTATGGTGTCTTTTTAATCTCAGCCCAAAATAATTAAACTCCTCTCTCAGAAAGCCACCCAAGTGGAGAGGAACTGGGCCTCTCTGCCTCTCCTTGCTCATCTGGCTGAAATGCAGTGGTGGGGGGTGGGCAGCCCTTTGTACCCTGCAGGTCTCCTTTTCAGTTTGTGACAGGCACTATGCCACGGCACGTCAGGGAAGCAACAAAGCCAAACTGCCGAGGCTCCCAACACTGCTCGGCTTCTGGGAAGGCAGTCGCAGCGTGCAGTCCCTCCCGGCTCTCCAGAGGAGTCCCCTGCCCCACTGGCCCTCGGCAGGGTGACCACTGGGCCTCCATGGTGCTGGGCCCTGCTTCTCACACATACATGATCATGCTCACGTGGTTACACGTGTGTTACCCACACCCACATAGATACAGCCTGACAAATTACCTGATCCATGCTGAGAACAGAGCAGAATCAACTTGACAGGGTTATTTTGGTACCATGCACAGGTGTCGAAGGATTTCTCTCCTCCTTCTCTCAGTTACCTGCTGTGAGATTTGGGCTCTGATGCCTGACTCTCCTGGGTATTGGGTTTTCCATCAATACAGTGGAGAGAGCATGGTGGTCCCTTAACAAGTCTCTATTGAACAGTGATGATGCTGATCACTGAGGAAACGATGGCTATAAATATGGACACTGGTCGCTCCCTTCCAGGATCAGCAAAGGACACAGAGTTTCATGAAGTCAGCCACCGCAGTAAAACAGATGGGGGCTGCGATGGTGGAAGTGCATGGGGCTCCAGGAGCAGAGAGGGTTCTAACTACACTTCCCCCGGAGAAAGGAACAGAGTCCTGCAGCATGGTTCAGAGATTCACCAGCAATGGGGAGTGTGGAACTGCTTCGAGGCTCCTGGAAGGGAACTCTTTAATAGAGTCAGTTACAACTCTTCCCGGGCTCCATCTTTCCTATTAAAAATAGAGTCTCCAAGGAAGAAGTCAGAGTCTGTGATGAAACATCCCAGGAGAGATCCCTTAAGGAAGCAAGGCTTCCCCAGCATGCTCTCTGGTCTACAGTGGCTCCTCCTTGCTTGTGTAATTCTGCTCCCTCCAGGTGCCCTCAGAAACCTAGCAACTCAGAGCTTCAGGTTCTGTCCTGGGAAAAGGAGAACCGAGAGCCGAATGGGGAGCTGGCAGTGCTGCTCCTGGGAATCTCCCCAGGGCCTCCAGCAGGGCCGCTTCCCCACACGGCTCCTCCACCACCACCTCACTGTGTTGCCCATCCTTGCTCCTCCTGGCCGTACTTACCAATCTCAATCCTGTGCTTAAAACGGAGCAAGAACAGAGGGCTTTCTAAAAATAGTTGTGTAATAGGTAGCTGCCCGTGGAGGTTCCTGAGCACATTGCACAATGGAAACTGGTGAGTGAGGAGAAGGGCTGGTGCAGACTGCATCCAGGAGAGGACTCCAGCCTCCTGGGTCCTTGCACTGGGCCCAGCGAGGGGGGGACAGGTGAGAGCAGTCGTCTTAGAAAGGAGAGTCTACTAAAATTTGTAGACAATTTGTCCGCTGTTTAGAAGGGAGGTAAGTGGTTGGTGCCACTATATGGGAATCTGCATCTTACATACAATCTCCCTTAGAAAATCCCTAAAGGCATCCACCATGTTTTGCCTTTGTCATAGGAACAGATGAGACTTACTGACTGATCCCATCATACCTGTGTAAGGTGGACACAGCCCGTGTTCCTTTTCTGGATGTACAGTGCACATCCTTTCTGTATGTCCTGATAAGGCTAGGACCACCTGCCATGTCCAACTCCTATGTACTTTATTATTTACATGTGTATTGAATGCAGGGCTGCATTATCATTGAGCTACATCTCCAGTCTCTTTTTTTTACTTATTTATAATATTTATTTTTTAGTTGTAGATGGATATAATATCTTTATTTTATTTTATGTGGTGCTGAGGATCGAACCCAGGACCTCCACGTGCTAGGCAAGCACTCTACCACTGAGCCACAACCCCAGCCCCTACTTATTTATTTTTATTTTGAGATAAGGTCTCACTAAGTTGCCCATGCTGACCTTGAACTTGATGATTCTCCCGTCTCACTCGCCTCCTGGGTTGCTGGGAATCCAGGCGTGTGCCCCCATACCTGGAGTCTATAGACCTATGTTTATGTATAAGGGACTCTACGTGTTCACTTTTTGTTGTTGTTGTTCCACGTCCCTTGAATAGATGAGAGAAGGGTCATGAGCAAGGCACAGGTTCCAAGTGGACATCATCACAGGCCACGAGTCTCACCCTAGACAGTAAATGATGTAACTAAAAGAAGGATAAGAAATGCCTTCTGCTTGCAAATATGCACACTAGTTGGGACCCGCAGGAAGTCTGGATTCTAGTCCAGGTACAGATCCCTCTCCCCCACCCTCCATGTCTAAAGAAGCAGACAGTCTCTGGAATCAGGGCTCCCGTGTGGCGGCCACGTCCACCTGTGGTAGACAGCTGTCTACCTATCTACTGAAGGGCACCACCTTTTCCAGGAAATCAAGTACTTTGGTCAGCTTCTGTCCCTTGGCTCTTCTGAAATTTCCATCTTATTCCCATCAAAGAAACCAGAGCATGGTTGATCTTTCAGGAGAGGCGACAGTCTTCATTGGGGGATCTTTTAAAGTAACTCTTTTATTTTCCCCTGAGGTGGGTAGAGGGTAATTTGTCTTTTGTTTAGGGAAGTTCCAGAGGCAAAAAGGTATTTCATATCTCCAGCTCATATTTTTTCCCCTTTGCTCTCTGGTCTAAAAGGAAAACTCTTGACAATTTTCCTGATATAGCCATGCAAAGGGCCTGTTATGGTGGGCACAATGCCCCCCTCGAAATTGAAATGAATGCTGAACCTGAAGCAGGTAGGCAGTTAATTTAGGATGGGAAATGTCTGCTAGTCGGATCATTTGGAGCTCATCTTTGAGAGAGCAGGCTGTTTTTTAATGTTTAATTGGGAAGCTGAAGTCTGTCATTTATGTTAAAATGTGAAGGGTTTGGGGATGGGAGGGGCTCCGAATATGTCACCTGTGGAAAGACCACCTTGCTTGCTCATTTCCCTGCCATTTGGGAAAGCTATTAGAGGCTCTCCCGTGAGACATTTAAAACCTCTTCAATAATCTTTCTGCAAGTTCCAAAATCTGCCCCAATTAAATTGTCAGGCGGGGAGACATCGTGACAAATGCCTCCTAGTGGGTGAGCCTCCGACACCCAGCCCCCGGCCTCACCACGTGCTGTGGCCCCAGGAAGCCAGGCGAGGACACGGGGTCCTAGCCTGACCCCAGAGTCTGGAGAGGAATGCCGCCAGCCACCTCAGCAGCACCCCACGAACACACGCTTGGTCTCATCAGGCTCCTCACTGCAGGCAGTCAGGGAGGTGAGGGTCCAGGCCACCTTGGGTTACCCACAAATCCACAGTGACCTTGGTCAATGGAAGACAAGACTTGGCATTCCTGAGAGGGCTTCTGGGAGGATCTGGGGAGCAGTTTGCCTCAGCCCCTCGCAGTGGACCCGCTCTACCCAGAGTTCCCTGCCTTGGACGGGTGGCACGGCCCTGGCTCATGCTCCTGTCACCCTCCACTCTGGGGGTGGCCCCTATGGGAAGCAGGCGAGTCTGCCCCGTGGGACTGTGGGCCTGGGTCTCTCCACAGGCACGTGGGTCTTCTTTTCAAGCTCCAGTACAATCTATCCAAAGAGACGCTTCTCTCTATTTTGGCCCTTGAGTCAATGAGACTGAATGATTGAACCACCCAACTTCCCACGGCTCTAAGAAGGACAGGCGGGTAAGGTCTCCAGGGGCACAAAGCAGCTGCTCAGTACCTCCCCGCACCTTACTTCACCATGCCCTAAGTCACCTAATGGCTGTCTTCACTCCTCCCTAAAGGTGACACTTTCCAGTGTTATTACTGTGAAATTTAACTTCATTTCATTAGATATCTATTTTTCCCAACCATGAAGCTACTGAAATCAATACAAAACAGAATATGGTGCGGTCTGTTGCCAGAAATAAGGTGTAAACAACCCATTTAATAGTCTGCATTAAAAATTTCAACTTTAATGTGAACCACCCTGGAGGATCCCTTACCAGCCGAGCTGCCTGGGCAATCCAACCCACTCCTTGAGATTCTGGTTCTCCTGAAAAATTGATATACCGCCCACTTCCACAGCAGAGTTGGAGGCAATAGAGGCTGGTGAGTAGCCATGCTGGTAATGACTCCACCTTATGGGGTTGGAGGCCCTCTGAAGGAGGTGGATGGGGCTGCCAGTCCACATGCCAGTCTAACCAGTATGTACACCCAGAACTAGATAAAAGATTACAGATCCAGGATTTCTGATTTGGGCTGAAATATTTAATGAAAACTAATAATGTAGAGAGTCTTATAATGATGGAATTTGGATCAGAGATACATAAAAAGAAAGAGACTTTGAATGTTCTTAAAGAGTAGCTGCCATTTCTCGTGGGATGAGAACATCAACAGTAGAGAAGGGCTAGAAATCACCAACATCCACAGTTGCAGGTGTCAGACCTCAAATAAGGCTCAACCTGACGTGCTGCCCCAACACCTGCTGAAATGACCTCACGACCCACCTGCCCCTGTGCTCTGTTCCCAGGGACAAGGCTCCCTTGCCAAACACCCTCTGTAGAAAGGGACAAGGCATGTGTTTGCTTAGGATTGAATAAATGGTTCCTTCCCCTGCCATCCCATGGGATGATGGAAACAAGCCAACCCCATCCTCCCCTGGCCAGAGGGGACATCCCACTCTAGCCAGCTTCCGGGGGTGCACCCTGTTCTCAATTGTACCCGCCCCGTGGTCCTCCTCCCCTGGGCTGTGAGTGTAGATGGCTATGACCCCATGCACATGTGTTTGGCCACCTCTAAGACCCGGGTGGAAGCTCTGGCTTACCAAGAGAGTGCACAGGAAGGGACTGAAATGACTGCTCTCTGATGGTTTTACACATGCACATTTAATGTCATTTCCTCACTACCCGGATATTTTCCTTTCAAAACTGCTTGTTTTAAAGAGAACCTTAATATAATTTGAAGACACAAAATTCAGCAATAGAAAGTTGGACTCCAACATGGGTTCATGAATATCCCCCATGACAATTAAACCTATTTGTATAGGTGAACCCAAATGGAGGTATTTTTCAAATTTCAAATATTGCATTGCTAATAACCCCCTCTTTTCATTAAAAATGATGAAAAAGTCACAAATTATTGGGCTAATTCAGTTAAAATAATGTATTTTCTACATCCTAACTTATTTCACATAGCATCATGCTGAATCCTGGATCTGAAATCATTACTAACTGATTCTCTTTTTCTTTGGGGAGGCACAGTGATAATAGTCAAATCATCTACCCATGGCTGAGGGTCTTCTTCCCCGAATATAAAGTAGTGTTTGAACTGAAAACAGACTTTTCAGCTTAGTATTCTGGCGAGCACTGACATGTCATCTAACTAAAAAGTTCATCTGTAGTTTCAAGTACAGTGTGACCCTGGTGACCCTAGGACAACCTCAGGAAGATGAAGAGGGGTTGTGTGCTTTGCTCTGACCACCTTACACTGCCCAGAGGTTTTCTCTACTTGGCAGATGATGCCAGGTAGAGTCCTGGATGTGCTACACCTGGATGTGCTGAACTGACGGATTGAACAAGAACAAAAAGTAGGAAGGACAATCGGACGGGAAAGTACAGGAGAAGCACAGTCCTGATTGGACCCCTGCTGGCCACCCGGTGGGTGGAGCACCTCTGTGACTGCCCATGCCATTCTGCAGGGCTGGCCCTCCCTCACAGAGGGGCACCTTTGTTCTGGGCCCAGATTCGGTGGCTGCCACACCTTCAACACTGTTTGAGTCAAGCAAAATGACGGGCACAATCAGAGAGGCCATCTTCACCAGGGTCTGGTGCATTTCCCTTCCTTATTCCTCTGTAAGGATCCTCGTCTCAGTTCCGCTGATGGTTGGAAGATACCTGCTCTTCTTATTTGGTCTCCTCCGCAGATCCACCCAAGGGCTCAACGGTGCTTTTCTAATTCAAAGGTCACATTTCTTCTTACACTTAACTCAAAACAAACAAATAAACAAAGCAGTTTTGGTCACTCCATATAGAAGGACCCCATTTGTGGTCACTAGTCATCACAGGTCCTCCTCACAGACACTTCTGAGCACTGCTTCAGGGGTGTACTGTCCCTGCTGCTTCTCCCTTCTCCACGTGGACGTGAGTGGACAAGATGCCTCCCCTGCCCTGATCTGCTCCACGAGGAGATTTACTTGTGGCAGAAATAAAAACTGCCCATGACCCACATGTGAAAGATCAGTCCTCATTAGTGGGGAGAAAGGCAAATCTGGCTTGTTTGGTTATGGGATCTTCCTTGCTGATGCCTGTGAAATCTTAGCTCTGTCCATCACTAATTCAAACATTGGCATCTCTGGACCCAGAGACAGCTCCTTTGCAACTTGACCTTTGGGATCCTAGATGAGAAAGGTCACAGAAGGAATGGTCAGTGTTATTTCCCTCCTCAGCAAGAATGAACAAACACATCCTCATTGGATCGTGGACATTGAAATCAGTTGGTTTGGACTTGAATGTCTCTGAGGTCTAGAACATGGGTGCTTAGCTTGGTCTCTGTCCACTGCGGGTGACGGACACTGTGCCTGTCCTGAGTCTAGAACATGGGTGCTTAGCTTGGTCTCTGTCCACTGCGGGTGACGGACACTGTGCCTGCCCTGCTGTCAGTGACGCCTGTCAAACTTGGCAGCCCACGTGGAACAGCACACATGGTAAGGTCTGTCAGAGTCTGAGAGATTCCCCACAGAAGGCCTGGAAGAGCTGTCCTGGAGAAGACGTCTGACCCCAAAGAGACGAACCATCAGCAGCATCCTAACACACCCCTTCCTGAACATTTTTGGCTCTAATAAGAATCCCTCCCCCAATGGCACATGTCTGTCATTTATAATGGAAATCCATAGTAAAATCATATCCACCTCATATAGATCAACTAGAACCTTTGAAATCTATAAACTAAAATCGGGGTTCTTCTTCATATGTTTTACATACAGTCAATACTTAAGATATATATTCTTTGCAGTGCCTCTATTTGGGGCTCCAATTAGATTGCAAACTATTAAAAGCCAAAAAGCCCAACCTCTCATTTCCAGTGTTCTTCTCTGTGGAGTCCACTATATTAAATGCATTAACCTGACTGACCTTTGGTAAATATTGATTGAATCAAATTAAATTGAAGGACAGCCCCTCTCGGTGTGTGATTTCAGAATTAAAAACATAGTGCCTATGGGGTGACCTTGGGGGCATATTTCCAGAGACTGGAGCATGGGATTGAGAAGAATGGATTGTATCCCCTGTAAGTTCAGCAGCTGAGGAGCTTTATTCCTCCAGTGCAAGTCATCCTGCAAATACCGAGCTCTGGTCAGCCAGGTCCTGAGTGTGTCGTCATCCCTGACCTCACTCCCTTACAACTTCGGTACACTTGGGGTCCTGAGATCCCCGTGTGGAAAGAGACACGGCCATCATGTCTGGCCCCAAGTGTGCTCAGAACTCAAGCTCTCATCTATCCCCGAGTCGGCAGCCCCTTCCCTCACCCAGCCCACCTTGGTCCACTCCCAGTCACTCCACTGTAGACTGTCCTGCATCCTCATCCCCTGTACTCCTCACTCGAATCTCAGTACCTGAAACCTGGGCAGCATCGCCCCATTGTCATTGAGATGATTGTGCCATGACCTCTAGACTTCTAGATCCCCCCAAAAGCAGGGCCAGCCTGTCCCCATCCCCTTGGCTACAGCAAGTCCCATGCTAACTCCGGCCATCCCCCACCGCGGCAGGTCCCTCCCACCCCTGGGTGCTTGCAGGTGCTGATCCCGTACGTGGGCTGCCTGTGCCCTTCAGCTCCCGCCAGTCACTGCTCTTCTTCTGTAACCACCAAGCATGGCCTCAGGAAGGTGTCCATCCCACACCCCAGGCAGCAGCCAGCCGCCCACTGGAGCCCATGGAGGCTCCGCCACTGTCACCGTGCCTGGTTGCTGTCCTTCTTCACTAGAGGTGACCTTTATTGCTTGTCTTTTCACTTTCAGTTTTCTGCCAGTGTTCTGGCGACGGGTTAGATGGTCTCTTAGTGGTTCACAGTCTCTCTTCAGCTTTAATTCCACCCAGGGCTCCCTGGGCAGAGTGTGCATCGAGTGTGCCTCAGGGACCCGTCAATGTTCTCCTAATCTTCATCTCTATCATCTACTGATTGAAGCCATGAAGCCATATTGAACTGTAGTTTCTCACTCTACAATGAGCTCACTAGTGTCCTTCAAAATATTATAGTAAAAATAGAAATAAATGTAATAATGTTGATTAATTAAACATCCAATTAACTTAATTTTGTTATGGTTAATGTTCAATAGGCCATTAAATCATTTGTCATTCTTCAGTACCTACTTTGGAGTAAGTATGTGAAAACTCAGGCCCAGCCTTGACCTCACTGGGCACACAGCTACCTGGGACAAATAAACACACATTCAGAAGAGCTGGGGGGTGGCACACTCCTTCAGTCGTCTCCCCTTGACTCCCACTCCTCGTGAAGCCTCACGACTTCTCACCCAGAGCTTCAAGTGCAGCCACAGGCTGTCCACCAAATAAGCATGTAACAGTAACTAGCTCTGTTCCTCCTCCTCCTCCTCAGGATGTGCAGCAACTTACTCAATTGACATTTGAGGACTGCTGTCCACTGACAGGGTTCTGGGGAGACTCTGAGGATGACAAACAAGGAAGGCAATGTCCTTGTCCTTGGAGAGCTTTACATTACCACCAAGATGTGCAATTAGGCCAGAGCGTGGCTGTGCGGTCGGGAGTCCTCTCTGGGTGATTACCTGAAGTGCGCTCTGGAGGACATGGCAGCTCTGCCAATCACAGGCAGGATTGTGGGACTTGCCCTGATAGCTCTCAGCATTCTCCCGAGCATGAGGGCCTGTTCCCTGGGGGAGCTCAGCCCTGCCCACTGCCGGCTACCTTCTCATGTCTGTGTTACTCCCTCACTCAGAAAGTATACCATGGATCCCCTTCTGCACACACCTCACACACTCAGACTGCGGCATGTACCAACTAGCTGCACTCGGACTTCCTAGGGAATCCCAAACCAAGGCAGAGAAAAGAGGAGAGTTAAAAATGCAATTTCACAGGTTGATAAATCAAGCAGTAGCAATATATCATTGGATTTTTTTGCCTTATTTTTTCAATCTTATACTAGGATAGTTAAAGAACAGGATAATACAATCAACAAATAAAAGAGTTTGTCAAAGAAAATAAAACTTTCTTACTCCTCTAAGAAAAAGAAAGAAAGAAAGAAAGGAAGGAAGGAAGGAAGGAAGGAAGGAAGGAAGGAAGGAAGGAAGGAAGGAAGGAAGAAAAAGAGAAAGGAACAAGAAAAAAAGTTAAAAGATGGAAATAACCCAATATCAGTGGAGGAATCAATAATTTTCAAAAGGTCCAAATGGACCTGCCTGTGTCCTTCACTGTGGACCAGTTAGAACCACCGTTTGTCCAGGGGACTGTGCTTAGAACAACTGAAGCAGAAAAGGAAGTGTGTCTGTGTGGGGTGGAGAAGACCTTGGGGAGCAGGAGGAAGCCCTTTCATCTGCAAGAACACAAAGTGCTTCAAGGGGTGAAGGGGCTTCAGTGGTCCTTGGGTGGTGGGTGCTGGGTCTGAAGACCTGAATGGTGTGGCTGAGAGAGAAGGAACAATCCAAGAGCTGTTCAGAAGCAACAGGGTTATGTGTTGTAAAGCCAGAAGGAGGAGTCTAAGATGATGTTGCCCAAGTTTCTATTTTGGGTGATGGATGGATAATAATGTTGTTGTAAAGAATATATTATATGACAGAAAAAGATTTAGAGGAAAATATAATGAGTGCCTGGGGAACTATGGAATTGAAATATTTAACTCTGCCGGGAACTCCGTGTGTGTGTGTGTGTGTGTGTGTGTGTGTGTGTGTGTGTGTGTGGTGTTTCTGTGTGTGTAAAGGGAGAAAGAGTGAGAAAGACAAAAAGAGAGAGACTCAAGTTCACTCTAGAACAGAGGTTCTCCATTGTGTGTTCTCCAGCAGGAGCAACTGGATTCCCCAGATCAGGGGATGTTCAGCAATGTCCAGAGACGACTTGGTTGCAGGTTGCTACTGGTATCTAGTAGGAAGAAGACAGAGGACCAAGATGCTTCAAAACATCCTTATTTGGTCCAATAAATAATTACCCAGGGTTGAATGTCACCAGTGCAGAAGTTGAGAAAGTTAGTTGTACAATTAAAAGAAGAGGGCTGAAAGAAAACCAACCTTGGGTAAGGTATACCTAGATTCAAATCTCAGGTCACTTGTTCTGTGACCTTAAGAATGAGATTTATCTTCCTGGAGACTAAATTTCTGTATCTAGGAACACGGAGATAATGCCATTGTTTTAAATACTGCTTGAAATTGTGTCTATTAAATGGTTGGATGCATAATAAATCCCTAAAATACCTCCTTTTTTTTTCCTTATATCTAAAACCCATAAAGGGTTAATGAAGCAGGTCTTCAAACGGTGTTGGCAGCTTGCATTTGCCTTTCTGTTACGTCGCTGTGTCCATGCCAGTTGCTGGGGCATGGAAAGTCTACAGAAGAGCGGAGGTGGCACTTCCCCACCGCCATGAGTGATAAGCACCATCCTGGCTTGCAGGGCCCCCCCTCCCTGGAGCCCCACGTGTCCTCTGGCAGTAGCAAGGTGGGCTGGTCTCTCCGGTCAGTCTCCCAAACTGAACTGTGGGCCCATTGAGCACCGTGTGCTTCATGCAGACTCACATCCCACATGTCCTACACCATATCAAACGCCACCCAGGTCCACACAGGGCCAGACGTCTGTACCCAAGCCAACGTGCATCTCACCCTCGGGCTCCCCTGGTCCTCACGTGCTGCTCTCAGGGCCAGATGGACCTTCTGCCTTCACTCCCTGTGACGTCCCCCTCCAGGTCTTTCACAGCCCATTTCAAGCCTCACAAGAGCTCCCCTCATCCCTCCAGCAGAATGTCACTCCCATTGGGTTTCAATGACCTTTCCACCTCCTCTATCAGGGCTCGCCCTGCAGTTGTCACTGGGCTGTGTCCCTAAGGTGCCGTCGTCTCCTCTAGTCAGACTGTGAGCTCTCTGAGGCAGCGGGGAGGTCATCCAATTCTCTACCTGTCTCCTGGAGAGATTTTTGTCACATGCTCTCCACACCATTTTGTTGAAGGCTGTTGGGTGATTATCGTTTGGTTATCTCCTTTTTATAGTTTTCCATTGAAATAGTGGCACTTTGATAAAAGTCTGTTTTCAATGATCCTCTTAAGAGTGCCTCATTTCCCCAAGCCTTTCCTTCTCTGCTCTCGGTTCCCCTGATAACTGGTTTGGGGACCACTGCATGAGAGACTTCATTTCCAGAGCACGGCGGCAGAGCAGGTGGGAAGGAGCACACTGACTTTCTCTTCTTTACCTTAACCCTCAGAATTGCTGTGAGATGACTCCAGGGGGTTCAGAAGAGAAAAGTAGTGACATGGGGTGGGAGGCAGCTTGGTTGCATAGTATGTGGGAGGGCCTGGTTCAATCCTCAGAACTAGGAAGGAAGGGAGGGAGGGAGGGAGGGAGGGAGAGAGGGAGGGAGGAAAACCATCACATGTGTCTCACAGAAAGTGCTTCATCATTTCCAGCAGGTAAACATGGAGCCGGGGCTTGCCATCACTGGCTGGACCAATGTCTGCCTCAGAGACAGCTGCTCTCCTGGAGGACACTCAGCCTCAGCCAACCCTGCAGAGCTAGAACCCCCGCCCCCCATTTTAACATCAGAAGGAGAAGCCAAGATCCCTTTGCCTAATCCTTTCCTGAGGAGGAAGGTTCCCCAAAGCAAGAGGGAGAACCATCACAGAGGTGGGTGCTATGTGTGAGTAAACTGCTCAGCACATCAGTGGTGGAATCTGGACCAGGATTCAGCCCAATGTCTCCCCCAGGGCCCTGTCTACTGCTCCAGGCTACTGACGAGGACTTTCTAATAAACACATCTCTCCGTGGCCCCTTTACTTCCCTAACCACCAGCCTAACTGAGCCTATCTTTTGGAGTGTGTTATTCCTGAATTCTCTCTTCCATGCTCTACCATAAACCATAAGATTGTAAAACACGTTTCCTCCTCACATGCACTCTTCCCAGTGTGCGCCGTGCCTCCTGCAGATTCTCCATGACTATTTGTCTTCCTCTCAGGGAGGGCTCAGCTTTCCTACTGAAGTATCCATAGAGAAGAGTGTGTGAGAGCGTGTGCATCCTGGGGGCTATCCAACTTCATCAGTGAGAACTCTGTATTTAACAAGGATCTTCATTATCATTACTGATTTGCAGTTTGCCTGGGGACCTAGAGGCAGAGAGCTACTGTTTGAAAATCAGATGCCACCTGAGATAATATATAACCATTTTGGTAAATTTTCTCCAAATGTTCCCAAAGTCCCTGTCTCCTGCCCTGTGGGATTTTTTCTTCTTCTTCTTAGGCAATATTAATAGATTAAGACTACTGTTCATGAGCAAGACAGGCTAACTTCACAATGACCTTTCTCTTAAAATATGTGCATATTTGAATTAAAGAAAAATGAGTGTTGCTCTAACTCTTTAGTTAGTTCCCTTGCTTGAAGTCCATATTTCTATATAGTTTAGGACAGATTTGTGTCTTTAACTCCGAAAATGGCAAAAGGAAATTAAACAAGGAATTCTCCACAACCCCACCGTCTCCTCTTGTGATAAGTAGAAGTAGGGTCCCCTGGAGACAACAGTGTCTTAATCCCTAGACCCTGTGGCCTTCCTGCCTTACGTAGAAGAAACGTCATAGTTATTAAGAACTTGAATTGGGGGACTATCCTGGAGTATCCAGGTTGCCCCAATCTAGTCCCATGAATCTTTAAAACAGAAGAACTTTCATGTATGTGGTCAGAGGTAAAGGCGATCGGGGATAATGGTTGGAGAGGTGAAATGCTGCTGGCTTTGGGAAGGATGGCATGAACCAAGAAATACAGGTGGCCTCCAAAGCTGGAAAAGACAAAGCAACCTGTTTTCTCCGGAGTCTCCATGAAGGAATACAGTCTGTCTGACACTGTGATTTCAGCTCTGTGATCCCATGCCAGGTTTCTGACCTAAAGAACTCCTAAATAACCTGCAGTGTTGTTTTAAACTCCAAGTGTGTGGTAATTTGTTACAGTCATAACTGAACACTAATCCAGGTGAGTGACGAAAGCTGCCAAGGGAGCTCTTCCCCGTCTGCCCAGACACGGTCGGTGTGCAGCGCCGGGCTGTCAGGCTGAGGACGATCTGCCACCATCTGCCTCTAAGCACCAGGCCTGGCCCAGAACCAAGGGGCTGTGTCAGCAAGCTCCCTGACCCACCGAAGCCCGGAATGGAGGCGCTGAGACCTGACCAGACACATGGGTAGCGCCTGCGCACACTGCCTTCCAGAGCATGGAGGGAGACCTCGGTCACCTGCCTCCACTCCCCAGTTTAGTGCCAGTTGGAGGAAACATTTTTCTTTTTTATTTATTTTATTTTTTATTAACATGCATTAATTGCACGTATTAATGAGTTTTGGTGTGGTGTCTCCACCCCTGTGTAGAGTATGCCTAGTCAAAGTTTTTGAATGAATAAAGTCTGTGGACACTCCAGTTGACCTACAATGGAGGGATGATAAACACTTTGAGCGCTGTGTCACGGGATGTCCTGACAAAGCAGTCTGTTTATTTTTAAGAAAAAGCAAAACATATAATGTCCAGGAAAAAAGAGATCTTCCCACCAGCCTAACTACTCAGATGTCAAAAAATTGAGACTCCAAGGAGGTGACGTTTTATCTAGGGTCGCCTAACAAATTTAGGAGAAAAAGAGACCAGGGCACAACCTCTGGGCCTACAAGGAACCGGCTTGCAGGAAACTAACAGCTCCCTTAAAGAGGCGGTCCCTCTGCTCTGCACGGCACAGGAGCTGCTCAGAGCACACAGCAGCAGGTGCTAGGTAAGGAAGCTGTGATGGAGCTCCCAGGAGTTCTAGACAGATTCATGGAGGGCTAACCTGTGTTGATGTCCCATCATCCACTTCCCTTAGGGACAGCACCTCTTTACAGGAAAGGAACACTATAGCCAGGTATAGGTGGGCAGGACCTTCAAGTCACACTGTCAGTTCATGAAAGGGGAGGACACTGGATTTCAGTTGAGATCATGTTGACATGAAAATCAATGCAGACTGAGAATTTAGGAGAAGCACATTTGAATCTGCACTTGACAGGCTTTAGAGAGTATTCAAGGTGAGCTTTGGCCAGAAACTCAACCTCCCGGATCCTTGGTTTGCCCTTGATAAAACAGGAATAGCAGTGTGTGCTTTGCAAAGTGACTAACTATAAGTTGAATTCATTACTTAAAACATAAAATGAGAAGACATAAATGCACAGGAGATCTTAATGTTGGTATTCAATCAAAAAATGTTTCTTTGTGGATTTTTCCTAATATCTGAAAAGAAGACTTGATTGACAATAAGAGCACAGTGTAGAGGGAGAAATGGTTGAGCAGTGTACGTTCCAATCTCAGGCCCCAGGAGAAGAGCTCCGTGAAGCCTAGAGCAGGGTCTCAGGTGTCCCCAAGCAGCCGGTGTCACTGGCACAGTCCTCCAGGGCTCCATTAGCCTGCACTCCCCTCCTCTGTGGAGAGTCACTGTTCACTGTGACCGTGGACCTGTAGCTCCATCTTGTGGCCGTCTTCAGAGATCCCGTCCTTTCTTCTCTCTCTCCTTCCTTCCTTTTTTCTTCTATATTATAAAATTCAAACAAAATATCTCCTGTCTGCTAGACACAGAAGATTCAAAAACCCCTTCCTGACTTCAACAAGTAAAGCATTTCCTTGGAGAGATGTGCCAGGCCACAACTAAATGAAAAGCAAGGCGAGGCACCGTGAGTCTTCCAGGACAGCCTCCCGGAGGCAGAGCCTGGGCAGCCTTCCCAGAGGAAGGCAGATCCCAGGGACAGCAGGTGCAGCTCTGCACGCTGGGGTGGGGGTGGGGGCTGGCATCCTTCTAACTCCTCTGGGTGTTCACTGGTCTCTTCTTCACAGAAACACGTGCACATGTGGAAAGCTGGCCTTCCCATCCAGGGCCTGGGTCCCGAACTCCAACTCAGCGGCAGGCCGTAGAGACTACCAGGGGAACAGTGGTTTCAAATGAGAGAATCAAAGCGCCTACTGAAGACTAGAATCTAAATTCCCTGATTCCAAATCCCACGGTCCCATATGAGGAAACTCCTTTCATTCAACAGAGACTGGGTCACTGGGCAGAACTTTTAAAGACCAAGTTGAAGCAGCTGTGGGTGCAGTAGTGCCCTTTGTGTCTAGGGGGCTGGGCGTTCCCCTGACAATGGGCCAACTGTGGCTGTAGACATGGAGGTCAACAGGCAGAAAGGGAGGCTGTCAGAAAGGGGCTGGTGCCACTAGCTTTCAAGGAGGGAGTGCAGGGGAGCAGGGAACAACGGGGAGGTTTAGTAGAGTGTCAAGTGCCCGGGACACAGGACAGGCACAGGGAGGAAAGAGCTCTCATTAGGAGAGACTCAGACTGCACACGGGCTTGACCTGAGTTCAGCGAAGGAAGTCAAGTCACCCTTAGAAACTGAGCACCACCAGAAACTCAGCCTCGGGACTTCACCTGCCAGATGCCTTCTGGGTACAGCATCAAAGGAACAGCAGAGGGAGACAAGTAGGGCAGGCCCTGGAAGAGGTGAGCACCTGGCACCAGGGCAGGATCGGATAGACAGCAGGAGGGAAGCTGAGCAGGGAGCAACCTGGCCTGAGTGTGTTTCCTGAAGAACCTCACGGACTACAGTATTCACCAATCTCACAAACACAATGGAGAGGGAGACAAGCCAGGCACAAAAGAAAGCATGGAGTGCTCCATCGTTACAGAGTAGAAAAGAGGGTGAACCCGCCTGTGCCTGCAGAAATCATGCTGGGCTGCTGTGAGACAGGGCCTGGCTCTGCCTCTGCACTCCGGTTACACTGAGGGTGCAGTCTGCAAACCTGCGTCAGGCTGTGTGTTTACTGCAGGAGGACTTTATCATCTGCTGATAGAAAGTTCACAAGGAATCATCCCTGTGCCCTGTGTGGGCAAGAGATGGCAGAGGAAGGGGACAGAAGACCAGTTAAGAGGACTCAGCTATTCCTGAGAGACAGTGGGGATGGAGGACTGTGGCGTGGTGACAAGGATTGAACTTTCACATGTCTGTCTCCTCCTGACTCCAAGCCACTGCCACCTGTCTCCTCCCTTGCTCCTGCCTCTGTGGCAGCCAGTGAGCCAGGACGCAGTGCCCTCTCCTGTTAGGAGGTTCCAGCAATCTGCTGCACCTCACTCTTCCTGACCCACTGTGACTGCCGCCCTGGGGTGCTCGCCAAGCTCCACGCTCGTTTCCACCTCCCTCTTACCTTTTCCTTCTCCGCAGAAAGTTCCTCCCCACAGATCTCTGTCTTCCTGTAGGCTTAGAGTTCAAATTTTAATTCTGAAAGACATTTCCTGAGCCTCCCACCTCCGTAAGCAGCCTCTCCCTTCCCTTCCTCCACCATCCCCTGGTCCTCTTTGGCCTGCTTTAAAGCCCCCAGTGTTTCTGAAAATCCTTTGTACTCTCTGCTTTTAATCCACCACCCTTGCAGACAAGAGCACCAGCTCCGCACGAGAAGGGACTATACTTTCCCCAGCCATATCCCCAAATGCAGGAGTGATATATGGCCCACGTTAACTGCTCCATGAATTTTTGTCATGCACCTAGACGTGGATTATAGGAAGGAACAAGATGTGCCACCAATAAGCAGATGGCACCGTAGGAAGAAAGTGGCTCAGACATAAATAAGGTTGTGATCCAGTCTCTGAGGGTGATGAGTGAGGTGTCGTGGCTGGAGTGATCTTGGGATGCTTTGGAAAGGAGGCGCACCCTGAGCCAGGTCTGGAGCACTGGGCAAGGCTTAGACATTTGTAAGTAGAAGGAGTCCCCCCTGGGCTGCTGGAAGGTGTGCACAACAGCAGGATGCACCCCACACTGAAACAGCCTGAGAAGGTCCTTAGACACATGGACTTTCCTGCTGACCATGGGTCACTATCTGGCACCAGAATAATCCAAACGCTTCCTCAGTGACCAGGTCTCAGGCACACAGAGGTATGGTGCTGATGCCACCAACACAATGAAAGCCCCTGTCTCCTCTATGCACCCTGCCCTGTTGACAGGAAAAATACTAAAATTGCTTCTGTACACTTTTTAGAACATTTTCCTAGCATATGCATGAGCCGAAGCCACCAGAAATGATACACTATTTATTTCCAAGACAGCAGGAGCTTGAAGAGTTACATGTCATCCTTGCTCTCAGTGCCCCCACTCGCCATGCCAATGATAGTTTCAGACCACGGCTGGTAGTGTCAATGAAGCTGGCGTACTTCTACTAATGTGAAAGCACCCAAGTAGTTCCCGTGTCAGGGTCGACAAAAAAGTTCATTTTCTGAAGCTAGAAAGGAAGCCCACTTGTTATACCTCTTAAATGAATGTGTCTGTGGTTCACTCGCTCCAGTTTTTATTTGCATTTGGCTCTGCACTTAGTAGGCTTCCATAGAAGATCTCATTCACTGAAACAGAAGGAAGCACATTCTGATGGAAAGGTCAGAAGGAGTCCCTAGTTGATGGCCATCCATTACACAGAGGATGGGTGTCTCCTCCCATGAAGTGAAGGAGCTGGCAGGAGGCAGCCGCCCAGCAGCACTGCCCCTCATATCTTCCTTAGAGAACTGGGCAGGGTGAGCAGGTGGAGCCAGCGCATCTCCAGGCCACTGCATTCCAACTAGGTAAAGCTACTTCAAGACTTCTCAAAGTGTAAGAGGGAACAAATATTGTAAAAAATGGACTCCAGTGTGGATTAATGCCGATAGAAGCAGATTGTTATTTCCAGGATGCTGTGAGTGGGCCGCTTTCAATCTCCAAAGGTGACTGATGTCTCCCAAGGGCACTGACAGCAAGACCCCTCCCTACTGCTATCTACAAAATATTTTTGGTGGTTACTTTTCCTGGAACCCACTAGTGACCCTTACATAAGAGCCTAACTGGATTTTATCACCTAAACTTTAAAATATCTCTATTGTATTTTTATAACTAATATGTGCTACCACCATTTATCTCATAGTCCCTGAGCTCATATTGCCATATTATATAAGGTTGTGCCCCAAATTGGTGCAAAGATGTGTCAGAACCTGAGGTATCTCTGTCTCCTGGCCCAGTAGCATTTAGCCTTTAGCCATTGTCCCAGCACCCTCAAATGGGTTTATATTGAAAGCAGCAATAGGAAATAACTAAGATCCTATACTTGAAAAACATTTTTATCAATGTTTTGCATTGATATTGCACGTACTTATGATGCACAATATGATATTTTAAAACATATTCACATGTGTAATGATCACATTAAGGTAAATGAATCCATACAGAAAATGAATGGCATCTCGACACCAACACTCAATTGCGTAACTTTAGGTAAAACATTTAAAGTCTCCGAGCTTCCATATGATAAAAATCAAAAAACTACATTAATAGTCATCTCTATGGATGGCATAATAATGTCAATAGCTATTTAGTGGAATGGATATGAGGATTATTGGGAAAAACATTTGATACCCAAAATATAAGCTGTCACCTAAAATATTGTTTAAATGTAATAGAGATATGGTTTAACATAACTGTACCATAAAGGTGGATTGATAATAGATCCTAAATAGTGGTAAAGTTTCTAAACTCCACTTAAAATGGTAAAAACAGTGATAGAAGTAGCCTGGTAAGTTTTATATGTGTAAGAAATACTTGGTGAAACAACCAAAATAGATAAATAAAATACTCTAGAACATTACATAAACCAAAACAGAAAACTAAAAAAAAAAAACAAAAACAAAATATGAAAATTACCGTAAAAATGGCAGAAAAATAGGAAGGAGACACAAAAAACAGAAAAGAAAAAGGAAATAATCAAATGATATACTTAAAGCCCAGCAGATGAATGGCCACATTACATGTAAAAGCTAAACCAACCAACTGAAGGGAAAGATGGTCAATGTGAAGAATTAAAGGGCATGATTTATTTATACAATGTCTCAATGTTATACAATAACTTCAAAGATAATAACAGAGTTAAAGTTAAAAAAGTAGAAAAGACATGCCCTATAAATATTAACCTAAGGAAATATATATAAAGGATATTAGTATCACATAAAGTTTTCATTGGGTCAAAAATGATTACCAAGGCAATGAGCACGTCACATACTGATCCCAAGTCTGGATTCTGAATATGTTCATATCACTCAATAAAACTAATAATGAAACAAAAACAGAAGGTGCAGAAAGGGAAAACAGAAAAATCTAAAGTCATAACTGGGGACCTTCAACCACCCTTTCAGCAATCAAAATCATGTGCAACAGAAAAGTAGCAGAAATATAGAAAGACTGAACAAAAACAGCAACCAAGGGGACCTCACTGCTTTTATATATATATAAAAGTGGAATTCATTACAATTCTTATTACATATATAGAGCTCAATTTTTCATATCTCTGGTTGTATACATAGTATATTCACACCAATTTGTTCCTCATACATGTACTTTGGATAATAATGATCATCACATTCAACTATCATTAATTACCCCATGTCCCCTCCTTTCCTCTCCCACCCCTCTGTCCTATCTAGAGTTCCTCTATTTCTCCCATGCTCCCCCTCCCTATTCCACTATGAATCAGCCTCCTTATCAGCATTCAAGAATCAATGAATGGGATGGACTCAAACTAAAAAGTTTCTTCTCAGCAAAAGAAACAATCTTTGAGGTGAATAGAGAGCCTGTATCTTGGGAGCAAATCTTTACCCCTCACACCTCAGATAGAACACTAATCACTAAGGTATATAAAGAACTCAAAAAGCTAGACACCAAAAGAAACAATAACCCAATCAATAAATGGGTCAAGGACCTGAAGAGACACTTCTCAGAAGATGATGACCATCAATCAACAAACACATGAAAAAAAAATTCATCATCACTAGCAATTAGAGACATGCAAATCAAAACTACTCTAAGATTTCATCTCATTCCAGTCAGAATGGCAGCTATCATGAAGACAAACAATAAATGTTGGTGAGGACGTGGGGAAAAGGCACACTCATACATTGCTGGTGGGACTGCAAATTGGTGCAGCCAATATGGAAAACAGTATGAAGATTTCTTAGAAAATTGGGAATGGAATCACCATTTGACCCAGCTGTCCCTCTCCTTGGTCTATACACAAAGGATTTAAAACAGCATACTACAGAGACATTGATAAACATCAATGTTTATAGCAGCACAACTCACAATAGCTAAATTGGTGGAACCAATTGGTGGAACCAACCTAGATGCCCTTAGATAGATGAATGGATAAAAAAAATGTGGCATATATACACAATGGAATATTACTCAGCAATAAAAGAAAATAAAATCATGGCATTTGCAGGTAAATGGATAGAGTTAAGAGAAGATAATGCTAAGTGAAGTTAGCCAATTCCAAAAAAACAAACAAACAAACAAACAAATGCCACACTGCTTTTTTAAACAGCATTACTAAGTATATTCCACGAACCATAGAGTCACATTCTCAAGATGTAAAATCCAAAGTTGTTCAGTGTATTTTATGCACTATGAGAACTTTGCCTTTCTAATTTTAGAACACTTTTGTCACTTAAAAAACAACAAAAAACAAAACCTGAGAATATAGTGTTTACTCCCAACCTAGCTCCTTCACACCACTGCTGGCCTTTGACAACTGTAATTTTGCCAGTTCTCTGTAGTTTTTCCAATTCTGGGAATTTGATTGAAATGAAATAAAGCAACATGGAGCCTTCTGTTACTTCTTTCATTTATGATAATGTTTCCAAGATCCATGCACATTGTAGCATGCCCTTAAACTTTATTCCTTTTTAATGCCAAATAGAGTTCAAACATAGGGATGGAGCATATTTCATTTTTTCAGTGCTGTATTAGTGTGCATAATAATGCCATAAACACTTATGAACGAGACTTTGTGTGGACATGTGTTCATATTTCTAGTGAGTATATACCTAAGAGTTAAATGGGTGGGTCATATGGTAATTCTATTTTTTTTTTAATATTTTTTGAAACTGCTAACATATTTCCCAAAGTGGCTGTGCCATTTTACATTTACACCAGCAATATGTGAAGATTCAGATTTCTCAGTGTTCATGCCAATGCTTGTTATTTATTATAGCTACTTGGTGAGTACGATGGTATCTATTTCTAGGCTATACCCCCTCCCTCACTGAGAGACAGAGAGTGGGAAAGGACAGAAGAACCAGCAAGAGGGGTCCAGCCACAGTGCATAGCCTGGCCCAGGATGCACCTTTGTCCTGAAGGCCTGAGACTCCTTTCTCTGCCCAGGGTCAGCAGGGAGGCACAGTGGAAGGGCCCCTCACATCAAGCACCTGGCTGCAAAGGTGTTCTATGTGCTCACAGACAGGTGCATCCTACCATAGCAAATGTTGGGCTAGGAATCATTATTATTTCTGGAATTTTCCTTAACTCCCTGGAGACATAGTAATAAGAGAGTAGAGCATCTAAGGAACCCAGTTACAGCAAATGGCCTTTTGGTCCTCATAACCTGAGAATTTCCTCATCAGAGACATCTGTCTCCTGGTAGGAGAATAAATCTTCCCAACCCTTAGGCAACACCAGATAAGATAAAACCATTGGCCACCTCACTAATGTCAAATAGATGAAGAAGAACAAAATAAGCATCAAAACTTCAAATTAAACTATTGGTACCACAGATCACCTGATTCCTAACCCTAAACATAATCACTGCCAAAATAAATAAATAAATAATGGGAAAACATTAAAAAGTCCAGGCAAGAATCCCAACTTAGATCAATAGAGAGTAGACCCATTGCTCCAGGGCTTCCCTCTCAAGCCAAAACCCTGTACCTCACATCCTCATAGGGGGACTGAAATGTGCAAAAAGGTAGACTTTTAATGACCTCGGAACTTGAGAAACCGTGCAATGGTAGTTTCTCTGTGGATAGGCCTACCACATGCCCCAGATAGGGCCCAACAGAAGACTCTCACCTAGAACCAACTGGTACAGGCAATGAAAGGTCCCCCTCCCCATTCCCCTGACACACAAAGGACTGAAAAAATACATGGTCTAACAAAGCAGAAAACCTTTTTGGCAACCAGAAATCAATAGACCACTAAACACCCTTCCAAAGCGCGCACGCATACACACACACGTACCTGCAGGAGTAGACAGATAGCAACACCCCATTCTTTCACAAAAGGCATTGAGAAGAACCAGCAGAGAGCAAATCTTACAGAGCAGGCGTATTTCTCTTCTGTTGGTATGGAGTCCATGACTGAGCCTGGACTTTAACCCATCACCTCCGCCTAGCAAGAGCAGGAAGTGCCCCTGGTTCCTCTGCTGGGGTGTTTCAGGCAACCAGGCACGGATCTCTGTTTCCTGCCCAGGAGAAGCCGATCAGGCTCTGAGTGCCCTGCCAGGGTAGTACCAGTATGGCACAGTAGGGAGCTGTGCCTTGACCCCCACCCAGGAGCAGCAAGACGGAAGGAGGAATGTGGGACAGGCCTGGGTGCAGATGCGCTGGATGTCCCATTAAGCATCAAGAGATCCAGGGGAGCTGGGCCTGCACCTGCACAACAGGAAGGCGGGCTGATGAGGTAAGAGGAAGTGACTCAGCTTCAACTCTTCCCTCCCCTTCCCTGGCACTAACTGGGACCAGAGGAGAACCAGGCCACCTGCCCACCCTTCAGCACCGTGGTACCAATACTCCTTTTGCTTTCCTGCCATGGTCAGCAGGCCCAGGGAGACAGAGCTTACCCTAGCACTCAGAGGCAAGGCGGTGCCACCCGCTGTGAATGGCAAGGTGTGAGTGGAGAGCAGGGAGGGGCTGAAGGTCCACCCTACCTGTCTGCCATGAACCAGGATGAGTCTGCACTCCAGTTCTGAGGCGCTAGGGTTATGGGTCCTGTTAAAAGCAAAACTGGGACAAGTTAAATTTGACAAAGGTTACCTGAACAGGAAAAATAACACAGAAATGGGCGGCATTCCTGACCAAACAAAGGTTCAGAATGCCCAACCCAACCACCTGTGCAGGTTGTATTTATAGCCAAAGTAAGTGATCTACAGAAACAGCCTGATTGACTATATCCAGCGGCTGCCACGTATGGACATGATCTGATCAGGGGCAGCCTTTGATTGATGGAAGTTTAATTGCTATGATTGGCTGAGACTCAGTTGCTTAGTGACAAGGATACTCCTGCATGGAGTTCTGTTAGGGTTTCCTATGTATGGAAGCAGCTTTGAGTCAAAATACATCACCCAGGTACAGAGGCAGGCTTAACTTATTTCAGCTTAACCATACCAATAGGAAGTTGAGTTTGTACCTAGACTTCACGCCTCATATCAACATGAGAAATAGTTGCCAAAAAAGATTAAATGAGCTCTAGAGTCTCCTAATGTAAAGCCCTAAATGCCAAGAACACAATTAGAAAGTCACTTATACAAAAAATCTGAAAAAAATCAACTTGAATAAGAAAAGGTCATCAACAGAAGTACTGAGATCAATCTGTTATTAGAATTATCTGATAAATATTTCAAAAAAGATAACAGAAAAATGTTTCAACACGTAATTACAAAAATCTCTTGAAACAAATGAAAAATAGAAAATTTCAGCACAGACACAGAATGTTTTAGAAAGAATAAGATAGAAATTGTAGGATAGAAATGTGTATTTTTAAAAAAGAAACTAAAAATTTGCTGAGTGAGCTCTAAGATAGGGTGGAGATGACAAGAGTTTAGAATCAGTGAACTTGAAGACAGATCAGTAGACTCCACAAAATCTACACAATAGAGAGAAAATAAACTGTGAAAACAATTGAGCAATCTCAGGGTGTGTAAAACAGTTGCAAAAGAGCTGACATTTGTGTGATTGGAGTGTCATCATGTTAGGGAACATAGAGATGAGGATGGTGGGACGTGAGGTTAAGAGAAAAATTCTGTAAGATGGACCACTGTGCTGACCCCCACATGCTTTCTTTCCCAAAAAGCAATATACCTGAAGCCCTGCCTGGCCTAAGTGGACAGGTTATGTCACATTCCTCAGCAAACTACCTGCTATCTGCAAGGAAACTCAGGCAGAAAATCACATTGATAAGAGAAGCCCAAGTTACTTTGAAGGGAGAGACGTTTGTGACCCTTTTCACACACCAGATCGCAGAAGATAAAGATAATTCCTCTTAATCATAAAACCTGTAAAAATGATTAAGAATCCCATTAGAACAAGTCAGCACGAGCCAAGGTGACTCAGAATTTTTATTTCAATGGGGACTTGAAAAACTGTCAACGTGCTGTCAGTCAAGAGGTGGACCTGGGTGGGGATCCCCAATAAAACTGGCGTGCAGGAGAGGCATATTGTCCCTCTCCTCTCCTCTCTGAGAGGACCCACTCTTTTCCTGGAGAGCATCCCCATTTCCTTTTCCCACCCCTTCACTACATTACTCCTGTCACCCTGAGCAATACTTCTGAGATCTTTCTGACTTGATTGCAAGAACAGGGGTTTGAAGAGAGGGTCTTTGTGCTGCTTCAGTTTCTTAGAAGGACCCAGCCCTGTAACAATCAGAGGAGAGAATGACCAAGTCATTGAGCACACAGGGGCTTCACACTTCCCAAACTTAACAAGAGACACCCACATACAGACTCAAAAAGCTGGGAAATCCCAAACAAAAAAACACAAAGACATGCATGCCAACATACATCATAATCAAACTTCTGAAACTAAAACAAAGAAAGCAAAACTGAAAGCAGCCAGAGATAAATGAAGCATTTACAAAGGATGCAAAACAGATGTCAGCAGATTCCTCATATGAACCGCTCCCCCCAGCCAGAGAGAAATGGCCTGATGTTTTTCCAAGTGCCAACATAAAACATAAAAGAACTATCAACTGTGAATTCTACCATCCAGGAAGGAAAAAGAAACAAAGACATTCTTTGATAAAATAAACTCAGAACAATTTGTGTGCAAGTATACTCTTAGAGAAAACCCAATGGAAACTTTCTAAACAGAAGGGAAATGTTAAGAGAAAAATGTTTGAAATGTTTTGTTTGGAAGGACATTGGAATGGTAAAAACAATTGAGCATTTTTCTCCTCATGAGGTTCTTAAATAATATATTGCAGCTAAAGCAGAAATCATGCCACCATTGGCTGGGTTGCTCAATATACCCAGGAGAAACACTTATCACAATGTTACTTTAAAAGTTGGGATGGTAAAACGAGAGCAAGTTTCCTGTAATCAAAGTGTTAAGATGCCAAAGTATTGGTAGACTCCAATAAGCTCAGCATTCCTGTGGTAATTTCCAGGAAAAACCACTAAATGACTAATCACAGCAATACACTCAGAGATACTGTGAATAAATCAAGGTGCAATCCCATTACACACCCTACGTAGCCGTAATCCCCTTAAAATTAATAGTTCTGAACATGACAGGTACAGGCAGTTAGCAGAGCAAAAGGACCTGAGCAGGAGGAAGCAGGAAGAGCATGGGATGAACTGCAGGGGGCGCTGTGTTGACAGGTGAAGGGACGGGGCCACCGAAGACTAGGGAGACCATGGGGAGGGAGACCCCAGGGTGTTTCTGTCAGGCTGTGTTTTGAGCTACATCTTAAAGCTGAGGAGAAGTTGGTGAAGGAGAAAGTCCTATAGTGTTTACATTTGTAAAGGTACCTGGAGGATGGATGGAGGGCTCAAGAATGAAATAAGAAAGATGAACTGTGCAGCTATTCAGACACTTCAACTTTCTTTCTTTCTTCCTTCCTTTCTTTCTTTCTTTCTTTCTTTCTTTCTTCCTTTCCTTTCTTTTTTTTTTTTTTTTTTAAGTATGAGGTTCAGATTAGAAGGTGGCCAGGGCTAAGGGAAAGCAGTAGGGCTATAGAGAACGGGATCTGTTTAAGGACTACTCAAAGCAGAGAATGGGCAAAACCCAATGATGGAGTATGTGCTCCTGATACAGACACCACTGCACACTCTTGGGTGTGGACACCCCCAACCATAGGTTTCTGTAACCTTATTATACAACCATATCCTATCTTTTAAATCATGAATAAAGTGATCCTTCTTAATTTTTAAATATATTGGCCAAGACCCTCATAATATTGTATAACATTATCAGTAACAAAATATTTTGGTTTAGACACACATGTGCACACATACACGTTAACACACACACCAGAAATAAAAATATAGGAAATGATATTCAACCTTCTTAACTTGGAAGTGTTCTGAGTTGTATATGCTCATGTTAATCTAAACGTTTATGTCATGGCGTTTTGGTCTCCTGCATTCTAAGCAGCCTTTCCAACTTATTAAACACACAAGGAAGGAATGCTAATGTGTTTTTGCTCTTCATTTGAATAATCCTGCCGAATACACCACACATATGCTTTATACCTACATCAGCATGTGAGATTGAGAGAGCCTGCCAAATGTTCTCTTGCTAATCCACTCCCACTTCCAGAATAAATTGCTTCAGTCCCTGAGAGTTTTGATATATTTATGTGATGGCAGGTGAAGATCTGAATGTAGTCCAGCCTCCATTGTATTGAAGCAAATTTTCCTCCAACAATGATTTTAATATGATAAACATAATGAGGAGAAACCCTGTGTCAGCATCAATCCCATACAGCCCTTTCTGTATGTACCAAGGACAATTTCTTTTCTTTAAAACAAAAATCAGCAGTGAATTTTCAAGACATATAATTACGTCTCTATTCTATGATTTATCTGCCAGCATATCTCAAAATATATCCTCCAAATATATCATAAAAGATCAAAGTTTCTTAGGGAAGTTGCTTTGGGAATCTCTGGTCTAAGTAATGATTTAGCAGTTTGTTTGGCTGCACAACTTCTTAGGCTTTAAACAAGCTAGCAATAAAATGTATATGGATGATATTCTCTATAAATTATGAGTCTGTATCAAACTCAATATCTCTTTTAAATATTTAATAAGATCTCAGGTGTAACACAAAACAACGTAATTTTTTATTCTGTCTTCTCTGATACTTGATCTAACCTTGACTTCTTCCTAATTAGCAACAACATTTCCCAGGGGCTCAGGGCAAAATGTTTGTTTTATCCTCAACTGACCTTTTCAAAAATATACACTCCAGCAATCATCAAATCCCGCCATTCCATACATGCAAAATAGTTTCCCAGTCCATTCTTCCTCCTGCAACTGCACCGGCCAACTTACCAACAGTCTAGTCTGTGTTATTAAAGTGACTTCTGAACAGTCCACCTTCTTCTGGTTCTGGGGCACAATGGGGATGAACCCCAGGACCTGGTGCATTCTAGAAAAGGGTCGTACAACTGAGCCACACCCCAACCCTGGTCTTTACCCAATTTCACATGTTTTTTACCTGGAACTCAGACTTTTCTAAAATGTCAGACAGAGCAGAACCTTCCTTCACTGATGAAACTGTTCAATTGTCTAGTTTTTTTGTTGTTGTTGTGGTTTTTGTTATTGATATTTGTAATGGTATCTAAAATTCTCACCCTGGACTTTAAAAGACCAATATTGTTTGGCCCCTTGCTACCCTCCCACTGAATTCCCTATCAATTATCTCCCAGCTCTTCCTCCTTCCTCTTTCTCAAAGGTACCAAGTGCTCTCCTATCCCAGGGTTGTTTATTTTTGCCTAAATACCTGCCTGTAATGGTCCTTCCCTTGATATTTTAGTATTTTGCTCTCTAGGCCATTCCAGGGGTTGTGCGGGTACTGGCCTTCCTGCCCTCCATGTCTAGAAGGGCACCTTCCCTCGCTGTATTCCCATTCCCTGCTGTTGCTCCGTTCTCAAGGGACCGGTCAGGATCATAGGTTATTATCACTATTGCAGGTTGGTCTGCTGTGTCTTCACCACCAGGGGGTGCTCCACCAGGGCCGGGGCCTCATTTTTCTTAACAGCCACCTTCTCAAGGCCTGGAAGTATCATATGGCAGGCACATACTAGACCCCAAAAAATAGATACTTAAAAATAAATGAATGAATGTGCTAATTTGAATTATTTAACGTAGCATTTTCTCAACAAATCCGTAATTTTTGTAAAATTACGTTTTTCTCCACAGGACAGCTCCCTGACACTGGAAGCCCTTCTTTCAACTCTTCTCCCACAAAGTCCTCACCTTCTACTTCAAATGAAAATTCAAATGAGTGTTTGGAAAGGAAATCAATTTAGGACTTCCTCCCGGGGTGACCACAAGCCTCAGTCCAGCTCTGCCTGTATGCCCAGTCTGGCTGCAGCAAACTAACTGGGGGGTGACGAGCAACTTGTGTACATTGATACAGCAGGAGTGGGAGCCGTTTATTGTAGGACCAGAGGGGTATTTATACATTCCACACAGCTTATCTAATTAACATAAACTAGATACAGCAGTCAACCAATAAGAAATCTCCACACTTAATGGCTTGCTGGCGCCACCTCACAAACCACTCCCCCTGGCAAAATGCCAGGCGACATCCTGACTTGTTTACAGACTCTAACATTGCCTGTACATATCAATGTTTGGTTATGCCATTACCAAATGAAGCACAGTATCTTGCCATGGTCAGTTCCAGCCACTTTGCCCTTGATGGCCTTATTTAGGAATAGGGCTGAGAACGAGGTGGTGGTTGGGCGTAGCTCTTTTTTTGTGGGAAATGCTTTCTTACCTTGAGTGACATTATTTGGGAATAAGGCTGGACTCAGTTTTTCTCTGTCTTAAGTCATGGACACGGTCACGATGAACACTCAACTGTGTGGAAAAACAACAAGGAGGGGAAGAATAGGAGGGGAAGGCAGAGAGCCAAAGATGAGAGGAGGGGAGGGAAGAAGCGAGAAGATGCTCATCTCGAAGTCCCCATGAAACCACCTTGGTTTGTCCTTCTGTCCTGCTTCACATAGCATTATGTCTTCCATTTCATCACTGTTGTCTCTGATGGTTGGAAGTGGTTGTGTTTAAAGCCTCAGTAAAAACAAGAGTAAAAATATTAACAAATACTTCATATACTTTTTGTATACTTCCTTGATACATATCATCTGCATCAATTGAATTTTACCCATCCATCAGTCATTGCATGCATAGACTGTTCCCATATCTTGGCCGCTGCGAACAGTGCTGCAGTGAATCTGGGAGTCAAGTATCTCTTTGAAGCATTGCTTCCATTTCCTTTGGGGATATAAGCAGAGGGGGACTACTGGGTCATGTGGTCATTCTATTTGTAAATTCTGGGGAACCTCCATAATGTTTCATAATGTCTATGCCAATTTATATTCACGCCGCCAGCAGCACATAAGAATTCCCATCTCTGCCTACCCTCACAAACCCTTGCTATTCTTTACTTTTTAATAATTACCACCCTAGTAAGTAAGAGGTGATACTTAGGAGTAGAATGGTCATCAAGATGGGTAAGAGAGGTAACCAGTGATGCTGGTCAGAGGACGTCATATTGAGGTCATGGAGGGTGAACAGTCTAGAGACGTGTTACCCCCCAGGAAGGCTACAGTTAGTAGCACCATATTGCATATTGGAAATTACTAAAGCAGCAGGTTTCATGGGCTCACAACACACATACCAAAGGTCACCATATGAGGAGATGAATATGCTAATTAGCTTGCCTGGAGTAATTATTTCACTATGTCTATGGATAGCAAGACATCAGGGGGTACATCTGAAACATTCATTTTTCATTATTAACAAATTAAATAATCAAATAATTAAAAATTTTGAAAGGGAGAAGTAAGGAGGCAGGAAGAAAAAAAGTGAAGAAGGAAGAAGGGAGGAGGAGAAGGAAGGGGTAGGAAAGCCAGAAGGTGGAGGAGGAAGACACGCAGAAGCCCTGAGGGGAGGGTGGAGCACCGTGGTGGGGTGAAGCGCAGGGCACCCAGAGGCAGCAGGAGGGACTGGGTGACTCAGGAAGGTACAGGGATTAGGAGACCTCATTCCACCAGTCTCAGCTTCTTTCAAAACCATTTCAGAGGTTCCAATGGACTCTTGAATGCTTTTGAGAAAGAAAACAAGTGGGAGGAGGATGGTGACTATCCCTGTCTTGCAGGAGAAAACTAGGCTCAGAGATGCTACTGTGGTGTCTCTGTGGGCAGCCTAGAGACAGGACAGGCAGTAAGGTCCCCCCAAAGCTCCTGCTCCTAGCACTGCTGTATTCCACGGCTTCCTTCCTGTTTCATTCACAACCAAATATTGACCTGGATTTTCAGAGGCAGCATCTCTTGTATAATTAGTAGGAAAAACCAACACAATAACAACCTTCCAGTGAGGACATAAAAAGTGGAGTCATACCTGGTGTCCTGCATCATGAGGAGGGGTGACAGAAAAGCCCAGAACACCTAGAAACCAAGCAGACACACAGACTCCTTACCCAACCTGTGCTTTATGGAAAGATGAGAATGCAGTATTTTCACCCACAGATGAAGAAAGAAGATTTAAGACTGAGTCCTCCCCATGTGCCTATCTGTAAGAAGCCGACAGTACTGCCCCTCGGGAAGTCACAGTCCTACCTGGGGAGGTTCGTACACAAGTCCTGGCTGTGGTGCCTCTTTCTCTCCAGCCGCCTCTTCCTTCCTGGAAATGCTGGTTGTGAACACAAGAGGTGGAGAAGAAATGAATTTTCTGCATGGATACAGGAGAAATGTGGGGTGATGTTGAGAAAGAAGACTTGGATTCAGATGGCCCACTTAATACCTGCAAAGAAGTGGAAAGTGTCTTCAATATATCAATGTTTGTTCTCTCATCATTAAAAAAGAGAATGTACTTCTTCCCATTCTGCACTTAACAACACTCTACTTTTCCTGATCCTCCCTGCTAATTATAGAGTCTCCCTCAATCCCTAGTCTCACTTTCTGTGGCTTCAGTTCCCCCAAAGCCTGAACATATTAAATGAAAAATTCCAGAAATACACTATTCATGTGTATTAAATCACTTGCCATTCTGAGCTGTGTAATAAAATTTTACACCATCCTGCCCTCACCTTCACCCCACCAGGGAATGAATCACCCCTTTGTGTCCTGAATCCACACAGGTCATGGTATCTGGATGTCAATCACTCAGCAGCTGCTTTGTTATTGGACTGAGGGCACAGCATGCTTGTGTCCAAGTCACTCTTATTTTACTTAATAATATGGCCATAGAGCCCAAGAGTCATGAAGCATGCAAATTTAAGGTGCATGGTTATAATTGTTCTGTTTTCTTATTAGTTATTATTCTTAATAGTTTGCTGTGCCTAATTTATAAATTATAATTTATTATCAGTGTGTTTATATTAGAAAAAAATATATAAGATCTGCTACTCTCTGAAGTTTCAGATGTCCACAGGGCTCTTGGAAAGTCTCTGCTGTAGAAAAGGAGAACTACTCTCTACCCTGAAAGGAATAAAAGCAGCAGCCAAAGGAGAATTAGGAAAGGTGCTAAGGAGAAGACCAGCACCTTTGGCATCCCAGGACGCCACATCCCAGGATGAAAAAGCAACATAAAAATGGAGTTCTTTAAATACAAATACAAAATTGACAAACCTCTACCAAGAATGGAAAAAATAAAAATACAAAAGACACAAATCACCAATGTTTATAATTAAACAGAGTATACCCCTTCAAAGACTAATTAAAGATAGAAGAATGGAAAACTACTACAGTAAGCTGAATGGTGTCCCAAAAGAAGTGTCCGAGTCCTAAACCCAGTTTCTGGGAATATAATCTTACTTGAAAATAAGCTGTGTCTAAGCCAAGGATATTTAAACACAGTTGTCATTATAAAAGAAAAAAACCTTTAATCAAGATATGGAAAAACGCTGAGTTGCGAGGTGAAGATGAAGCAGAGATTAAAGTCATGTAGCTTCACGTCAAAGAATGACAAGGTTGCTCATGACTTCCCAAACCTGGGGGATACAAGGGGCAGATACTCCAGTGGGAATAAATATTCCAGAGAGAATCACCTCTTCTTAGCACCTTAACTAGGATCCCTGGCCTCCAGAACTACCAGAAAATAAATGCACCATGTTTTAAGCCCCAAGTTTATGGAAATTTATTATGGCAAACCTTGGAAACTTAAACAATTATGAATAGATTTATGCTTATATATTCAACAGCCTAAACTAAATGGAACAATTTCTCATAAAACTTAAGAAACCAAAATTCAACTAACATAAAATACCCAATCTGAGTATTCCCATAACATTAAATAAATCATATTTTAATTGATCTAGCAATGTATAAAATGTATTAGATGATATTCTTGACTGGAATTTATTTCAGATATACAAGAATGGTTAAACATTTAAAAATCCACTGATGCACTCCAGTATATTTTCAAGTTAAAGGGAGTATAGTCTTAGGATGACTTAATTGATACAGAAAGGAATTTGGTAAAATCCAACTCCATGATAAAAATTTTCAGAGAGTTAGAATAGAGATGAGTCATCTCAATTGATTTAAAAAACTTAAAAATCTATATTTAATATAATAGTGAAAGACAGAATCCTTTCTGTAATATCATCAGTAATGCACAGATGCACACTATCACTCTTTTATTCAACATATCACTGAGAGTTCTAGCTGCAGGAAGAGAGAGAGAGAGAGAGAGAGAGAGAGAGAGAGAGAGAGAGAGAGAGAGAGAGAGAGAAGAAAGGCAGATTGCAGAGGAAGAAAGAAATAGGATTGTCCCTGTTTGGGGATAAGATCCATAAAAACCTCAGACCTTACAACAGCATCAAGTCAGAATCCATCACATACTCCAAGGTAAACCATTAAAGTACCAAACTTTCTTAAAATACTAGGAGAACATCTTCGAGTTCTTGGGCTAGCCAAACAGTTCTTCACCTTGGTACAAGCACACTTGGGAAAGGGACTTGATAAACTAGAACTCATCAGACTCACGATGAAAGGACACACTTAAAACAGGTGTGAACCTTTACACACCACCTAATAAAAACACTAGGATATATGATTTGAAGGGGAAAAAACTCTCAAGACTTCAAGATAATAAAATGAATAAAGAAACTTTAACAGATACTTTACAGAAGAGAATGAACAGATGGGACATAACTACATGGAAATAAATCCAATACAGTTCCTTATCAGGAAAACACAAATTAAAGTCTCAAGGGGCTACCTCTACATACCCATCAGGAGGTCTGAAGTGAAAAGAAAAAGTTACAATATCAAATACGGGCAAAGGCTGGCAAAAACACAGGAAAAGTGGGTCCCTCCCACCCTGCTGGAGAGAACCCGTGATGTCTAGAATGCTGCTGGGCACACTCAAGCAAAGTGCACAATGACCTTTAAGTTGATAGCTCCAATCTTGGACGCTTACCCTAATATATATATATATATATATATATATATATATATATATATATATATATGATCACACAAAAATCTACATATGATCCTTTGGAGCAATTTTATTTAATAACCCCCAACTGGAAATAGCCAGGTGTCTTTCAGCAGGTAAATGATTCAATAAACCATCACATAAACTTTTGTATTTATACCATGGAATTCTATGTATCTATAAGAAGAAACAAACTATTGATAGGTGCAAAAAGTTGGATGAGACATCAGGGAATTTGTTGAGTTAAAAAAAATCTCTTAACATCCCATACTGAATGATTTCACTTGTGATTTTTTGAAATGTCAAGATATCAAAAATGGAGAGAACGTTATGGGCTGTCAGGGATAAGCAGAGGGATGTGTGTGATCATAAAAATGCAAGCCACGGGTTCTTGTGGCAAAGTTACTATTCTGTATCTTTAATGTAGCAGTGAATATATGCACCTACCTGTGTGGTACAACTGCAGTTACTAAATACACACACCCACACAGACACACAAATAATGCAAGTGGGACCGGGGAAATCTGATTAAGATTGATGGGTGATGTGAATGTCATGGAGAATCTTCCACACCTAGATCCTGCCTTTTGAATAACTGGCTGAGTCTCTCTGGTGGTGTGACATTACACTCTAGTTTTGTGAAATGTTACCATTGGGGAAACTCTAAAAGGGGGTACATACGATGACTTTCAATGGTATCTTATCTAATCCAAACTATTGTGAGATTTATATTAGACTATAAATCAATTTTGTAAACTTCAAAATATTTCAGCTGTATGAGACACACTGAGACCCAATCCTTGTATGCTCACTCCCTTTGAATTTGGTTGGACCAGTGGTCTTCATGAATTTCTCTGCTCCCTTCCTACTTGCTGATAAGGCACAGCAGAGAAAACTCGGAGAGGCTGAAGGGGAATTTCACACAACTCTCCAATCTAGGCATGGAGAATCTTCCACACCTAGAGTCTGCCCTTTAAGTGACTGGCTGAGTCTCTAGTGGTCTTCAAAGTTGCCTACATCGTAAGGATTTGTTGTGGGGACTGCAAAAGAGTTGGATGTGACTCTGATCTGAATCTCATTCCACATCAGAAACTTGAGACTCTTGCTTTGTTCAGCCTAGAACACAGGTTAGAGAAGTCCAGTCTCTGGAAAAGGAGAAATCTCTCATGTTCTCCACTGCTCCTCAGGAGAAGGATGCTCACTCCCACTGTGTCAGAGCCAAGGTCTCTGTGCATGCACCACAGTGAGTGTCGGGTGAGCCTACACCCTGGCAGGGAGCGGACCCAGCCATTTTCCCTTTCTGCCTTTCAAGATCTCAAATTTCTACCTGTTTAGATGTCTCCTATTTCACCACTGTGTGCCCAAACCAAGTGCCAATGTCTCGGCTTGGCACAGAATCACGAGCCACCACACAGCTTTGTAGGTTCAAACAGCAATTCTTTATTCCCGATCTCACACCAGCCTCCACACACGTTCAGGGGCAATTCCAATATATCCGATCCCAAATCCTACTCCATGAGGCTTTTTTCAAATCCCATTTGAATCTCACGAGAACTCAACAGGAACAAGCAGCAGGAACACCCTAATCCCAGCAGCAATAATCTTCAACCTCAACTTCCCTAAAACTCCTATTGTCACGCCCTAAACCCAAGGACGGAGATACTTCCTGCAGGAATACACCCTAATCATGGATCCACCCTGGTGATTGAGCAGGGTCACCTTTCTCAAACACACAAGCAAGGTCGCAGCAAATTTCCAAGGCAAGTCCATTTAACATGGGGTACACTGGCAAGGATTACGATGCGTCATACCTACTTGGTAATGGCCCTCAGCAACTGTGCACAGTGATGGATCTTTGAGGTTGAAAGGAAAGTGACCACAACACTCAGAGCAACAAAGAGATCTTTATTGCAGCAGTGCAACAGAGGAGAAAAGAGAGAGAGAAGAGAGAGAGACCAAGAGAGAGAGGCCCAGCAGGAGGGAGTTTTTATAGCCCAAATCTAATGGGGTCTCTGGGTCTGCAAGCTGCCTTGTTGGCACACAAGGGGGTTCAGTGCTCGGACTTGAGCAGGGGGTTGAGTGTTCAGCCTTGAGCAGGGGGGGCGAAGCGCTCAGCCTTGAGCGGGGGCTGGGGCGTTTGGGCTTGAAGCAAACAGGTGATAAAGAACCAGACAGAGGGTTTGAGTGGCCTGATCATCCTGCAGCTAACTTTGTTTGGCATGCCCTGCAGACAGCTTACTCAGCCTGTCCTGCACCTAACAGAGGCACCAAAGTTTTCTAATCCAGCGCAGTGCCAGAGTTGTCATGCACTTCCCAAGAAGAAATGGATGATAATGTTTAAAGAAGCATCAAGTCAAACATGGAAAAGTCTTTAGAGAAGATCTCTGATTTTAAGAATTTCTCCTTTAAATGTTGGCCAAGTATTGACTGGAATATTTTCTCTCAAATTCCCATGTATATATTCAGAAGGAAATTAGAAAAACTCTTATCCTATAGTTAAACTTGTAGTGCCCAGTGAAGACAATAAATCAGGGTTAAACTGCAGGTCTGACCTGGGGATCCCAGGGACCTGTAGGGCCAGATAGTCTTGGGGAAGAGTCTCTTGGCCTTGTTTCCAGGGAGAGGCTGACACAGCAGGGGTGCTACTGTCTTCTCGCCCAACCTCTCACTCAGTTCTTGCCAAAGAAGGGGAGAAAAGTAGCTGTTTGGGGGCTGGCGGTCACTGGTCACAGGACTCCCGTGTGCCCAGGCTTCTCCTGGGTTGGGAGCCCTTCCTTCTAGAGTCTGTCACTCAGGGACAGGGGAGGGATCGTGAAGGGGTTGTGCTGAGCCCTTTTGGTCCCACACATGGAACCTATTGTCCAAATAGCCTGTTGCTAAGGAAGCTGCCCTACTATTCCTCTGGTTTTGGCCGTCTCTTTCTCTCAATTGCCTCTGCGTTTGGAAGGGAAGGAAGTGGAGGTGTGTCAACTCCAAGCTCAACACCACGTGGTGAGGTGAAGGAGCAGTTCTGCCTGAGCTTCCATTTCTCAGAGGTAAGAGAAGGGGCAATCCCAGGAATGGACAGGAGGGTGCAGAGGGCGGTGGAGAAATGGAGTTGAGAGGCTGCACTGGGAGGAAGCCCTGGCCGCAGCTGGGGGCCAGGGAGCAGGCTGTCAGTCGGCTTGAGAGGCAGTTCTGACAATGGTGCCCGCCAATGGCTGATACTCATTCCACGCCTTGTTGGAACTACCGTAATCAAGAGTCTAAGCTCTTCTTTTAAACCACTTGTCACCTTGGAAAATCTTCTTTCCAATTCCCCTGGACCACTCTTCTGTCTCCTGTGAGGAGGATGAGGGGGCTGCAGGAGTGTTGAAGAGCCCCCAACTGGAGAGCACTGAGTCACCCACCATCCCGTCTTCAGAGTGTCCTGGATACCAGCAGGCCACCATCCCTTATCTCAGTCCCAGCCACATGGAGCCAGATGGGTTCAGACCTGGAAAGTGTACGTGCGACTCCACTAACCAGCACCAACTCTGTCCCATGAGGACACCTGAAATAGGACTGCTCCCTTTCTCCTAGGGTCCCTTTTAATATCCTGCAGTGCAGAATCAGTCTCTGACTTCAGAGGCTGACTTGGATGAACAAGCCCATTCTTAAGAATAAAGAATAAGAGAAGATATGTATGTAAATACCAGTGTTAAGAGGAGCTTGCACATCACCAGATGGCTTTCTCTGCTTCCTGAGCAGGAAGAATGGAAGTTTTGACAGTGGACTATTTCAGGAAGTAGGAAATGTGTGTTCTGTCCCATCTGCCAGACAGTAAACTGTGCCTTTCTGGAGACTGTGGCACAGGAAAAAAAATGGTTTGTTGAATGAAGGAAGAATAAAAATGTATGTCATAGAAGCTCACGGAATGGTATTCAACAGAGCTCCAAATGAAAGCCTTTATTCAGCCACTTGGATGACCCAGGCCAGGTCGCAGTGTCTCACTCATTCTGTCCTTTGTGAACAGGAAGTGTCTGTCTTTTTAGGGGTGGAGTGAGGAAGCCCTGTCAATTAAATTCAACAAGTCTGGCAAGTTTGCTGCCTCACACGGACACTGAAAGTATAGAAGTTGAAATTTGCATTATTTTAAAAATCATGCTATTGTATGCAATATGTTTTAAATTAGGGACAGGTGAATTTTATAGAAACCAAATCAGAGGTGACCTAGGAGTCACATCCCATGTAAATCAGGAGTGAAGACAAGGGGCAAAGGTTGGCAGGTTCATAGCCACCACTGCTGGTGCTGGGGGAGAAGCTGCAGTGCTGTCTTCACACGTAAGGACTCTCTGGTGCACTGAGGTCCAAGGGCACTTAACCTGATTTGGCAAACCACTGTGCTAAACTCAGTTCTTCTGACTCAAAGTCCCTTCATCCATGCACTCAAATTGGGTCAGCCTTTGCTATTTGATGTGACTATTCAAAAAATATAGCACTTAGACCCAGATTCAGTTCTTTGCTTCTTAGTTAATAAATCTTTAAATAAACAGACAAATGTTTTTGTGGTGTATTTCCTGGCCCAGAGATTACCCATTCATTTTTGAAAGTTGGTTTCTTTCTATGCAACTAGGCATGAGAAATTGCTTTAAGAAAGTTTCCCTGGCAGCATTTCCCCTGAGCAGCTTCCCTGTACATCCGGGTAGAGACTCCTTGTCATGCCCACGCCTATAGGAAGAGTTTTCCAGCTGCCCATAGGACATCCAATCACCCTTCCCTCTCCCCTCTCCCCTATGGAAATAAGGCTGCATCTCTTTGATTCACCAAGAAGTCCAGAAAGCCTTTTCCCTACTTCATTCTGACGATACTGAACACAGAGGAGCAGGCATTTGCTCCTAGAGATCTGCAGCAGCCCAACACTGACTTGGAGGGAGAGTGTCATGTTGTAGAAACCACCAAAGACCTTACTCACGTGAGTTCAGTAAGGCCACTGCATCTTATGGCTGCACACACGGCAAGTAAAGCGGGTTGAGCAGGGTTGATAAAAGTGTGGAGTCCCTGTTGGCGATACTGAAAGTGCCTGTCTTCCCTACTTGGAACACATGGCTCTGGTTTGAACCCAACTGTTAAACATACATATTTAATGCTATGTCAATCCGTGTAAATTTTTTGAAAATAAAATCCCCTCCTGCCACATCAAGGGTCTCTGTTATCGAGTATTAAGCAGATTGTTGAATTATCAGGAAAGTCAAAGAGACAGCACCTACTGCTTCCAGGAGAGCACCACAAACCTCCCTGCAGAACCAGCACAACGGCTGCCTTGGAGGACCTGAAGCCTGGGATTAGAAGGTGGCCTGCAGGTCAGGGAAGCCTGCCACAGTACCAGATGCAGAGCTGGCCCATGACCAGCATATGACAAATAGGTGCCTTCTGCCTTACCTCAGTATTCAGGGGAAACACCTCCTGAGAGTGCTCTCCATCACTTCTCAAAAACAAGTCAAGTCTCCAGTTCACCACCGCTGTGAGACAAGAAAGCCCACAAGAAGGACGCTGGACTATGAGCTGATCCAGGCTGCAGTAGTCACAGTACAGGGCTTTTGTTCTCGCCACAGATAACTCCCAAATTAAAAGAAAAAAAGGCAGGAAGACATTATTTACCCTTCTGTCTTTTTATCATCAACATTTTCTTATGGAACCATTAAAACATGGAATAATGTATAAACAAGGAAGCAAAACACTCATCTATCTACAGGGACCTCTTCCTGCTGATCTTGGGGCGTGTCGGTGCTTTTCATGCTGAACATTCATACATCCAGCACAACAAAGCCTCAGCCACGGGGCTCTGTGGGCAGCTCTGAGGGAAATGAGGGGGAGCCCCTTTCCCCCCTCGACTGTGCAAATGTAAGTGCATCACAGGAGAGGGAAGAGCAGGTGCTGCTGGAACAGGGGTCCCCTGACGTTCAGAGCTCCCACAGCAGGTTCAGCGGCTCCACAACGGCCATTATGCCATTATGTGCGACTTTCAAATATGGTTTAGAAAGTACAGACACTTAGACCTTCCCCCAAATCGCACAGGGTGGTTACTTTTTCAGCATCGCTCCAGCAGCCTGACATTATTTGCCCAGCTTTTCTCTGGGTGATGAGGTGATATGCGTTTGCCAATCCACCATGCTGCTTGTGACTGAAGTGTCCAATGAGCTCACAGGAAAGCCACTCCTGGACTTCTGTGTGCCACTCCATAATACCCTCTTTCAACGAGATGAAAACAAATTAGGGATACAGAAAATCATAAAAATTTATTTGTTCTAGGAAATTTCCTAGAAGGGTTTACTGTGGTTCACAGAGAAAATTATGAAGTTGGTATCAAGCTGCCACCTAAACCAGCAGCTATGGGGTTATGTCAGAAGAAAACCATCTTTCCAATGAGTAGGAACCATTGTTCATTCCTTGCATGATTCCCTGTGGAGGGTCATATAGTGTACCATCCTCTCCACATCCTCCCCCCCCCTGCCCATTGTAAAAGTGCAAAATGCCATTGACCAGCGTGAGAGAACCCAAGGGGCTGGGGATGTGGCTCAAGCAGTAGCGCGCTCGCCTGGCATGCGTGTGGCCCGGGTTCGATCCTCAGCACCACATACAAACAAAGATGTTGTGTCCACCAAAAACTAAAAAATAAATATTAAAAATTCTCTCTCTCTCTCTCTCTCTCTCTCTCTCTCTCTCTCTCTCTCTCTCTCCCCTCCCTCTCTCTTTAAAAAAAAAAAAAAAGAAAAAAGAAAACCCAAGCACTTAGCCAACAATCGAGGCTTAAGAGAAGTCTGTATACTAGGATTACAGTATCCAATGTCCTTCAACAGACAACTGAGTTTGGGTTTGGGAAATGGAAGTGTTTTGAGATATATTGGCTGGCGGCTGAAAGGTTTTATGCATGATGAGCAGTGACCTGGAGGGCAGTGACCTCAGAGCCAGGGCTGGCCAGCCCTACCCTGCACAGACGTGGGAGAGCAGGAGGGATGAAAGAAAGGGGAGCCAGGCCATGTGTGTGCACCAGGTACTGTGCTGTTGTGCATCACTTGCCCTCACTCTGCTGAGAGTGTGTCAGGGTGGTCTACACCCTGGGAGTAGGGAGACTCACTGCTAGTTCAGAACCTGAGCTTTCTACACTGTGCCTTTGGACAAGTCACTGCACATCCCTGAGCTTTTGTCTTCCCCAGCAGAAAGGATGAGAACTGTCAGTGCAAATGAAGGTGCTTCCATAGCTGGAAAGTTCTAGAGAAGGGGTGGGAGTCTTTATGTTGCAAATAAATTATAAGAAAAAAAATCTGATTTGAAGTGACATAGCAAGAAGGTGTGATTGCTCATGTGACTGGAAAATACACGACATAGATCTGGATGCAGAAATAAACTAGGTGTGTGGATATCACTTTGGCTTTGCTTCCTCCTATTGACTTCATGCTTTGGAAGGACAGAACCCACATCGTCAAAGTAGTTGTGGAAATTAAACCCTACATTGCCATTGTATTTACACTGTATTGCTGGATTGGATGAAATCAAGACTCACTCGTGAATCAATCCCAGGATAATAAGATATGGTTAGTCATCTACACGCCATTAGATCAGGAGTGAGTTCGCAAATAAAAACCAGAGATCCTGCCTGAAGAAGAAGAACAACTGTCCAGAACAGCAACCTACAAAGAAAGATAATGTGAATCACATATGTAATTTAAACTTCTCTAGTAGCCACGTTTTAAAAAGCAAAATGAAAAAGTAAATTTAATTTCAATCATATATTCATTTAACTCAGCATATCTAAAGCATTATTTTCAACATGTGATCAATATAAAAATCATGTTTTTTTGACACTATGCCTTTGAAACCCAGTGTGCACTGCACACTCACAGAGTAGACCAACCTCAACATACAGATGTGCAGTCACCGTACATTGCCACCATATTTTATAGTTCAGAGTTTGAGCAAATTGTAACTACGGCTCAGTCTCTCCTCCTGAACACCACACTGGGTCCGTACAACCACAGGATGAGCATGGAGCAGTCTACACACTGAACGGCTACTTAAGAAATGGGGGGATCAGGCATCTAAAGTGGATCTTCCAAGTCCAAATACAAGTTTTTAGGTCAGTGAGAAATGACTTTGGTGTTCTCCAGAAGGGGGGTGAGTGGACTTCTTTCCTTTACGTTTTCATCTTAACAGAGACTTCTGGGTCAGGCCGAGCTTGTAGCATAAACCTGCTGGGCCCACCTGCCATAGACCACAGGAGGTGCCATCAGTTCTACTGGAATTCAGCTCCCCATCTCCTTGGCTGTTCACCCAGCCCTGAGCATGGATCCTCTCCTGATAAGGGAACTCTTCTGAGATTCCAGTGATGGATGTCAGCATTTCCTTTTTTTTTTTTCTTTATGTACAATAGTTTCTCTGGGGAATTGACTAACAGTACAACAGACCTCTCCCTCCAACTCATTGCTTGTTTTATTCTCGTGCTTATTCATCGCCTAGAGGCTGCAATCTTCCCTTAAACTCAACCTTTGTACCAGGGACCCTGCTACCTGCCACCAGACTGCTAAAGTTCTTTGTGCCTTGATGGCAGATCAAAACCCAGAAGCACACAGAGGAGGGGCAGCAGCTCCTACCATGACCTGGATTTTGATCAACCATCTACCGATATAAAAAGAAAAAACTGAGGAGTAAGAATTCATGGTGTTCGTGTCATACATGTTCCATCTTTCAATATTCTTATTTATACTTGGGGGTAGAGAAAGAATAGCACAAGGTAAAAATGAATGTGCCTTTTTAAAAATTCAGTTGGCAAATTTGGAATTCCCTCTAAACAACTTGTGAGGAGTTTATGGAAAACCATGCTTCTCCCATTTCTTTCAACATTAACTACCGCAATGTTCCAGTACGGGAGGGCCTCAAGCCGGAGTTCTCTCTCTGGTCTTTAAACTTCACACAGACTTCAGGCTCCCTTTTAAGAGAGCAGCACAGAGCAAAGCAACAGACGATATTCAAACAGAAGAGCTTCAGGAGTCAGCATAAGATATTCCTCTTTGCATCTTGAAAACCATTGTTCATTTTTCCCCTCACTAAATAGAGTCCTGGATACTTTGTAAAAACAGACTATCCAATTCTCTCCCAGAACAATGACATCCATCTGGTGGTCACCCCCTCCTGCTATCACAGGCAGCAGAAGGAGGGCTTGCTTCTCATCCCCGGCCTCCTTGTGATTCAGGAATAGGAGATGGGATGAAGTCATCTGTGACAGTTGCTGGCCCGCCGTGTGGATTGGATACATTTCAGGTTGTTTCCTTCCTACTCACACTTGTAAGGCAGAATACAGTTTTCCATTTTTGGAAATAATCTCCACGTTTTGGTGGCACATTCTTAAATATCTGTATAAAGTGCAGATATTGGTTGCTGTTTCCAAAGGACATTAACATACAGTCTCTCATTCTCGCCACCGCCCTGGGTGGAAAGCAGCACAGGATTAAGATCTAACTTTAGACAAGGAGATGAAGGCTAAGAGGAGCCAAGACATTTGTCAAAAGCAAATCCATTCCTCAGAATACAGAGGCGCGGTGCATGGACTCGGTGCTCATCCCAAAGCTCGCCTGGTTTTCAAAGGGAGAGAAGTTGAAAACCGGATTCCCAGAATGTTCTAGTTGTGATGCTGAATCTCATCTTCAACTCAGGGACACCAGTGCCTGGGTGAGGCTTGACTTAGAACCCCCTCGTGGAGAGAGGGGCAGGACTCACAAGGATCTGACTACCATGCCAGGATGGTGACCAGTTTAGTTCTGGACCCTGAGGGTGAGATGGGGCTTCTTGGTTCAGCAATGTCTGCTTTTGGTTTTCCATGGCTGCCAGTACCTCGCCAGGGTAAGCCACCTTAGAACACAGAGTCTGAAATAATTAGTGAAGAAATAAAAGAGTCAAAGAATAGGTTTTAAAGCAGAGTGTCTGGTAGGTCCAGCCCGCCCTGGTGGTGTGTTGAAGGGGGTACATCAAAGGCAGGGGTAAGGTTTCAGGGGTGGAGTCTTGACTGGCATCTTAGCAGGCTACACCCATCTCAGAGAGACTGTGTAACCACAGCAGGTCCCTTGTATCTGGGTCGTCTTTACCAGCGAGAAGTTCCTAAATACCAGATTTGCCTATTCAACGGCCTTCCAAGCCAATTTGTTCCACACACAGTCTGCGGTGGCTCTTGATAAAATCCACAGTGACTCTTGATAAAGGCAGTGGCCAGTAGAGGGCCAGTAGAGGGCCAGCTATGCAGTGTGGCTTGGGAGAGCACTCCAGAAGGCTCGGACCACAGCCAGCTCCTGCAGCCTTCCTCAGGTTGAAGGTCTCCTCTCACAGTGTCCCCTCCTTCCCACTCGCTCCTCCACAGGGGACTCTCAGCAGCAGCAGCTAAAAGCACTGAGAGGCGCTCATTGGTCACCCACCATCAAGCGCAGGTTTAATTGATTCCAGAGGAAAGTTCAACACTTTTTTTTTCTAATGGCAAAACTGAAAGAGATTGAATAAGACGGAAAGGAACAAAATGGCCTTTGAGCCACCCGTGTGTGAACTCATCCTTCCACCCTTAACTCACGACAAGGATAGGGTCACAAATATGGCAATAAGTGAAAGCTGCTGGAGGTTTTCTGAAAGATGAGACACGCCCTTGATGGTAGATAAGGTCAGAGGCCAAAGCTATACAAAGAGGGTGTGGTTACTGACACCAGCTGGGGCGGGGTCTTAGTGCACTGAAACCAAGTGAGTAGCTCTCCTGGGGCTGGGGTTGCTTGGTTAGATGAGGATGGAAGCCAGATCTACATTGCTGTGACTTCCAGGGCCTGAGGATGGGACTGAGAGGCACTGAAGGTTGTCTTCCTGTCATTTGCTGACTGGGGCTCTGTCCTTCGGGGCAGGGACGCTGCTCTCATAAGCAGAGGAGTAAAGGCCAGCAGAGCAGCTCTGGGCACCCTGCAGGGACAGAGGGCACAGCCTTGTGTGGGTTTCCAAGCCACCTGTCTTTCCTCTAGAAAAGGGTTTTGGGTTTCTTTGGCCATTTACACCACGAGACCACCTTTTCCCACCTGAGAGCTATCCACAAAGCTGAAAACTGTCAACTTGACAATTACAACTTAACTTTCTCAGGTAAATTTTTACAATTCCTTAAAAGTTTCCTTGATGAAGCACATTGATGAATTCCTCTACTTCTTTGTCCTTTGGCTGGTTTTCACTTATAACTCTCTCAAAATGGTTTCTATGGGTTTTCCTGGGCCAGGCTAGAACATGCTCCTTAATCTACCAGCAGGATAGAGTTTCTACCCTGCCCCTGGGTGGAAAGAAATGTGCTCTCAAGCCAGGCCTGCCCGCTGTTCCCCACACTGCCTGCCTAGGCTTCCAGGGTTCTGGAAATACTGTTATATGTCCTCCCCCTTAAGCACAAGTTTACCCCTAAAGACAACCACTTGTCTCATCTAGGTTTCTAAACTTTATGCCCACTTGCATGGTAACCTTTCCTGCTGGGCTGTTGGAGGAGGCACTGGGGTGACACACCAGCAGCAGGTGACACACACCTGAGCAAAGTCTGCTTGAGATGCTACCAGCTTTGACTCAGCCCTAAAGAACCACTGAGTGTGGTCCTGGGCGCTGGGCTCTTGGCAGAAGCAGCAGATGTTCTTCCAGGACTTCTTTGCATGTGGGAGCTTCCTGGATCCTCCTCCGTGCTCTCGCTCCCTCTGGCCACCTGTTACGAAAATATAGGACAACACCCAAGTCGAACAAGGACAGTGAGATGGCTGAAGGTCATCCTTTCCACCATGAACCAGAACTGTCACAGGAGGAGCAAGAACAGGATAAATGACAGAGATGGAGAATGCCATGGGTTTGAATGGAATTGAATTTTGGTATCTTTTGTGTATGTGTCTGCTTGTTTTTCTTCACCTATTTTATCTGAGGATGCATATGGAAAATCACCATGATAGGAATGTATCCCCTCCAAAAAACATGTGTTGGAAACTTCATCTCAAAGCAATAGTGAATTTGACATGGGGATCACAAGCCTTCCCTCATCCTAGCTCTGAAGTACTACCGGAATGACTTTTCCTCTCCCTTTAGAACGATCTCTTTGTTAAGAGAACAATATGTTGTGTGAAGTTTTATTTCAATAAATTTGAGATTCATTGAGCAAATCACAGCCAGTGGTGTTCAGTGCTTTCCATCAGGTTCCTTTGAGAGACCCTGTTCTGTAGTTGTTATAAATGGTCAGTCATTTACAGGAGCCTAGTCAAGGCAAAGAGCTATCTGAAGAAAGCCCAGCTGATTGTCCCATTAGTAAAAGCCTTGGTAAAACAAAGACGTGTGCATCGAGCATGCACCATTTCTCTGAAGATGAACTTTCAGAGATATATGAGTGTTTATAGTGGGGAATGCCCTTCAATCACCGAAGGGGCAAGCATCTCTCAGGACCATCCACTTAGTGTGCCCCGTTGTTGTAAATCCGTGCTCACTCATGGCACGTGAGCTCAGCAGCATGCACACACACAGAAGCCTTGGTGACCTGGAGGTTTATGAAATGATAAAGGACACGTGTCCTGAGAAGACACATAGACCTAAATCTATATCCTTCTGTCAACGCAGCTTCAAAACACATGAATTAAAGTAACAGCTCTAAACTTAAAAACAGACAGATCCGTGATTACTGGAGCTTGCAGCTCCCACTTTCATGATGAATAGAACAAAACAGAAAATCAGTAAGCACACAGAACAACACAGCACGTAGTCATCCAATTTGACCTACTTGAGATTCATGGATCCAGGAACGCAGATGTTTTCCTTGTGCGCCGGAATCGTTCACCAAAAAGACCATCTCTGGGGTGGGGGAGTGGGGAAATAACGAGTACCCTTTTGACAACATGATGCTGAATAAGAAAATGATCACATAAATATATCAGGAAGACAATCCCTCAAATATTTGGGAATTGGACAATTCTTGCAAATAGTTCAAGGATTGAATATAAGGTGGAAAGGAAAGTTAGAAAATACATTAAATTGAAATTGAAATATGACATAATAAAATGTGTGAGATGCAGCTGAAACAGAATGTAAAGGAACCTCTTTAGCACTAACTCCTTACCTTCAAAAGGAAAAATGTTTCCACTTCAGTGATCTAAGCATCCAACTTATAGAACTAGAAAAGAGAGAGGGGGGGGGGAGAGAGAGAGAGAGAGGGAGAGAGAGAGAGAGAGAGAGGGAGAGAGAGAGAGAGAGAGAGAGAGAGAGAGAGAGAGAGAGAAAACATATAAGGCAGAAAAAAAAATAATAAAAAGTAGAAGTCAATGAAATTATAAAGGTGAAAACATGGAAAATCATTGAGGAAAAGTTGTTCCTTTTGAAAATCAGTAAAGCCATTGTCTACTACCTAGACTGAAGAAAAACACAGGAGGAAAGAGACATGGTAAAGGTTCCCATGTCCCAAATGAGAGAGGCCAACCCTGTAGATCCTTCAGATACAGGGATGATAATAAGGAACTATCTTTTTTTTTTTTTTGATACCAGGAATTAAACCTAGGGTTGCTCTACCATTGAGCCACGTCCACAGCCAGTTTTATGTTCTATTTCGAGGCAGGGCCTCACTAAGTTGCTTAAGTTGTTTTTTTTTTTTTTTTTTTATTGGTTGTTCACAACATTACAAAGCTCTTGACATCTCATATTTCATACATTAGAATCAAGTGGGTTATGAACTCCCATTTTTACCCCAAATACAGATTGCAGAATCACGTCGGTTACACATCCACATCTTTACATAATGCCCTATTAGTAATTGTTGTATTCTGCTACCTTTCCTATCCTCTACTATCCCCCCTCCCCTCCCCTCCCATCTTCTCTCTCTACCCCATCTACTGTAGTTCATTTCTCTCCTTGTTTATTTTCCCATTCCCCTCACAATCTCTTATATGTAATTTTGTATAACAATAGGGGTCTCCCTCCATTTCCATGCAATTTCCCTTTTTTTCTCCCTTTCCCTCCCACCTCATGTCTCTGTTTAATGTTAATCTTTTCTTCCTGCTCTTCCTCCCTGTTCTGTTCTTAGTTGCTCTCATTATATTAAAGAAGACATTTGGTATTTGTTTTTTAGGGATTGGCTAGCTTCACTGAGCATAATCTGCTCTAGTGCCATCCATCAAACTTGCAATCCTCCTGCTTCAGCCTGCCGAGAAGCTGGGATTAAAGGTTTTTGCTACGGTTCCAGACAAAAAGTTATCTCTTAAACAACATAGGAAAAATACACAAAATTCTTTAAAGGCCATAAACTTCAAGATCAAGAAATGATAGATTATGGAATAGACCCATATCTATCAATATAATTGAATTTGTAATTAAATGTGTGTCAAAAAGGAATATTAAAAATCACTGATTTAAATATCCATTTCCAGAATTTAGAAAAAGAATTGCATTCCATCCCATTTATTGCTTCTTGATTTTACTTCTTGCACTTTAGGAGCTGATATAAGCTGATATAGTGGAGATTTTCTTCTATTAGGTGCAGGGTCTCTGTTCTAATGCCTAAGTCCCTGATCCATGTTGAGTTGATTTTTTGCATAGGGTGAGAGATAGGGGTTTAAGACTCTTAAAGCATAAGAAGTAAAATCAAGAATCAATACATGGGATGGAATCGAATTAAAATGCTTCTTCACAGCAAAGTAAACAATAACATGAAGAGACAGCCTATAGAATGGGAGAAAATCATTACCACATGTACATCAGATAGAGCATTAATCTCCAGGATATATAACGAACTCAAAAAACTTACAACCAAAAAACAAATGAACCAATCAATAAATGTGCTAAGGAATCAAACAGACACTTCACAGGAAAAGAAATACAATTGATCAACAAATATATGAAAAAATGTCCAACATCTCTAGCAATTAGAGAAGTGTAAATCAAAAGTACACTGAACTTCCATCTTACTCCAGTCAAAATGGCAATTATCAAGATCATAAGCAGCAATAAATGTTGGTGAGGTTATGGGGAGAAGGGTACACTCATACATTACTGGAGGGACTGCAAAGTGGTGCTATCACTCTGGAAAGCAGTATGGAGATTCCTCAGAAAACTTAAAGTGAAACCACCATTTGACCCAGCTATCCCACTCCTAGGTTTATACACAAGGGACTTAAAATCAGCATACTGTAGTGACGCAGCCACATCAATGTGTATAGTAGCTCAATTCATGATAGCTAAACTATGGAACCAACTTCAGTGTCTGCCGCAGTCTGGCTGGGCACAAATCACGCCACTCAAGCAGGAACAAACTTTATTTCCAAACTCCCACAAACGCCACACACGTGGCCTTCTCTCGGGACACCAACCACACACTAACCAGAAATCCCTCCTCCAAAAATCCCTCCTCTGGCACTTCCCCAACCAAGGAGAACTCCCCAGGAATCCCGTGAGAACTCCAAAGTAGCAGGCCGAAGCAGACAGCAGGGGTCTAATATACAATTGAATACACAGCTTAACATAACCATCATCATCTCAATGGCTTGCTGGTATCACCTCTCAACCACCTCTCAAAAATGCCATGCGTCATCCCGACTCAGCTATGGCTCTCAACAAGTGTCCTTCCTTCAACAGATGAATGGATAAAAAAATGTAGTATATATACACAATGGAATGTTACTCAGCTTTAAAGAAAAATAGGATATGGCATTTGCTGGATGGAACTGGAGAATAGTATGCTAAGTGAGATAAGCCAATCCCAAAGAACCAAAGGCCAAATGTTTTCTCTGACATGCATATGCTAATTCACATGAAGTAGGGGGCTAGGGAAAAATAGAGGTACTTTGGATTAGGCAGAGGAGATGAAGGGAGGGGATGGGGTATGGGGGTAGGAAGGAAACCAGAAAAATGGGAAGTTATATTCCATTTATGTATGATGTGTCAAAATGCATTCTACTGTCATGTATAACTAATGAGAACAAATACGACATTTTAAAAAACAAATTGAAAAAAAAAGAATAGCAGATTATACGAAAAGAACATGAAGGAAAGAAAATGATTGACATAAGACCACAATTTAATAAAATAGGGAGCAACATTTCCATGACAAAAGTCAATAGTAAGTAAAACACCCCAGTCAGAATAATGTGAGACACAGGTATGCAAAAAATATCAAGAAAAATAAAAAAATAAAAGGGGGCAACATTTAAAATTCTATAGATCTCAAAATATGTGAATAAAGTTTTTATGGTTTTTATTGTTGCATTATAATTCTACATAATAGACAGTCATCGTGACATGTTTGTACCTGCCTATAACATAATTTGATCAGCCTCCTTCCCCACAATCTCCCCTTCCCCTCCTCACTCTCTCCACTGTGACCCCCTTCCATACTGGTCGTTCTACTGTCATCATTTCATTAAACTAGTGCATTATAACTATAGACACTACATGTTGACAAGGGTACAGGAGGAAACATTACACTTCTACAGGTTGGAGTACTGCAAATTAGTACAACCTTGAAATCAGTGTGAAGGTTCCTTAAAAGAGTAGGAATGAAATCCCATATGTCCCGACTATAAGACTCCCTGGTATTTATTCAAAAGAACTGAAATCAGCATAGTATAGTGATAGATGGATATCAACCTTTATGGCAGCACAATTCACAGTAGCCAAGTTATGGAACCAGCTTAGGTGTCCATCAAGAGATGGATGGATAAAGAAAATGGGGTATATTTGCACAATGGAGTTTACTCAGGCATAAAGAATGAAATCAAGCCATCTGCTGGTAAATGGCTGGGGCTGGAGAACATCCTGCTAAATTATAAATAGTTCAGGCTCCAAAAGGAAAGAATTCAATGTTTTCCATCATATATAGAAGCTAAAGAAAAAAAAAATAAGGATCTCATGAAAGTAGAAGGAAGACCTCTAGGGTTCAGGAAATAGGGAGGGAGGATGAAAGAGGGGAGGGAGGAAAGGAGGGTATGGGAAGCACGGGGGAATGAAGTCAACCAAATCCTGCTCTGTGGATACACAATCTTATAACAATGGATGTTTGTCTTTTCTGCTGCTGTGACCAAAAGATCTGACAAGAACAATTTCAGAGGAAGGAAAGTTTGCTTGGTAATCACAGATTCAAAGGTCTCAGTCCATAGATGGCTGCCTCCTTTGATCCGGGCCCAAGGGGAGGCAGAACATCAGGGAGAAGGGTGTAGAGGAGAAAAGGGCTCAAGAAATGGCACCAGAGAGGGCTTCTACTCTCGCCAAGGACAAAATATAAACCCCAAAAGCACACTCCAATGACCCACTTCATCCAGCCACACCATACCTTCAGTTAGGACCCAGTTAATCCCTATTAGGAGATAAATGCACTGACTGTGTTAATGCTTTCATAACACAACCATTTCATCTCTGAACTTCCCTACATTGTCTCACGCATAGATTTTGGGAGGCACTTCATAGCTAAACCCCACAATGCATAAGCTGATAACATATATAAGTTGAACATTTGAAAATTTTAATAAGTGGAAAAATCCCTACAAAAAACTTCTTTCCAAAGACTGAAACAAAGGGAAATAGAATCTGCATGATCATATATGAAATACCTCAAACATGCACCCAGAGGATTTGAGGGAACACATGGCTTCATCAGTAAACTCTTCCAAGTATTTGAAAAAAGAAATAACGTGATGTTATAATTTTTTTATTATTTCTCCATAGAATAGGAAAATAGAAAAATAGAATAATTCTCCAGCTTGCTTGATGAGGCATAAAGCAAAACCTTGATACAGAAAACTTGTAAATATAATTACCAAAAGTGAAATTGATGATTATCTCTCACAAACAAAATGTAAAAGGACTAACATTAAATTGATATCTGATTGACATGTAATAAAATGGGGATATGTAATTTTTAATCAATTTAGGATTATTTAAGGAATGGTTTACTAATTGCAAATTAATCCATATTATTTATAATATTAACAAAATAAAAGAGAGTCATCAAACCAATATCAGAATAAATGAAATAAAATTACTTTATGAATGTCAACATCATTACACTATAAAAAAGTATTTAACAAAGAATAGAAATAAGCTTACTTAATCAAATATTATTGAAGTGCTATTATCTGCAGATGGTACAAATGGTACAAATGAAAAAAGGAGAAGACATAACCAATTGTCCAGTCTCCCTTTAGAATTAATAACTGAATTAGCAAAACTGCTGAATGCAGATCAATACATAAAATTCACTGGTATTTCCATATTCCGTTATTTTTACATCAATAATACATTTTAAAACACATTTAAGAGTAATATTAAAATATCAGATATTTAGCAATACTTACTACATGTATATTAATACTACAAGTCACAAAGGAGAAAAATTGAATAAACTTATATAAAAGGAGGCCTATGTCCTAATAATAGACCAGAAGATTGACTATTGTAAGAACATACAGGTTTCACCTAAATTGAGTCATAGATTCATGGCAATTCTAATCAAATTCCTAAAGTTTCTGGTTTTGTGTGTTAATGGAAATTGATAAGTTAATTCTAAAATGTATATGGAAATGCAAAGGGAAAACAAAACTAATGTACATGTGAACAAGAGCAAAGTTGGTTGACATTAGCAGATGGTTAATCTCAACCATTGCAATACTGGGTTATTGGCACAGTTTAACCTAGAGAACAACACAGAGTATAGAGACTAGCACGTGCATGACTACTTGAGTCATAAAAATCTGGCACAATGAACGGTGGGTGTTTTTTAATAAATCATACTGTCCAAAGTTATCCAAAAGGAAAAAAAATAAAATTTACTTTAATCTCATGACCCACATAAATTAATTTAAAACAAGTTTAAAGTTCTCTGTGAAAGTGAATACAATTTAGAAGAAAACGACAAAATAACTTCATATTATTGGGATAAGATAAAGATTTCTCAAACAGGACACCATAAATGATAGCCATAAAATATAAGTTGGATTTCACCAAATGGTATGATGAGAATGTGGACACAGTTTAAAATGGATAATAAACTCCTGAAAAATTATATTTACGTTATAAATTATATTTATAAAGTATAAAACTTATTCAAATCAATGAGGAAGAAAGTCAACACAATTTTAAAGATGCAAACTAGAAAACAGAATGTTAAAGTAAGTGACCTATAAATCCATGAAAAGATGGTCAACATCACCAGTCACCCAGGGCAAGTCAAATTGAAACCATAATGAGGTAGCATTATTAACACTAGAGTACCTAAAGTAAAAAAAAAAACAAACAAAAACAACAACATTGACACCACCAAGTGTCAGTGAAGTAATAATGAGGACCTTCGGGTACTACTAGAGAGTGCAAATTGGTACAAGCAAATTATAAATCTATTGGCAGTGTCTGCCAGAGTTGGAAACACTTGCCCTTTACCCAGGGTGTGCCCACAGAAAAACACACATATGAGCACCAAAAGACATGTGAAGAAATGTCTATAGCAACATTTTGTTGTTGTTGTTGTTGTTGTTGCAGTACTGAGGTGGCGCCCAGGGCCTCCCGAATGCTGGCCAAGCTCTCCATCCCTGAGTGGACTGGACCTTGAGCCCCATGATGCTGTTGTTAATATTGCAAATGGCAGAAAGCAGAGTGTAAGTCTAAAGACATGTAGAATTTCCATATTTCGTGCAGTGTAGTGTGATAAAATGATTTCTTTTTCAAATTACACCACAGGGATGCATTTCATAAATGTCACACAGCACAAAGGCAGTCCGAATCAGAAGTAAGTAGGAGCATCGCCTTTCATTTATGTAAAGGACAGAAGCAAGGAAAGCTGATCAATGGAGATAGTCCAGCCATTTCTTCAGGAGGAGACAGTGATGGCGAAGAGATAAGATTTTCTCTTCTGTTTCCTGGTCTGAGTTTACAGCAGAGGTGTAAAACTCATAAAAAGTTTTTGCAAAAAATATAAAATGTAAATTTTTATTGCACTCATGATGTGGATCTTTGTGTATGTTTGTTAATGTTGCATCAAAACACACAAGCCTTTTCCTTCAGCCTCGAGGTTTATTAGCACAGGATTTTATGTAAAAAGACTCGACTTTGAAGTTTTAATATCAGTCTTCATGGTTGTGACTTGGGGAAAATCATTTAACACCTCCAAGCCTGGATTTTATCTGTACATAGGGTTTGGCAATATTTACATTATGTAACTATTGAAATAATTATATTAAGTATCGTATTTAAGGTTTATAACAACACAGTGTGTATCCCAAGTTACTAAATATTCGCTAATGCATATTAAATAGCTATGACAATAACTAGCATATGGAAAGGAATCGATGTTAATATTTATTATTATATTAATATCACTAAAAAAAACCCTAAATCAGGCATCATTTTATCCCAAAGCCTAGCTCATATTGATCACTTTTTAAAAATGGATGCACATAAATATTTAAGAGAGGCACTAAAATTCTGAAGAAAATCTGAACTGGTCCTGATGTATTGGCTCCAAATATCCTGGTTTTCTAAAAGACCTGGAGATTGTAGAGAAAAGTGAACACAGATCTCTGGCAGTTATCCCTGAAGCATGGGGACCATGTTGATAATAACTAAAAATTGCAATTAGAGGAATTTTCTCACAGCGCCTCTGGGTACCATCACCCTGGTTCACGACAAGAGTCTTTAGCCATTTTCAATCTGTGCCTCATTAGATAGTTGCAGTCTGTGCATCCTATGGAGACATTTGGAAAAATAAAGCTTGGTAAAAATGAGTCCTCTTTTTCCCTCCCAACCTTTTCCACTCTCTAAATGTCTGTTCTACAGATGCTGGGGGATGTCAAAGGGTGCTTTGAGACCCGGAGCCATTCCACAAAAGTCCTTTTCCCCAATTATGTGCGAGCAAAAATCGTAAGAGATTTTTGCTGTGTTATTACATCATGAATTATTTAGCTCTTGTGGGGTCACCTCACATTTCTGTTACCTGGCTAGACACTCACTTGATGCAGGAGCTCATGTGTTCCAGTCAAATGCAACTATTCTGTTCCCAAACACAAGAGACATTAGAGAAGCCCACTGCTGCCTCTATGCCTTAGGAGAGGCACATCTCTTCTACTCACCATGGTTTGTTTTTGAGAACTTGGAAGATAAAATCTGTCGTGTTGCAGTTATGAGGACCAAATAAAATTCATAGTCATAGACTTTGGATTTCTGCCTCATGTTTAGACCCAAGGGATCCCCACAACTGCACCAGCTTCTGTATACCTCTCTGCACAAACCCTCCACCCACCAGGCTCTTCCCCAATAGACCCTCCCTCCCAGATGTGCTCTTCCCTTCTGGATGTACCTGCAGAAGCTTTCTAGATCAAGTCCAAATCTAGTATTCCATAACAGTTAGAATCAGTCTCCTCTGAGCCCCGTGCTTCCTCCTACCCTGCTCTGCTAGGACATTCAGCATTGACTGGAGACGTTGCTGGTTGTCACACTGGGGCAGGTTTTCTTATGGCTTGAGGCCCAAGATGTTTTTAAACATTTTATAATGTTCAAGGCAGCCCCCACAGCAAAGAATTGTCTAGTGCAAAATCTTCATCGTGCTGAGGTTGGGAAATTTGCCCCAAATGCCACCTGCAGCTTAATCAAAGACATCTGTGGCCTCCCTGTCACCACCATGGTCTGCCATGCCTCTTTTCAACTAGGGGGTGTCCCACTGTTCTACCCATTCACTGTGCTGCCAGCTTGAGGCCAGCCACAGTGCTCTGCACAGAGGAGGTGTACAGAGTGTTGTCGGTGGATTTGAATCGTTTGTTTTCATCTTTAATGTTATACCCCCCAGTTTCTCTTCCTCCCAGCATATCCTGAGTCCCAGAGTTAAAGGACTCAAAGAAGTGATACTTTTGTAAATTTCAACAAGTAGAGAAAAGGCTCCACCTGCTCTCAGCCCCTTCTGCAATACCCACCCATGATCCAGATGAAGCAATTGCAGGAGCAAGAATGTGAACCCTCCGTGATGTTGCTAAGAGCACGGAAACCCGCAAATTGGGGCTTTTATTGTATTGGAATGGGAGACAGCTACACTTGGGCACCCTTGGGATGCAATAGGTAGGGACCTGGGTAGTCCCATCCCCCTCACAGACAGATCAGGATAAAATACATGGCCATGTCATGACCTACTAGCAGGTGTGTCCATCCTTCTCCAGCTCTGTCCTCATGAACCCCCACAAGGCTTTGAACAGCACTTTCTATCCCCACCTGGTGTAAGTTTACCTTGAGCTAGGGCTTGTGGAGGTCAAGCCCTTTCCTTCTCCATGGTCCCTGGCATTCCCAGGACTCAAGAGGACATGTGCTTGTCCCCGGGTGCCATTCAAGACTTAGATTTTTTTTACTGCACTTTTTATTTCTTTGAATGGATTTTTCTCACCTGTTCTTCTGTGTGGTCAGACAGCATGGGAGACTACAGGAGGACCTCGTTGTGGGGGTGTGTGAAACACTGGTTTTCTTCCAGTTGAACCACGTTGTGACCAGAGTCCCCCTTGAGCACAGGTGGACCAGTCCGTTAACAGGGCAAGATGGCTCTTGCAGGAGATGGGGCAGCAGCTTACATTGGAAAAACAGGTAGGCACAGGCCTAAGGTATTCCTTAGACATATACAGTTGACTCTCTTTATTCATGGAGTCAAAACATGGGGATCAAACATGTCTAGAAAATATTTTCATCTGCACTGAACATACACAGACATTTTCTTTATGATTATTTCCTAAATAATAGAGTATCATAATTTTTGCATAGTGTTTCCATTGAACTAGGTATTATAAGTAGCCTAGAAATGCTATGTTACATGGGGGATGCACATAGTTCTAAGCGAGTACTATGATGACTTATATGAGGGACTCAGGGATCTGCAAATTGTGGTATCCTTCAGGACTCCTGAAACAAATACCCCATAGATAAACATCCGGTTAGCAACTTACTGAACATTGGAGCTCTAGACCCACCCATTTCTCACTTTCCTTGCAACTTGAAGACATAACTAGGGTGCAGTTTGCCCTAGAGGGATGGGTTTGTGTCACACCTACTTGTTAATACCTATTGTCTTACCTGTGCCAAGCACTAGCTGAGCACTGAGAACCTAGTAGGAAGTCAAAGGCTGTATGAAGCATGGATGTTGATTCAGGAGATGTGAAGAAGGCCAGAGCAGAGTCCTCGGTGATGGAGAGGCATGGAGAGTAGGAGGGAAGGGGCTGTCAGAGGTGATGCAAAGGTGTTCAGGTTCAGAACTGGATGGACTGCTGGCCATTATGGAGTCTGGGTAAGCTGCAAGAGGTGAACCAGACATGTGGGGACCAAGGGGAGAGCTAAGAATGCATGTCGTTGAAGCCACTTTGAAGCCCACCAGGGCAGTTGTGAACACAGTTTTCCCTTTGGGGCCTGCGTTCTAGGCTGGGATGACTACGGGTTTGGTGGTGAGACCAGCGTAGTAACTTGGGGGGTGCACTAGAGTTGTCTGCTTTCCAACTGGCTTCATTGTTCACGATGAAGGAGATGACCCTAAAGAGGCCTCCCAGTGGAACGTTATGGGATGTTGCAGGGCACGTAAGTTGATTGGCATGCGGTGCTATCCCAGAGACTAAAGAATCTGGGAGAAAGCCTCACTCATCACTAATCACATTAGTAAGGAGCCCTGAAAGCTGTGGATAAATTCACACCACGTTAAACTTTTATGTTTTAACCTTTCTTGCTGATGCTGTATTTTCCACTTCTGTGGAAATAAAGTCACAGTGATGAGTGTTTGTTGTAGTTTTTATAGACCTTTGAAAGGATCCTGATGGAGGTTAGGCTTTCAAAGACCCATGAATGTGTCTACAAAGTGCTTTTGGTTTTCATTTTTTACATATATATTTTCATCTTCACCTGTGAGATTCCATCCAGAAGGCAACCAAGAGCCGTGTTTTCTGACAAGGGGCTCAGAACTTGCATCTCAAACCCTTATTCAGAGCAGAGGAATGGCCTTGGTTAAAGCAAGGCCCCCATTTTCTCTGCTCCTGACCCCCTCCATGCCAGCAGACAGTGTGTCTTTCACTGAGTAAACCGTGACCTTGAAGGCACCTGCCTAGGAGAATCTGGCAGTTTTGCTGCATAAAATGTGGAAATGATTTGAATTCAAAAGGAAGATTTGAATGTTCTAGACTGGCTCCTGTCACATTTATTTAGAAACAAATAAACACATTAGTGTGCCTGTGGAGTGCTTTTACATAAGCTCCCTGCACAGCAGAGGTTCTCCACGGAGGTGGTTTTGTTCCCTGCAGTACGTTGGTGAAGTCTAGGGATGATTTCGCTGTCACTACTGAGCAAGAGTGTGCACTGGCATGGGTTGAAGCCAAGGTTGCTGCGGACTGTCCCACATGGCACAGGTCAGCTCACCCAGTGAAGAACTGGTTCTCCGGCCAGGTTTGCTTATGGTGGCAAGACTGAGGATCCCGTTCTGCAGAATGGTACCAAAATTTCTAACTGTGACTCAAAACCTTCTGTGCTCTGGCTCTGGATGTGGAGCCCTATTTAAGACCTTGGTCTTCTATGTTGTTCCTCCCTGGTCCAGCTCTGATGGTAATGCCCTCGATGTTATAAATATGCAAATTCCGTAAGGATGGGGTGTTGTTTTTTTTTTTTTTTTTCCTGGGCAGTGCACTGCTCTCTCCCCAGACGCCCAACACACAAGTACCAACTGCGTTCACAGGAGAGGCAGGGCTGGCGCAGGCTACCGCCCCCCAGCAATGTATCTTTCTGTCTCTGTGAACCCCCAGACCCTCCTTCTCAGTCACTCCTGGAGCTTCAGCTCTGAGACGCCCCTTGCTGCTGCAGACAGGGGTCCCACCCCCTCTGCTGCCTGCCCTCACTGTATGGGTCACGTGCCAGGTAACTCTTCTTCCCCAGGTGGATCTGATCTCTGCGAGCCCACGCCCAAGCCCCTTTAAGACCAGGCGCAGGGCTTATTTGTTTGGGTATCTCTGACACCTGTCCTAGCACTTGTCCACAAAGTGGCTCTTACTAGGGACACTGGCAGTGGATAGTTAGTGGGAGGGTGGACCACTGAGTGCCCGCTGTGTGAGGGGCAGGGGCACCTCGGAGGGTAGACTGAGGAGAGTCTCCTCGGCTGATCCCTGAGTAGGGCCTGCCACTCTTGCAGTGGCCCACGGTGTTTTGAACGTTTTATGATGGGCAAGGAGGCCCCACAGCAGAGAACTGCCGCCCCTCCTCACTGGGTCCCTGTGCCCCTTGTGTCACCAAGGAGCGGGAGCGAGGCCCCGTGGGGTGTGTCAGCTGCTCACGGCTGGCTTTCGTGGGCATACGCTGAGGTGCATGACAAGAGAAATACCACAGAGTCCGTGGGTCAAGGAGGATGCGAGGGCTACGTTGGAACAGCCTGGCACCATGGCTGTCCCTAGAGAAGACATCACTGGAGACCTGGGGAGAGACGTCTCTGCATTGAGGGGGACACTCAGAGACTCCTGAAGAAGGGCAGATGGAGGCACGTGGCCTCTCTGTGCAGAAACCCACATGGGGCCAGATGAACTGGGGTCAAGTGGAAGGGGCCGTGTCAAGGAGAGGGCCAGGAAGGCAGGGAAGTAGCCCAACGAGAGGACACAAAGGATGGCTGGTGAGAGCTCCTACCTCTGAGGTCTGTGAATAGCTAATGTGCCAATCCCTCAGAATACAGTGTGACACGGGCTGGAGATGTGGCTCAGCGGTAGCGCGCTCGCCTGGCGTGCGTGCGGCCCGGGTTCGATCCTCAGCACCACATACCAACAAAGATGTTGTGTCCGCCAAAAACTAAAAAATAAATATTAAAAATTCTCTCTCTCTCTCTCTCTCTCCTCTCTCACTAAAAAAAAAAAAAAGAATACGGTGTGACAGGTCAGGAACACAGAGAAGACTGTGCACCCCCCGCTGCCCCGGCAAGACCGCCTTTAGCAGTTAGTTACTGCAGGGTTAAGGAAAAGCTGACTTAACTCTAGCACAGGTTTAGAGGAAGAGACAGAGGGTCCCAAAAGTCATCATAGAAAATATTACCTGGAAGGTAAAAGAGACTTGGCAAAGGCTGAGACCTGTGGTTGGATAAATCCACAAATGCTGGTTTGCAATCATTCAAGGAGGCATTTCTGGGGCGTGAATACCCCAACTAAGAGAAACACCAGAAAGTGGTCGCCTTGTGACGCGGCTGCTGTGCACACTTGATCCAGCAAGGGGGGTCTGTGAGACAGTCAGGAGGCCACATGTCCCCAGATGTGGGAGGTCCTCCGACAGCGTGACACTGTGTCCCTGCTGCTGCTCTGAGCGCTTCCCTCTGGGTGCAGGATGCCCACCGAGGGGAGTGGCCTGCACACAGACGCGGCCATCTCTTCATGGACCGTGTACAGTGTGGGGCTGATGTACTGGTGATACCTCTGCTATTCCTCCAAACTAGCTCTGAGTTCTGGAGAGAATGTGTACTTCAAAGAGTTGACAGAAAGGGGATCCACTGGCCTTAGGCGCCCACAGGGGTTTTGCCATGGTGTGATTTTTAAACTCTGCATCAACAGTTGGAAAACGAGAGGTTTTTACGTAACGATCTATATCGATCATTTCCTTTAAAACACCAACGATCTGGCCACCCTGAGCTCTGTTCCCCACAGTGGAGGAGGTGGGAGCCTCCCTGTCCCCGGGGCCCCTCAGCCTTCATTTATACACCTTTACTGTGCTGGGGTCCTCGGTCACCTGCTGTCTCACCTCCTCTCTGCCCAATTCCCTCTGAGGGACGATCTGGAAGGGCTGTGTGTTTGGCTAGAGTTCTGCAACCCCAAGGACATTCTTCCAGCGTTCCCTTGGTCCAATTCCACCCCACCCGGGGCCTTGCATAGCAGCCCTGGCCATCTGGACAGGATCTGCACACACCAACCAATTTGATGATTGTCCTACACCTTGACGGGTAGAATCCTCCACGTGTCTGACTGGACCTCCCTTCAGCTGTAGTGAATGACATTTTCTGGGGGACACTGTTCCATCAGCAGCAGTTTGAAGTTGCTGATGATCTGACTGAGGGACACATTCCTTGACAACTGGTTACTAAAACTACAGAACCCAGAAGAGGTCCTGGCACCTAGAGGGTGCCCAGCGTGTTTTTTAGAATAATTCAATAATTTAATACACATCATTTATTGAGCATTTATTATTTATCAATTGCTTCTTACATGTTATATCAATTTACCCTCATGACAGCTTAGCTTGTGGCTTTGTCCCCAAAGTGGACATAAGGCAGCTGAAATTCAGAGGTGCTCAGTTACTTGTCTGAAGTGTCACAGGGTAAAGTCTGACTGAGAAGCATTTGGGATGAATGAGAATGAATGGTGGAAATCCCAGTGACCATCCTGAGGATCAGATGCCAGTTCTCAGCTCCAGGTGTGGGCTGGAATCACTGTGGAGATTGAAAAAACATAGTTCCATGGTGAATTCCAGTGGAAGTGATTTGAGATGAGGATCTCATTGGGGGTTTTAATAACTCCCTGATGGTTTTAAAGGTTTTTGAGCATCACTTGGTTAGAGACAGATATTTATATTTGGACCCAGTTGCTTTATACAGGAGACAATACTACAGACTTATGTGGGATATTTAAATAACCCAAGATTGTTTATTAAAACAAACAAAACAAACAAAAGCAAGTTTATTCTGATCTTGCAGCAGGTTTGAGAACCACCAACCCACAGGAGAGGCAGCTGGTTCATTACCTCTTGCTGCAGGACGAGGTTCCCCTGGGGGTAGCCACAGGCTGCATGTTTCCAGGTGGTGAGGGAAGGAAGAACCGAGCGGCCCCACCCAGAGGTGCAGTGGAGAGCGGAGCTGGACGGTATAAAGGAGGTTGTAGGGATTCTGACCATGGAAATACAGGGCAGCATTCCTCTGGTGAGCAAACTCCTGGGGGAGTAACATACCCTGTTTCCCACACTTAGAATGCTCTGCAGTTTCTCCTAGGAACTAGTAAGATAGCTAATACATGTGCAATGTCTAGCTGCTGTGGTAGTGCCCTGCATGAGGAGGCTCTGTGCTAGAGTCTTACCAGCCTCCACCTTGATCTCAGGCACACAGCTCCTGGGAATAAAGGAATTTGCTTGGCAGATAACTACAGGGTTTCACCAAGACCCGGTGCTCCTGGACCTGCCTGCCTAACAGTAACTTCAGACAAGGGACTTTCTGGAGAGCTGCACAAAGCTCTTAACACTGCATATTGTAACTGTAGACTGTAACTGTGGAACAAGCAACCTTACTGATACAATAAACAATAATGTAGTGACGGCACTAATGACCTAATGTAGCCTATTGGTATCAATAAATGTGGCCGCTTGGAGGAGCAGCCATCTTTCCTGCCTCTGCATCTTGTCTCTGGGTCTCTTTTTTATTTCCTTACAGTAGGTGCCCTAAAGAGGACAATAATTTGATGCTCTTCAAACTGACAGTCTTTAAATGTTTGTTTAAAATTTATTTAGTAGGAACTGGGAGTCACCAATTTGCAATTCATGTAAAATGTGTACACCAAAAATATGCTTATTTGTTCTTAACATCTTATTACTCTGATAGCTTGTTTTAAGCAGACAGAGTATTCAACAGAGTATTAGTGTTTTGGCTTGGTGGGATTTTTGTTTGCTTTGCTTTCAATAGTTTTGTTTTTTCAGTGTCCAACTTGGCAGGCATGGGGTCAGGTTGTATAATGGCCTTTGTCATGTGGATGTCAGGAGCCCCTCGTGGATAGTGGCTCACTGCCCAAGCGCCTGCCCTTGCACTGTCCAGGGCACTGTGCTAGGCAGCTCGGAGTATAAGTGATTTTTTAAAGCAACAGATTTTCCTCTTGTGGGTAAAGATCTGATTACAGAAACAACATACATAGTAGAGATCTCAGATTAACCTTGTTCAGGGTTAGTGTCTTTCAAGGGGAGAATGAGCAGTTGGTTCATTTCTCATCGCAGAGTACCTTAGAGTGCTTCGTGGGGGCACTGAAGTTTGGCTTGACCTTATCAAGTCGGTCACTCTGCAAAAATGGACTATACACAGATTGGACACTACATATTTTTATAAATGGTTTGAATAGAGATAAACAAAAGGAGATCTTGGGTTTCATGAAGCTCACATTCTAGTTAGAAGAGAGAGACAGTGATGAAAGTATACACCAAAAAGATCCTCGCAATGATCAGTGTGGGGGGAGAATGGCCCCAGGCGGGCACAGACTGAAGGAGGTGGTCAGGGGTGCTTCTCTGAGATGAAGGTAAAGCAGAACCTGAGTGCCAAAGAGGAGCCTGCCGCACAGGTCCTGTGTTCCAGGCAGAATTCCTGGTGGGAATGTTGGGGATGCTCTCTGTGGCTGGAGCCAGGGGAAGATGGGGGAAGTCAGCACAGTGATGGGAACAGATCGTGCCTCACCCATAAAGCCAGGGTCAGGAGATAGTCCAGCCAAAATGTGCGGACATTCGAGGGTTTGGGGGGTGGGTGGGTGTGACCTTCTGGGGGAGAATGTAGAATGGGATCCATCAAGGTCGGTGGAGGAGAGTTCAGAGGCCTTGCCTGGTACAAGCCAACAAGAAGGCCCCTGGAAGAAGAGAGGTCTGTGATGGAGGAGCTGGAGGACTTTTAAAGTGAGGGAAAGGAGGCATGCAGGCTAAGCCTGGGTTAGGGCCGGAGTATCCACGGGTGTGAGGGTGCCCCTTACTGGACAAGGGATCGCCTGCAGGAGCAATTCCCAGGCAGGGAGAATGAAGAATTCTGATCTGGTAAGCAGGCATGGCTATTGCAGGCAGAACACATAGAAAAAGCAAAATTCATGCTGATCAGAATACGTTTTCTAAAATGTGTTGTGCTGGATAACCATTATAGTTCAGACAAACAAACAGCTATTGAGTACCGTCTCAGCTTTCACTCTGGCTGGCAGGGGGGTTCTTGCTGTCTCACCAAGCTCTACTATGGGTAGCCATGTGGTCACTCAGCCTGAGGCAAAGGTGGAATCCTCCCCAGGTCTGGTTTTGCTCTTAGCTTCATCATCTCAATTTCTCCAAATGCACTTCTTTGTTTATGTGCAAGATGTGCAATGCTGCTTTAAATTCATTTCACCAAAATATGCTACCAAGACCAGTGGAGTGCCTCAGAGCTCTTCTGACTATAAACAGTGCCGACCAGTAGCTCTTAAAATCTAAATTAAATACATGGATTATGGTGATTTATTTTCTTTTTTCTGATTTTCTTATTCACCATCTTTTTTTTTTTTTTTTTTTTAGTGGTTGTGAAAGAGATTAGTGTGTTTGTGCTATAAGAAGTTAATTTTTAATTTTTCAAATGTAGACGTTTTCTGTCCAAAATTAATCTGAGCAATGCTCACCCCCAGGGATGCCTGCTACCAGGAAGTCAACATTTTGTAGATTTCAAGAATTTTTTTTCCTGTTGCATTCTAATTATACATAATGGAGGGATGTTATACATAATGGTGTATATGCAGGCACATGACATGCTTACTTCCACTCCTGCACCTCTTCTTTCCTCTTCCCTCTTCTCTCCCCTTTCCCTGTTTGCTCTGTAGTGTCTGCACATGAGAGAAAACACACAGTGAGTGTTTTTTTGTTTGTTTGTTTGTTTTCTGAGGCTGGCTTATTTTCCTTAATATGATGTTCCCAGTTCCATTTATTTTCCTGAATATGCCATGATGCCATTCTTGATGTCCCAATAAAACCTCCATTGTGTCTGTATATCACATTTTCTTTATCCATTTATCTGTTGTCAGGCACCTGGACGGGTTCCATAATGTAGCTATTGTGGCTTGTGCTGCTATAAACACAGATATGCATGTATCACAGTAGCACGCTGACTTTAATTCTGTTGGATAAATACCAAGGAGTGGTGTAGCTGGATTATATGGTGGTGCAACTCCCAGTTCAACCAAATTTCACATCCCACATTCTCCCCAGAATGTGGAGATGCTGCCTTAGACAAGTCTCTGTGCTTCTCTGAGTCTTGTTTCCCTCCCCTATTATCCATTTAACAGCAGTAACCAGCCTGACTTTGCCACCACCAAAACTTTTGCAAGCATCAGAGAAAGTATTTGTGATGTGGGGCGTTGAGTGGACTGGAGGGTGCTGCTGCTCTGCTTGCCCCAGGGAGAGGACAAAGAAGTCACTGAGCCACTCCTGAGCACCAAGCACTAAGACTTGATCCAGCTAGAGTTCAGCTAAGTAGGAGTCGGTGGCTCTCTTATCAGATGAGGCTCACAGAGGTCGATTCCCTGCCCTAAGATGCGTGGTCACTGTGCTGCCCAGCTGGGGTTCACACAGGCTGGGTCAGAGAGCCTGGGGGCTTTGGTGTGCTTCAACACCACCCCCTGCCTTGTCTAATCTCAGATGCTGGTGGAGAAGGTAGAGCTGAACTGCCCTCCCTAGGAGGGGCTGTCACAGGTGGAGTCAGATCACCCACCTGACCTGCCCTGATCCCACATGAGACTGGCCGAACGTTTTCCTATTCTGTGGATTATCTTTCAGTGTCTCAATGGTGTCCTTTGCAGCATTCAGGTTTTGGTGAGGCCTAATCCACATGGTTGATCTTTACTTGTTTGTGCTCTGTGTCACATGCAAGGCTCCTTTGCCAAATCCAAAGCCACAGAGACTGACTCCTGAGAGTAAATTTCCTTCCAGGAGTTTTATAGATTTATCTCTTGCATTTCAATCTATATCTATTTGAGTCCACTTTTGTGCCTGGTGTGTGGTAGAAGTCCAATTCTGTTTCATTTTATCTGGCTGTGTGGTTGTTCCAGTAAGGTTTATCAATGATTCCACCCCATTGGATTCTCTCTCGGGATCCTCATCAAACGTAAGTGTCCATAAAAGTGTGATTTATTTCTGGACTTTGAACTCTATTCCACTCTTCTGTACTTCTGTCCTTAGACCAGTGTCACTGCGCTGACTCATGCACTTTATAATAGGCTTCCAAATTAGGACATATGGCTCTTTGGTTTTGTTCCTTACTCAGGATTTTTCTGGCTGTTCTAGGTTTTGATTAGGATTGTGTTCAATCAATAAATCACTTTGGATAGAAGCTGTATCTTAATATCCCTGTACATGTCTTTCATTTTTTTTTTTTAGATCTTTAATTCTTGCCATTTTTAGTGTATGTGCTTTTATTTTCTCTTGGTTCTTTGGATTGTAAAATCATTATTGATTCATCTAAAATTTGCCAACTTTCCTTACTGCCAGCTCGAATCTATTGTTGAATCTCTATTGATTTTTTTTCTCCTTTTAAATTGTATTTTCAACTCAAATGGATTTCCATTTGGTTCTTTTTAACAGTGTCCTTCTCTGTGTTGACAGGGCCCATCTGATGAGCCAGGGCCACCACACCTTTCCTTAAGACTTCAGCCACAGTTTTCTTGACTATTTTAATGTATCTACGAGCCGCTCTGAATTTCGTGTCTGCTCAGGGAAACCTGCCTTCTCTTTTTCTCCTCCCTGTGCACAGAACATACTTTCTTCTTCCTTTCTACACTTCACACTATTTTAACTTAAAACTGATTATTTCAGGTCACAGCGTTCGCCTCTCTGGGGGCTGGCACCTCTTCCACGTGGTGGTGGTGGCTTTCTTTGTCATTTGTTGGGTTTTTGGTGACTCGACTGAGCTCATTCCCAGTCCATGTTCCCTGCAGTCCATCAGCTCTCTGTCCTTGCTCAGTTGTCTTCATCGTCAGGTTGTCTTGGAGTCACCCTTGAGCTGGACAGCAGCACAAGCCCCTCCCTGGTCGGTGGTTGTGCTTACCCCCTGGGCCAGTTCCTGCTGACCCTTAACCACTGGACGTCTCTGTGGGTGGATGCTGACGTCACAGTTGGAGACATTTATAGGTTCTACTGTGTGCAGCACGTTTAGTCAAGGGTGTGTAGATGAAGTTCCCTTGTGGCCCTGAGACAGTGCCCTCCTGGGCACAAGCACATCCTTCCAGATGCAGACTGGGTTGAGAATATTTTGAGTCTGCCTTTCAGGGCCGACCTCTCTGTTACGGTGGCCTATTGTTCAGTTAGTGCCTGGTTCGAGGTGAGGGCCTTGTGTCAGTCCATGTTGTCTTATAATGGAATGCCAGGCTAACCTTATTTAAAAAGAAAACGAGGTTTGTTTTGGCTCATAGTTCTGGAGGCCCAAGGTCTGGGGGCTGCATCTGATGATGGCCTCACTGCTGGCAGGTTTCCAAGGCAGAGCAGGACATGGAGCAGCAAGAGACAGGGAGCAGACATATGTCTTTGTCTCTTATAAGGCCACAAGATGCAATCCTGGGGCTCTACCCTAGTGAGCCAATCTAGTCCTGGTAGGTCACATTGATTCTCCAGGCTCCTACAGCTTCGATTTCAACCAGGAAGCCACAGGGAACACTCAGACCCAGCCAGACCCTGACAGGCCTGTTATGGTTTATCTCCTCTGACACTGAGACCCATCGTGACGGGTTGAGAGGTGGGAGCATCAGAAGAGGACCGGATCCAGAAGGCTGTGTCCGCAGAACAGATTAATCCTTTATAGATTGATAGGTTATTGTAGGAGAGTCAAGCTGGATACATCTCCCCCATGACCCTCTGTTCCTGTAAGTGATTTCTGTATAAAGTGTGTGCAGACTCTGGTCTTTGGTTACAGCAACAGAAAATAGACCAAGAGGCTAAACCAAGACAGTGTGTACCTTGTGTGGCCATGTGCCTGTGTGGCTTTGTGTGTCTCCTTCATCCGCCCACTCTCTGATTGAGTTGCTACCCGGTGGAAGCAGCCTGGCACAAACGCACAGCCACCTGGACTTGCGTGTGACCCCCGCAGGGATCTTGACTGTCTCTTTCTCTGATTTTCTCCATTGAACTCCTGGTTGCTCTGATAGGTTTGTTGTTGTTGTTGTTGTTGTCGTTTTGTTTTACTTTATTACAAACTTAGCAGTTTCCTCTTCACTGATCTCCCCCAAGGTCTTCCTCAGTTTCAACAACCTCCTTAGACAGAGTTCCCCACTCTCTTCTAACAATAGGCACCCATGAAGGAGAGCTGCAGAACTCTTGTTCTCTACGAGGTCTCTTCCCTACGGAGGAGCTCTGCAGCTGAGCTCCAGGCTGGCAATGACCACCTGCTGCCCCTGGAGGGCTGTCTTGCCATCAGGTGGTATAGGTAGGCAGGGGGACAGGGGGTGGCACTCCTTGGTCACCTTGGCTTAGAACCTAAAGCCTGTGAGTGATCTGGGGTAGGGCAATTGGGCCCCAGGATTCTCAGTGTTGCTGCCCAGGTAGGACCTGCCGCGCTGCCCGGGGTGGGGAAGAAAGGTCTGGTCCTCTCAGCTGTGCTCACCGGGACTCGAGCCTCCACCTGATGAGGCTGAGGGAGGTGAGATGAGGAGGGCCAACAGCCGGCCCCTTTCACCCTAATGCCACAGACTCAGACTGAGGAGAGGGAGTCCCTGACCTCTTGGCTGCACTTACCCAGAATAGAGGTTTTCCAGCACAGAGCTGGGATTGGGCAGTAATTCAGTTGTCAGTTCAAACACCCCAGACTTCTGCTTCATTCCTTTGTCCCTTTGAGATCTAAATCTCTTACAAAGTCCTTCTCCAGTTTCACCACTAAGGATGTCCTCTGGGCCTGGAGGTCTCCCTTTGCAGTGAGCATCAGTGAAGACCGGTCCTGCCTCCCAGTCTCTGCAGGAAAGCCGGAGCCAGGTTTGGAGGCAGCTTGCTTCAGGTGGCAAAATCACCTCCTGTCCTCATGTGACATGTTTTCTCTTCCCAGTTTTAGTGAAACCAACTAACAAAGGCAGAAAGACCATGATCCCCCTCTCTCCTCAGTATCTGAAGACTGTCCTGGACTTTGTGTTCCTGGAGTTCAGCCCAGGCTGGGTTCTGCTATTTCCCCCAGTCCAATAGCCGTGAACAAAATCGCCCCTGCCCATTTAATTTGATCCAATGCAATTTTTGACACTTTTAATAGTGTTTTTTTCACAGTTTTTACAGATAAATTGTGGTGGTGCTGATGAGAAAGTCACCTCTGGGACTCCATGCTTCCCCCTTGAGTGACAACCTCCAATGCTATGTCCCTCCATCCTGAATGCCCATCACAGAGTGAGCGCACGGAGCACAGTGGGGGATGAATAGGGCACTATCCAGACACTGCACTGGGCTCTCGAGGTTTGATGGTGAGCAGGAGCAAGAACTTACAGCAAGCCCAATCACATCAGGGCTGGGAAAAATGTAGCATTTGCCCAAAGAGCAAGAGGAGCCTTGGAGGAGTTTTGACGTGGGAGAAGACACACTGCCCTTGTGTCCTGATGTGATGACTCTGTGGAGTGAGCTTTTTATAAATGAAAACACTGGCTCTCCCCCTTTGACGTTCTCAGTCTACGGTCCTTTACTAGTCCCTCCAGGTCATCCCTAATCATCAGGCTTCCCAACGAGGATGGGCTGATGGGCCCTGGGAAGGGAGGGGCAGTGTGGGCGGGACTGGAAAGGGCCTGGAAGGAGTGTGGCCAAAGCCCTTTTCCATTTCGTGATTGGAAACATATTATGGAAGGAGTGAAGGTGAAACGAAGCCCAAAAGCAAAAAGTAATGCTCGAGCCACAGGCCCAGGACTCAGAGTCCACAGCCCGTCTCACATTCAAAGGGCTTACAGGGGCCTGTTGATGAAAATATGAGGAAAAGCCACCCTGCTCTTCAGCCAGACGTGATTTCTTCACTTATTTTGTGTTTGTTTATTTTAAGAGACAGGATAGAGGAAGGGAAATTTGGAACACACACTTAAAGCCAGCCCGGGGCCTCCCTGCACGTGTCGGCCCTCTGAGGGGGGAGCCCGCCTGCAACTCAGGCTCGGAACAGGGCCAGCGTGGACCAGGCCATGCTGAACCAGGTCCCAGAGAGATGCTCGGGTAAACTGAAGTGCTGGAAGTGACTGAAGAGGAAGTCCTGTCCGAGAAACGCCAACACCTTGCCGGACCAGAGGAGGGAAGGGGCATCAGCGTGGCACGGGCACTGGACTGTGGGGGAACTCAGAGGGTCCTGTCCCTTTCTGGAATATGGAGCAGCAGAGCTCAGCCTCACAGTCCTGCCCTCCCCTCCCTCAGCCCACCTGAAAGATGCTGTTCTCGTCATCGGCTCTTTTGCTGCTGTGACTGAAGAACCAACCAGAACAGCTATGGAGGAGCAAAGGCCACTTCTACAGGGCCCAGGGTTCAGATGTCTTAGTCCATAATAGGCCAGCTCCGATCCTGGGGCCCGGGGCGCGGCAGGCAGCATGGCAGAGAGTGTGGCAGAGAGAAGCAGCTCACATAATGATCAGGAAGCAGAGAGAGAGACTCCACTTACCAGACACAAAATGTCTGCCCCAACCATGCCCCGGTGAATCACCTCCTCTAGCCACACCCCACCTGCCTCCAGGCTCCACTCCGTTAATCCCACCAGGAATGAATTCACTGTTTAGGTTAAGGCTATAACCCAATCATCTCTCCTCCAAACCTTCTTGCATTGTCTCACCTGTGAGCTTTTGGGGGACACCTCATCTAAACTCTAAGAGATGCTAGGTCTTCAGGATTCTCTTTGGAATAAACTATTTTGTTGAACATAGAAGCAAATAAAAGACAGACATGGTGGCTTACACCTGTAATCCCGGTAAGTCAGGAGGCTGAGACAAGAGGATCACAAGTTTGAGACCAACCTCAGCAACTTAGTAAGACCCTGTCTCAAAATAAAAAGAATTAAAAAGGACTGGGGTGTAATTAAGGAGTAAAGAACCCCTGAATTCAACCCCCAGTACTTAACAATAATAAAAATAAAATAATAATAATAATAAATGCAAAAGCAAATAAAGGGCAAAAACAAAAAGAAAGAGCTGGGTGGGCATGGTGGTGCACACCTATAATCCCAGTGGCTTAGGAGGTTGAGGCAGGAGTCTCATGAGTTCAAAGCCAGCCTCAGCAGTGGTGAGGTGCTAAGCAACTCACTGAGACTCTGTCTCTAAATAAAATACAAAATAGGGCTGGGGATATGGCTCAGTGGTTGAGTGCCCCTGAGTTCAATCCCCAATAGCTCCCCCCAAAAAAGATAAAAAGACAGGAAATAAGAAGTGAGGTACCCTGCATAAGTCTCCATGAGCTGACACTAGGAACTTGGAAACGCTGAAGCGAATGCGGGGATCCCCATCTGTCTATCAAATAATGGTGTATTGTTGCCAAATTACTCTCCATGCTTCTACTACTGCATCAATAAAACAGAAATAATAAAGCATATTTCTCAGGATTTTGAGGATGGAAGGATATAAAGCCTGTGTTTAGTTTTAAAAGTGACTAAAAGAGGAAAAAGCATCAATGTAAAGTGTTACTTCCAGTGGGGAGCCCCACCCAGCACAGAATCAAAGCCCCGGAGATGAAGGTCGGTGGAGAGGAGTGGAGTACATCCTTTAGAGGCCCCTGTGCACCATCTTTGTCCCACTTCAGTTAAGCAAAAGCCCTTAGTGTTTGGAGTCATCCAGCCATGGCTGTGCTTCTTGGTTGGGGACACCCGGCCAGTGATGGCACACACCAAGCACCCCACCTGGCATTATGTCATCGGACAGCTTTGCTGGTAAAAGGTGGGCTTCTGTCAGCTTGTCACCACTGTCAGCCAACTCGGTTACTTGCAAGGAATTAGGCAGAGTTCCAGGAGCATAGTAATAGTCATTAGTGTAATTAATCTCTCTTAAAATATATGTACAAGGAAAATCAGACCCTACATTGTCATTGCTCACAAAGTTGTACCAAGTGTCCTGGCAGTGCACCTGCTATGGGGGCTGGCATCTAGCACACCCACCTGTGGCCGTCAGCACTGACCCAGCTACCATCGGGTTGATGACCTGATGACCTCCACTGTGACTTGGATTCCTGCCTCTAGTTGCTGTGCTATTTTGAGCTGTTTTGTAGCAAGCACATTGATAGCAAGAGCTTTGTTCCTTAAGGGTCTATTGCTCATAGACAGTATCCATGCATTCCTTCAACTAGCTCAAAATGTTACATTCCTGATGCTCTTCCTGCTTCCCCTCCAGCAGACCCACCCCAGACCCTCCCCTCTCTCACGTCAGATGATAGCTCCCATCAACCCGTGGCACAAACCCCCGCTTGCACACCACTGCAAGCTATTTACTCCACCCGGAAAGTTCTGGATATTTGTCCACAATCCAGGAAAACCCCACCTTCACTACAAGTATCCCCACCCTCCATTCTCTGAGAAGCATTGGTCTTCTGTACATCTATGTCCTTCTGCCCTCTGCACACTGTACGACCTCATGTTATCTTTGAGTCTGAGTTTCTCCTGCTACATGAATAATTAGAAAGGAAGACAGAGAGCACTAATATTGACAGAGTCCCACAGGAGGCAAGAATGTCAGCAATGCTTTAGGCAGGAAAAGACTTTAAAAACTTGCCTGCGTGGGCATGGTGGTTTGGGGTCCTGGAAAGCATCCTTGTGCGGCAGGGCACTGCCGATTCTTCAGCTGGAACTCCAGTTCCCCTGGTGAGGACAAGGCCAGGGAAGGGGCTCCTTCTTCAACTTGCAGTGTGTCACATACCAGCATGAAGGTGGCACTTCCCCACCTCAGTGCAAGTATGTGCTGGCCAGAGAGATCATGTTTGCCCAGTGTTCTGCTAGGTTGACCCACAGCTGTCCTGAATTTTAAATGACATAGATTTTTTTTTTAAATGGGGGAAAAATAAAAGTTTGAAGTAGGCAGATTTGGTGGCAAAATACTTCCTTAATTTTTTTCTTTTACAGTTGTTTATCAGTGCATAAGTTATACGGATGGTGGGTTTCACTGTAGCATATTGGCACACGCACATAATTTGATCAATTTAGTTTCCCAGGATCTCCCTCACCCTACCCTATTCCTTCCGACTGACTCCCTTTCTCTACTCTGATGGTCTTCCTTTGATTTTTGTGAGGTCCATTTTCCCACATATGAGAACACATGGCTGTTGACCTGGAGTCTGGCTTATTTAACTTAACATGATGTTCTTTAATCCATTTTCCTGCAAAAGATATACATACCACACTTTCTTATTCATCAGTAAAACAGATGCTGCTGGGCACCAAGGTCGGTTCCATAACTTGGCTATTGTGAATTGTACTGCTATACACACGGGGATGCGCTCATCACTGAAGTAGACGAGCTTTCATTCTTTAGAACAGATCCTGAGGAGCGAGAGAGCCAGGTCATGTGGTGGCTCCATGCCTAGTCTTTGGAGGAATCTGATTTCCATCATGGCTGTACTAATTTATAATCCCAACTGTGTGTACGAATTTCCGTTCCACCCTTCCGTCTTCCCCAGCAGTTATTATTTGTTTTCTTGATTATTGCCATTCTAACTGGAGTCAGATGAAATATCCATAGTTTGATGTGCATTTCTCTAATGGCTAAAGATGTCAGATATATTTTTTTATAGTTTTTGACCATTTGTATTTTCTCAGAAGTGTCCGTTTAGTTCATCTGCCCATTTATTGATTGGGTTATTTATTTTATGGATGTAAAGTATCTGGAGTTCTTTATGTGTTCTAGATATCAATCTTCTGTCGGAGGAGTAACTGGCATAGGTTTTCTCCCATGCTGTAGGCTCTCTCTTTGTGTTCTTAATGACATCTTTTGCTGTGAGCTTTTTAGTTAAATGCCACCCCACTTCCTGACGCTTGGTATTATTTCCTGAGCTATAAGGGTCGTACTGCGGAAGTCCCAGCCTATGCTTTCATATCAGAGTATTTCCCCTGTGCTTTTTTTTCTAGAAGTTGCAGAGTTTATGGTCTAATCCCTAGGTCTTTGATTCACTTAGTTGACTTTTGTGCAAGGTGATAGAAAGGGGTTTACTTTTATTTTTTTTACTTAGGATACCCAGATTCCCTAACACCATTTGTTAAAGAGACTGTCTTTATCTTTATCTGTCTTTATATTTTTTGTTCTTTAGTCAAGAATCAGAAGACTGTAGCCATGTTGGTTTGTCCCATTGTTCTTCCTGGTCCTTTTCTGTGACAGTACCAGGTTTTTGTTACCATGGCTCTGTAGTATACTTGAAAGTCAGGTATAGTGATGCCTCAGCTTTACTTTTTTTTTTGCTAAGAATTGTCTTGACTCTTCTAGGTCTTTTATTCTTCCATGTGAATCTTAATGTTGCTTTTTCCAGTTTGGCAAGAATTTCACTGATTTTTTAATGGAACTGCATTGAATCTGTACAGCCCTTTTAAAACAAGTCTTAGTTGCTTATTTTTTTTCTTTCTTCATCAATCTCTGTCCCTGTTCCTATTCTGGGAGCAACAGAATAGCTACTCTGAGCTCCCTGTGGGGATCTCACAGGGGACAGATCAGCATGGACTCAGAATGAAAACTAAAGAAAGATGTGGGCCAATATCATCCAGTGCAGGAAGCGGGAACTGGGTTCCTGCAACCTCATGCAGCATGCACAGTTACTGTACTGGACCACAGAGGAGGAAATCAGAACACAGGAAAAGTCAGGCCCTGGCTTAGTCTCATCTCTAGCCCAATCATCATTCCTTGCTGTTTCAATCTGACAGGGAAAAAGTGAGATTATTCATAAAATAAGCAGGCATCCATAATGTAAGTAGGACCAGCATGGTGGGGACTGGGAGCAAGATGGAGAATCCAACTAAGAAAGGAAGAATCAACTCCCAGCCAGCGAAGCAGGGAGCACCTTCTGGAGGAGGAGGAAGTAATGACAAAGACACCAGTTTTCTCCCTTTATCATGCGCGTTGTCATGGAGCAACCCCCTCACCAACAGGCAAGCTTCCTTAAAGCCAGGAGCTTGTCTGTTTTGGGAGCTGATTCTCTAGGATGCTTATAATAGAGCCTGGGCTAGGCAGAGTGGCTCAATCCTATAACCCCAGTAACTTGGGAGGCTGAGGCAGGAGGATTGCAAGTTGGAGGTCAGCCTGGATAATTTAGCAAGACTCTGTCTCAGAAGATAAAAGGGACTGGGGATTAGCTCAGTGGTCAAGTGCCCCTGGGTTCAACCCCAGGACTACACCACACACACACACACACACACACACACACACACCCCTAGTACTTTATAGGTTCTCCATATTATGAAATAAAAGAATGAGCAGATTCTACCAATCTCCTCAAAATCCTGCCCTGCCTTCATAGGCAGCAAGAGAATTACTTTTAAATGTAACCCCTTTCAGAGGGAATCAGGAATCTCATTTTGAAAAGGCAAAGTTGTAGCTGATAACACACCAGGATCAGGTAGGAATGGAGTCCTGTTATCCAGCACAATGGCTTAGGTAACAGACTTAGATTAAACCACCTGTCACGTTAATCCTGGGTGCAAATCCTAAAAAGTCACGCTACTCCTTGATAATTCTAAACTCTTGACTCCCATGCTCCTTTTTTTTGTTTGTTTTCAAAACCAAATTCCATTCATCTTTTTCTTGCTCAGATTCCATGCCAACATTTGAAAAAAAGAACTCAACCTCCAGACTTCAGGGAGCACTGCTATTTGCTGGACTTGAGGCGCCCTCTGCAGGCTAAAGCAATCTCAGTCTCTGCCACAGAAACCGCTCCAGATATGTAGCCAGGAGGCTGCGCCCTGAAAGCTGCATTTGCCTCTGAGGCTGCAGGTCTCCTCAGGGTGGAGGAGCGTATTTATAGAGATGCTTCTGAGGAGAGGCAGGGAGAGGATCGGATGCCTGCACAGAAGTGGTCCCAGGTGCCTCGGGGAGGCGACAGCTCAGTCGTTGGGACTTGTTAGTCGATATCCATGAAGCACACAGCGAGTCAGACAGGAATTCAATCCCTCCTGGAAGTTTTTTTAAGGGCCTACGGTGTGCCTGGGCACTGAAGTTCAGAAAGGGAAAGCAAGCCAAAAGAAGCAATCCCCTGCCTTCGTGAAGAGGGCGTTCTAGTGAGGAAAGATGGTCGACAAGATGAGTCAGGAAAACAGGTGGCAGGTAGACAGTGTGCAGGCTGAAGGGGAAAGACCAGCGGGAAGCAGCCCCGCTGGCTGCGAGGTTTCCCAGGTGGGCCTAGGAGGCGAGCGGTAAGATTTTAGGAAAGCCTGGCTGAGAAGGTGGCTTGGGAATAAAAGCCAGGAGGAAGAGAAGGAGCCAGGCTTCACTTCTCTGGAGGAGCATGGGGAAAAGGAATGCCTGCCCCAAAGTCTTGAGGCAGAAGACTTGGAGGCTGCCTTCAGAGGCAGGAGAGAGCAAGGGGAAGGGAGGAGGTGCGTGGGGGAGGGGGAGGGGAGGGGAGGTTACCCAGAGTCAGAAGCAGAAGGTCCCTAGGCCTGGGAGAATGGTCTCAGAGTCCTGCCCCCATTCCAGCCTGCCCTCCGCAGTGGCTGAAACAGGATCCCCTCCGCCCTAAGTTCTGGATATCCACATGGGCTTGTGGGATTTGGATGGAGCCAGGCCAGCTGCCAGGGGCTGAATGGTGGCCCAGTGAGCACTGCGGTCCCTGTCTGCCCCTGCACGTGTCCCTGCATATCACATTCTCTCAGAGGCTTAAGGGCTTCTGGAATAGAAGGCAGGAGGCCAATTGTGAAATTGGATTAGCTTGTTCTCCACACCTGTCTTCAATTCCTGCTGTGCCCAGGCTCCCTGCGGCTTCCCCAGCCAGACTGACATCTCCATAGAGATGTCAGCCACCATCACAGTTCCTGTTGCCACTAGCATATTGATGGACAGGGCAGCCTGACCGAGAGGGGGAGACTAGAGATGGGATGCTGGGGCTTCTATTTACTAGTGACAGAATCTTCATCCAACGCTTCGACTCTGAACCTCACCCACCAGACGGGCCCCTCTCACAGAGCTTGAAAAGAACTCAGTAGACAAAGGGACATGAGCACCATTTGTAATCATAGACTCCACATGGCTTTGCCCCAGCACTTTCTAGTTTATACATCAATTTCAGGTTCCAGTGACTGGCAAAATATTGGGGCAAAATTAGAGCTAAGTCTTGATTACCTGGAAAACTTAGAGTTAATTCCTGAAGCCTCACAGAATCCCAGCTTCCTTCTGTTTAAATTGGGGAAATAATATTTGAAGATCTTCCTTATTTCATTGACTTGACTGTAATAAGATCAGTGAAAGAATTTTAAACTATGGAACATAGAATTGGTAAGAAAATAAGTTTCATTTGACATTTAGTCTTACACCTCTTACTGTAGCTCACATAATTTTGAACTCTCCATTTTCAAGAACTGGGCATATAACTCAAATGCAGAATCCTATTGTCACTTGAGAAACAGAGAGCTAGGTCTCTCATCCTCTCTCAGAGATGGGTGTTGGGAACCTGGGGCAGCTGCAGGAGCTGGTGACAGGGTAACAGAGCATCCGCCTGCTTATGCCCCCCTTGGCAGGGCCCAGGCTGGTCTCATTTTGCTCCTCTTAGCTACATAGGCCTGATGCTCCCTGCATTCTGCAGGTTAGATTCTGGGTATATCCTGCATAGCTTGGACAGCCTCCCTATCCCTGCTCTATCTCAGTGCTAGTCTGCTTTTTATCACTGTGACCAAAATATCCAAGAAAAACAACTTAGAGGAGGAAAAGTTTATTTTGAGCTCATGATTTCAGAGTTTTCAGTACAGGGAACTCTGACCCAATTCCTCTGGGTCCCAAGATGAGGCAGAGCATCATGGGGGAATGTGTGGCAGGAAGCACTGTTCTGTCTATCAATGGCAGCCAGGAAGTGGGGTGGGGGGGAGCCACTGGGAAGATGCACCATTTAGGGGCACATGCCCAGTGACCCACTCCTCCAGCCACGGCCCATCTGCCCAGTTACCATTCAGTCAGTTCATTCAACTGGGACGGCCTGACTGCATGACAGTGCCCACACTCTAATGACTTGCCTTCTAAATACTTATGCATGAACACGGGAGCTTTGGGGCACACCTCGTGGTGAAACCTTACACTCCCTCTCTCTGACTGTCCAAAGCAGGTCATTACCACATGGAAGCTCTGTCTTTAGCTCAGTTGTGCTCTCTGGTCAGCTGAGCTGAGTCAATGGGGCCGAGGTGAAGGTAGACATGCGTGAACAGCATGTCAAATGGACTTCAGTTCTGCCTGGCACCTCCTTTCCCTGTGGGGCTCTGTCATAGATGGCTTCCCCTGGAAATGGACAGTGGAATGACATCATTATGTGTGGTCTTTCAGAAGAGCAGGGAACAATGGCTGGGCTCCCATTCCCACCACTTGATGCTCTCGCCGTCAAGACACACTTCCCAGGGACCAGGGCACCTGCTTCTAGATGCACTGGGAGTGAGCAGCTCTGCAGGGTAGAGTCTGAGTAATCCAGTGTATTGGCCGTGGAGGGGAAGGTCTGAGTCTTCAGTTTCTGAAGGGCACATGCCATTCCCTGACCAGGTCTCCTGGGGTCCAGCTGGTCGTTTGCTATTATCCTGGCAGCCACCTGGGATACCTCAGGCCCTTCCGATAATGGACACCCAAGAAATAATACCCCTGCTCCATGTGCTTTCTGACCAAAGGCACAAATAACTCCTTCACCCCTGACTGCATTCCAAAGAGTGGCTACTGTGCATTTCATACACACAAAGTTCCAGAGAAAGAAAGTTAAATTATCTTTTTTTATTATTGTCATTTATCATTTATACACATCACAGTTTACACAAAAGCCAACCCAGAAGCAACTGTAGAAAAATAGTAGACCTATATCAGCACTAATGACTTTGTTATTATTAGGATGGTTGTTTCACAGACAATTTGCAAGAGTGTGCAGGAAACTGCAATTATTGTACACAGATATTGTCACCAGAATAAATGTGCATCAGGATTCACAGTGGCGTCAAGCTATACATTCATGTTTTGTTTCTGAGGAAAGGACCATGAAAAAAAAAAAAAAGACTCTGCCTCTCTTTACCATCTATAATGTAGGAGGTCGCATTTTAAATACAAAAAATAAAATAAAAAATCCCAGAGCCCTGCCCTATGCCATCAATAAACATAAGTTACACAGTGGTTTCCTTGGCCAAATCTAAGCCTGGGAATGCTGGTGGACACCATCAGACACTTTTATTTATTTGGTCATCTATTTTTGTGTATTAATTTGAAAATAAAGGCAAGCTTATTCACAGGCCATTCGTAGACTTTGTATTACAGACAGGCAATGTGCTGCCCCGGGGAGGGGCTTCTTGGAGGGGGGTGGGGCCACGTATCTTTCACCTTCTCACCTTTACAGATCTAAGACCTCAACACTGATCCTGGGATGACAGCTGCAAGGAGCATCAAAATCCTACCAGAGTGGCACGGTCGACATGAGTGGGGCATCCCACCTGGGCTAGTTTTCTGTGTGGAAACCCACGTGGGACATCAAAAGCCCACGGGGGCGGGGGGCGTGCTTTGCTTTAAAGTCACAGAATGATATTACTGTCAATGCTCCCACCTGCTCTCTTGCCTCATCCTGTCTGGGACATTCTTTCCTACCACTAGACTAACTGCCAGGGTCATATCTGATGGACTTCTGTGGTCACCAATACTTAGCACAGAGTCAAGCAGAGAGTGAACAAATACTGTTTACAAAAGAGATGTGTTCAAGGATGGGTTAGGGGAAAACCATAAATAAAGCAAAAACACCCTTTCATGAAGACAAAGGCATCCACCAGCAGAGGAACCTTGGTTCTTATTCAACTCCCTCAGGGCCTGAAGGATGGACAAGGTATTTTGCCATATGTGGTACGTTTATCCCTGGGCTAAAGAACATTTTCAGGATGTCTTTGCAATTTGATGCAATATGAAAGAATGGAGTGACATTTCTAGATTTCAGCTTCAAACACCTTAAATCAGACTAATACTCTTCCTAGCTATAAGTCAAGCTGTGGCCTTTCCTCAGCTCTCCACCTAACAGTGCCTTACAATACACCTGAGCAGGAAGGTAGTTCTATCACACAGATCTTCCAATCATACAACACCAGTTCCAAGGCTCCTGTGGTCCCAAGATGTTGAGCCTGCAACTCCAGCCAAGGTAACTTCCCTCAAGTCATTGTGCAGAATTTACTTCGAAGCCACATAGAAAAATGCCACACTTTCTTATGGAGCAACTTGCCTTAGCCACTCTCTTGGTAGAAACTATTCCTCAGCTAGCCCTCCTGGTTTTTCGAATACCAACTCTACAGCACATGCTGTTCCTGAGCTCCACCGTCCTGTCTTGGCCACACCCCACTTCTGTCCACACTTTATGGGCATTTTCAGTGGATGAGGGAACAGGCTCTTTCCACATGCAAAACTCCGCGGTGATGTCTCCCCTCCTAGAACCACTCTCTTCTTGCAAATTTAGAGGCTTGGAGAACAAATATGAGCCAATGTCAAACTGCATTTGCTTTAGAATCACTTGCTGTGGGTAAGATGAGGGGCCAACAAAAGAAAACAGGAGCTTCAAGAACCTGACTCTTTCCAGCAAGTATCTGTTGGACACCTATTCTGTACCGCCAGGGTGCAGACTGACAAGGCGCTACCGCGGGAGGGGCTTCTGGCAGAGGCTCAGAGCACCAGGTTTCCATGGATGAATTAGAGACAGATATGCCCAGTGGGCAACCTACAAGGATACAGGGAGGATGGGATAAGGAACGAGAGAGGAGAGGGCTTGTGGGACCCTGAGAAGACTGGGCTCTAATGGCAAGACTTGGACTCAGGTACATCCTGAAACAGGAATCCACAAACCGAGAGCAATTGAGTGCAACTTCAAGCCTGTTCTAAAGAACTTGGTTCCTGGAGAATAAGATCAGTCATCCCAATGTAGAAGCAGTGGAAAGAGATGGAAACTGTAGGTGGAAGCTAGGGGAGGAAAAGCATCCTGGGTTGTGGAAAGAGACTTTGAAAAGAGAAGAAGAGACAGAGGAACACGTAGATTCAGCAGGGCAGCCAGTTGCCTGGTTACTCTGTGGGCAATGCTTCATAAAGCCACTTTGTCACTGAGGAACTTTTTCTGGTGTTCCTTTATTTTCAAGTTGGTTCCTCATAGAGTACTGGATTGTAATAGAATTTCTTAAAGCTTCACAGCCTTGAACGCTGGCTTCAATTTAAACAAGATGCATGACTTGTATGATTAAGTAACTTCTCTGCATTAGAGGAAACGCAGCAGAGACTCAGGGTGCGAGCCTTTCTCTTCCACGCTGAGCTGAGTGACCATAGCAAGCCACTTTGCTCCTCTCTGGTGCATTTGTGTGGTGTGTATGGGATTTAAGGATTAGCTAAATCATGTATGCAAAACCCAGCAAACAGAAATTGACCTTTGCATATTAATTCCATTCCTTGACCATGAGATAAACAAGAGTCCACATTTAATTTTTCTTTCAATGTCTCTGAGTGTGATCAGTCCTGAAATTTGGGGTTTGAGTACTTTGTCTTAAAACCACATAATGGGTCATGAAAGAAAGACAAAATATAGGGTAATAACCAGTTTGGTGATGGGCAAAGCACTATCCAGCAACACGTCTACATTTACATCTGTCTAGAGGCTAGGTCTCTGCATCCAGGGAATTCAATTATGTGACTGAAATTGCTGGGACTGCTTTCCCCAAAACTACAGTTGGTTTATAAATTTTGGCACCTGGAACTTTTCACAGCAGTCTATTGTTCCTGTTCACCGAGGAAGAGCCCTGGGGGTGGGGCTCTTTTCTTCTCTGGATTGTCCACAGTTTTCTTTGGTTACACCACTAGTATTGTGCCTAGTGCCCTAGTGCTGGGGAAAAGGTAAAGAAAGTAGAGAGAACATAGAAAAAAGTTTGTTGTGTTTTGTTTTTCTTCTTAAAGAATGAGGGCCAGGTGTGGAGGTGCACACCCATAATCTCAGTGGCTTGGGAGGCTGAGGCAGGAGGATTGCAAGCTCAAAGCCGACCTCAGTAACTTAGTGAGACTTTGCCTCAAAATAAAAAAGGACTGGGGATGTGGCTTAGTGGTTAAGCACCCTTGGGTTCAATCCCCAGGACTGAAAAAAAGAGAGAGAGAAATGAGGAAGGGAAGCAATGTGGGAAGGTTTTGAAAACTCTTCTTTAAGTTCTTTATATCTGTGAAGAAGCACGTACATGTCCCAGTGTCTGCAATGACTCAGACTTTGTACACAGATGAGACCTGATTGGTGAGATGGAAGAAAAGCTTAAAGTCCAGGCTGCTAAACACCAGGTAGAATCAGAATTCAACAATTAATTTCCCCTTTTCTGTTTCTGAGATCCTGTGATTTCACATGAAACATTAATGGTTAAAAATAAAACACAAAATGTTTACCATCCTCCCAGATCCTTTTAGTAGATTATGTTTTATGTTAGTATCTCCATAGCCTAGCCCAATACCCAGCGCAAAATAGATGCTCAGTAAAACAAAGAAAGAGTAACTGAGTGAATAGCAGTACCCAGCGCAAAATAGATGCTCAGTAAAACAAAGAAAGAGTAACTGAGTGAATAGCAGCAACAACAAAAAGATTGATCTAGATATTAGCAAATGCTGTTGAACTGCCATTTGGAGAGCAACGTCATCCTTCCTAAGGATACAGGGATGGATGCCTTGCAAAGACAACAGGAGAAAAGCATCACCCTACTTCTGTGTCTTCTTTGTCCTGGCCTCTCCTTTTTTACACCATTTGTCCATCTGAACAAATGTACCCAGCATCCCTGATTATGGAAAATTCTCAGAAATCGACACTAAAAATGAACCAAGCAGTGTGACAAGAATTCAAAGTGGCTACTGGTGGCAGGAAAGGCCAATGTACAAATGCAGACTTGAACCTAACAGCTTCCCGTTTAGAGAGAGATGCCACCAGCCTCCAACAGGGGGCGCTGGCTACACACTTCCCTTGGGTCCTGGCACTTTCAGATGGTTTTCTTCTCTAAGGAAAGTCCTGAGTTGCCTGCTATTATTTCCAGTTGATTCCTTGCCATCCAGGTGCTATGTGGAAGGTTCCCCCTTGGCTCCTCAGAGGGCTCCTTCTGGATCTGGCTTTTACTGCTGCCACTGCTCCTGGGATTCCATGTTATGACCTCCAACCCCTCACACACTCTCCATCCGGACAGGATGGACAATCTTTTTGTTTTACGACCAACATCTGGCTCATGGCAGGCCATCAGGAAATATTTTTTCCCTGATGAAGGACAGTGGATCTGACTATATTACCCCAGTCTTATGAGGATGCAGATTGCTCACATATAAACTAAGGATTAAAGAAACTTTCTTATTTTTTTTTTTTTGCACAAATTGTTGGATCTGAAAGTATTTAATGTGGTCCCTTCAAATATCAATATAGGAATTTTACTTGATTGCTTCTAATTATTAAAAGAAAAAAAATAAATCACTTTATCCAAACCATGTGCCCATCTTCTTGGCCTATTGATCTGATGGCGTTGGCTACAGTGTGCCTCCAGCAGACAGCACAGTGATGCTCTTTAAAGGGAAGTTCAGAATTGCAACATGTGAGGGATGATGCAGCCTGGGCTTCTCATAGGACAGGAGGAGTCAGGTCCCCAGAGCCAGCCCAGAGGATTGGCCCAATGAAAGGCAGCAATCACCCACTCCTAGCAATCTCAGTCCCAAGTGGAGAAGTCCCCACCCATGTCAGCAATGGAGACTTCCTCCTGACTTCAGAAAATCTTGCAGGGGTCTAACGTCTTGCACTTCTTCCATCAGAGGTGTTCTGTGTTCGCTGTTCGGTGTAGTGTAGGTTCCCAGATGGTTTGCTCTTCGTCTCTGTCTCTGTCTCCTTCTCTCTCTCTCTCACTTGAAGTCCTTGGCTTATTCTCTCCCCTCTTTCCAAGAGATTCCCTACGACCCATCCTAACTGGGCCCCCTCCTATTCAGCCTCCATATCTTGCTTCCATGTCAAATCTCCCACGAGGCCTTTCCTGCCACCAGTAACCTGCATTTCTGGTGCAAGCAAGACCTTCTCCCATGGCCACTCATAATGAGCCCCACATAATTCCCATTTGATTGGCTGTGCTCCTGCTAGACCATGAGCTAGTGCACCAACCAACACATCCCTAGCTAGAGCAGGCCCTCAGTGCAGATCTGGGAATGAATGGATGCGCTAATGGCGGAATGTGTAATGGTAGCTGGCAGTGTAGGGCCCATAGCCTAGCCTTTCAGGCTGCCTGCTGGGCCTCCCGCAGCAATGAAGACTGGATTTCTGGACCCGCAGCACCTGTCCAAGTCTCCAACAGAAGCTTGGAATAGATCCCATCCTGAATGACGTGACCTGAGAGCAGGGCTCTGTGTTTTGCCTCCGTGCTCCCATCTGGAACAGACTGAAATTCCTCAATCTTGTGAATTCTAGGCGTACACTAACAGAGGCTTTTCTCTCTCCACCTCCCCACAGGTTCAAAGCACCCTACCTGCTTCCAACCTGCCACCAAGGTTTGCATTCTGCTCCAACATGACCTCAGGCTCATATCTGCTTCTCTGTATTTATTTGGCTCATGAACAAGAAATTCTGAATAATCTCATTATCAGTAAATTTTATTTCTAACTAGTTTGGGGAGACTTAACAAATCATACAAACAAACAAAAATATTATGCTGAGAATGAAGACATACTAGACCATTATGTTGGCAGGCGTTTTGTTTATAATTTTTATAATCAATAATAGAATGTCCCTGCTTTACATTATACATATGTATATATATATATATATATATATTATGCATATATATTAGGTATCTATACTTCAATAGAAAGAGACATAAAAAAGCCTTTTCAAATGAGGCACGACACACAACACTCGACATTCTTATTTACAATATAGAGATGTACTTTCTACACAAGTATAAGATGCGCAGAGGCCAGAGGGGGTTTACAAAGACAGCAGGGCACCTCTATAAAAAAGAGGTGCCCCATGCAGCTGGACGCTTATTGCCATTAGTTCTCACGGTGTCCAGACAGCATGTGGAAGTTAAAAATGGCATCTGGCTATTGGAAAAGACAATGGTCATCAGTTTCATCCTGGCTCCAATAACTGCTGGCTGCACAGTCTTTCGAGTGACCAGGGAATGACACACGCTGCTGATGGGAGTTGGAAACAGGACATGAAATGCACTCCTCCAAGGAGCCAGACTCCTCATATGGCCAGAGAGAAGGTGCTACAAACCTCCAGTCTGCGCTGAGCACGAGCACTTGTCTGGGTCAGGAGACACCCTGTCATGGGCTGCATGACCAGGAAATGCTTGTCTCCTGGGTTTTAGAACAAAAGCCTGGTTGCTCGTGAGCAGCCAGAGTCTATGCCAGCACCAGCACGGGAACTCAGGAAAATCCCCAGGGGGTTAACAAACACAAGTTTCACAGGATATAATGAAAATTCATAAAGATCCTAAGTCTGCTGTGTGCAATTCTGTCTTTGCAAAACATTTGACCCTGTCTGGCCCACCACTTCTGTTTTTAAGAAATGCAGAATGCCTCTCTCCTGCAACTATGCCTTTCTGAACTATTTTCCCAGGGTCTGCATTTGGTTTAACACGTGGGAGGATCTACAATGCCTACCCGAACCCAGGTCCACTTGGCATCTCTGACCTGGAGCCACAGTCCAGGTGCTTGGACCAGAGGAATCTCTGCATTGTGCAGAACTACGAGCTTTTGTCTCTTGAGGGTGGTGTCTGTGTCTCCTGTCTCTACTCTCCTGGCTCATGCGTTTCTTCTACATGACTGAATCATTCATGGACCTTGCCTTAGCCCATAGGGTGCACTCAGTCTTTAGAACCATATTAACCTTCCTGGTTATTTTCAAAAGTTCCCTGTAAGTCACTTACCAATGACAGTTTAAGTGGAGTCTAAGTGGAGTCTTCAGTCTGGCTTTTGTTCTCCAGCCTGACCTTACTTTGGCCCCTGTCATTTATCAGTGTTGACCTTCCTAGCCCTTTATTTTCCTAAGGCAAGAAGTCATTTCAACTGAAAGTTATCCAGCACCCTTCCGAGAGCTCCCCTGAGGTTTTTATCCAGCACTCCTCCATTTGGACGTCTTTCTCCTTCAGGGAGAGGAGAAACAGCCGGCCGGGTTAATGGTCTTTTTTTTTTTTTTTTTTTTGCAACTGTATCCAGTGCTGACTCAGCATTTCTTTGGAAGTGTTTCAGCAGGAGCTTTGCAGGCATGCATCTATCTTAAGTGCCCCCTCCTGCAGCTAGAATCTCGCTCAGTTTTCCCTACCCCAGAGATTGAAGCAATCACAAAAATAAATTTTGGATCAGGCTATGCATAGAGAGTTCGAGGAAGTAGGTGGAGTAACTTCCCTATGGTTATTTTTGTTTGTAACAAACTTGTATTTACTAAGAGCATCACCTCTGCTCCTTCTTACATTGTCACTCCACCTACTGCTGTCACAGAACATAATGGGGTTGTGCCACACATTCCTTTGCCCCTTGTTTGGAGAACATGAAGAAAGAACCAGAGTGCGGGTATCACATTTTGTTTAAACAAGTGGCACATTGGAATCTAGTAAGGGTTCTATTTACACAAATATGTTGCACTTCTGCACAGAGGTTAACCTGAGTTCTGAAATGCTTGTGTGCACTTAATTTAATCAAATGATAAAGCTATGAGCTAGTAACATGTTGGACATTTCAACTGGAGCAACCTGTCTGCGAGCCGTGAGGGTGAAGAAGACGGGCTCTCTCCTACTCCAAGCATTTTTTCTTTATTTTCCCCTATTTTTCCTAGAAAGCATCTTAAAAGAGACTCCACGTGGCTAGACAAATTCAAGCAAAGATTGTTGTCTTTTACACTCTGTGTTCCCAGATCTCTAAACAAAAGCACCACTAGGGTTCAGTTCTACCCAGCTCCATCCCCACACCTCTCTTGCCACTCCATCCTGGCATGGCAGAGGGGGCATGTGCCCCAGCAAAAGCACTCAGTTCACCTTAACACTTCTGGAGGGCTACCCCAGGCCTGCTCCCTCACAGCCACTACTTGAAATAGTTGAGTCCTGCCACCAAGAAAAACTTCTCTAGGAAAAGTTCCGAATCCAGCACCGCGATGTGAGCGGCTCGGCCGATCAGGGTGTTGGCAGTGTTGGGCAGGGCGTGGAACACGTTGTGCCGGATTAAAGTGCAGTCCTTGGCTTCAATCAGGGGGCCCAGAAGGTTGTTGATCATTTCCGCATAAACTGGCCCTGGAAGGAGGAGAGAAACAGATGAAGCCGGTGGAGAAGTTGGCACTGACGGTGTGCGCCTGGGTCAGAATCTTATGGCTGCTCTGAAAGTTTGTGAAATAAATATGAAATAATAGCAGAGGAGAGAAGAGAGCTTCAGGCAGTGCTTTGTGGGCCTGTGAACCAAGACCAGCAGAAGTGGGAGGGGTTTCAGTGGATGGCTGTCCTCTCTACAGGGACAGGGAAGGAGGACACCAAGGAGGACCCTCAGAGACTCCAACTCCGTTCCTGGAGACCCAATGATGGGAGACACATCCCAACCGAGGCTGGAAGCAGGTCACGCCTCACACAAGCCATCTGGCATTGCGGCGTCTGTCCTGATGCTGAGGGCCTGGGAGAAGAGGGCGATGCAGGGGCTCTGGATGGTTGGTGGTTGGGGCTTGTCTGATCTTGATAATTGGAAGTCAGAATCATCTATGTTTGCGTCTAAAAAGTCACTCAGTGACAGCTTTGCCTCAATCGGTGGGACCCACAGTGCTATCCAGTGACGATGACCATTGAGCACAGTTGCACACCTGTCCACAAAGCACACCTAGCCCTGTTCTCCTGACTGCGATGCTGTTCATGACCACTGTTATATGATGCAGTGCACCCTTTGGGGTAATCCCGAGTGCTAAGATGCCTTGATTTTGACACACAGGAGAGGCCATGCCCAGAGGCTTAGACATGGCCTCCAGGTGTCCACTCCACATGACATGGTCTAGTGTGGCACCCCAGGGTGTGCACTGAGAGGGACCCACTCTTACACTGAGTCTAACAGCCACCAGCCCCCTCCAGAAACTCCCCTGACCCTGCCCTCCATCTCTACCCCAGGTGAAAGTTCAGACTATTTCCACAAGGGACACCATTTGGAAGGGCAGTGGACCCTTCACACATAAAAAACATTGTTTATTTCCTCCTCCCACCACCTTCTTTGGATTTTTGGAGGAACTTCAAAGTAGGAGATGTTGAAATGTAAATTAAAAATAACTAGGGATTTGGTTGTGAAATCTCTGTCCTCATCTTATCTTGACCTGAAAAATATTAGGGGTTAAAATAAAGGGTAGAATCCTTTGCAAGACGCCATTATTGTTTTAGAACAGTAGGCATTACGGTATTAATGAAAGGCTGTCAAGGTACCATGTCATACACTTTAGTGGGTAAAGTGTTCCTTTCAGAGAGAAAGTGGAGGTCAATCAAAACTTATCATGAAGGAATGTTTAAGAAAACCACACTTCACGGGCCAGCTAAATAATTCTGTGCCCTTTGAAATGATGTCTATGAATACCAGGGAGTAACAAAAAGAATCCATGCAGGTTTTGATAGATGAAAATGAAAGTGCATTATCATTACATCGATATCGTAATTTGATTAAACTGTACAAGTAGTGAAGGCCTGAGGTCGATTTAAAAAACAGAAAAAAAGTCACTCAAAATGTAGTGGTTATCAACCAGATAATTTTCTGCTCAGATAGTAACATCTGAGGAATTCCTTGGGAACTTTTGAAACATCCACAGCAGGCCATTCATGACTCTTTCTCCAAGGAACACTGGGCTGACTTCTGGGAGAGGTGTGAATCATCTATACAGCAGTTTAGCCGATGAGTTGAGAGGTGACACAAAGACACTGGCGAAGCTGGGAAGCATTTTATTTCAGAACTTTTGAAAAATAGAAATAGTTGTACTTCAAAAAAAAGCAACAAGATCGACAACCGATCATGAATTAAATTCTATGTAAAGTCGTGTGCTGATTTTTAATTTGCCAATTAAGCTTCATTTATTTGATGCTTACTTAAAAGCATAACAGCAAATGTGAACTTAGGAAGAGTGTTTAAGACGTCTATTAGCATCCTTTGAGAATACGGAATTCTGTCAACCTCCATGAACTACTTCCAAGTGGAGCGGAGAGACGTCAAGGTTCGTCTTAGTGGTGGTACCTTTGTGCCAGCTACAGAACTCCCTGCTCTCACAGTCCGGAGACCTTGGCCTTCTCATCTGTAAATCTGGAGCAAGGATACCCTCAGAAAGGCCATTGTAAGACTGCATGAGCTGAACCATGGACACGGGTGTGTGGCATAGAGTGACCAAGGGTGCAGCTTGCTACTCAAGCCAGGGTGGACATTCCCAGTGCACGTAAGGCCTCCCGGGCACACCACGTCATGACCACTCAGCTTAACTCTGCGCAAGAAGGCAGCCATGCGTAGCTCATAAATGAACCGTGTGGCTGTTCCAACAAACTGTATTTACAAACTGGGAACCGGCTCAGGTTTGGCACAGTGTGAGGACTTGGGGAGCCCTGTCCTCAAGACTTTACCAGGTTTCAGGTGTCCCCAGAGCTGCTTCTCTATGGTAGGGAGATATGAAGTAGGCAGGAAAACTTAGCAAGTGCCCTCATGAGGACAATAGTCCAGAGATTTCTGCCATGCCTGTGTTGGATCAAGTCTGCACTGGGAACAGGACACAGGCAGTGAGTGCAAAGGTGTTGAAAAATTACTATCAAATACCTTTAATACTTAATCACAGAGGTAGGAGAGTGAGATAGTAATGTACACTGAATGCACAACTTTGAAGACAACTTGGCAAACATCTTAAAGAGATTTAGCTCACTAATGTCTTTCCCTCAATGACACCAGGACTGGGAGTCCACCTTAATGACATATTTAGACCTGTCACAAACATACACACAAAGGCTTTTGACACAATGCGCTTTCTAATAAATTTTTTAATTCTTCTGGAACCTGTATGTCCAACCTATATGTCCAAAGATGAGGAAATTGTTAATTTAATATATTCATAAATAAAGCCAATAATGAAAATGTGCTTATATGTGTGGTATTGTTCATACAGAAAAATGAAGAGGACATCATGTTAAACTGAGTCATGATGCAAAATTTTGACGTTTAATATGACATACCTACAAAATGAGACTTTCAGAAATACATGAAATGTGAGTAGTGGTACAGGTACCATTAGATATGATCCTGATTTGTTGAAATAGATTTCATTTTTCCAAATGTTCTATAAATGAGCATTTTTCAAAACGACAGCATCATTTGGTGATGTGCCTCAAGTTACATTCAGGTGCATATATCACACATGAAAAAATACAATGTTATTTTGCACGTGAAATTGCATTTCAAATATTTGTCATCAAAATTCCTCTTGATTTTCCTAGGTCCCAGTAGAAATGTTCACTGATTGATTTATATTTAGTGCCAAATCTTGGGACCTTTGGCAGACAATTTTTCTAAACGTCATGCAACAAGACAAAAATATCACTTACTTGAAACTAAAAAAAACTAAAAAATAAACTAAAAATAAATAAATTTTAAAAAAATTCCCCATGTGAAATTACTTACAACTTCATGGGGCCTAACAGGTCTTTGTTTCTGACCTTGAAGTTCATGTACTCACCAAGCCTGGCAAGAATTACTTAAAACCAGTATTGAGGTAGATTGTAGCTCTTTTTCTTTTTTCTTCCTCCTGCTTCTTAGTATTGCTGAAAATTATCCTCATGTCATAAAACTCCAAAAGAAAAAAATTCACTTGTCACCATGAGGTGCTTCTTAAGAGATAATTAGGTTGGACTCAATGTCTGGCTAATGTTATCATGCCTCTGGTAACTGGAGGATAGCTGTAGTGTTGTTCTGACAGTGCGCCCGATACCCAATCAGTGGCTCAGAAAAGAAGATTACTATCTTTTATGATTATCTTTTACTTAGAAAAAAATAATTACTAGAAATTTTGGTTTTGTATACAATTAGAAGAATGTTATAATAGGAGATAAAAAAAATCTACAAACTAAACAGTGGCAGCAATGGATTTCATGGATATCTTAGGGTTGTATCACCTCCACTACTAATACTGTCCTCATTGTCATTTGACTAAGCACTTCCTGTTTGCCACCCAAAGGTCCATGAGCCCTGAATACATTATTACCTTCACAATAACCTTTGATGTAGGCTTTATTATTATCATTTAGCCAATGAGGAAACTGATGCTTAATGAAGAGGCTCTGTGGGCTGGAGTTGTAGCTCAGCAATAGAGCACTTGCCTAGCATGTGTGAGGTACTAAGTTCGATTCTCAGCACTGCATATAAATAAATGAATAAAATAAAGGTCCATCAACAATTAAAAAAATATTTTTTAATAAAGGAAGAGGTTCTGTGATTTGTGGGAAGTTGCATAGATACAGAGCTAGATTCAAATTAGGTCTACAGGGAAGCACACTCCTTAAAAATAAAATAAAATACATGTGACTAAAGGCAAAAAAAGGTCATAAAAATAACATAAATGCCTGTAAGGGAAAGTAAAAGAAGTATATATATATTTTTGAGTTTCATAGGTGAGATATAACATTATGCTAAAAAGAATAAAAACTTGAGAGTTCATTATTGTATATATCCAGATTATGACAATATCATGTAAAAAACAGTTAACAATTCACTAAAATGTTAACTGAGATTGAATCAAAGTGATGGCATTTTTTTTTCTATTCTATTTTACAAGTGAAGTGGTTGGTGTTGGCTAACTTCAATCCAACTTCCTTCTATGGAAGTTTTGATAGGCAGCAAGACACTGAGTTCTCACATAAAAAAAATATATATCACTTACTTGAAAATAAAATCAATCCAAAGGTCTGACATAGAGTAAACCATATCAGAGGAAACCAGGAACGCCAGCCCATCCCCTCTCCTGGTGGCCTGCAAGGCCTTTCCTTTAACATCCAGCCCCAGGGCCACCTCCATGGGTCCTCCCTGATTCTGCCCTGCACCCCCCTACCCTGTACCAGTATTCTGTTCCAGGATAAGCCAGAGCCCTGCTGTCCCTGATAAGAAGAGTCAACTTTATGAATTTATTTTTGCTTTTTAAATCAGAAAACCCTTAAAGGAATTCAAGGGTGCTTACCTGTGTGTCTGTCTTTGAGGGCGGTTTTGCACATCTCAATCCTGGCTGAATGAAATGGCACGTAGCGGTCTTGGGGGGAAGCAACCAGCACAACGTTTTTAAAATACTGCAGCCCTGTAACAAGGAGCCGGGTGAGTGCCTGACCCAGGCGGCTTCCACTTTCCCTCCGTTTGCACACACTGTACAGACTTCTCCAAAGGGGACAGATGAGGAGATACAAGGCCCTGGGGTCACTGCATGAGAGCCTGTGTTCTGAGGCTGAACCGTGCACAGCCCAGGGCAGAGGCCTGGTGGGACCCTACAGGAAGTTGAGAATGCACTGGGGCTTTTGCCCTTGGAGAGAAGGTGTCTCAGCCACAGAAACTAAGGAGACATATATCAAGCCACAGTAAGAAAAAAGAAGCAGGTATGTGGCAAGAAAGAAAGAAAGAAAGAGAGAGAGAGAGAGAGAGAGAGAGAGAGAGAGAGAGAGAGCAAGCCTCTGAGGGCAGGAGTACTAAGGATTTTGTGAGGACGTCTAAGTTTCCTGCTTCTCCTCCTCTCCATCCACAGCAGCCCTGTGAATTCATCTCATGATGTCACTTGCTTTAGGGAAATAATCCGCCAACTAAGCCCACTCCTCCAGCCTGCTCTTGCTGACCTGTCCTCACGTGGAGACCTAGAGGTCCCCCCAGTACATCCTGCAGTTCCCAGAGCCTGTCCTGGGGTCCAGGGGGTGTGTGCACAGCCCAGGTCCTGGTCAGCACAGGCCCTTCTCACCCCAGCTGCTGCTGTGCAGGAGGACTTTGGTGGCTCTCAGTATCCCTCCACGAGTGGGTCCCTGCATCCGAGATCACACCCCAGGAGCACACACTGGGCATGGCCTCCGTCAACGGCTGGAAGACTTGGAAGCAGGGAGGATTGGGCTGACCCCTCACCCACACCAGGACAGCTCTGTGGGGTCACCTCAGCTCTCCATGGTTGGGACAAGCTGAAACCTCGTGGTGACCACACACATTCCCACTTCTCCTCTGGCCAGTCCTGTCTCCCCCACAGGGGATAACAACATTCAGCTTGGCACTTAGGAAGGAAGGAGGAAAAAAACTTGCCCGGCTACACATCAGCCTGGGCCTTCTGGATGCACATTCTTGGAGGTGCAGCAGTCCCCACAGGGGTACACAGAGGGTGGAGGACAGGGTACCTGGAGCTGACCCTGGGCAAGGTCAGCTGGTAGGCCCGCATGGGGCAGGCTAATCCATCAGTGGCTCTACTCCTTACACAGCCACTCAGCCACCATCAGCCCTGTCCTCTGTAGTCATTCCCATGTGCTGGCAGAGTTTCAATGCCTTTCTGCTTCCTGTGACACAGTGGGTGGAGGTGTAACGTCAGGCCTGTGTGACAGTCCTCTCCTAGGACTTGGTCACCACACATGCGCAGTGTCCTGTCTGCTCTTCTGAGTGTGGCTGGCACACAGACCCTGGACCTGTGCACTTACAGTACTCAAGGGCTGATGGGAAACAGAAGCTGGCACTTCTGTGTGTTGCAGTGACCCTGCACACTCTGTGGCTCTCCTCTCTCCCGTACCGCATGGGGAGGGGCAAGGGAAGCTGAGCTCCTGGTAACTCTGGCTTCCCAGGGTAGAAGAGGCTTAGCTCCCTGGATCTCCTCACTATCCCCAATTTGGGCCAGCCCCAGTGCATTCTCAACTTTCTGTAGGGTCCTACCAGGTCTCTGCCCAGGGCTGTGTATGGTTCAGCCTCAGAATCGAGGCTCTCATGCAATGACACAGCATCAAAGCTAATGTGTATCTCAGGAGGAGGATCCACAGCTGCTGAGGGAAACACCTACCTGTTTTTTGGCTTAGTTGGTATAGGAAGCATTTGCGTAAATCAGCATTATCCCTGAAGGTCAGCTGCAGAAGTGACCCGGATTTCTTTAATTTCTGCATGAGCCACAAGCCTAGAAGACAAAAACAAAAGAAAACAAAATGTAAAAATCAAACAAAGCAAAAAAAAAAAAATCCAGTTAACTTAAGAGAAGAAAGCAATAGGCATTTTAGCCAAGAGTTGGGAAGTCACAGAGGCAAATTTGTCTTCTTATCAACTGGCAGCCATAAAATCATCCTGCAAAACAATATGGCCACGGACTTCTAGAGTCACGGAGCTGTCAAAGAACTCTTTCAACCTCCTTCTGAAAAGGAAGCCAAAGGAACAGTCCCAACATGCAAAGTACGTAGAATAATAGAATGTTCCTTAGAAGCCCTTTAGATTCTTGGAAAACTATAAGAAACATTCCATTTCAGAGCCCATCCATTCGGCTCTGCTTAGGCACACACTAACACTGATGAGGGTCAGCGCTGTCACCACAGCAAACACACAAGCTGACAACAACCCAAGGAAATGAGTAATTCACGATGTGCATCCGTATCTCAACAGCCACTAAGTGACCTGCCTGGGGAGGAAGTAGTACAGACTGCAGGAGACCCCTCTAGACTCCCTGGTGTGGGGCAATTATTGGAAGCTGATTTCCCAGATTTGCAAAGAAAAGCTAGAGTGGCAGAGGAAAGGACTTTGTGGTACGTATCAAAGTGTTGAGTAGCTCATGCTCATGGGTAGGGTTCTCAAAGCAGCTTCAAAGCAAAAGTTCCAAGAGGAAAACATTAGAGTATATGGACAGCACTGGCCAGTGTGGCAGTGGGCAGCAGACTGGTAGGGAGGGAGGTCATTAGAGGTGTCCCTAATGCCACTTAGTGAGTTTAGATAATCAGGAACTATGAAGTGTTTATCGGGAATACGGTTTAATACATTATTTATCATTATATAAGACTCAGTGACTTCTATTCACCAAACCATGCTGCTTCCTCAGTTAAAATCCCCATTATTTTCTGATATTTGGATGCTAATTCACAATAAGTGGTGGAGGGGGACCTAACGGATGAATAGAGGTACTTTGGACTAGACAAAGGGGATAAAGAAGGGAAGGGAAATGGGAATAAGAACAATTGTAGAATGAATCAGACATCACTATCCTATATGCATATATGATTACAGGACCAGTGGAATTCTACACCAGATACAACCAGAAAAATAAGAAGTTGTATTCCATATACGTATAATATATCAAAATATATTCTAATATCATGCATAACTAATAAGAATAAATTCTTTTAAAAATACCATTAGCTCTATCCTGCCCTGTCCTGCAAAGCCCTTCATCCGGGGCTCTAGCTGGGCACTCCATCTATCATCTCCCGAGGCCCACCCCAGAGAAGACTGTATTTCTGTCACAAATAATTTCTAGCAGTTTGCTGATTCTGCCATGCTTCTACGTTGTCATGTACACCGTGTCTGCCGCCCAGAACACTCTCCCAGCCACTTCCTGCCCTGGAAGCTCTGCTCCTTCTCCAACCTCTTCTTTCTACCTCCTCCTTAATTCTCTATATGTCTCTGATACACACATGCACACAGCCCCTCACACACTACAGATGCAGCCAGCCCTCTGCACCTGTGAGCTCTACATCGGCAGATTCAACCAACTGCAGGCTCAAAATTATTTGGAACAAAAGTGTGTCTATAATGAACATGTGAATTTTTATTGTCTGTTTCCTAAACAATATAGTATAACAACTGCTTGTAGGACATCCACAGTGTATTAGGCATTAAAAGTAGTCCGGAGATCATTAAAGCATGCAGGAGGATGTGCACAGGTGTTGCAAATATGCTGTCATTTTAGATAAGGAACTTGAGCATCCCTTGGCTTTTGGTATCTGTTGGGGTCCTGGAATCAATTTGCTAAAGATACTGAGGGATGCCTATACATGCACACATATATTTTATACACATGTTTAAACATGCATGTTTCACGTACATGCATAGATATAAACAATAGACACATACACATAAACATACATACATGCAACCATGATCTCCATTTTATAGTAGATAATCTAAATTGCATAGGACCAAATGTCTTAGCCAGAGCCTCCACAAAATATCTGACTCAGAACTTGACCAGACGCTTCTCGTGGCAGTGACATGTTCTCCATATCATGACGTTATGCCTCATCTATGTATTCCGAAAGGACCATGGGGACATGATCTTTTTGTCCACAGAAATCTGAAGGCAGACATGATTTTGGAAACCATCTAGTCTAACCTCATAGACCTGACAATGAAGGCCATGTTTCTAAGCCCAGGTCTCTTTCTTCCCTCCCATGCCTGGAAGAGGCCCCAAAGCTGCAAGAAGTTCTGCCTCCACTTTCATGTCCCATATTAATGTCGAGGAAAGCCTTACCTGTACTAACCAGGGTGCTGTTGTTGTACAAGGTCCCCAGGTGAGGCCCAGACAGTGACAGGAACGTGTGGAGTTTGTTGAGGTAATACCGGAACCGGGGCCGGGTGAGGACAGATCGGATGATAATGTTGCCAAGAGAATGGCCAATGAAGCTGTCGAGAGATGAAGTATGCATGTGAGTACGTCAGCAAGGGCCAGCTGCTGGGGGAACAGTGCCAGGAGCTCTGAGTCCTTAGTGTCCTGCCCGTCACTGGACGCAGGGAAACTGGCCAAACAACAGGGATCCAAACTTGTGCCACGTTCAGAGAGATGATCAGGGTCCTCGGGAAGGGGAGCTCTGTGCCAGTGTGGTCACGGGACAAAGTGGCCCAGCTCTGTGCAATTTCAGCAGCCGCCCTTGATGGCTGGCCCCCACGGCCCTGCTCAGTTCACCTGAGGCCAGGAGCCCTCTTTATGAAACATGCAGCTGAGCATGAACTCTCCTGGCCATTTACAAGATGAAGTCCTAACCCTGAGCCTGGCCTGTGAGACCCGTCCTAGCTGGCCGCGGACTGCCTCTCCAGGTCTGCCTCCTTCCTCTTCTCCTGTGCCTGCTCCCCGTACCTGTTGTGCTGGACACCCTCTCGCATGCTGCGCTCAAGTCCAGCACTACCACGGACCTTAGAGTCAACACCTTCTTACTTTCACATAAATAAATACTTATTGAAGCTCTGATATGTGAGAGTACACCATGCCACCTCGCCTCACAAGACGCACAAAACCAGCAGATATGAGCATGTTAGTTGAGGAGATGGCATTGGCTAGTTGTGTCCTTCCATTCTCACCAGTCCTCAGAATACTTACAGCCTCCGAATACTCGTGGTGGGATAAAGAAATGATAGTTGCTCTCTGAAGACTAAATAGGGAGACACTGAGGGATTAGCCCTCTATCTAGAAATCCACATGCTCAAGTTATGGGGTGAGGATACAATTAGCACCCATAAAGCCCTGGCATTGGGCAGGCAATGCATTTCCCTTTTCCACAGGTCTTCTCAGCACTAGTCTAATTAGCAGAAGAGAAGGCTTGCAAAGGTTACACACCTGCTATGCAAGAGAGTCAGGATTCAAACTAGTATGTGTTAGAACAGGAAATCACACCCAGGGACTTCTGTGTTAAGTCCAATACTCTTTACACTAAGTGAACACATGTGTACTCCCCAACACGACTATGGCAGATGAGTGTGTCAACCATCCCTGTTGCTCCTTTCTAAAGATAATTAACGCCATTAAAAAACAGGTTAAGTTATCCCAGTGGTTTTCAGAAGGCATCATTCCAAACATGGAAGCTGCACACTGTGTGAATTAAAAAAGAAAAAAAAGTTCCCACCCGTTCCCTTAGCATTAGCTACCTGTGGTTTCCTTTTACCTAATTCGGGATATGGAGAGGTTGTACAACTGAATGTGCTGAATGATTTCATCCAGTAATCGATCCGTCATGGTATCAAAATCTGCAAACGTGTCTGTCTGGAAGAGAGAGGAGAACAGGTGTTGGGAGAAGTGCTGGTTGAGGACTCTCCACCTAAGCATCTTCTTCTACTAAACATCGAGATGCAATCTGGGAACATGCCTAAGCTGACGTGGAGATTGGACTTTGGACCAAGGGCCCACAGATTGGTGCTGTGATGAAGAAACTTGGGGTCTTCACTTAGGAGCCTGGAAGTGGAGGTGGAAAAGCTGAAGAAGTCCACTGTCACGGCACGTGCCTGGTATCTCACACATGCCCACTGGTTCACAGAGGAGGAGACAGGCTGGGAGAGGAAGGCCATTCATGCACCTGGAGTGATCCAGGATTCTCCTGAGGACATGCTTGACTCCAAAGCCCCCACCCTGCCCCCAACATGGCTTTAGGTGAAGCTCTGAGGCCCTGTCCAGAGGGCAGACAGCAGCTTTGGGAAGGATCATAAAGCCATCCATGTCCTAGGAAACATGGTCCAGGGACACAGGAGGATCAAAGCAAGAAGGGAAATGACACCCAGGCCTTTGATCATTTGAAAGGCAGGCACTTGAAGGGGAAGAAGATGTGTTCAATTGGTTTTTCTAAGTTCAATGAATAATTTTTGGAAATATGGGTGGAAGCCACAGGGAAGATTGAGGATTAATGTCTATAAACAAACAGACAGACTAAAGTCCCTCAGAAGTGGAGCTGACCAATGTCTTGGGCTCCCTGGAGCTGTATCGAGCTCCAGGCCTGAAAATGTGGACAAGAGGTCTCACGAACATACAACCAGGGTGTCAGAGGAGAGAGCATATCCAGAGAAAGAGATAATGAACAGAAGGCCTTTGTGTTCCCTGTCACCTGTTCGTGAGTGAGCCTGGAGACACGAGAGGAGGGGAGCACACTGGTGAGATGCCATGGGATAAGAAGATCCAGGTTTGCAGCTCCTCTCCCCAGGGAATCTGGGCCTTGGACTGAACCTAAGTCTCCTAATCTCTCTTTTTTTATATTGATGCATTAGAATTATACAGAATACTGGGATTCATTATGATGTATTCCCACATGCTCATAATGTGGTCAATCTCTTTACCCAAACCTGATCTCTTAAAGGGTGAGAATGTGGCCTACTTTTTATCATCACTTTAAGGATTAAAATATAAGTAGCAGGGCTCAGATAAGGTTATTATTATTACCCCCAGCCTTTTAGGTACTGTTTCTTCACTTGTACGTTTCTGCTTTAGTATATTATTTATTTAAAAATAAGTTGGTTGTAATTATGAGATTGAAATGGACTATGATGAGAAATGCTCTGGAAATTTCATCAGGTTTAAAAACAGAACCAACCAAGGTGTTTAAAAATAAGTAGACTACAAACAAGCAGCTTATATGATTTTTGTCATATTATAAACAGTGACAATGCATCTTGGAAATAATTAGTGCAAGGTGACCAACTCCTCCAGATGAGGGAGAGAGAGACCCTGTGGGCCCCCAGCTCCTGGGGAATCCAGGTGGAGCCCAGCTATCCTGGGACTTAATCATAGAATAGTGGACACACACTGAAGGGCAGACTTCCCTCACTCACCATATGCATCTTCCTGAGAAGAACATCTCATTCACATCTGAGGCCCTGGGTAACCTCTGTTAGGACCAGATCATACTTGGGCACATAGTAAAGCCATGTGTGCACATGCATGATCTTCTGGAAGTCATGCATGTGCACACATCATAAATGGCGTCTTCCTCTCCAGCTTAGACTGACAATGGAGACTGCCTAACTCCCAGAGTCTCTGCTACCCTTCTAAAAGCAGAGGGAGGTACTGACAAGCAAGGAAACTGCTGTGAAGATGGAAGGAGACAACAGGGACAGAACACCCTGTATATAATAAGTGCTCAAGTAATGGTTCTCTTTACCCTTCCTGATGCTATACCTCTTTGCCCTGCATGTGGTGTGGCCTTGAATATAGGAGGTACAAGGAAAGGCAACAGATTGAGCACTAACAGTTGGGGAGTGAGACATGACCTCCCAGGGTTTGCCAGCTGGTGGTCCTCTGCACAATTACCATCCCCAGTGGTTATGGGACACTTCAGGCATAAACAGTTCTATTTCTCCAAAGGATACTCAAGTTCCATGGTGGGTGGCAATCAACAACAACACTTCCAGACAGCACCAGCTCTGGTCATAGATTGAGTAAGTTCTCAATGATGAACACATATCATTAGGGCCCAGGCTCCATCTACCTTGAAATGGCAAAGACCTCACAGGTCACTTGTACTGCAGAGCTGCCTGGACACAGCTTCTTTAGTTATTCAGATGCAAACTAAATGCCCTTCCTTCCTGGCATCTCCAAATAATTGACACCCACCTGAATGCCCTGTGAGGCTAAAGGGCGCAAGTCAACTGACTCCCGTTTTCATTTCTTACTCTTTCCCAACCCTCCCAAAGAACAACACGTGTTTTCTCTCCAAACGTCCCAGGGTTGGCCAGTTTTTCTTTTGCTAGATTCTCTCCCATCTGTGTGTTCAGAAACCATCATGTGCCTGTAGCAGGACCCTGTTCCTTCAGTTCTGATGTTTTTGTTGCCATACCTGATTCTTTTCAGACATGAGGAAGTCCAGTTTCCCTCCAGGGAGCCCCAGCTCTATGAAAGTCTTTACCAGCCGGAGGTCTGCACTGTTCCCTAAAAATGACAGATAAGCCCCCACCCCATTCCCATAGTTAATCATAGACAAGGTGGAACAAGGAACTCCTTCCTCCATTTCCTCCATTCCCATCGGATTTTCCCCATTATATTTTAATTAGATCATAAAAACAACTAAACCAAGTTCCTGTCTTCCTCCCCTTGCACACACACAGAGGCCGCTCCTTCATAGACATCCTACCTCAATGGAGTCATGCCCTCATCTTCTACCATGTGGTTTGTAAATGCTCTAGGCAGGGATGGCTGGAAACACCACCTCTTCTTTTTCCTTGGAAAATTCTCCCTGCCCAGGATGTTTTGCAAGTGGTGCCACTTAATAGCTGATGTGGCACAATGTGACGCCAACAAACCCCACTTGAATTCCTTGCTTAATACAAAGACTGTCCAGCTCTCTCATTTATAGGCAGTTAGTAGCCCCCATAAAGGGTCGACCATGGCAGAGTTGTCTAAATAGAATAAGACTCTCCCTCAGGCACCACAGTCTTGGAAGAGCAACCTCCATGATGCTCAATAGCACATCAGGAGAAGAAGAATAGACATAGAACTTAAGGCTGTCACTAATAACAGAGACACAAGACACAGGGAGTGCACTCCTGAGTTCAAAGTCATGTGGAAAGCAGATTTTATACAACAATACATCTTTAGGCATAAATTTCATGCAGGTCACAGGGGTCTTGTTGCTTCTAAATCAAAGTTTGGCCCGTTCCTCAGCTGTAAGGCCTATGCAGCGAAAAGCCAGGAGCTGCTCACTTGGATACTTAGATTCTCTGCCCTGCACATGAACAAACCCCACAGGTCAAGGTTTCAAATAGTTTCACATCATTCCTTATGAAAATACCCAATGATTCAAAGGAGGGCTACAGTGCCCAGGGTGTCATAGGAACCCCAGGCCTGGGAGGATCCCTCTTCTTTAAGGATGGATGTGCGCAGATGGCTCAGATGCCACCCTTTTTGGTGGACTATCACAGAATACCCATGCCTATAGAACCATCATCAAAAATGGTCATGCTATTATGAGAAATATGTGCATTTTATGTTATGAGATTAAATTTTATCCACTCCTTCCTTCATTTCTGTCAGCAACCTTGTGCTCTTTGGTCTCACTGTCACCTTTGTTTGGCATTCCAAGAATGATCCTTAAAAATAAATATCTCAAGCCCTATATTTAGTATTAGGAATTAAAGGGATTAAAATGTTCCCCTTTCCTACAGCTATTAATGGAGAAGGAACATTCTGAAACTTAAAGCATTGTCAGAAAATCTGATTTCATGAGGTGCTAAACTGAGAACCCTTACAAGAGCAGGAATCTTGGGCCTTTTGCACTGCGGGAAGGTGTGTAAGCAGCCAGGACCGTTATCTACGTATCAGTCCTCTGCCAATATAACTACACACTTGCAAATCAAATTTCAAAAAACAGGACCTATAGAATTCTGAAGAGTCTGGACAATGCACTCTGAACTGCAGAAGTCACCTTCCAATGAAACCTGGCTTAGATATCAGTTGTCTTCCTGAGGACCCATCACTCGGGTGATAGCAGAGTTGATGGTGGCAGCTCTCACGGTACGTAGCTGCTCTACCTTTAGAGCATGCCTGTGCTCCCTGGGCTTGGTCACAACAAGGTGACAGCCCATTACCCAACCAGATTCCTCATTTTAACAAAGAAATTGAGAGTCTTGCCTCCTCGTGACTTAACGTAGCCTAAGTGAGAGGTACACGCCTGTCATGCGTGATGTTGAATGAATGAGTGAGAAATTTATTCTTTGTCCCTGCCAATCCTAGAACTCAGCAAAGTGTCTGGAATACAAAGGTGCACTAAAGGTAAGAGGTGAGTAAAAAAAAACAGGCAGCAATGGTACTGACCACTGACCCGAGCTCCTCGAGGAATCCTTGATCCGTTCTATTCCATTTCTTCCTTTGTTTGTACCACTGTCTTAACTTGGGGGTCCATCGATCCCTGAACTGCACTCGTGTACTCAGCCCAGTACTCCATCTATTCATTCACTCCACTTCTTCTTTCATTTTGAATATTCATCCCATTAGTTATCCATTTTCTCAAACATTCTCTTTGTGTACCACTGATTTATTCAATTAATTCCTTCACTGGATTCATTCATTTATGTATTTTTTTCCTCAACAGGTTTCTTGTGCCACGGAGATATTTTCTTTTATAACAGGGCCTTGACATCTTCCTAGACTTACTGTAGTACTCCATCCCATGGTGGCTACTTGAACATTTTTAATAGATACCCAATCTAAGTGAATTCATAGCTATTACAAATTGCATTCACTATAGCCCTTTGAGGAGGGAACAGTGGGACTCACCGTCCAGGCCATGGACACAGACAACCAGGTGAATCCCATCTTCCAAGTTTTCTTCCTCTTCCTCTGGTGGGAAATATGGTATATCAGAAGCTAGTACAGATAAGTCACTGTACAGAAATCCTTCAATCTTCAGTTCTTTTTTAAATTTTTCTTTGGCCTGATAAAAACTGGAGAATACACTAATTAATCACAAGCCAAGCTGAGTATTCCATGTTGAGCAGGAAATGAGTTGGGCTATATGTAGGAGTGATGAGCATCCCTAAGCCAAGTGTCTGCTGAGCCGCAAATGCTGAGCATGAGACCTCAGGGGAGATACTGATGAGCAAAGCTTTGTTCTGAACAAGAAGGCAGGAAACCACCCAAGGAAACCAAAGGGGGTGAGTTGTACAGATTTCCAAATGGTTCCTGCTTTGAACCAGGTAATAGGACTTCTAAGATTCTATCCAGCTCCAAGAATTTAGGCAATCTTTAAAATGATGCCCCTGGAGTGAAAAGTCCCTCCCTTGACATACAAGTGCACCATGGCCTGGCCTCCACCTGCTTCTCCAACATGCTTGGCCACCACTCCCACCCCTAGACTCACACACAAGCTCTGTGGCTTGTCTTCACATGTGTCTGCATGCCGTTGTGTGTCTGCAATGCCTTCCCCCTTTGCTGTAATGCCCTTTGCATGGTTTCCTGACTATCTAGGTGGTTAAGAGCGTGGACTTAGGAACCAGCGTGCCAACATCAGAATCCTGGTGTTGACAACTGTTGTTCCTGGCAGTCTGTCCCTCATCTGTAGTGCTAGGAACCAGAAAATCTTGGGACTTTAGGATTTTTCTTTTATTCTGGGATATTTGCATATATATAATCTGATATCTTGGGGATGGGACCCAAGTCTAAATATGAAACTCATTATTGTTTCATATCTGTCCTATACACAAAACCCGAAGGTCGTTCTGTGCAATATTTTAAATAATTTGGGTCATGAAACAATTCCATGATATGGAATCTTCTATTTGAGGCATGATGTCAGTACTCAAAAAGCTTGGGATCTTAAAGAGTCTCGGTGAAGGATGTGGCTCAGGGGTAGAGCACTTACAGAGCACATGCAATGCCTGGTTTCTATCCCTCATAACAAACAAACAAATGAATAAATTTGAATTTTGGAGCATGTTGGATTGGAGCTTTCATATTAGGGATGTTTGAGCTGCTTTCCTATCTACCAGGCATATCATCATTGTCGCAGTCATCATTGTCACCCTCGGAATATTTTCCCCCAGTGCAGGTGTCTTCTTTAAGACACGTCCCCTGGTCACTTATATTGGTAGCCATTGCCCTCAGACAAGATAGATCCTTTTCCTTCTGGCTCTGCACATCATCATGTTTACCCAATCAGATGTCTGCTACGTACTTGTTGAGTTGATGACAAGTGTCATATGATAAGTATTTAGTATTCTTTACTGAACAAAAGTTCAGATTTGACCTGACTGTGCAGTTTCACTTGGGGGAAAATCATTTTCCCATATGTCAAGTTATCCTATATATAAGACACCTATGAAAAAATAAGTCAGCAACCAATATGCTACTATGGTCACTTGAAATGAATAAATGTTTTGGGAGTTCCATTGGTTTATGAAAAGTAATAGGTAAATGATTAGAGCATGTAAAAACACAGATGTTTCATCTCTATATGAAAATGTGCATAAACAATACATATAAACCCATTTTAAAGCACCTGTGTCCATTTTGTTGAATATTCACAGAATTTAAAACTCAGGACTTAATAGATAATATGTAATAATATTTTTTCAAAATAGTAAATAAGATGAGCTACACTGATGAAATGACTCTATATCTTATCAATAAATAGTTTATAAGTAGGAGGAAATGGGAGTAGAAATCTCCATAGGATGAAGGAGGGGATTCTGGTGTTGCAGAAGGATCTGTGAACTTAAGAAATTTACAATCTTAAAGGAGGCTTATGAGACCAATCTGGTTAAGAATTTCCCACCCTCAAAGGCTCTTAAAATGCCCTTCAAAATGTGCAAAGACAGAGTGACAATGGTGTTCACAAGGGAGATGTGCATCATAATAAAACTTGAACAAAATTTAAATGTCTACCTGTCAAGGATTTTGTTCACATTCTGGGGTACTGTGACAACATCAACATGAGGAAATAAAATGGAACTATAAACATAGAGAGATTTCCAAGATATTATTAGGTTGAGTAAAACATATGCAGGAACTGACAGAACAATCCAACTTTTGCATTAAATAAATTAAATAAATAGATTGAACTTCTAATTAAATAAATTAAACTTTTGCATGGATAGAGAGGCACCTAGTAAACTGCGGAAGAGCCTACACAGTTGTTATGTTGGGAGGTGGGCTTATTGGTCATTTTTACTTCCTTACACTATTCCACCTCTTTTACTTGTATGACATGCATTTGATCATTTAAATCAGGAAACAAACATCTCAACTTTTAAAGAGTGTGTGTGTGGGATTAGAATTCTGTGGAAGAATCCAAAGGGTGAGGCCAGGTATCCCGCCCGCAAGCTCACCTGAACATCCTTTCACTGACGTCTTCCTCCAACTTGCTGGAATGGGTAGCAACGACTCCAAAGGACCCCAGAGGCTGATGCGTGATGGGAACTGGGGTCTGTCTGGAAGAGAACCCAGCCCTGGCAGGGGTCTCCTTGGGCACAGATGAGAAAGGGAGACAGGTGGCAGTGCAAGACACGGACAAGTTGACCACCTCCACGGTCTTGAGGCTCTCCAGAGAGAAGGTCTCTGCCGAGGCCAGCGGCGGACCCATGATGGAAGCGCCTGTCCTCAGCTCTTGGTTTCTCAGAATTTGGGAAGGGATGGGGGGAGTCAGAGCATGGCACACAGTGCCTGCTTCGTGTTCGTCCTCTAGGAAGGCATCAGGTTCTCTAGGCGACACCACGTGGCCCACAGCGCCAGGCGCACCACTGTGCTCGGGATTCAGGGTGGTGGCATCCGAAGCTGAGGGACAGCTGAACTCAGGCACCTTGTGGTGGGACATTTCCCCGACTTCTGAGATACTGCTGCTGGAGAGAATGTGCTTGCCCACATGCGAGTCTTTAGGCCTGCCCTTGGGGGTTTCCATGAGTGCTCTATGCAAGGACCGGGTCCTGGGGTTTTCAAGCGCTATAATACGTGGTATTTTTAAGTTAAGACCTTTGGTTTCGCTATCTGGAGTGTTCTCAGTCCTGCCATCCAGACGAGAGTGGCCTTGAGGCTCCACCTGGCTCTCTTTACCTTGGGGGATGTCCATGTAACCAGGGTCTTGATGTTTGTCAGCATGTGAAACTGTTTCCCCAAAGGGCTGGGCTGCCCTGGCACCCTGGGCTCTGGGCCTTCCACTTGGTTGAGAGCTATGCTCAGGGGAACCTTCGCTCTTCTGCATTTCTGAAGCTTCAGGGAAGTCTCCTTTTTTTTTCATGGTGTCTGCACCTTCAGTTGCGTCTTCTGGGCTGCTGATTTGGGGTGCAGATGCAGATTTGGTCAGCTTGGTGAGTGCCAGCTCACGTTCCTCCTCTTCAAAAGGCAGAGAGCTGATGGAGGTGAGAGAGGCCTGGATGCCACTTGGCAAGCTGGTGTTGCTTTCTGTGTGTCCGCCCTCCAGGGAGTTCCTGTGGAGTGCATGTCTTCTAACCAGCTGGTGCAGGACTTCCCGATCGCTGGCTAACTCCACGGCCCTGCTTCGGGCCTCGGACCAGGCAACAGAGCTTGGCTCACTCTCAATGCCCGAGTCAGATATGAGGGAAGAAGACCGCTTGATGGCCCCAGACAGCGTGGACAGCTCCTCCTGCTCTTCCACAGGAGGGTCCTGGAAGGAAGACCTAGGATCCAAAGGCTCCGTCAGAGTAGCACTTAGCGGGGTCTCGGTGGGGGCCAGTCTCAGGCTCAGCAGCACTGGCTGACCCTCTGGCTCTGTTCCCTTTCCTGAAGTACTTAACTCGGTGATAGGTGCTTTGTCTGAAGAGATGGCATTTTGGTGATATCCACCCGCTACCACTTCACTTGATACTGTCCTGTCACTGTCCCTAGGGCTTCTACTCTCCCTAGAGAGTTCCGTGGGCTCAGCTTTGTGGAGGTTCTGATTACTGGATTTTACCTCAATGTAGGTCAACACTGTAGACTGTCCCTCCTCTGGGCCTGGACTCCTCCTGGGGCTGTCCACATCTGCCAGTGGATGGGTTCTGACATCAGACATTTGGCCAGACCCACACTCATCTTCAGGCACACCTGCTTTGTTCTGGAATTCACCGATTGTCAGGTACACCTGAGATTCGGAGCACACGTCCACATGATTTGCTGTGGTTATATTCTTGTCTGGCCCTGGACACCTAGTAACCTCCTCATTAGTGTCCACTTGAGGTGGTATCCTCGTAGATAAGACAAAGTCTCCCCTAAAAGATGATTTCCTATTTATAACATGGTTCTCTTCTTTTTCTTTTAGATTCATCATTGAGGGACTTACAGTTGGAACTTTGAAATTAGGATAAACACTCAAATCGGGTCCTACAAAAAAAAATTATATTACAGTTTGCAAATCTATGTTCACAAGTTATTCTCAAATAGTTAATTGTGTAAAACAAGAATAATAATAATTTTTGCAGTCCTTCATTTCCTTTTTAAGAAAATACTTTCCTGGAGATTCTTAGAATTTCCCAGGACATACAAGTCTTTTTACCCCAGGGGCATCCAGAGAGTTTATGCTCACCTGCTAACTCATGCTGAGTTTCCAGATAGTTCATGCTCATGAGCTGAATCAGGATGGGTCTGGCCCTGGCAGAAGGACCAACCAGGCAAAGAGAGGCCTAGGGTCTAGAGCTGAAAAGTCACATCAGTCTGACCCGCAGAGAGAGGTGAAGTTAGCCCTGTGGCCCCAGTGGTTCAATCCATCCTTCCCAAATAATGAAGCTCCAATAGGAAGTCTGGATACACTGGCTCAGGAGCGATGTTCCAGGGGGGAGACTAGTCCTGAGAACACCAGAACTTCTTACCTGGCACCAGCAGACCCCCGCCTCTGGACCCCTGGGTTTGTTTATGTTTGTGTTTTGGTCTTTTGTTTACAGCTGGTACTTATTTGTATTCTTTACAATCAGAACGTAATTGTAAGTATAGTCCCTTCCCGAGTTCTGCCTATTCCAACAAATTATTAGATTGAGGGGGCTAAGGGAACCCAGAATTCACAGTTGCTTGGGTAGAAGTGTGGGTGGCCTGTGCCCCTCAGCCTGGGAGTGCACCTGGGTGAAGTCGAGCCTGTGGGGACCGAGCTTCAGGGTGAAGTATGACCTGACTCTGGCCGTGTCGGGTGTGCGTGGTGCTGACGCAGTATCTGAGCCTCGCTTTCATTCACTTTCCACTTATGAAAGCGTGTTTAATGGTTCTCATGGGGGGAACATAGAGGCATTTTCTGCTTCCTATTTTCAGAAGGAGGGACATCCGTGGAGTCAGAAGGTCTATTTTCCTCCTGAGGTGGCCATTTTCCAGCCGGGAGGCCCCAGACAACCATGGAGTCTGGAAGCTCCTGGTGTCAGTGCTCACCTTCTGTGCCCTAGGGAGGCAGAGCCACGTGGCCGGCAACTCAGTGAGGAGTCACAGCACCAACCAAGGAGACACAGGGAAGAAGACTTCCACCTTGTCCAGAAAAATGCTGTCAGGTCGGAACTCTGCCACTAGGATAATTACTCCATGTGGGTCATAGCATAGGAAACTTCCAGAACCAGGTTGAGCTTCATAGGCGGGTGGCAGGGGGCCCGAATATGGTCTTTTTCTTTCTTTTTTCTTTAGTGCACACTATTCCCTCTCTCAGCATTCCCTCCCTTCCCTCTCTCGACCTCCTCTCCTCCTCCTCGCCTCTGTCTCTCTTTGCCTCTCGCTCTTCATCTCTCTCTTCCCCTCCTAAGAATTAATAGCTGGACCGGAGCCCTCTCTGCCTACCCTCTCACAGTTCTGATAAAGCCTGTGACGGTACTCAGTTTCCATATAGACCAAGCAGAGAAAGGGAGCCCAGGTTTTCATTCTCTTTTTAAAACGTGCATTCTCCATCTGGTTCTGGAAACTGTCATGGAGTGAACCATCCAGACACTTCTTGAAAATCGTGTGAGACTTTGAGACCTCGTCACCTGGTAAGTCTCCGTGACACTTATGACCATCAAGGAAAGAATGGAAATTGCCCTCACCTGGACACAGCTGAGCCTCTGGAGAGACTGTGAGGACCTCGCCTTCCCCGGAGGCCTTCCCCGGAGGCCTTCCCCCGAGGCCTTCCCTTGGCCCATAGCCAGGCCCAGACTCCCTGCTGCAAACCTTGCATCCCTTCCACACTGTGAGGTGCAGCACGTCCCCCACCCTCACACCACGTCCTCTCTGTGCATCTTGTCTCTGCCCCAGGGAAGCTGATCTTATGTGACTCTCTAGAGCCCTAGGGCCAGGATTGGGGCTAGGACACGGTCAATGAACTGTGTGTATAACAAATGGAAACTCGAACAGAAATATAGTGACAATGATATTATGCTTATCGATTATAATGGCTTCAAAGAAATCACCTCAGGGTCACTGGGTACCACGAATGGAACAGATAGGCCCAGTGTGAGAAATCCCCGATACACAACTGGTTAGGGAGAGAGGATTGAGCATCTGTTTAAAGAGTGAGTTCCTTGCTTCTGAAACTCCACGGACTGCAGCAAAGCCGTGGGGACAGTGAACGGATGTTTGGTCTCTAGGGAAGGGGAGGAGGAGGGCCATGCAAGCAGAGCACGTGGAATCAGGGCACTGAAACTCTCTGCGTGATACTGTCACGGTGGACACGTGGCCTTAAACGTTTATCCAAACCCAGAGAAAAGCCCAGAGTGACCTGGTATCCAGTGACTCCGGTAATAATGCTGAGCTAGTGTAGTGTCCTGACTCCAACTCCCTGCTGACAGGGAGGTGCTATGTACCTACAGGGCAGGGGACGCATGGGGTATCTTTACACCTTTTCCTTCATCCTTCTGTGGCTGGGAACCTAAAAGTACTACAAAATGAGTTGTTAATTAAAAAAGGAAATGAAAGCAAACAGAACCGAATGTGGTCAGTATTCTGGGGAATGCAATTGACCTGTTCAGAAAAGGAAGTAAGTCACCCTGGTTAGGGGACATCATGGGCAGAGGTTTTGTGGGCTGCAGTTTGGCTGGACATGAGGAGCTACTGTGTGTTGGAGCCAGGATGAAGAGAGAAGGGGGACTGGGTTGAGGCAGGTGGGGAGGACCCGCAGGGTGATCAACTCGCATGCCCAGCATGGACACGGAATCAGACTTGACTTCACAGGTTGTAGATTCTTGGAATAAAAAGTGTTTCTCAGATTTGTCACAGATTAATTAAGACTGGATACAGGAGGTTCAGGAAGTGGGTTGCAAAGATGGCAACAATGTAGCTTCACCCTTAAAATTCACCCAGAAAAGGAGAGGGCAAAGGGTTCTAATTCCATGAGAATGGATTTAGAATCAGACACCAACAAATGAGAGTAGAAACTTGAATTCGTCTTCACTCTGGGCCTGCCACTTTTTAAAAACTGTCTTGTGGATGGATCTGCCCATTGTTCATAGTAACACTGGAGTACAATCACTACCCCATTCCCCAAATTCATGCAGGTAACTTCGTTGGGGAAAAGACTCGATTCAGACAGTCTGTGCAACCCTTGAGGCTTTGAGCAAACCATTCAGTGGCCTTGAGCAGGGGACTAGGAGGGCAGTGGGGGACAACAGATAGTAAGGACAGATTTGCTGAGTGTGTGGTACCCAGAGAGAGGCAAGCCACGATGCTGTGGGAAACCATGAGCCAATGCCATTATTTTAACATGGAAATGAAACTCTTTAATCCCCCTTTCACACTGCACCCAAAGGATGACTGCAAATGTGTCTGGCAATCTCAGGACAAGGAATAAATAACAAGGCCCCCAAGTTCTAGAGGAACGAGGAAGTAGTTCTTTGTGCTGAAGTTCTGTGAAGGAACAAGAAGGCCAAGCCCAGCCTTGGGTTTTGCATGGGGACAGAGGCTGGCCAACTGGTATAGGGGATGGGTGTCCATCAATTTGAGGTCGTGTGGAAAGAAGCTCTGGGGGACAGCCGAGTGCAGGGTACCTGCCTGTGGTCCTTCTAGGAAGATGAGATGAATGTGATGGAGCCGGCCTCAGGCACTTTAGAGAAGCTACAAAGACACTCTGGTCCTAAGTTAGCACATAGGTGTGGACAATGGACAGCTCAGAGGGACTTGCACGGGGAGATGCTCCTAGATATTCTCCCCCAGCCAGGTCTTGTGGTTGTTTAAGGCTCAAGGGTGCTGATAGGCAAGATGGAGGGAGACGATGGGTGGCCAAGAAAACCCCAAAAGACTGAGGTTGACTTTCCAGCCATGCTGCAGGATGGAGGCTAGGAGATAAAGCAAAGCTGATTTGTAGAAAATAAATAAAGATATGTGATAAATGGCACATGTGAGTCGAGGGACTGAGATTTATAATCACTAGGAAATGGATTAGTATGTGTAGGAAAAAAGACTGGGAGACAAATCACAATGAACCCTGAAAATGTTGACGTCAGAACCTCAGATGATGAGTGCTGAGTTCATTTCTCATTTAACTTCAAAGTTTCTATAGATACTGTAACAATAAGGAGGATGAACTTGCATAAATACACACACACACACACAGGTACATACACATCAGTGTAGACACACATGTGTAAATGTTTCCAGTTCCAGCCTGGTGTGCATTTCAGTTGCCATACACCTGGGTAACACTAGATGTCATGGTACAACTGAGAATCAGATTTATGTGCTTGTAAGGTAGCACTGTCCTTAGAAGCCACCTAGATTTATAGACATCCAACAAGTCTCAGATTGTAGCACCTGTGAAATTTAGCCCCTTTGCCCTTCATGTAAATTCTGAGCCTAATAACAACTCTCCAGGGGAGATTGCAAGGCAGGACATGAGCTTTGGAATCCAGGGAGTGGGTTTGAATGTTGACTTAAAGCCACATGGTCTTTAAAAGATGCTCATAGTCCTCCTGCCTCATTTTTTGTCCTTAAATAGAGTCCCCAAGGTCATTTACAGGATTAAGGAGGTAGAGCCCTGAAACCTGAGCATAAGGTGGGCCTGGCAGTCCTGGGACCTTGAAGGGATTGCAAGTCTATTAGCTTTGGGGATCTCCATTCAGGGCTGAGGGAGGGGTCAGAGAACATTCACTGTGCTATCCAGGTGCACCCCCCACCTCCACTTTTCCCCATTGATGTGTGAGTTCATTGACAAACTTCCTCACCAGCCAATCTGGACACACACATACCAAAAATGAGGACAACATATTTTCTCTTCTTTCTGCTATGAGTGGTTAATTCATGGATCTGTATCATTAGTCATGCTGCCTAACGATACGGACTCATGAGTCTTGAGTGCTTTGCCTGACTCATGGCATGAAGCAGGCATTGCTGAGAATTTGAACCCAAAGCCATTAAAGTTCAATCAAAAGTGCCTTTATGTTTAAATTGCACATTTGAAGTAAGAAAGGAACTTCCTGTATTTCCAAGTCACACTGGTGTGTGCCCAGCAGAGTGGAGGGATTCTTGTTCTGTGGGTGACAATAGACACTAGGTTAAACTCTTCCCCCAGAGAACTGTGGAGAGAGTTTTTACTGTAATTGCTCCTTTGTTAGATTGATTTATCAGTGTTCCTGAAATAAACTCATTTCGATTAGTTCCACTTTAATTCTGTTCCCCTGGATGAGCTGAACAAACCCTGTGTTAACTTGGCCCCACTGTTGTTGGGATAGAAACAGAGAGACCTCCAGGACCCCGTGGGAAGCCTTGAGTCTTTCCAGGACAACAGAAGACAAACCTGTCGCAGGGCAGTCCACATATCTGTCCTCAAAGATGACTGGCAGGGTGTTCCAGTCACCATCGATGTCCAGGCACTCTGCGGGCAGCGGGGGCATGCTGGTGAGGTACTCCGAGTTCCGGATGTCCAGAGACAGCTGGCTGTGCATCTGTATGCTGAGGAGCACAGGGACAGGGTGAGCATCCAAGGAGCACTGGAAGCTTTGAAAGAGCTGTGGCACCCCTAATCCCAGGGACATTCAGAAGAAGAGCTGTGGTGGACTCTGGCAATCAACGGTCTTCCTTTCTTCCCTCCCACCTATTCAGCCCCCAGAACCATAGTCTGCTTTATTTGGGAACTGGTCCAGGTGCTGGGGTTAGAGGTCATGAACAGTAGGATTAGGTGAAACACAGAGGTCTATCACGTGCCATCGGGGGATGTCATGAAGACCATGCTGGAGGGATGCTGGCTGAGTTTCTGAATGGCCAGTGAGCTCCAGTTAGTGCCCTGGAGGGAAACCTTGATCCTTGCTTCTCTACCTTGTGCCACTTTGAATCTGAGCCATACTGTGGTATGTTTCACTTGAAGACCATCCAAAATAGCTTTTTATGGATTACTGTGTGTATATTGGCATCCTTGTCTAGGATGTAAGTTTCCCTAGTCAGGAGCCTATTTTTTCATTCGTCTATGTAGGATTTTAAAATGCTCATATTTTTTCATGACACAAACATCCTTCCACCAATAGAAATTATTATTAATAATTAATCATTTTTTTTTAAATTAAAATGCTAGGATGTTACAAAATATTCATCCCCTTCTCCTTAAGTCTCTGGAGGAAGAGAGAATGTTTATTTTTTCTCATGAAAGGAAAAGATTAAAGTTTCACTATTTTTTCCATAACAACTCAATCTCTTTTCCATGAGAGAACAGGGGGTCCTCAAGGGATTGGTGAGTTTGGGAGCAGGGCCTGCATTGCTAGTTGTTGTCTGTCTGTGACTCTCTTTGAAGCAGCCTGATCCCAGGAAGCCCCCATCTCGTTTGCAGATGTGCAGAACATGGGCCTGTAGACAGCTGTATAGCTGTGCAGCTCTGCCTAGGCCCAAAGCAGCTTCTCTAACCTGCACTTTCACTGGCGGGCACAGTGAGATGAACACACACACACACATGAAACACACCTAGTGTACAGATACGTCATATAACGCATATTATCCGTGCACAGTGAATATTAATTAATACACACATCAGTTTAAGAAATATTAAATATGTGTATTCTATTTTCTTATTATTTTTCAATTGGATTTTTACCCACAAAAATAAAGGAGGGAATTTTTTTCTCTTCCTCAAAGCCCTGAAGGCTGCTGTAACTTCCTAACTCTTTAAATATTTAACGCTTTAAATATTCTTCTCTTAATATTTAGATGGGATTTTTTAGCCACCCCTGTGCTTTGCAACACCATCTAAATCTGGAACCTCTAACCAGTTTTTAATTTATGAAGACATAGACTGGGCACCAGGGCACTCGCGATGACAAGTACCACTGGGGCTGGACGTGCATCTAGGTCCGCAGCTCATGGTCATGAAGAAAGTAAGAGCTGAAGCCAACGACCACAGCACAGCAGCACAGGTGAGGGCTGTCTGCTCTGAGCCACGTGGAGCAGATGCCAGCTCCTGCGGGAATGCTGCTTCTTGAGTGTGGGGCTTGTGGATGTGACCAAGTGCCTAAAGCAATGCTCAGCAACACTGCCAAGGGCACAAGAGAGTCAGTGCACTCTCTGACCACAGGCTCTGAGAAGTGTCTCAGCCCAGATGGTGTGTGCCGTCTTCAGGCTCAGCCACAGGTGAGCTTGGGGGAGCTGCCCTGCCCTCCTGGGTCTTGGTGCACAGCATGAAAACTCCCTGGAGGGACTGGCAGGACAGTAGTAGCGTGCTGAAGGGACTACGGCTTTGTCATCCTCTTTATCAAGATTGGTTTGAAGAGATGCATAAGGGTGTCCTGCTGAAAAATAGTGGACTGGTGATGATTGTTTTGGGGTGCCAACTTGACAGAATCAAGAATACCCAGAGAGCTGGTAAAGCACACTTATTCTTTTGTTGAGGGGGGTTGGGGCGAGGGTTATGAGGGACTGAACTCAAGGACACTCAACTACTGGGCCACATCACCAGCCCTATTTTATATTTTATTTAGAGACAGGGTCTGCCTAGCTTTGGCTAAGGCTGGATTTGAACTTGCAATCCTCCTGTCTCAGCCACCTGAGCCGCTGAGATTACAGCCATGTGCCACTGCAACCAGCAAGCACGCTGATTCTTAATCATTGCTTCCATTGTTACCAGCGCTTCTGCTAAAAGGGAAGTGCATGTGGTTTTGCATTTGAGTAGAAAGATGGGCTGGCCCAGGTGTGTGTGTGTGTGTGAGGGTATTTCCAGAGGAGATTGGCATGTGAGTTGGTGACCTGAGAGGGGAAGATCCACGCTCAACATAGATGGCAGCCATCCAGTTAGCTGGGGGCTTGAATGGAGCACAAAGTCAGAGGGAAAGGTCTTGCCTTCTTTTCTGGAAGCATGATGCTCTTTATCCTCTTGCCCTTGGACATCAGAGTCATAAGTTCTCCCAATATTCGACTCACACCAGCAGCCCTGACTCTCCAGTCTTTCGACTGGAACTGAGAATTACACCATGGGTTTCCCTGGGGCCTGAGATTTTCAGACATGGGCTGAGCCTTGCTCACACCTTCCCTGGTCCTCCAGTTTGCACAGGGACTATGGTGGCACTTCTTAGCCTCCAAATGGAGCCACTCAATTCCACTAGCAAACCCCTTTCTATACACCTCTCTACGTGTGCACCCCTCTTTTCTGTCTCTCTGGAGACCCCTGACTCAAAAGGCCTTAGGAATTACTTGACTGCAGCCAATGGGAGAGAAGCCTTCCCAGCATGGCCTCTCACTCCTCCACAGTGTCCACCAAACACGGAACGGCATCCCGAGTGCTTTGAGCAATGCCTCCATACAGTGAGCAATCAAAAGTACCCGTGAGAAACTTCTCAAAAGGAGAAACACAAAGGCCAACAAATATGTGAAAAAATGATCAACATCATTATCAATCAGGGAAGTGCAAATCAGAACTACAATAAGATTTCATCTCACTCCAGTCAGAATGGCAACAATAAAGAGTACAAACAATAATAAATGCTAGTGGGGTTATGGGGGAAAAGGTGCCCTTGCACATTGTTAGTGGGGCTGGAGACTAGTACACTGCTCTGGAAAACACCATGGAGATTCCTCAAAAGACTAGGGATGGAGCCACCACCATATGACCCAGCTAGCCCACTCCTTGCTATTTTTCCCAAAAGATCTAAAATTGACATACTACAGTAATATAGCCACCTCATTGTTTATAGCAGCATGATTCACAATAGCTCAATTATTGAATCAATTCAGAATCCAATCAATGGATGAATGGATAAAGTAATATATATATATACACACACACACAATGGAGTTCTACTCAGCCATAAAAAAGAATGAAATTATGGCATTTGCTGATAAATGTATAAAAATGGAGAATATCATGCTAAATGAAAAAAGCTAATCTCAGAAAATCAAAGGTCAAATGTTTTTTCACATATGCATAAACTAGAGTAAAATAAAGGAAAGGGGGAGGAAGGATAAGAAAACATAAAGATAAAGGGAAGATCAGTAGTGCACAAGAAGGAGATCAAAAGACAGAGTGGAGGGTTGGGTAAGGGGAGGCAACACAGAATGAATTCTTTTTTCCACACTTTTTTAAAAATTATATCGTAATTATTTATTTTTGTGTATGTGGTGCTGAGGATTGAACCCAGTGCCTCACACATGCTAGGCAATGCTCTAACACTGAGCCGCAAACCCCAGCCCAGAATGAATTATTAAAAAATCATGTTATATGCATATGTAAATATAGGACAGAGAAATTCATATATATGAATAGGTGGAAAGAATCAATCAAATACAAGTTAATAGACGAGTGAAAGGAAGTCTAGTAGAGTAGAAGAAGGAGAATAGGGAAGGGGAGGAAGAATGGGAGGGAAAAGGAGGGATCATGAACTGAAATCAGTTTTCATGTATGTATGAGTTTGTTGGGATGAACCCCACTACTATGCAGAACTACAAAGCTCTAATTAAAAAAAAAAAAAAGTATGTGCTGAATGAGTGAGTTAATCAACAAGGTATATGCAAGGAAACTGGAGGGCCACATATTCCCAGACCCTCTCTGGAGACCTGCAGGGATGCTAGGAAGCAGCAGCAAAGGAGTTTGGAGACAGAGGGTGAAGTCCCCTCCCTCCACGTCTCTGCCACATACCCACTGTGGAAGCCACAGTGGAAGAAACCAACTTGGAATGAGCCCTGCTGGGCTTGGCCTTGCCCTCCTGTGTGTGAGCACCCAGACTCCGCACATGGCCGGCACTCAGAGCCTGGTCCCTTTTTCCCTGTCTGTATGACACTCAGGGCCACTGGGCATGCAAGTCCATCTGTCTGTGTGGTGCCAGGGACCCACATGTTGTGCACTCAGCAGGTACCCCTGGGTTTCCCTCTGGCCATGCGGAGCAGCAAGCAGGGAGGAGTCCCGTGGACGATGGTCTGGGCATTGCCTACCCATGTCAGCACAGGTTTGCCCTCACTCCAGCTATACAGCCCAAGCCTACAGATACTTCTGCTTTAGAAGCTGAAAGCCCCTCTTTTGATTTATTTCTTTAGGGAAGAGGCTCAATACCATCCATAGGATCCATGGGACAGGGGCTAGAAGTATGGCCTCTGGCCTCCAACACAGCCCCATTTCTGTCTCTTTTGCTATATGCTCTACAATTAATCACTTCACCTCTCTCAGCCCAGGTTTCTTCTTCATAGAAGAACAGTGTGTACCTCATTGGCAAATATGAACATTGAACAAGCCAAGGCTTGGGAAAACACCTGGACAGCTTCTTACTAGAAAAATATCAACAGTTGTGAACAACTGAAGGCAGGCAAAAACCTGTTGAGTTCAACCCTGTTGAGTGGATGTTTAATAAAACAATACAGAGGTACAGGTATAGACACAGAGCATGTAAAAGTCAAAGGCATATCTCAATGATCATATTACAGCAGTTAATATACCAGTGTAGGTCTCCCTGTGCCTCATCGTTTCTGTTCACATTTGGTCATAGACAAAGTTCCCGTAGCACCAACTTCCTGTGTGAAAAGCACTGGGGAGACTTTGGTGGTACAGAGAGGAGGGCCAGGAAGCCCACACTTGCTAGGTTTCATCCTAATCTGCTCTTGAACATACCTTCGAGACCACAACCTGGGGCCAGAGGTCTTCCTCTCCCTGGCACCCGGGACAGCTGTGCACACCCAGGAGTGTGGCACGGAACAAAGGGTTTCCACAAGCACTCCAAGCTGTTGCTACCCTTTCCATCTCGTCCTGTCCTATCCTAGCCTATCTCGCAAGTGCTGCTCCCAGCCCACCCAGCTCACCTCACCGTGCGTTAAGCACAATCTAGTGCGTGCTTCAACAATAAAGGGCTCACTGGGTAGCCTGGCATTTCCACATGTCTGCCCTGATTCTGGAGCACAGTTCAGCCTCCTGTGTCAACAGGGTAGCCTCCCCGAGGCTCCGTCCTCTCCCCAGACCCACTCTCCATGGGAGCCCACCCTTCTCATGCATAGTTCCTGGCTCTCCGGTCTCTGTGCACTACCTCTTCCAAACCTCACCCCTGCTCACAGGACCCTGGGCCTTTTCTCTGCAATTTTCTCCATCTGCAATGAACTCTCCCTCTCTGTTCTACAGTTTTACCCTGGAGGGCCTAGCTAAAAGTTTCTTTCCTTCTGAGCAGGAGCCCTTCCTAGTCTCTGCCTTACGTTAATGTCTACTCCTAAATGAATCCTTAAAAACTGCTCTACCTGACAGCTACATTACAGGACCAAGGTATCTGCAGGGCCCAATTTTGTACCTGGTTCTCTTCCCTAATGCCAGCTTCCTAGGAAGACCTTCTCTGACAGCTCCTTAAACTAGTCTCATCTGTTCCCCTCACACTGAGAACTATTTCACCATGCACATCACCATTGGGCAGATCATATTTATTATGTGCCTTCCACCACTAAAATACAAGCCCCATGAAGTAAGGAATTTGTTTCTGGTTCACTGATAGAGTAGCCAATAGTTGAAACAGTGTCTGATATGTGCTCCCTGCTAAATAGTTGTTTCTTGAAAGAAGGAATCTCCTTTTTTTACGTCTAAGAAACCAGGTAAGAAAGATTCGGTAACTAGTGGGATGCCTGCCACAAGTATTGTAAGTTGCAAACTCAGTATTTTAAGACGTGTAATGAAATTTGAAATGCTGAGGTCCATATTCATTTGCAGGTAAAAAAGCAGAAATTACTCTAGGTCCTCCTTATCCTTCAAGGCCCCCCACGGTCTGTTCCTCCTGCTGCTCTGAGTTTCCCTGCTCTTCCCTGCACTTGCACTCCATTCTAACGGCACTGATCTTGTTGCTGCTTTTCAAAGATGTTCTGTTTTTATCTCACCAGCCCAAACTTTTCCCACGTCACTGCATGTCCTGCTGTAACCCCAGCCTGCGTTCAAATGTCACATCTGCAGAAAGACTTTTTCTTGTCCTTTGGGGAGGAGCAGGGTCTGAAACTCAAGCTGTCATCCCGCTAGTTTCTGAATCTTTGCCCTTTGCACAAGAGGCTGCCATTCAAGCCGGGCTCTTTGAGGGGAGGAGTCCTGGCCTGTGTCTGTCACCTCCGCTAGTGGGCATTCCTGGAGCCCACCTGAGGCCAACCTCCTTGACTCTGGGAGACCATTTCCTGCAGCCAATCTGATTTATAATTTTGTGCTGTGGCCCCCAAAGCTATGTTTACTCTTGTCAGACTAGCTCTTCTGAAGTTAGTTTTGGAAAGTATCTTCTCCCAGTTCTAACTGGAGCCTGGAATGAGGGAACGAATTAATGGCTGAGTGGAAGACTCTCAGGATCTCTAGTCAAGCGGATTCAATAGGCAGTTGTGTTTTCTAGGAGCCCCAGCTCACTTCCAGAACCCACGAGGCAAACTGTAAATGTCACCGTACTTTGCAAATATAAGGAAGCCCGAGGAGAAAACAAGCTCATAGAAGGGTGTGAGAGCTCTCCATGTCCATCCCATGCAAAGCAAAACGTCAAGCTCTGCTCCCATTCACTTGGCATTCCCAACATTGTTTCACCCACCTTTATGTTTTGAAGTGAAGTGTTGTTCAGAATCAACAGGAGAAGTGGATGTGTGTAGCGAAAGCCAAAAGACCCTGGAGGGATCTCTGCCCCTCTTCACCAGGGCATCCCCGAGGGACAATGGCCTCATTGCCCATGAACCCTCTGACTTTCTTGAGTACTAGAAGGTGGCAAACTGAGAAATTTACCAGTCTTCCTAATTAGGGAGCTCAGCCTTAATTACTATGCTCAATGCATTTTTTAGTTACTGCAGCATCTAGAGCAGATTGTGTGTTTTCTGACGTAGCCTAGGGCCACACCACCTGCTTCGACTTCATTCTGCAGGATTCAGCACAGATGTCTGGCTGGACTTGGGAGTCTTGATTCTGTCTCTAGAAGCATAATGACTCTCAACAAAGGAAACCTCAGCTTGCTGACCTCTCCCACTGGGCACTGTCTAAATCTTTCGCTTGCCTGGCGCTTCAGACTGGAGGTGCAGAGGTGAGGAGATCCAGAAAGCGAAAGGGCAGCTTAAACAAAGAAAAGAGGTGGCCTGTCCTGGGAGTGGGGGAGACGGCTTTGTATGTCAGAGTAGGCATGCGGCTCGTTACTTACAGATTTTCCTGAAACGTCAAGACAGCAAGTTTTTGGTGCTCCATATAAAAAAAGGCCTCAGAAAACCTTCGGACCTGAGGAATAAAACAGAGTGAATGAATGGCTCACTTCTTTAGGTGGCTGTGGCTCCTCTGTTTAGAATTGAGGGTCGTGGAGATAAGTGTTATGCACTAAGAGAGGGAAAGCTTGTCCTTCACCCAGAGGTCTGAATCAAAGCTCTTAGCCCAACCCTGGTTTGTAGACACAGTTTAGTACATGTTTATGAATCTGTTCTTACACTGCTTTTTTATCATTTTTATATGTAGGTTTTATTCCTCCTACTGGAATATGAGATCTTTGCAAACAGTCACCATGAATAAATGCAGAATAAACAGAATTTCCAAATCCAGCCTTGTGAGTGTGCTTGCTAAGCATTTGGTGAATCTAATCCTCAGATATTTGCTCTTCTTGCTCTAAATGAGAAGACCAATGTCTTTCACTATGCATTAGTACCGACCCATATGTACCCAAGCTTGTGGCCAAAAATATACTAAGAGCAATGCCTTCCCTTCCAAATTACTTTTTCAAATGTTGTTTTGATTGTTTATTTGAAGTGCCCTGGATCTAACCAAGGGCCTTGCTCATATGATGCTAGTACTCTACCACTCATCTCTATTCCCAGCCCCTCAAATACTTTTTAAAAGTACTTGGAGTACCCCTACAATAAGGGTAAGGGTGGTGTTTTATGAAGGATGGAGCAAAGGCTCGTATGGCTAACCAAGCTCCTGATGTCACACTGCTTGTTCAGGGTGGGGCCAGGGTCAGTGCTCCAATCGAGAGCTCGGGACAGGCCCAATTCTTACTCAGTTCAGTGAACTGACACTCGTCAAACTTCCTCAGGACACTAAGTGCATGTAGGAAGTTTATGCCATGAGACAACTTACCCTCAGGCTGTGGTGCTCCTGGGTGAGATAAGTAGTCACTTGGGAGTGGAGTGTCACCGTATCCAGGAACTGTGTCCACAGAGCCATCAGGTGGGAAGCCAGCCAGGCGAGATCCTTACTGATCTGCTCAGCTATCTTCTCTGGATTGTTCAGCATCTGGAGGCAAAAAATGCAGTGGTCAGGCCCCTGCTCCCTGGGCTCCTGCCATCTCCACTGACTCCTGTGCCCTTGGTGAACATCTGCACGTCGGTGGGATGATATTAAACCATCCTGAGACTCTCGGGATCACATATCAAGTCACTTTGGAGGCGGGACTTCAATAGTCATGGTGGTGATAAATTATTTGTAGTCCCTGTCTACAAACAACATCCAGGCCTAGTCTCACATGAGAGATCACCAACGGCCTAGCTCAGTCTCTCCCCGCTTTGTCTTGTCTTTGTGTCTATTTTAAGCCCAACCTAATCCTGGATTTCTGGAAATGTCTTGCACCTTTGATGTTTTCCCTTTCCCCTGGGGTCCAATGGCTTCTTCTTTCAACTTCTCTACTCAACCCTTTCCACAGTTTATGCTGCCCATCGGTGCCCAGATCCAGTGACTTCTCCTCTGTGAACCTTGGCTTCACAACCATCCAGCTGAAAACCCTCCATCCCATCCTCCCATCCCCAACCCCCGGGCACTGCAGATCCTCACACGCACTCCACTCTGTCCTGAGATTCTGAACTCAGTCTTCGTAGTCTTGATGGCTTCCACTCATTAATACCCATCCTTTGGCAGGTAGAGTGCTGGGTATTTTGCATAGGTTTCCCATGTAGTCCCCACAGATACTCTGTGGTGGAGGCATCGAAAACCTTCTTCTACAAAAATCTAAAATGAGAGTGAATAAGTAGCGGGAGTACACAAGTCCACACCAAGCTGGGATTGAACTGAAGAACTGTGGGACCACAAAGCCACATCCCCACACCACGGTACAGGAGTAGAGACCTCCAGAGAGAAGAGAGTCCATGACCTCATAGCACTTAACTAGCTGGGAGAACTGCACATGGCAGGGGTTCCCTAGCCCTGGCCTACCACCATCCTTCTACCATCACCCACATTCCTTAAGGAGGGTTTCAAGTTGCTTTTAAAGCTAGGAGTTGGACTAGAGTGGGCCCAGAGCCTTTGGGGAAGACCCCAGGAACAGAAATACTTTGGATCACTGTCACTTGATATGGGATAGCCATCTTCCAAGAAGCATGCTGGTTGGAGAATTCAAATAAATTCTGGAGAAGTGAGAAGAGAGACGGTGTCTTTGAGGAGTGTGAGGCAGCCAGTCCTCCAATCCTGACACCAATCTCTAGGCTTAATCATTTATACAACAAGCATGTGAGGGCATCGTGTGTGTCTGAAGCCCATGTGTTGAATAAACACAGACACAGGACGAGTTGGAGAGGGCCTCTGCCTCACTCAGTAGTGGAGATAGGGATGTGAGTGAGCAAAAAAGAGTGGTGTGGCACTCTCTACCACACACAATAAACTGGGCACACAGCCACAGCACTTCCAAACCCTGTTTCTCTCATTTATCCTGTGCCTCAATTTCCTTTAAGGGCACGCATGGTAATTGACTCCATTTGAATGCAGTGATACTTGGGAGGATCTAAGTCCAGTGCCTGAATCACCGACAGCCCTTGGACTGAAGGCTGATGCTAGGCGAAGGCAGAGCAGGTGGCATGAGGAGTCTAATAGTAAGAAAAAGAGGAAAAGAGAAGTTTGATGCACAGTAACACTCTAAATTTTGAATATTATTACTTTTCAATTAATGATTCACTTCTAAGCACAAGATTTTATTTAAAAATACTACTCAGAGCTGCTTCTTCCAAGAGGCAAGGTCAGTAATTGGTGACCACTGCTGGCTGTGTGGCATGCACCATGGTCAAGAGACGGAAGACCCAGGTCAGGTGGGGGGCTCTGGGGAAAAGGCAGCCACTGAAAATCCTCCAGGTGGAGAGTGTGGCTTTGGATGGACTAGAAGTCGCTCAGATTTGAATTCCCCAACCAGCATGACTACTGGTGACAGCCAAACTCCTGTGTCAACACTTGGCACCATTTGCCCCTGGAAACAATCCCCACCTGATCATGGACCCTCCCCTCCTGGCCTGAGCATGCCCATTGCTCCAGCCACTGGGCCTGCCCACCAGCACCAGGTCGAGCTGCACCCTCTCTCTGGAGTGCCTCCCCTCTCCCCTCCCGTCTCCTTTTTTCTCCTCTCCACCTTGGCCTTGTCTATTCTCTCCAGGGAATCTTGATGGAGACAGTTCTGTGTGCCCTCGTTTCTGCTGTCTCCTTTGAAACTCCACCGTGCTCCAAGTGTAAGACTGACCACCTGCTTCATAAAGGACCCACCCATCTCCCATGCCACCTCCAGCCACATGTGGCCTGTGTTACCTCCAACATGCCCTCTGGCCTGCATTCTGAGCTCTGGCCCTCAGTGCTTCTAGTGCCCAGCCCAGTGGCTGATGATAGTGTGAACTTAGTAGCCTGGATTGACTATGTAGGTGACTTGGCATGGGTGGGAGGGGCCCTGTGCCTCAGTCACACAGACCTGCCTTCCTGGGCTGCTTCTTCTGTCACCCACCCATGACGGTGCCCCTGTACCACCATGGTATGGGCAAACACTGCATGAACTCTGAGCTCAGCCACCACAATAAAAAATGGAAAAAAAGGATGAGCTATTAATGAAATGTACCTTTGGGAGAATTATTTTTCCCCTAGTTGGTTATAGAAAGGATTTAAGGCAAGGTTTAAAAAGCTTCTAATTAAGCCACAGGAGGACTTTCCAAGCTCACAGACACCTGGGCCTGTGCAAGCACAGATGGCAGGGGTGGAGGGCCCTCCGGACACCAGCAGGCGATCCCGGCCCCGTCTGCATGGGTGAAGCTCCCTGAGAAGAGGCTCAGCCTCCCACCCTCCTCATCTGGGCTCTGCCCATGAGCTTCTCTCTACTCCCCTGCTTTATGATTTGGGGTAGAGGACACAGCATGTATAGTCATCTGCCTAAGCTGGTACCTGTGTGGCCCGTGCGGTCCAGCTCCTGGATCTGCTGCTCACCATGTCCTCCTGCCCCCCATACATCCCTCCAGGTCCCAGGCAGATCCCCTGGTCACTCCCTCCTTCTGTCCACAGGATGTCAGCATGCTCCTGTGCCTGCTCAGCCCTCCACTGACATGGCACTTCAGTGTGCATCAACAGCAGTCAGGAGGGCCCTCCTGCAACCTGTCTTGCCAGACTCTGGAAATTCTTGGATACCCAGAAGTGTGCAGCCGGGAACTCTCTGAATACCCACTGCCTTGGCCTTTCCCTCCTCCTCAGAAGCTCACTCCTCTTTCCACAGCAATATGCAGTGGTGGTTTTACCAGCCCTCCCACCCCCACACCCACTTGACTCAACACCAGGGGCATGTGAAGGGAGAAAGCTCTTAGGGAGACTTTCATCCCATCCGTCTGAGGAATTAACGTAAGATCAGGATGGCAATTAATTTGGGGGCTATCGTCTTTCTAACTGGAAAATCATAAGTGCCTTGTATGTTTTGGTATGAAAGGATTCAGTGCCTTCACAGCTTGGTGGAGGGGAGAAAAGTAACACAGATCATGATACCAAGAAGTAGCTGGAATAGAGCCCAGCGCCAAGAGACACTAGCCCATGGGGGACTCTTGGATCCCAGGATCTCAGATGGTTCCCGGAAAAGTGAGCAGCTGGCTTGGGTCTGGCAGATGGGGATTGTGTCAGGAATAAAACAGGGTGACATGGGACAGCCCAAGCAGGGGTGAGAGCACATAGTGGCGCTGGGTTGCAGAGCCCAGTTTCTCAGCCCTGGAGGAGCTCAGGGCTGAGGAACAGGTGAGGGGGCATCATGTGCCCTGGGATTGACTTCCATGCCAAGCAGTCAGATCCTCATGTGGTGGGTGACCAGCAACCACGAGGGCTTTCAGTCAGCAGAGTGAGATCTGGGGCTGGGCAGGTGTCCATGCACACGGACTGACCCTCTGTGATTTCTGCATGGAAATGCTGTGTGGAGCCAGGGCTGAGTCCCATGAGGTCCCCACCACACAGGGGCTCTTGGTCACCAAGAGGCCTTGGAAACAGCTATCTTCCCATGTGGTGAGGTCTGTGACTCTGCATTCTAGAGGAAAGGCCCTGGGAAGTCAAGCTGGGCATTACTGTCCCCAGGAGAGATGCTCTGGAATGCAGTCCAGGGCTGCAGAGCTGGACAACATGCTGTAGGGAGGAGCCAGACTGAGATGATCAGAGCCTGTGCTTGGCCTCCTGGAGTGGCAGAGGGAAGGAGCAGATAGCTCAGGCCTAGTGCTCTCCACACAGGGCAGCCCCCAACTCTCCCACCCCCAAGGCCTTTTAAAGTTGACAACCTCTTCTTAAGGAAACTTGTTAAAGAACCTCCTGCTCTACCCCAGGCCAAATGAATTAGAATCTACATTTTAATGGACCCCCACTAATTCATAAGCACATTAAAATTAGAACATTCTAAAACAGAGGGAGAAATGGATGCTGTTACTCAAACCAGTTGCCTCTGGCTGAGCTCTGTGCCCCCTGGCTGCCCCAAGCAAGTTCTAAGCCATCCAAGCTGAGTTGCCCTTCAGAATTAGCATACTAAATAGGAGGAGAGCTTATAGCATATAGGTGCTCTGTGACAGCACACAGCAGGTACTCAATGTGCACCAATTACATCCGTTGGTTTGTTATTGAAAAGTAAATGGAATGTGGCCTGGGGCCCTCTTGTGTAGCACTGTGCCTCCTTGAGTTTGATGTTAGCTCCTCCAGAGCAGGGTCTTGAGAAACTGAGTATCGTTGACCTCCTGGAGGATACTTCCAGGCTTAAATGAAACAAGTTATTTCAAAGCCCTCTGGCAGGTGGACTAGTCAAAACAAAGAAGCACACAAAATAAATAACAACAAAAAAACATGCCAAGGGGCTGCCCCAAGCAGCCACCAACTGCTCACAGTTGCCAGCTGAGCTTCTTTCCCAGGTCCCACTAGGAGGTGCAGCTCTGGGAAAGACTATTAGACACCTCAGCATCTCCTGTAAGTTCTGGGGGTCAAGAAGGGAACCATCTTTTGTATTCAGCAAATCCTGTTGCTGTGTTAAAGAACAACCAAACAAACAAAAAGTGTCACTTCTTAGTAGCTCCCCGGCAAGTTTCTGAATGTTTGCTGTCCAAAGCACACGGCTGAGTGTGGACAGAGCCATCCCTCTGCAGACAGCACATCTCCTTCCTGACCAGCGCTCAGCAAGGACCGTCACGGCCTGCTCCAGCCCATCTTTCCAGCTCGGCTCTACAGCAGGGCTTCAGGAACACAGCGCTACAGCCAAGCTGGCCCCTCTCCCATGGTGCTCCAGTCCTGGTGCCCTGGGCCTCAGGGGCTGTTCCTCTGCTGGAATGCCCCTCCCTCTCTGATGCACTCCCTCCTCCTCCCTGGCAACAGCCCCTATGGAGCATCCCCACCTCCCCAGAGAGAACCAGGCCCTCCCCTCCTCCTGGCCCACCACCCTGCCTCACACTCTGTGGTTCTAGTGTGGCCGCCTCAGGAGATTCTGCTGTCTGTGGAAACAGATCTATTTTTCAGTAGGCTGCAATTCCCAATGGCCTCTTCTACTTATTCCTAGAAGATATCCAAGTGGCTGGTACACAGCAGATGCTTAGTAAAACTTCATGATTTGCTGAAGCACAGAGGCACCCACACTCCACTGCTGCAGAGACCTAGCTTTCTAATCCTCTGGAGTCCCCGGAAGCCTCCAACCTCTCCATCGGTGGCAGGCCATCCAGATGGAAGCCTTCACTGCTGTTTGTCATGGGCCACAAGGTGGCGATGTTCTGTCTCTAAAGAGCTCTGCAGACTGTGAGCTTAATATGGGGGGCTTCTGGGGAAGTGGGGTGCTGCTTCTATTCCAACCACAGGCCAGCCCTTCAGCAAACCAAGGAGCAGACTGATGGCCAGCACATCACCCTTTCCACCTTTGTCACCAAGCCACTCCCTACAGCAGTTGCATAATAAAATTTTCAACAAAATTTGGTTATAAAATAAAGTTGTGGCAACAGGGACCATAGGAACCCAAGAGGCAGCATCCCTGCAGTCTGGGATACTGCAGAAAGGAGGAGGCAGCAGTCGGCCTTTTGTGAAATACGTTGATAAATGAACCAGAGCAGGCAGCAGATGAGGAACTTCAGCAGAAGGCAGGGCTGGGCTCAGACCCTAGGCGGCTCACCCCTCTGACTCACACACCTTAAGGAAGACCTGCTCCTCTGTGTCCATTCAGCATGAAATAAACGTGGACCTGTGAGCACTCCCCCCAGAGCCCAGGGCTGCTGCGGGCACAGTGCGCAGAGACCCGTGGGCAGAGAGCCAGCCTCCCTCTGGGCCGGGCCTTTGCTATTCCTTTGTTTTAACTTCACCACCCCAATACCCTCTCCTGCCCCAGCTGCTCTCTGTTTGTGATTCTGTGAGATGCAGCTAAGTCTCCTTCCTGGCACCCAGTTTCTAAAGCCCTCGGAATTCCCAGCTCTTAGATGCATCTTTTCTTAGTCTACGTCCCCTTCCCCAGATTGAGTCTGTGCTGATGTGGAGACCCTCGACAGACCCCTAGACAGCCTCAGGGCGAGGCTGGCTGTCTGAAAGACCAAGGAGGTCAGGAGGTTGGGACTTTCTCTCCAGGCCTCTGGGGACGGGAGAGGAGCTGGGGATCTTGTGGAGGGCCAGTGGTCACCTTGGCCGTGGGGCCATGCACTGGAGCGCCGTAGAAACCTTAAATGATGGGGCCTGACAGCTTCTAGGTTGGTGAGTATTCCCAACTGAAGTGCCACCCTTGGGACACCCTTGCAGGTCTTGCCCTGTGTCCACGTATTCACCTGGCAGTTTGTCTGCATCCTTTCTGACATGCTTTATAACAAAGTGGACAGCCCACATCTGGCTAGGGTCAGAGAAAGGACAGTGAGTGAGGTGCCACCTGATGGCAAAGTGTTTTGTGCTGGAGACAACTCTCAAGTGTCCCTTTGCCCACATATCCCCCTAAGGACGCGAATCCTCCTTCCTGGCTCCCTGTGACCTAGAGATTGGTCCAGGCACCCTGGTGCAGGGGGCACCCAGGCCTCTTGGTCACTTGCCTGGGCTCCCTCTCCAAAGCCTCAGTCATGGCACGTGGCCCGTTCCCAGGCCCTTCTGACTGTTCTAGCAGCATAGCCTTGCTCCAGGCCCTCCTACCTCTGGGGTCCATGTGCTGCACTGCTGCAAAACCACAAGGTTCAAAGCCAGGATCCAAAACAGCTTCCTCTCTGGGGTCCACTAGGGCCTACCTCCTCCTGAGGAAACTTAGTGACACCATCCACCTGAGGTCCTACAACCAGGTAGAGTACCTGTGTCCTCATCTCTTTCCAGGCTCATGGCATAGTAGGCAAGATGACAAGTACAGAAGTAATGGCTTTGGGCAGTGCTGAATGCCAGGCACTGTCCTCCACAATGCAGCCAGGTGACCTCATTTAATCCCCATAGAACAAGTGCATCGCACACAGGGAAACAGCCATCAAGAGGGGAAAAGACCTGCCCAATGCTTGTCCAGAGGTGGAGGACCACACCCTGTTATTAGGGCAGAGGGCCTCTGCCCTTTACTCACATGAGGTACATGACCCAGGACAGATGGGTCTGCAGATTGATAGGCAAAGGTGCCAAGTCCTGGCTCCTTTTGCAGAGGAGCCAAGGGTCCCAGGAAGCTGCATTAACCACTCTAGGATCAGTCTCTTCCTCACCTTTAAAAGCCTGACCAGCCCTCAGTGCCTTTGTTTACCAGCTCACTCCAGCATTTATTAGGAGCTTACCAGGTGCCAGGAGTCCTCCGAGCAGTGAACAATGGTGGCCCAAGAGTACACAAGCCACTTTCCTAAGCTGTGTGCTCCAGGAGGGAACGGGTTGCCACTGAGAACCCATCCACTGAATATAACAGGATTGCTTATTTTATAGAACTGTTCAGTTGAATAAATGAACAAATGCACACAAGGCACATAAAATACAGACTTGGTAACTTGCGAATGTGCACTACACTAATTGGCTAAGACAAAAAGATGTCATCAGTAAAATCCTGATGGGAAAACCAAGCACCACGAAAGTCCTGGTTGGCCTTCCCCTCTCCCTGACTCCTGGGCTTCCTTCCAGCCTCAACCTGGGACCTCACTTAGGGGGCCATGCAATGCCCCAGGAGGTGGAAGTGTCCCAGAGACTGTACCACACAGTCATGTGCATCGCCAGGTTTGTTAAAGACATGCTCTTAATGCACACAGCCTCACAAAACCGCAACAGAGTCCCCAGGACAAAGTTCATATCCATTTTTTGTTTCCTCTTGTAAGGAATGTGAGTCATTCTCTTTCCCTGAAGTTTAAAAGCCAGAGGGAGAACACCTTCTTTAGACAGGGGCGGGAAGCCTGCGGTGGCCTGCTAGGCGCACTGCCTTCCAGCTCCTTGCTTCGGAAGTCGCCTAGCTGAGCAGGGAAGGAGTGGACTGGCTGACTGCCCACAGCTCCCAGCCCGAGCAGGGATGCCCGGAGGGGATCTTTCAGGAATTTGGAGTAACCTCATCTAGCTCAAATGGGCTGAAGTAGCTGACCCCTTCACTGGGCCTGCACAAGTGTCCCATGGGCGTCCTTTTGATGGCAGGGGTCCCAATTCCACCTACACATCATGCAGAGGCTGCTGGTTTCTGGACATGCTTCCTGTGAAGACAATGACCACCTGCTACTTCACTTTTGCTGACCTCCAATCACCTTTCCCACACCTCAGACCACCCTGCTTCTTTGCCCCATAAAGATCCCTGAACCCCATTCTTAGGGAGGCAGATTTGAGGCTCCTCCTCCATCTCCATGGCATTGGCACCTGTGAGCTAACTTTCTCTTTTGTAAACCTGGTAGCTTCCATGACAGGCTTAAAGCCCTGTGGGCAGAGCAGGCCTGATCCGGTAACGTGACCACTTCTTTCCATCAGACCCACAGGGTCAGCCCTCTAGTTACCTGGAGCTCTGAGCATAGCTGGGCGAGCGTTTCTTCAACAGCAAGGGCCTCTAGGAAGAAAGAAGCAAATGTCATACAGTTAAACGAACATGCACGGAAATGAAGATGCTGCCAATTAAAAGAAGAACAAGTTTCAAGTTCTCATTAAAGTCACAGGAACAAACACAATTGATGAAGGCTCCCCTCCATGCATTCCTAAACAGCTGGAGGCACCGTGCTTACAGACAGAATAAACCTGACTTGGAACCAAGGGCTAAGCCCTAGGTAAAGACCAAAGTCCTCTCATCAATGCATTTATATAAAAGTAGATCCTCCTAAACGGTATAGAGCTTTTTTGGGTCAAAGTGATTTTTTTTTCTTTAGGTACTGGGGATTGAACCCAGGGGCACTTAACCACTGAGCCACAAACCCAGCCCTTTTTTGTATTTTATTAGAGTCAGAGGGTTGCCAAGTTGCTTAGGGACTCACTAAGTCCCTGAGGCTAACATGGAACTCAAGATGCTCCTGCCTCAGCCTCCAGAGCTGCTGGGATTGCTGGCATGTGCCAGCAATCTGCACCCAGAGTGATTCCATTTTCATTTCCACTTTTTGAGGCACATGGATTCATGCAACACAGATATATCTTTCTAAGACATAAAGAGCATGGATTTGTATCTCCATCTCAACCCATGAAAGATCAGAAGCCTAGAGAAGTGGGGTGGCAGATCTGAGTCCTCTGCAGGCTCCAGGGACTAGTACACTAATGAACACCTAACTTTCCATGCCAACATGGTCCCTGCAATGCCACTGTGGCAGCATGGACCAGTGGTGCAGCTCTCGGGGATACAATGTTCATGGTTGTTACTTTTTGGAGTTATTCCCTAGTTTCACGGTGCCATCTGCAGGTGGCTGTGGTAGATGCACTGTTTCCCAGGTGAGTGTGAGCAATCCCTTAGCACCTTGGGCTCCTTCCTGCGACACAAGTAGCACAAACCTCTCCACCTGACTGCTGACCTCGGGTCTACAAGGTCCCCAACCCAAGGCAAAACAGAGCTTTGTCATTGCTGAGAGCCATAGACAAGAAGGAATGACGCATGGCATTTTGGTTTGAAAGGTGACCCTGCTCAGGGATTAGGGCGACTCCAGGTTTAGGGTGGATCCTGCTGGGAATAGGGCGGCTCCAGGATTAGGGCATATCCTGCTGCCTCAGGAGCCCCCTCCTTTAGAGTTCCCGTGGAGTTCTCGTGGGGTTCTGAGAGAATTGGTATGCAGAGCTCGGTGGAGGGAGTGTATTTTCTCAGAACGTGCATGTAGAGTGCCGGTGAGAGTTCGGGAATAAAGAGTTGCTGTTGGAATCTACAAGGCTTTTGTGGTGGCTCGGTGATTTTGTGCCCAGACAGACTGCGGCATGTCATATTGGTTTTGTCTGCATCCCCAATGCCTAGCACAACTCCCGCACACAGTAGGTGCCATGTGTCAATACAAATATGATGAGTTGGTATAAAGAAACTTGGTTCCTTTGGATTAAAAAAAAAATGCTACATCAGAAAGCCAAATGCAGCTGAATAATATCCATTTTCTCTCTGAGTGATGTGAATTGCACCGATTCTCTGCATGTCTTTATAGCATGCATAAGACTGTCACCTGAAAAACATTTTGAAGATTGCCTGATTCAAAGAGTAGTGCTTGAGCACAGGATTTGACTGGGGTGTCAGAGCTGATAGTGATGGATGGCAAGAGGCTTCGGCATTCAATCCTAATTCCACAACTCCATACGTTCTCCTTCAGGCCCAGTGTCGGGGGGAGTGGATAAGGGATCTGAGGAGAGACTGCTCTCAAAGATCTCAAGACTGCTAGGGAATGGAAACATGCAAATACATCATTACACCATGTGTTCATTGCCATGATGGACACTGGGTAAGACGTGGACACCACCTCTGCCGTGGTTTTTGTAGCAGTTGATTTCCAGGGGTGTAGATGGGGAAGTTAAGGTCTCTGACACTAGAACAGGTGTTAACCCTGAATTTCAAGTTAAGGACTCAGACGCTGCTCTAGAGACCTATGAACAGAACTGCAATACAAGCCCTACTGTAACTGAGGATGACATAGGACCTCCCAGAGGTCAGTACAGGGACTCCGAGCCTTGCCATGGTTCTGTCACACATAGGGCTGTGCCACCCTGCCCCTTCTACCACTCTGTGCCATCATCTGTCAATCAAGAGGGATTTAGGCTTAATAATCTCTATGATGTCTAACCTTCAGAAAATCCATGTGCAAGAATCTATTTGTTTCAAGACAGCTAAATCTGATAGACACTAGTAGGTTTCTGTAATCATCCAGATTAATTATAAGTATTTAATATTTATGTATACAAACATGAATGGGTGTTGCGGCTGTGCATATCATTCTTTACTATGGACATGTAGCTCTTTATTAGGATTGTTTTCCACTCTGAAGCTGCAATTCTGTAATGACTGCATAGTTAAGGAAAGACTCTAAACCCACATTCTCCCCTAGAAGGCAGCATAACATAATGTACCAGGCAGGTATGACTACATGTTCTGTGTTTGGTGGATAAGTGAATGAGTGGATGAGCATACTCTTAGCACTAACATCTAGACTTACACATTGCCCTTTGAATTCTGCCTCCTAGAATGAGGTGGGGGTACACTAACCCTCCCTGAACAACAGATGTCACCATGACACTTAGCAAAGCATGACACCCTATCTCCAGCCCAGTGACCAAGGGGCAACATTAGCTTCTGGGCTTTTTCCTTACCCAGCTCCATGTGCGGCAGCTCTGGGATGTCCCTCATGATGAGTAGGAAGTAGAGGCGGAGGCCCCGGTAGGCTTGTAGGAGCAGGAGACACAGGTCACGGTGCCACTTGTGGGCATGCTGCATGCAGTTCTCTGAGGGGACATAGAAGCTTCCCTGTGGGTGGAACAGAAACAAAGCTAGGAATGTCATGCCTGGGCTAGTAGCACAGGGCTCCTCCCCTCCACCTGCTGTGTCAACCATCAAGGACTGTGTGGAAGAGAGAGACCTGAGTTCCCATGTCTTCTTTGTCCCTCCATATGGGAAAAATAATGAAATCCAAAATACTCTTGTTTTGCCATGTTCAAATTAAAATGATAATAATAATAATAATAATGATAATGATGATGATGATTGTGGTGGTGGTGGTGATGATGGTGATAATGGTGGTCGTGATGGTGATATGGTGTTGATGATGATGGTGGTGATAATAATGGTGATGGTAATAATGGTGTTGATGGTGATGATGGTGGTGGTATTGATGATTATATAGTGGTGATTGTTGAAGATGGTGATGATAATGTGATGGTGATGATGGTGGAGGCATTGATGGTGATATGGTGTTGATGATGGTGGTGATTTCTGAAGATGATGATGGTGATGATCATGTGATGGTGATGATGGTGGAGGTGTTGATGGTGACATGGTGTTGACGATGATGGTGTTGAATGATGAAGATGGTAATGATGGTGATGCTAATGGTGATGGTGATAATGATGTTGATGGCGTTGATGGTGATGAGGGTGGAGGTGTTGATGGTGATATGTGTTGATGATGATGGTGGTGATTGCTGAAGGTGGTGATGATAATTTTGAAGGAGATGATGGTGGTGGTGTTGATGATTGTGATGATGGTGAATGATGCTGGCAATGGTGGTGGTAATGGTGACATTGTGTTGATGATGGTGATGATTAATGAAAAAGGTGACTGGTGACAATGTTGATGATGATGGTGATGGCAAAGATGCCATGACATGGCAGGCTTGTAAAACTGAGTGGGGCCCACTTAAGGTCCCCTTCCACTGACTGTGCCAGGGTCCACACTAAGAAGAGGCAGGGACAAAGGTAGGCAGGCCTATTGGCACAGAGTGATAAAAAGAATTTGAACAACCCTTGTGGCAGTCGGAGGAGTAGCAGCTAGTGCTTAAAAGGAGGGAAACTGTCTTGTAAGAAGAGTGAGGTGCTGAGGAGTTGCCTAACCTGTGTGGAACACGCCCCTTGGAGAGCTCTGGATGTGGGCATGCGTGTCAGGTGTTCTGTGTTACATATTTAGTTGGTGGACATGGAACAGATTATACTGATAGAATTACAAAGTGTTTTGTCAAATGAGAAAATGATGCTTACATCCACAAAGAACTTGGAGACCTAGACGTGACAAAAAGGAAGAAATGGGACAATTTTGACTCTTTTTTTTTTCCTTTGATACCAGGGATTGAACTCAGGGGCACTTGACCACTGACCTCATCCCCAGCACCCTCCTTTTTAAAAAATTTATTTAGAGACAGGGTCTCACTGAGTTGCTTAGCATCTTGCTTTTGCTGAGGCTAGCTTTGAACTTGTGATCTTCCTGCCTCAGCCTCCTGAGCCTCTGGGACAACTTTGACTTTCTTGTCAACCCAAGAGACAAGGACATCCTGAGGTCAATGTTGGAGAGATGTGTTCTGAGAGCAGAGAAAGGAGTTCCACGGGGAAGTGCTCAGATGGGGAGAAGGGAAGCTACTGGACAGAGGGCTGGAAGATGGTGGAGTAGGGACCTGCTGTCCCTCTATTGCCCACATGGCCAGGGTGGGGGGAGTCAATGTCTCTGTGTCCTGTTGAACAGCTGGGCAATTGGTGGGTCTACTCTCCTGGCTCTGAGCCTTGGTCTACATGGTGGGTGACTCTGGCAGCCTCGTGCCCCAGTTTTTCTCCTTTTCCCTTGCTGCCACCTGAGAGGGCATAACTGGCCCAGTGGGGACAGAACAGGTCTGAGGAGGCCAACGGCCATCCGCACTTCATCTGAGCTCCCAGTGGTGAGCAGGCAATGATGGGACGAATGACACACTTGGTCCCCACTGTCTTGATGACTGGGTAACATGGGCTGCCAGGCAATAGGCATCAGACCAGATAAAAATCTCAGGAATGTCATCACCTGGTTCTAAGACAGAGAGGTCACTGGGTGTGCTTTCAGGGGCACTAAATGTGAGGGAGGGAAGTGCACAGGTGGAGCATGGCACCGCACTCTCTTGGAGGCCTCACAGAGGCCTCACTGATCGCTCGGGCTCTGGACTTGCAGAGAGACCTGGCCTCACAGCACGGACCATGTCTTTGGACCCAGCCATTGACCAGCACTGGGTGAGGGCGACCCAGGGCGGATGTGAGCAGCTGTCTCTAGACAGGCACTCCACACCCTCAGCTGATTGCTCTTGGCCCCCAGCTTCCTGGCAGTGTGAGGAGGGGTGCCTGCAGCCCAGGGAAGGTTCTGGGTGGCACACCCACCCATGTCTGCTGGAGACACCCTCGGTGCCACCTCTTCTCCTCAGGGCCTCAGTGTCCTCAGTTCTGAGTCCTAGCTCTGGATTATAAAGATTCCAGGTCCCTTTTGATTTGAATTTAAGAGAGACATTCAACAAGGCTTGCAGTCAAAGGACGTGCTCATTTCACAACCAGAAAATTCAGCCCCTGGAATGTCTGAGTCCCCCAGAACTCAGGCTGATGCACACACTGCCATTTCCCTTCTTTCCTATTGTGCTAAGATCAAAATACAGAGAAGCCAGTGCAGCTGTGGAAAGTCCAGCAGAGCTTGCACAGAAGAGGGAGCTCATGAGAGTCCCCAGGCCTGCAGAGCAGAAAGGAAACCACTGTTCATAGACCATATGGACAGTTCCATCACCAACCTGCAACGAGCACTGTCAGTGCTTCCACCAGCACTAATGTTGCTTTTCAAAATAGAACGTAGCTGTTTAAAGAGAAAAACTCAGCGTCACCAAAGAAAACACAACACAAAGTAAAGTGCCCCATTCTCAAGTGCAATGATTTCTTGTGGATCTTCCAGAACTCTTCCATACCCATGTGTACCTCTGTTTTTGCGTGCGTGTTCTCACAATGTGTACGCATATTCCACATTCACACACAGATATACGCACGAGTTAGGAAATGCTCCTTCATTTCTCAGTCCTTTTGTTTTTTTTAATCTCTTAACAGGTCTCAGGTTCCCTCTGATCCTATGGAACAGTAAAGCACTTGGAACACCTGTTTCCACTTCCTGGATGGAAAGACTGGCTCAGAGAGCTGAAAGGTTAGCGCTGGTTCCTCTTCTTGGCAGCTGCAGAAATGATCCTGGAAGCTCAGGTGCCAAAGCCGGGCAGTCCTCCCTCAGCATGCAGCACACGCCTCTGAAAACCGCGCCTGGCAGAGAACAGATGCTCCACAAAGGTCTGCTTGCTTTGACAGAGGCATTAATTTAAGTCCTGCCGTGTCTCCATTAGCTGTGACTAAGCAGACGGGACTGCAGAAAGGGCCTTATGAAGGCACCACACCCGCGGTCACGCGTCCCCAGTTAGTCGGCTTCAGGCAGCCCTGGGAATCCTGTTTTCTGTCCTGCCTTCTACTCATAACTCCATTTTCTTATCACCATGACCTTGTTTTTAAAGTGCTTCAGACCCCAGTGAAGAAGGCAAGGAAGCTAGGAAGCCTGTTATTAAATTTCACATTTAAAGCTAGACCCTGTGGCTATAATCCCAGCTACTCAGGAGGCTGAAGCAGAAGGACTGCAAGTTTGAAACCAGCTGCAGCAACTTAGCAAAAATAAAAGGACTCCAAATGAAATGAAAAGGACTAAGGGTGCAGCTCAGTGGTAAAGCACTTGCCTAGATGTAGAGTGTAGGAGACCATAAATTGAATCCCTGATACCAAAAAAGGAAAGGAGAGGAGGGGGGATCTCAATGAATGTTTCCAGAAAGATACAAAGAGTACTTTAGGGAATCTTCATAAAGCTGATTTCGTATGATTATTGAAGTAATAAATGTCAAAATGATAATCCAAAGAGAGAACCTGAAAAATATATGGGTAAAGATTGTTATATCAGACAAAAAAGAAAAAGGAGAAAGAAAGAAAAGAGAGACCTCCATTTTCCATAAACTGCTCACCAGCATGACTTTTGGAAAGTGAGTAATATATCACAGAAAATCCCATTAGCCAGCCCTCCAGGCCTGCAGAGCCCGTGTCAGTGTGGAAAAGCCAATGAGCGCCTGTTAGAATCGGATTGAAAATCCTTGCACAATCTCCCTGGCACAGAGAAAGAACTCTAGCAACCTACTTTTCAGAGTCTGGGATAAAAACCCTAAATAATGAAACAGGACTCCAGCAGGCCACACATACCATGAGGCTGCACATGAACTCACAGGAGAGGGCTCTTGTCGGATCCCAGCCCACACTGGGGCACACCAAGGGAGTGTCTCTCCCTTCCTGAGGGTGAACTAAGACAAGGGTAAGTGGGAAAAGACTTGTCTGATTGGAGTAAAGCATCGAGTCTGCAGCACCGGCTCCAGCCAACATTGTTTTAGTTTGGGGACTAAAACTCATGTTTGAGTTCTTGCTTTGCTTCTTCCTACCAACGTGGCTTTGGGCAGTTCATCCTATCCCTGCCCTGCAGATACACCATCTGTAAAGAGGGGACCATCATAGCTGCTGTTAAAGAATAAATGAAACCATTCTGGAAAAATGCTGACTGATGCAATGTTCTAATGGAGAGTGGGAACAAATGGAAAGGCATGTTTGGGCGTCAAGGATATGCACATTGATGGCCTCTCTCAACATGTCTTTGGGTGGTGCAGCATAAGAATCAACAGTGACCCACCAAAAACCTTGTAGCTGCATCTTAACTCAACAGATGTCCAGTAGGAGCTCTGCAGGGGTGTGGTTCCATTTGAATACAGAACCTGGAGTGCAATAGGTGAGTACCCTGCTGACGGATCTGCCCTTCAACCACCCTGTGACTGAGCCAACCCCTTACAGCACCAGTTTCAACATGGAAAGTTAGGATAACAACGGAGTTAAGTGCTTAGGATAGTGTTTGATATATACTTAAGTATGTACTAAGTGCTAATTAAGAACCTTTAGTTTTTATTTCTTTTTCTTTCTCTACCAGAGTATATACAAATTGAGCATAGCTAAGTTTGATGTGGACTCTTTCTTTATACATGAACCTCTCAACACTTCATCTTTAAGTCCAATCCCTGCCCTGGTCTCCAGATCTCTAAATTCCAAACTTCTGATTGAATAGCTTGCCTATTTGCCACAAAACCTTCTTAAAGGAGATTATTGTGTCCTCTTGACCTGATCTCACTTCCCTCTGGCCTTCACTTACGGATCCCATTTCCTAACACCTTAGAGCCAGGGAGTTCTCTTGGGCTCCTGACTTTGTCACCTCAAGAATCTGCTATCAAGTCTGGGATTTCACATTTGATATTCTCCTCACTCACCCCAGAGTGAGTTGTCTTCACAACTATATATATTGCATTATTGAATTATTCAAAACGTCCTTCCCATGGGCCTCACAGTTCTGGTCTCCAATGGTCTGGTGCCTCAGTCCATGCAAGCCGATTTACACCATCACTCACCACTGACAAGACAATTCCAGATTCCTGGGTGTGGCATTTGAGGCCTCTGCACCCTAAACTCCAGCCACGTTTCCACATTTGGATGCTGCCTCCACTTCTCTCCAGATCTTTAGGTGCATTTCTCCTGTGCTGCTTCTGCCTCAAAGGCCCTCAGTCAGTCTTTTGGAATTACTTCCTGTGCACCACTGAGACTCAGAGCAGATGTCATCTCTGGGCACTTGTACAGCCACCCCTACTCTGTGACACCTCATGCATGCCTCATCAGACCAACTATCCAGACTCTCTCCTTGCAGCCTGAACACCTGCAGGGTAGGTGCAGCGTGCTGCTTGTCTGTGAACCTGAAACATCTAGTGCATAGGCAGTCACTGAATGCACAGAGGTAGACAAAGTGCAGGGACAAATATAGCATTGTCCTACAGGTCACTGCAACTAGAATGCTGCAGACTGGACCGACATATGCACATTGAAGGCCACCTTATCCTTGCCTCTTCCTATTTCAGATATGTGGGCTTTCATACTATTTGGGATCTGGATTGGGATTTCCAAGATTACCACTACAATCATTCTGTAGACACTTATGTTTATACACTTGTTCATACAGAATATATAATGCAATCTTTGTTTTACTTGGCATCTGATGAATGGCTATAATTCATAAAATAATTCAAACTTGCCCATAAAAGCAAGATATATCTTTTGTCAAGAAATATAAATACATTTTATGTTAAAATTATGAGAGAATGCATAAATAGAATTGATTTTTAGTATTCTAGATATTTATTTGAAAAAGAAATGTAAGCACTGTCAGACCTCAATATCTAGAGCACTATTACTATCGCTACCATTCCTTATGTGGCTGCTGTTGCCTGGTACTATGTTTTGTCTTTGTGTTATTCATCTTGGTGGTTCAGTGTCTTTAAACTATTATCCCATTTGTACTGATAAGAAAACAAAATAATCTGGATCATAAAAACAATAAAAATTGGCATTTGTGATTTGACCCTGTTGAATGGCAGGCATGGTTTAAGTGCTTAGTTCTCATGCTGCCCCTGTGAAATAAGTCTGATTATTTGCACCCAAATTGTGGAGTAGGAAACTGAACCTCAGGGTGGTACATACTTGTTTTCAGGTCTCTTGGCAAGAGGCCACTCAAGGCACCGGAAGCTTGCACACTCTCAGTCTGAACTCTGACCTTCGTCTTTGCACTACCTTCACATAGTGTAAATACGTTGCCTGTGTCCACACATCTAGGAAGCGATAGAGTTGAGTTTCTAACTCAGGTCAGGACCCATTAGAAAGGAAAGCAGCTCCTTTAGGGAGCAAGAGAGTAAACCCTGTGATAACTAGCCTCAGCTTGCTGCCAGCTAGCTGTGACCTGGGAACTCACTTCCCTTCCCAGCCTTTAGTACCTGCTCTTCAAACACAAACCGCTGAGGTCTTGTTCAGTAATTGCTCAACTCTGTGTCCCAGGCATGAGAAGAACTATAAGTTAAAAATAGGAATCAAAATTTAAAATATAAAAATCACAAATGATTTTTTCTATGAGTACAATTTGATTTGGAATCGCTGTTCTATCCCCTTGATGACAACTCACAGAGCTGAGGGCAAGAGTTGCCAGGCCAGGGCTGTGTGGTGGGCATGAGGTGGGGAAGGCAGGCACCTGCCCTGTGTTGGCTCATGGGCTGCCCCAGGCATCTGCCCCACTCTGTATGCGTAGCCTGCCCCCCTGCCTGTGGGTTCTACTTCTGTGTGTTCCCCTAACCACGAGTCCAAAATACTAAAATATCCTCATCAGGACTGAACAGGTACAGATTTTTTTTCTTGTCCTTATTCACTAAGTAACACAGTATAACCACTATTCATAGAGCACTTACATTGTATTAGGTATTACAAGTAACCTAAAGATGATTTAAAGTGTACAGGAAGGTGTGACATGCAGATTATAAGCAAGGGTTGTTTCACTTTACAGAAGGAACTTGAACATCCTTGGATTTCAATGTCTGTGTTGGGTGAGGTCCTGCAAGGACTCCACTGCAGGCACCAAGAGAGGACTGAACAGATGTCCTTCCCTCTGCCCTCTCATAGCTCCTCTCCCCAGGGATCCTACAAATGGCGGTTGAGCCATCACCAGGGATCTCAGGCCATGGAGAAGTAGCCTGGTCCTGTGTCTCTATATACAGCTGTTGCACATGGTGCCCCTGGTGGAAGTCAGGGTGAGGATGCTCTTCACCTTCTCAGCTCCTCCCGTGCCAATACTTTAAAAACACGAGGTCTCTGTGCAGCGGAGAGGCTCCCTCAGCTTTCTAGTGCTCCTGAGGAATGGATCCCTGCACAGGTCTTACCCAGCACCGCTGCAGCCATTGGAGGCTGTGGGAGGGCAGGAGTGGGGTGAGAACGCCAGTTCCCCATTCTTAATTCTCTACTTCTAATTCAGCTTAATAATCTTGGCTTCTCTCTGCCCATGTACTGAGAAAATGGAGAGTTCTGGATAAGACCCTGTGCTCTCCCTGTCCCCCACAGAGGCGGCTTCCTCAGCCTGGTAGGCCTGGTGCAGGAGGTCTTCTGCAAGAGAGGCTATATGGTCCAGCACTAATGTACGGGAGTAGGGAAAACTAAGGTTCCATGTCCAGGTGCCCCTGGTCCAAAGATGCAGCTGATGATGTCCAACTTGTTTTTATCCACATAAAAGACCTGATCTGCACTCAGTTCTGGACAAGAATGCATTGTTTCTCAGTGCCCCCGACAGCCAGAAGCACGTCCCACCTCCTTTGATGGCGAGGTAGGTTACTGACATCACTCAGCATCCTCTGTAGAGAAAGACAGCTGCAAAGGTGTCCCCCACACCGGCCTGTGGTGCTAGGGGATGGAGTCACACAGGAGAAAGTCCACATCAAGTAGAGGGTGGAAATAGACCAGTGGTAGGCACTCCATGTTTGGGGAAATCATGGGGTGCCACAAGCATCCAGGAGGGTCAGAGTGGGTGGGTTTCTCTCCAGCAGTGCTCTCCTGTCCCTGGCAGATTGAGATGCTGTGGTCTGTATAGGAAGTTGTCTGAGAAAGGAATTCATGGATTAAAAGTAAGATCCTGAAAATCACTTGATTCAACCAATGCCCCCAGAGGACTCAGTTCTACGGTGGCTCAGAGGTGAACACAAACCATGTGCCTGAAAACCAGACCTCAATCTGAGCTGCTCATTGTCTTCATTTCTGGTTCCTAAATATTGCCCTTTCCTGTCTGCTTATAAAAGTTTGTTTTAAACAGCAACTAAAATATGTTGTTTGATCAGTTTATTCCCAAGCCACTGCAAGGTTCATTTCTTAAACAAAAAAAAAAAAAAAAACCTTCCATTTGTGTGTGAAAAGCAGTATTCAGTGAACTTGGAATTAGAGCTTTTACCTAGGTTCAAGAGGTCAAGTTTAGGATTTTCTACTCACTATGAATAAGGACTTGCTTCTGCAATTGGACAGGAAACTTAGCTGCCCCCCAAAGGCAAGAAAGAGTGAGCCAGATGGTTCTTGCTATCCATAAAGGACAATGAACTTGCAATCTATCTTCTTATTGTGATTATTATCCATAGGAGTGCCAGATAAAGCCTTCCATTGATATGCTAGAGTGAATACATTTTTTTAAATAAATTGGTCACTCCCTATAATCATCAAGAGATTTTGACTGACTTAGAACTTTAAAAATTGTAGCTAATTAGTAATTACACAAGTTGACATATTGATGATGAATAATTCATAACCATCTTACAAATTCCCTTCATACCTATGTGCACTTTGCATGAATATATAAGTTGTTGCTATTAAACTGTTTGACCTGAGAGGACTGTTCACATATCATCAGCATTATGATCAGTTATCTTTACACCCTGCTGTAAGTGAGCAGGGCCGTTCCATTTAATTTATCATCAGCATCCTAATTGCTCTTTATTGGGTGCTTCCTGTGTGCTCATCACCATGCTGAGCACTTGAGTTCCACAGGTTAATAAATACAGACCCTGCCTGGCAGGGCGTCCACTCAAGCTGGAGGAAGAACGGACACGAACACATCCTCGCTGTGCACCATGGTAAGTGTGGCGTTGGAGCAGCCTCAGGGGGCTGAGGGTGGTGAGTGCATGGGGTGGGAATGGCCCCCTGAGAGAGACGATGCCACCGTTGAGCTGGAAGGTGAGGAAGGCAGGGAGGGCTGTCTTTCAGGCACCAGGACCATCCCAGCGAAAGCCACAGAGTAAAGACACAAAGTGCAGGAAGATCGGAAGTCAGTGCACAGCTAAAGTGAATGTGTCTGGTACGGAGAAGCAGGACATAACGCCAGTCAAATAGGCTGCAGTCCGTCATGGAGAGATCACCTTCATCAGGACACACAGTCAATGTGCAAACAGGTGACAGCACGGAGCAGTAGGAAAAGTGATGGGAGTGGACTCCAACTCTCTCTGTGACTCTGGCTTCCATCGTCAAGGCTGTGGGTCTCTCCAGTTCCTGGGAAGGTTGGAATCATGATGCAAACTCATGAAGTAGAATAGGCCTGGACAGGTGAATAACTGACCCCAGTTCCACAGTCCCAAAGAGACAAGCCTCTAATTCCAAAGCAGCAGAGCCTGACTTAAAGGTCAATCTCTTGGTACAAAATTCCACATCAACCCGAAGTTGCTTCTCAACTGAGGGGAGGCAGTGTGAATAGAGATAATGGAAACAGCAGGAGCAAGAGGAAGCAACTGTCATCCCCAGGGCTCCCTCATGGTCCTCAAGAACAGTGAGTGCCACTTGGTGCCTGTGCCCTTGTGACCACAGTGTCTGGTTTTACTTTGAAAGTTGCAGGTTTGCTGCGAGGCCCCTCAGACAATGAAGACAAAATACGTGATCTTGAAAGTAGAGTTGACCATGTGGAGGAGATGGTGGTAAGAAACCATGAACAGAACATCCAAGAATTATAGGATAACATGAAAAGACCAAATTTAAGAGATTTCAGAATAGATGAAGGAGCAGAGATACAAACCAAAGGAATGCACAATCTTTTCAGTGATAAAATAGCAGAAAATTTCTCAAACCTAAAGAATGGATTGCAAAATCAAATTTATATTTGAGGCTTACAGGACCCCAAATGTACAAAAGGACAGCAGACCCACACCAAGACACATTATAATGAGAGTGACTAACACAGAGAATAAAGATAAAATCTTAAAGGCTATGAGAGAAAAAAAATCAAATTACTTATGGGGAAACCAATTGGATCTCCATGGATTTCTCAACCCAGACCCTCAAAGCTAGGAGGTCCTAGAATAATATATTTCAAGCTCTGAAAGAAAATGGATGTCAATCAAGAATTATATATCCAGCAAAATTAAGTTTCAGATTTGAAGATGAAATTAAAACCTTCCACAATAAAAAAAAATTAAACAAATTCACAACTAGAAAGCCTACACTATAAAAAATTCTAAACAAAATATTCCATGAGGATGAAGTAAATAAAAAAGTGAAAACCAGCAAAGGGAGGATCTACACTAAAGGGATATTTAACCAAATGAGAAACACTAAGTCAAATTAAAAACCAGAAATAAGTCAAAATGACAGGGAATACAAATCATATCTCAATAATAACCTTGAATGTTAATGACCTAAAGTCATCAATCAAAAGGCATAGACTTGCAGATTGGATTAAAGATGAGACATAACAATGTGCTGTCTTCAAGAGACTCACCTCATGGGCAAAGACATCCACAGGCTGAAGGTGAAAGGATAGGAGAAAACTTATCACGCATATGGATTGTATAAAGAAGCAGGAGGCCGCCATCCTCATCTCAGATAAAGTAGACTTCAAACCAAAGTTAACCAGAAGAGACAAAGGAGGAAATTTCATACTTCTTAAGGGAAGTATATATATAAGCAGGACATAATAATTATGAATATTTATGCCCCCCAAAATGGAACATCTATGTACATCAAACAAACCCTTCTCAATTTCAAGAATCAAATAGATCCCAACACAATAATACTGGGTGACTTTAACGCACCTCTCTCACTACTGGACAGATCTTCCAAACAAAAACTAAATAAAAAAAACTATTGAACTAAATAATATAATCAATAATTTAGACTTAACAGACATATATAGACTATTTCATCCATCAATGAGCAAATTTACTTTCTTCTCAGCAGCACATGGCTCCTTCTCTAAAATAGGACATATCTTATGTCACAAGGCAACTCTTAGTAAATCAAAAACAAAAACAACAACAACAAACAAACAAACAAACAAACAAAAACCAGACATAATACCCTGCATTCTATATTATCACAATGGAATGAAATTATAAATCAATGATAAAGTAAAAAATAGAAGTTAACTCTATCAAATGGAGACTAAATGATACACCATTGAAAGATGAATGATAATAGAAGAAATCAAGGATGAAATTTTAAAATTCCTAGAGGTAAATGAGAACTCTAATAAAACATATCAATATCTCTGGAACATTTGAAGGTAATACTAAGAGGACAGTTTATTGCACCGAGCACATTCATTAAAAGAAAAGGGCAACAAATAAATGACCTCACACTACATCTCAAAGCCCTAGAAAAAGAAGCACAAATTAAGATCAAATGCTATAGAAGATAGGAAATAATTAAAATCAGAGTTGAAATCAAAACAAACAATTGAAAAAACTGTCAAAACAAAAAATTGGTTCTTTAAAAAAAGAAATAAAATAGATAAAATCCTGGTCATGCTAATGAAGAGAAAAAGAGAGAAAACTCAAATTACTAAAATACAAGAGGAAGAAGAAAATATCACAACGGACATGTCTGAAATACAGAAGATAACAAGAAACTATTTTGAAAATCTATATTCCAACAAAATAGAAAATATCAAATAAATTGACAAATTTCTAGAGACATATGACCTACCCAAACTGAATGAGGAGGTCATAAACTATTTAAACAGATCAATTTCAAGTAATTAAATAGAAAACTCCATCAAAAGTCTATTAATCAAGAAAAGGCCAGGACCAGATGGATTCTCAGCCAAATTCTACAAAACTTTCAAAGAAGAATTAACACCAATATTCCTCAAAGTATTCCATGAAATAGAAAAGGAGGGAACCCTTTCAAACATGTTCTATGAGGCTAATATCCCCTGAGACCAAAACCAGAAAAAGACACATTAAAGAAAACTTCAGACCATTATACCTGATGAACATAGACACAAAAATTCTCAATACAATTCTGACAAAACAAGTTCACAAACATATTTAAAAGATAGTGTCATGATCAAGTGGGGTTCATTCCAAGAATGCAGAGTTGGTTCAACATACAGAAATCAATAAGCTTAATCATATTAATAGACTTAAGGATAAGAATCATATGATCATCTTAATAGATGAAGAAAAAGCATTTGACAAAATACAGCACACCTCCATGTTTAAAACACTAGAAAAACTAGGGATAGTAGGAACATACTTCAACATTGTAAAAGCTATACAGGCTAAACCAAAGCCAACATCATGCTAAATGGAGAAAAATTCAAAACTTTCCTCTTAAAAACTGAAACAAGGCAAGGATTCATCATCACACTTGAAACTCTAGCCAGAGCAATTAGAGAAAAGAAAGAAATTAAAAGGGATACAAATAGGTAAAGAAGAACTCAAACTATCACTATTTGATGATGATATGATTCTATATATAGAAGACCCAAAAATTTCCAACAGAAAACTTGTAGAACTAATAAATGAATTCAGCAAAGTAGCAGGATATAAAATCAACACCCATAAATCAGACGCATTCCTATACATCAATAATGAATCCACTGAAAGAGAAATTTGGGAAACTACACCATTCACAATAGCCTCAAAAAAAAAAAAACCTAGGAATCAATCTAACAAAAGAGGTGAAAGACCTCTACAATGAAAACTACGGAACACTAAAGAAAGAAATTGAAGAAAACCTCAGAAGATGGAAATATCTTCCATGCTCCTGGATAGGCAAGATTAATATTGTCAAAATAGCCATACTAACAAAAATGTTATACTGATTTAATGCAATTCCTTTTAAAATCCCAATGACATTCTGCATAAAAATAGAAAATGCTATCATGAAATTTATTTGAAAAAATAAGAGACTCAGAATAGCCAAAGCAATCCTTAGCAAGAAAAATGAAGCAGAAGGCATCACAATACCAGACCTTAAACTATACTATAGAGCTATAGTAACAAAACCAGCATTAGCACCAAAATAGACGAGTAGACCAATGGTACAGAATAGAGGACACAGAGACAAACCTACATAAATGCATTTATTTCATACTAGACAAAGTGGCCAAAAAACTTCACTGGAGAAAAGATAGCCTATTCAACAAATGGTGCTGGCAAAACTGGAAATCCATATGTAGCAAAATAAAATTAAACCTCTATCTCTCATCTTGCACAAGAATTAACTCAAAGTGGATCAAAGACTTAGGCACTAGAACAAGACCCTGCACCTAAGAGAAGAAAAAACAGGCCCAAATCTTCACCATGTCAGCCTAGGATCTGACTTCCTTAACAAGGCCCCTAAAGTGCAAGAAGTAAAATCAAGGATCAATAAATGAGATGGATTCAAATTAAAAAGCTTCTTCTCAGTAAAGAAAACAATAATGTGAGAAGAGAGCCTACAGATTGGGAGAAAAAATCTTTACCAAATGCACTTCCAATAAAAGTATTAATCTCTAGAATATATAAAGAACTCAAAAAACTTAACACCCAAAAAACAAATAACCTAATCAATAAATGGGCTAAGGAACTGAAGAGACACTTCACGGAAGAAGAAATATAATTGATCAAAAAATATATGAAAAAGTGGTCAATATCTCTGGCAACTAGGGAAATGAAAATCAAAACTATACTAAGATTTCATCTCACTCCTGTCACAATGACAATCATCAAGAATACAGACAACAATACGTGTTGGCGAGGATGTGGGTGAAGAGGTACACTCATACATTGCTGGTGGAACTGCAAATCGGTACAACCACTATGGAAAGCAATATGAAGATTCCTCAGAAAACTTGGAATGGAACCACCATTTGACCCAGCTATCCCACTCCTCAGTTTATACCCAAAGGACTTAAAATCAGCATAGTACAGTAATGCAGCCATATCAATGTTTATAGCAGTTCAATTCACAATAGCTAAACTATGGAACCAACCTAGGTGTCCTTCAATAGATGAACAAATATAGAAAATTTGGTATATATATTCAATGGAATATTGCTCAGCTTTAAAGAAGAATGAAATTATGGAATTTGCCAGCAAATGGTTAAAGTTGGAGAATATCATGCTAAGAGAAATAAACCAATACCCCCAAAACCAAAGGCAAAATGTTTTCTGTAATATGCAGATGTTAATTCACAATAAGGGGGTGGGACACTAGAGAAGAATAGTGTTACCTTAGATTGGGTAGAGGGAAGTGAAGGGAGAGGCTGGGAGGGGATGTGGGGATAGGAAAGACAGTAGAACAAAACAGACATTATTATTTTATGTGTACATGTGACTGCATGACCAGTGTGATTCCACAACATGTACTCTCAGAAAAATGAGATATTATATCCCTTCTATGTATGATATATCAAAGTGCATACATGCATTCTACTGTCATGTATAACTAATTAAAACAAATTTTAAAAATTGAAAAAAAAATAGATTCAAATCTGATGTGCTGTATTTTTAATTGTGAAAGACATTCATTCCTCCAATTGACTCTGGAGTCAGCACTGAGTCAGGATCTATGGTACCCAGTGCTGAGTTCTGCGGTCTCCGTGAATTTGCTCTTTGTTTCTCCCCCTAGGACTCTCGACAGGCTGCCTGGGCACACTAGCACTGCAAACGCAATCTACATTCTGATACCAAACGTTCACACTCCCATGCGCCTCCTCGTAAGCTCCCTTTCTGAGACTGAGCACTAGGAAGTATGTACAGGGTGGGGTGACATGGGGTGAGGGCAGAAGTGGCCCATCTGTGCTCAGACCTGGACCATCACTGTGGCGCACAGCTGTGACTTGAATGAGATGTGCCTATCTGAGTCCACATGCCCATCCCCTCCAGCACCATCTTGCCATGAAGGTGCTCAGTGATAACCTTGGCCACCTCTTGGGATGTTCTGAGATGAGGTCACAGGGAAGGCTTTCATAGAAAACTTGTATAGAAAACCAGCACTCGCTAGGTCTGGCTTTTACACAAATAATCCTAGCAATCATAGAAACCAAGATCATGATCCTTATGTGAAAAGCCATGGTTTACCTACAGCTTTTAAATCAATTCTGTAAGAATTTTACCATTATTAGTCTCATTATATGGATGGAGAAACAGTGACTGATCTCTTAGATATAGTGTCAGGAATCAAGTGTTTTCAATAAAAAATATTAATTATCAAGTTAATTTATCAAAATTAGTAGACCAAAAATAACCTGAACGATTTTTTAGTAAAATTTCTACCCTGTTGATGACCACGTTGCATCCAAGTCTTGCCATGCAGTTTCAGTAGCTGCATTTGCTTGGGGTTTAAGATCAGTTGTTAAACATGTGGCCACTGAAGGGGCCCAGAGCAGAGTAATGGGCTCGTCATTAGACCCATCTACAGACGACAACCCTGCAGGAATCCTGCCCTCTTCTGCTGCCTGGAGAGACAGGGTACAGGAGGAGGGAGAGAGGGAGATCTGGAACCCCGTTTCAGTAGTCTCCCAAACACAAGCCTCTTTTGCCCTTCAGTAGTCGGATGGAGCCCCCAGCTGGTATGCAGAGGCCATGTCACCACCCGGTCTATCAATCCTGACGTGGATACATCCTTCCAGTGCAGAGGACGCTCAGCACTCCACAGTCGGAAATGCTGCCCCTGTCTATTGACACATTCTCAGCTCTGGCCTTTCCACGTTCTAGCATTTACTCCCATTCAGGCTTCATTAAGAGCCGTTCCCCACACGGCATAGCATTCAGCAAACTTGTTAGCAGTTGGCAACTTGCATTCTTAATATTTAATCTAATTGAGAAAACATTGCAAACTCGAACAGAACAAGTGATTAAGGTATCACATCACCACAAGGTCACAGATAATCTTTCTGATGAATGTCCTCATTTTTATGGTCTTCTTTAAAGAAAGTTCTGATTTAAAGACAAAATTGTTCTTCTTCAATCCGTTGTATATATGCTTCTGAAAAACAGTCAAATGTTTGCTATGCATGATATTTTAGAAGGGCAGGATCTTGTGTGTTATGACCACAGGGTCAACCTGCATTCAACATGGGCTTCTACATGGTCAACTCCAAAATCCCGGGCAAGAGAGGGGAAGCCTCAGTGCTCCACTGCTCACATGTAAACACTGACTCTGTGGAAAAGAGTTTTGAAATAAGCTACAGCTGACTGTGTGCAAGTGTTGATAGGATTAATTTACAGAATGAATCAAATGCCTGATACATAGATATTAAGTGTAACCTAGGGCTGATCCACAAACAGGGACTATAGCAAATTAAATAACAATTACAATTATCATAGTCCAGTTCATGATTTTCGCTAATGCCACTATAATGTTAGCATGTCGCCTCCTTTTTTCCTTATAAATAGGTCACACTCACCAGTTATAGGAGACAGACAGGGAGTGGGAAAGGGTAATGGTCAGGCTCCCTGGGATATTCTAAAACTATGCAGTTTCTTTCTTCTCTCTCTTATTTACATGATGCTTGTTGTTCTTTTATTGCTTCAGGACTTAGCTCCCAAATTTGGAAGAAACATATCTTGAAGATGGGATTTGGCTTGTTATTGATCATCTGTGGAAGAAGTGTAGCTCCCTTACAGCTATCTATTTGTGGATTTAAGCAAGAGATGGGGCAAGGGGTGAAAATACATGGGAATGGACTGGGCTGAGTGGAGAAGGAACCAACTCACTAGCAGTGGAGAGGGAGCAAGAAGCTCCACTGGGCTGGAAGCCTCCAGAGGACAGCACCAAACATCCCAGCAAGGACGAGAAGAGACTGGTGGATAGGAACCCTTCCTCACCCCGGAGACCTGTGGCTGGAAACCCCCTCTCAACTGCCTCAAAGTGACTTTTGAAGCCTCCAGTGAGTTCTGAATGGCTTCCTATGGAGCCTTTCTGACCCTAAGGCCAGGGCCCAGGCATCCTCCCTGTGCCTCTCCTGGCCCTGACCTTCATTTCCCCTACACCAGCCTGCGCTGTCCCCAGGCAGTCTCTTGTCTCAGCCTGGCTGCACCTGTCCTCCTCACCTTCCTTCTGCTTACCAAGTCCTGCCACAGCCAGCCAGGCCATGGCCCTACCCTTCTCAACAGGGATTCCAGTCAAGGAGCATTGATCTCATCTTGAGCTGCTGCTCCACTGCCCCAGCTCAAAGCCATTTTGATTAACACTTGCACGCCAAGGCTTGAGTCATTCTATCAAGAGTGACCATCAGAATGGAGTAGAATATACATACAGAGTATGCTCAGCAGCGTGTGTGAAGGCATTTTTTCAAGAATTATTTATTGAGAGCTATATCTGAGCTGGGTGCTAAGCAAGAGCACTGTTAGGAAATGAAATAGCTGCCTGTACATGATTTCTGCATTCAAGACTCTCTTAGCCTAGATCATAGCACTTACCACACTGTACTGAAATCGTTCATCTACGTGAGGCAGCACATAGGTGAACGATTTCAGTACAGTGTGGTAAGTGCTATGACCCACCAATCCACAGAGGTGACTGCAGCACAAAGAGAGCCAACAGTATCATTCTGGGGCAACTCAAGGCAAATGACATATAAAAAATGTTCAGACCGTGTGAAAGAAATAGCCAGATAAAGACAGGGGGAAGAAAATTCCAGTCACATAGGTAAAGACAAATGAAAGAAAAACTTTTTGTAGAGTAGAAAATAAAAGTGATACAATTTTAGGAGAAAGTCCATGTGGGGATAAGATTGCAGTGGAGGCTACACTTTGAGGTGTCAGACAGTAGGAAGGCCTCTGTGCTTTGTCCTGATATAAGATCCATCACTTCAAATTGGCCAAAGTTTGGGATGGAGCAGGAAAAGGGTTCAGAAGAAGAGCCAGGAGTGGGGAAGCTGTGTATCCAGACAAGAAACAGTTAGGACATACACCCAGGCAGGGGCCAGGGAGGGGCCCAGCACAAAACAAAGATAATTTGTGTTTCTAAGAATCAGTCACTGATGTTGATGAAAGAGAGAAAAAGGGGATCAAAGATGATTCTGAGCTTTCTGTTGAGTCATTTCATAAGCAATACAGATGAAAACATCTTAGGTCCTGAACAGATGGGTCCAGCTAAACAGATGTGCTAAGATTAAATCTTGATGGCCAGCTGCCTGGGCTCAAATCCCCACACCACCATTCACATCTGCCTGACCTTGGACCATCTACTCCTCTCTCCAGGCCTGAGTTATAGCTGTAAAATAAAGGAATAGTTTCCACATAGGATGCTAGAGAAGTAACTCAGATGATGTGTACAAAGGCTTAATACAGGGACAGAGAACAGTAATGACGTAATATAATATTTTACTAATATTATTTAACTGATTGATTGAAAGATGGAGTCTGGTCTTAATATTATCTATGAGATTAAAGTCTCTACAAGTTCACTGCCAAGATCACTGTAGACAATTTTCATGTAGCAAATAGAAGACTAGACTTGGAGTCTTAAGTCAAGCACCCAATCTTTACTATCTGGACAATCCTAAGCAAGCCACTACTCCCCTCTGGGTGCCAGGTTCCCATTCTCTGACATAGGCAAAGAAATTCCAGAGGTGTTATGGACCTTAAATAAAAGAAGAGGATAAAAATGCTTTGGGACATAGAAAACACCACAGAACCCCAAAGTCATGATTCATGTGCTCACAGTCTCATTGATAATGCTCAGAAAGAACAACTAACATAACTTGGGAGGTTTGCAGGGGCTCTCCAGTCTCTCACCCTGTATCCCACCTGAGAATGACTCAGATGTTATGACCCATGCTGAGTCAAGTTTAGGGCATGTTCTTAGGAGAGTGCTACAGTCCTAACCATCTTACAAGCGGGAAACTAAGGCATAAGGACACATAACTAGTAGATGGCACAACTTTGCCAGGCCCTTGAGCTATGAAGTCTTCCATCTCCTTTACTCTTCAACTGTGTGACCTTAGACAAGTAACACAAACTCTCTAATTTTTTTAGTTTCCAGATGTGTATGATGGTATAATAATAATAACCATATAGCTGCTGTGAGGATTAAATGAGATAATCTACATAAGTTCTGTTCATCACCATCACTATCATCATCGAATCATTATCATGATCACCATCACCATCCCCATCATCATCATCACCATTATCATCGTGGTTATCAACACCATCACCATCATCATCATCATAATCACTATTACCAGTGCCAACATTGTCATTCTCATCATCACCACCACCATCATCACCATCATGATCAATCACCATCACCATCATTGTCACCACCATCACCATCATATCACCACCATTACCATCATAATAATCACCACCTTCATCACCACCATCATGATCCTAATCATCACCATCATTATCACCCTCACCATCAATATTGTCATTATCATAATCATCACCATCATCACCAGCAACATCTCACCGTCAGCACATCACCACCATCATTACCATCACCATCATTATCATTACCATCATCACCCTCAGCATATTACCATCCTTGTCATCACGATCATCATCACCACCATCATCAACCTCAGCACATAATCTCCATTGTTGTCATCATAATCATCACCATCATCATCATAATCACCATCACCACCATCATCATCACCACCATCATCATAATCATTACCATCATCATCTTTATTATCTAGCATCTGAAAAAATCCAGGTAGGAATTGACTTAATTCCATTAGGTCAAGAGTCTGGAAATGTCATCTGCAATTTATGTTTATATAAACAGTAGATAAATGGAAAATATTTTATGGCTAGAATAACTTATATAATTCTAAATAGTCATATCTAGACCAAAAAATAGCATAGTTCAAAGAGCTCTTATCTTACAAGTTGGAAGAACTGATTTATACTATATAAAATGTCCCTGGTCTCCAGCTTGCTCCTGACATACCTGGCTCCCTCGTGAATTACTTCATACAACAACATTTAGTGAGCTTCCCTGTGTCTGAAGCACTGGGGATAAAACAGTCTTCAGGAGATGGATGGTCCCTTCCTTCACAGAGCCTTTGCAGCAGAGCAGATAAACTGAGAGAGTGAAGCTGGGTGAAAAAGCATGGGAAGAAGACAAGTTCTTGGGATTTATTTTATGGAGGCTTTTAAATTTAAATAATTCTCATTTCTATATCAAACATTATCTTGCTCTTCCAAATGATGAAGACATGTGTGGCCCTCCCTTTCCATTCTAAGTACCATGGGTAGACTTTATTAAAGGAAAATTTAGTATTTATGGAAACATAACAACTCAGATTACTTCCAAATACATAAGCAATGAGACTCTGGAGAAAAATAAAAACCGAATCTACATAAATGTAGTTCTTGAATTAACTAAATATCATATATGCACATGAGAAAAAATAGTAATAATTCTGCTTCTATTGTCTCTAATTGTAGATATACTTGAAGTAATGAGAAAAAATTAAAATAGTATAAGTATGACTATGTGTCAGTCACTCTAAAAGCTTTAGCCATGAAAGAACCCCGAGACTCCTATGGGGCTAGCAGTAAGTTCTGTTCACAGTCACTATTAATTTGTGCAGTACAAAGAACAAGCACTTCATATTCATGAACAAGTTGTTATATAGTTTGTTCAAGCTCAAAAGACATTCTTAGAAAAAGAAGTCTGGCTTCTTGATCCTTAGTTTGCTCTTCTGTAGAGTGGGGCTCATACTCATGTTCCTGGATGTTAGAAAACTCAGAAGAGATGCTGTTTGCCAGGACTGAACACTGTGAAGAACACGAGGACATTTGTTCCATAAATAACTTTCCAAAGTATGCTACAGCCACTGAGTTCACTCTGCAGAGACTGTCCCTTGCCCCACTTCCCTCTAAACACATGTGTGCACGTGTACACACACACACACACACACACACACAAAGCAACATGGCCGAAGACACTGCTTACCTGGCATACCAGTGTGCTCTTTGAGAAATTAAATTGTACCAGAACTAGAAAAATCAAACTATTTCTAAAACTTCAACAATAAACATGAACTGGAATAAGTGAAGCCCATTGGCAGATAGTGACAAATACCAAATGCTTATTTACCAGGCCATAGTCTACCTGGCCTATCAGCAACCACCATCAATAACCACTCAGCGGCTCATGAGCAAGTTGGTCTCCATGGGAACAGAAGGTAATATCACACCACTGTTCCTGGATGGATCTTTTATTATTTCAATATTTGAAAAGTGATTTTTCAAGATGATAGGAACCATCAAATATATTCAATTATGCATAACATGGGAGATAGAAAGCATGGGGTTTAGAATATTCCTTTGGTCATGCATACTTTTCAGGGAGGTAAGAAGACACTGAAACTTTGGGGAAAGCATTGAAATTTGCCCTTCTCCCATAACTCCCAGAGTGAATGGCTAAGCCTGGCACCTGCCCCTGCTGGCTTTCATCACAGGCAGCTGATTTCTTATCTTTTATTTTACAGAAGCCATTAGATACCCATGCTCAGAACTCTGGGCTCTTGGCAGGGCCCTCAGCAGTCACACATACAGATCATACAGTCTCCACACATATTGGTGATGGACAGTGAGAAAACACAGGCCACACCATCCTCCAATCCATGAATGCAGAACACCAGTCACCCTTGGATTTTCTCTCACCCAGGCCTCCTTCTTCCCTCCCTGTGGCATACTCTTGTCTTGTCCCATTCCTGATGCCATCAGAATGGATCAGTTCTGTCCCTGATTATGCTAAGGGCTTTCTGTTTGTTCTGTCGCCTCCCTCTAGGGAGGACTTTCAGAGGTGCATGGGGCACACTGTAAGTGCTTAGCTTAGCTCCCTCTAGGAGCTCAGGCTCCAGAGGACACAGGTGGGGCACATGGTGGTGAATGCCTGTAAGCCATTCCATACCCAAAGGTGCAGAAGGCTGACCTTGTGCCTTGGTCATTCTGATGTGTTTGAACATATCCACTCATTTAGCTCTCAGCCCAAACCTGAGTTGTTCTTATTAACATTATGTATTTCTATTTTGCGAATGAGTTTAACTGAAGTAGAGAGAGGACAAGTGACTTGCCTAAAATTGTGTACACACGCACACATGCACACTCACACATACACACACATGCATATTCATGCTTGTGTGCTCATACACACTTGTGAACAGAAAGTGGCAGAGTTGAGAGGAGAATATAAGCAGTCTGGAACCAGAGTCCACAACCGGGACGTAATAGATACTCACAGAGGTACATAATTTTAAATGTTTGGTTGCGTGGAGGTGGTCATCCTCCAACAAAAGCCCAGTGGCACGTGGTTGGGTCATCCTTCAAGCCTGTAGTCCAGAGCAGAGCTGATAATTTCTTCAGAGATCAGGATAAGTGTACTTCATGTGTCATCCCAAGCAGCATCTCAAGTGCCACTGTTCCTCTGGGGCACCTGGAAAGGCCCTTCTGTGACCAGCTACTAGCGAGGGGCCCAGTGGCTGGGCCTGGACACTGGGCTGCAAAGCCAGGGCAGCAGGCCGCTGCTCATCAACTGGCTTTCTTAAGCTTTCTATGCTTCTATTTCCTCATTTTAAACATAAGATTATTAATAACCTTCCTCATAAGTTGTCATTATAATGAGTAGATGAATGTAAAGGACTTTCAGAGGTGCATCTGGCATACTGTAAGTGCTTAGCACGTGTGTGATAATGACAGTGGTGGTGGTGCCGCTGCTACTGAATTGAAAATAGCTATGTTCCCAACTCCACCCCACAGAAATTCTAAGAAAACCCATTTTCAAGACGTTGGTTCAAAGTGACAGTGTGGATGTCGGCTAGTGGGATATTAGGAAAGGGGAAATTCAGCCACAAATAACTGCCACATATCAAAAGTCCCATTGAAAAGGGGACAGAGAGGGGCAGACTACTGCTGCAACCAGTAAGGACAGAGAACAGATTTGCTCACCATCTGAAATAACTACAAGATTAAACGTATGAAACAAGGCTCTGCAGTCATCTGACATCAGGCGGTATAGACTAAAAATCAAGGGAACCCAACTGTTCTAATCCAGACTCTGAGGCAGGAATATGGACCTGGGGCAAGCCCTGGTGGGCTCCCTCCTTTGAGAAGTGGAAAATAGCACAGGGCAGTGGTGGACAAGGGGGAAGACTTCATAAGACAAAGTGCTAGAGCAGAGAGCTGAGGAAAAAATTCCCAGAGCCCATGCAGAACCAGAAATAACTGGTGTACCCACAGCAGAATGGAAAACCTTCAAGCTCAGGGCATTGGTTAGAGAAGTCAGAAGAGCATTATCTCGGTAATTGGACAAGATCTGTCCTGGAGGAAAGGCTTCTCCCTTCATTTAAATGCAAGACTCAGAAAGATCAACCCGATTCCAAATAACTTACCCTGCCTCCCATAACAATGCTCAGGAATAGCCTTAAACAAACACACAAATACCCAGCACTGAAAACGGTACAATGGCAACGCCTGACATTGAATAAAAAGCTACCAGGCATGCCAACAATCAGGAGAGACAACCCAGACCGAGACTCCCAGCAAGAGAGAAAGCAGGGAGCTGGAGAGGGTGAGGTGGAGATGGGGGCAGGGATGGGGAAGAATGAAAGAGAGAGGAAGAGAAGCTGAGGGAGAGCTAAGGTAGGAAGTGAGACTGAGCAGAGCCGGCTGTGTAAGAGAGATGTGCAGAGAGACGCTGAGGGAGAAGGCCAGACAGACAGGAGGGGAAACAGCAATGTCCTCCTCTACTTCTTATAACTTTTACCACAACTGGAGCTCAGAACTTGAGTTCCAATCAAACTATTGATGAAATCAATCTATACACCACTCAAAATACAGCTCCCCCGGGGAGAGGGAATCGGTGTCAAGGACGACAGTGCCACCAACGATTAGCACAGTGCAGTGGCTGCAGTGGGGTGAGGGATACATTTAAAAAGAAAAGAAGCAAGTATTCCTGTTATTTCACTGACCAGAGACTACTGAGTCTCAAGAAATTCAGTATCGTGCTCAAGGACAAAAGCCAATATATATAGTGGGGTTCAATTTAAGTAGGGGTGTGTATTTCCTAGGACTATCCTAGGAACCAGAAACACAAATTAAGCTTTTTTTAAAAGTCTACTTTCAGCAACTGGTGATAAATCATTAACTGTTCAAGGAATAGTTTCTCTTCAGTGATGGTGTGTGTATTGCCATCTGGGACAGTTCTGAGTACCGACAGGTTCGGGAGCACTTCTGCTATAGTGCAGGGAGGGGGAGAATGGTGGGAACGAGGCTTGGCTGAGTGGGAGGACACAGGGACTCAGGGTCCCCACACAGACTGTGCCTTTCCATGTGCAGGCTCCAGGATGTGTGTGCAGGGGTTGGCTAGAGTCCGCCACTCCCAGTTCTCCTCTGAAGCCTTTCTACGTGTGTCACCTTGACCAGTTTATTCACGTCTCTAAGCCTCAAACTTCATGTGTCCAAAATGTGGGTGTGATGTGCCTCTCAGCTGGTCCCCGTGGGGTTCAACAGGAGAGAATGGAGAACCTATGGTGATGCTTATTCACCCAGGTCTGTTGCAGGACTCCTGCTGGTGGGGAATGCAGTGAAGAAGAAGGTGCTTCCCCAACACCCCTGGCCTAGGAGCTCAAAATCTAGTGAGCCACTGCCAAGAAAATAAGCCTAACACTGAACTACAATGGTTGTGATGACAGAAATGAGCAAGAACAATCTAGATTCCAATGAAGAGCCTCCTAACACAGCCAGGAGCCAGAGGAGACATGGGACATTCAGTTGGATTTTGGAGGAAAGAATACTGGTGTGGAGTTTAGAAGGGGAAATGGGAATTAGCCAGACAGAAGATGCTGGAGGGTGCCTCTGGCAGAGAGGCAGCCTGCAAAAGAGTGAGGAAGGGTCAGAGTGCAGAGGTACCCAGGACCCAGATGTGGGTGGAGGGTAGAGGTGGCCACGACTCGGTTCCTTTAGAATTCTGCAATCTCAGTGATGTTGCTGAAAACATTGGGCACTATTGTTGCAGAAATATGTTAAAAAATTTTCAGCCCTCAGGTGCTACATTTGACGTGTGTTTAAGCATGTGTGTGTGTTTGTGTGTGAGAGAGAGAGGGAAAGAGAGAGAGAGAGAGAGAGAGAGAGAGAGAGAGAGAGCGCTTTTTCATTTATTCTGCAAACACTGAGCACTCATTTTGCACTGAACACTACAATAAGTCCCAGTGATACTGTGATGAGCGAAAACATCTATGAGACCTGGTTATATAGAAGTGGCCCCATTTGCCAGGCCCACAGTGGATCAGAACACAGCAGACTCCTAGGATGTCCAGTGGCCTCTGATGTGGCTGTGGCTAAAATCCCTGCTCACATAGAGATGCCCATCTTTGAGCAGTTCTCTTCTTTGAGACTTGTTCTGAGAAATAGGGGGGAAGCCAGCTGTTTGGAAGTGAAGGAGAGAGGGAAGGAAATGCAAAGTGAACCAGCAACGCAAGGGCAGCCCAGGCAGCTGACAGGGGCACACTGGCACAGACACACACAATCACGCCCCTCTCTAGCTGTGCAAGAACCCCTCATGGATCCAGAATTTCTCACTTCATTCTATTTCTCCTACCTGAGCCATCCTACAAGAATCCTATCACCTATTGTTTTTCTCAATTTGTCATTTTTAACAGCTCCATAAGGCACAATTGACATGCACACATCTCTCTGTGTTTAGTATCTACAGCTTGGTGAGTTTGGGCATGTGCATACACGCATGAAACCACCATCAAGGTCACAGTCGTGTATATCAACTTCAAACGTTTCCCCGCGCCTCTCTGGTGTAATTTATTTTGTTTGCTGTTTTGGCTTTGTTCTGGAAAGTTTACTTAACATGAGATCTACACTCAACAGTTTTTAATGCACAATACAGATATTGTTAACTACAGGCACTACATTTTACAGCAGATCTCTAGGATGTGTTCATCTTGCATAATGGAAGCATTATACCCTGTGAAAAATAACTCCTCATTGTCATGTCTCTGTAATAAAAATCCTCAATCCTACAATCAGCAAAACCTAATAGCCTATACAGAAGCTTACGTATTACAACGTCGTTCGTCTGCAGCCTTTTTTCATAGACATAGGAAAACATCTTCAGGAGAGCCTTGGACGCTACTGAGCGCTGAACCTAAGTGGGTACTTTATGTGCACATTATCTCCAGCTCAGAAAGGTTCAGGAGATGAGTTTGAGAACTGGAGTGACAGATTCAAGGTGTGAACCCACATGTTCAACTCCTCAATCTCTACCTTCTGACCATTCCAGGAGACTTCAAGTGGAGGTACAACTCAGAATCAGAGGGAAGGTTTTAAAAATATGTGTTTCTATTCAATGTTCCCATTAGCCAGGATGAATGAGAATCTTTAAGGAAATGAACAAAATATGCATACTATTTTTTAAAAGACTCCCCAGAGATTCTGATATCCATTTCTGGTTAATAACTATTCATTACCCCTAACTGCCAGGCAACCCCAAGGGATGGCACTCTCTGCCTGTGGCCTAGTCTCATGTTCAAGCGAATTATCATAAAGCTGCCATTTGCTACTAAGAGGTAAAAATTTGTTGGACCTCTCAGATCTGTGTTTATGTTAGAGAAGATACTGAGGGGCTGCAGGCCGTGGAGCTTGACAGACGTGGGTTGGTGAGGGTAGGCCTGTGTTTGCTGAGGTGTGTTCCCCCAGCTCAGCTGAGCAAGAGACTTCCCTGAGCCATCTCATCACTGATGGGAGTTGCATCTGACCTAAGGCCAGCATGAGAACTAGGAAGAGGTGGAGGGAGGGAAGGGGCTGCCAGGCTTGTGAGTGCTGCCCACAATGCAGGTCCTGAGGTCCCCTGGCTCCCAGGAATCTCTGCAGCCCTCCCACGGCAGCAAGCGCCCTTTGTGATCCCAGGAAGTTCTTGGACTGAGGATGGAGAGGAGGGGCCTCTAGAAAGTCACTGTGTACTGTCTTGTGAGTCTGCTGACGGCTTCAAACCTGAACACAGCTACTCATGTAGGGCTTAATTTATCCTCCAGCAAACAGCTGTGTGACCTAAATGAACACACACACACACACACACACACACACGCACACCACACTCACACAGACATGGGTGACCCTGACACCAAATAACCACTAGGTGTTTTCATTATTGGGGAAGCATTTAAGGGTCACAGTCACAGCCTCGTGTCATTGCTCCCTTCATGCTTTACCCCTGCCATGTCCTTCTATTCCTGCAGTGGGCCTGCTAGAAACTGAGTCAGGAAAAAAACACATCAAAGGACACGTGGGCCTGGCTCTGGAGACTCCCATGACCTAGCTCATTTTCCACCAAGCCCCTCCAGGCACAGTAAACCTCAAAACCACACCCTAGAAAAAAACTGGCTTTACACATAAGACTTCCAGCCTTTCCTAAGTATGGTCCTTTCATGTAGGGTGCCTGTTCCCAGAGAGCCTCAGTTACTGTCAAAGGGAGCTAGAGGATGCTGCATTGACAGATATTCCCTGAGCACTCGGTGTGTGACACTGTGCACGCTGAGTTGTCACTGTGGCAAAGGCCAACAGGGATCAGCAGCCTTCATGGGCAGTTTTAGGAAAAGCAGGGACTCAGGACGGCAGGAGCCTTCCATCTTGAGATGGTGCCATCCTTCACAGAAGCGGGCAGGAGGCCTGGATCCTCAGGCAAAACCTTATGTATTTAAAGGGGAAAGACTTACATATTGAAGCTGAGGCCCAGATACAGGATCCCAAGATGAATGCATGGGAGGCTGGGAAATGTGCCTTCAAGTGTGCGTGAATATGTGACATGGAAGACAGCCACTCTGCCACCGTGGCTGTTCTCATCGCCTCCTACCCCCCTCTTCTCCCAGACCCAGAGGCCCTCAGGTGAGCGAGGCAGCCTTCAGCTCCGGCCTTCTCTGAATCACACTGGACTGCACGGTTCCCGGGGTCAGCAGTCTCTGTGACTCTTTTATGTCCAGCAGACTTCACTGCCCTTCCCAGCATGAGAGTGGAAGAGACGTGCCTAACTGGAGAAGGGGAGATGAAGGGAGCCAGCAGCAGCAGCTCCGGCACACAGCAGGGCTGCCCCGGAGCTGGGCAAAGCCAAGGCCTCCAGCCAGACTTGGAAGGGCTGCATTGCTCTGCTGCCAAGAGCAGCACCCCACACCCTGGTGATGTTAAAGAAAAGAGGTCCATCTGGGCTCATGGTCCTGGAGATCCCAGGTCAAGGACAACATGTGGTGATGGCCTCATTGCTGTGCAGCCCAGAAGGGATCATAGGGCAGGAGAAAGAAGCACATGGGTGTCTGTGCCTCTTATGTCCCTCTTCTTATAAAGCCACCAGGATTTGAACAGGGGAAAGGACTTTATCTGGTCCTAATCATGTCCCCAAAGCCACCTAAACTCCACAGAAAGATTAAGTTTCCACCTTCTCTAAACCTTATGATGGGGTTTAAATTTCAACACACAAACCCTTGGAGAACCCCTCAAATGGCAACAAACCACAGCAGGTCTCTTGGTCATACACAAATTCAGTGCTGGTAGGACTTCTTGGTCCACAACCTAGACTCATGTCACTGTGTCCCCTGGGTCCCCCTGCCAGGAGACTACTCATTGTGATTTTTCTTACTCTCCCAGCCTACTCTACGGTGGGCAGTAGTTAATGCAATCTTTTGGGGGTCTGCCCAGCAATCCCTCCACCAGGGGTCTAAAAACAATGGGTCCAACTGATCATGCACTGGAAACTCTAAAATCATGAATCAAAATAGCCTCTTTACCTCTACAGTTATCTCAGACATTCTGTTGTAGTGACAAATACCAACCCAAGAACACCACAGCCTTTAACACCCATCTCTAGATCTGTAGCACTGATCTGTAGCCCATTTATAAAAACATCAGCTCCGAGGAGTCAAATGTTTTTATAGTTCCAAGCTGGTGGTCTCTTTGTATAATTTACTAAAACACTGAGTAGCCCTCAAATTATTTGTTTCTGGCTTCCTCCAGATTTTATTAAACACACGAAAAGTTCTTACATTTGGCTAATTTCTCTGATTTTCTGCCTCCTACCTCTTACATAAAAAAAATGGGTGGGTATGTTGCCATACATCTGTTATCCCAGCAGCTCAGGAGGCTGAGGCAGGAGAATTGCAAGTTCAAAGCCAGCCTCAGCAATTTAGCAGGACCCTAAGCAACTTAGCAAGACCCTGTCTCAAAATAACATATAGAAAGGACTGGGGATGCGGCCCAGTGGTTATGCACCCCTGGGTTCTAACCCTGGTACACACACACACACACACACACACACACACACAAATAAATAAATAAATGAGAAGAACCGAAAAGAAAGGGGAGTGGACTGCAGCCAAGTGAGAGGGTAGGCGGTGGGGTCGGGTCCACGTCACTCTCACTCTGCTTGGTCTGTGTGTTGAAATTTAAACCCCATCATAAGGTATGGAGAAGGTGGAGACTTAATGCAAGAGTTTGTTTGTTTGTTTGTTTCCCTTCTGTTTTTTGCAAAGTCTAACCCAGATCTGTGCATTTCATGAGTGGATCTCCCCAGTGGTATCTCCAGGCCAGGCTCTCTTCCTTTCTGCAGCTACCAACAGAAATACATGACTCCTGGGGTCACCAGTAAAGGGAAAGAGAGACCAGAGGATCGAGCATGGACTGGGAGAGGCTTGTGTCGCTCGGGCCCCCATTATTTGCCAGAATCTGATCACACAGCTCAAACCTAATTGAATGTGTGTCTGGAGACGTGGTTCTCAGGCATAGGAGTGGACGGACCTGGGGACTGTCCCACCAGTGTCCTTCCTGCCTACCCAATTCCAAGGCTCAGCAGTCGATGCCCCTTCTGCAACCACACGGCACAGAAACACAGGAACAGGGTTTGGGAACCTCAAGATCCTGCCTCCCTCATCGGTGTCCCTTCCACTGAGACCTTGTTAAATAGAAAAGGCCTCTCCTTTGTCACCAAACGCACCCTGGGAGCACACCACAGCTGGGGGGTGAGAAGAACCACATGGATGACCAGCTTTCCATTCAAAATCAGGACTAGATGCTGCCTTCAGCAGGAAGAGAGACTCTGGTCCCCACGAACCCACCAACAGGGAAACTTCTGTGCTCATGGAGTATTTGCAGATCTGCACCACACGGAGCCTCTAGGGACAGCACGCACACTTATGTGGCACGCCGTCTCCAGCTGGACCACACGTGTTCACACCAGGGAAGTTACGTGGTGAACCACTTCCCAGATTCCCACCTACCCCCTCCTGCAGGCTTAGAACACAGCACAGTCCCAGTCTGAAATGACAGTCAATCCCATGCGTGCTCTCCTCTCTGTCCACCCAAGCACCCGTGTGGAGAAGAACCATCCTGTCCTCAGGCAGCCCCTCCTTGCCAGCCTCTAAGTGGACTCCTTGTGGAGCCATTGTCACAAACACCTGTGTGTGGGATGGCGACTGGAGCCCTGTAAGACCTCGTGGAGAAGAGGCTGCTGGAATCTGGCTGCTGAGCTGTGTCTGGCTGTCACGGGAGCCCCAGGGTCAGCCATCCTCCTATCTATGGTGCCCAGACTTCAGGGTCCTGCAGGAGGCAGCTCCTGTCCACCACAGCAGCCTCCTGTCCTTCCCTCACCCTCCTGGTCATGAGGGCCTGGCCCCTCTGCCTGTGCGTCCTCCACCTATTTCCCCTTTGCTTCAGGGATCTCTTGGCCTCACTCTCCCTCCTCCAAAGTCCCAGCAAACCCACAGTTTGCCTTTGTACTAGCCAGAAAGAGGTTTTCCTCTCAGGTGGATGGATTGGAAACCAGGGTCCCTCCTCAGGGGACCCAGCCCTATTGATGCACAGTTTGGTCATGCAGACTGGGCAGGATTCCAGCCCCTGCTCCTCTGCTCTGCCAGGATCCTTGCTGTCCTACGTGACCGCCCAGCCCCTCCTTCGCTTAGACACTCCCCCCTCATTCTCCCGGCTACAGCCTGATTCTTCTTCCTCAGGGAAGCTCCCCTGTGTCTCGCAGACCAGACAGTTCCCTGTAGTCACAGCTCTGTGCTCAGGACAATGAGCATTAGGTAAGAACTTGGGTTTTCTGGCTCTGTTCCTCCCTGGCAACAGGAGGAAAGGAGCCAGAAAACTCCTTTTCTTTTTTTGCTTCCAGCTAATTTCCTGAGTTGTGGCACACGCCGCAGCATAGATGGCTCCATCAGTGCTTGGACAAAGAAGGCTCAAACCTGAGGGAGATGCTGTGGGCAGCCTCCATGCAGGGACAGCTGGCTCTGGAATCTCTGGGTTTTCCCCTCTGCCAGCCTCCTTCTCTGCTGACGTCATGCATTCTGGTTCTGAGCAAGTCCATGACAGAGACGGTTCTCCGAGGGCCCTGGCTGAGATGGCATGAGATGAGGACTTTCCCCAGAGGCCAGCTCTTCCAGGCCCTCCAGGCAGACTCTGGCTTTTGTTCCCTACTCTTGATTCCCACTTCCTGTTGCAACATCCACACAGGACAATGTACGTGGCAGGAAAACTCACTGTCTCACTCCCATCATCCCTCATCCATTTTCTGATGGAAACTCTGGTTGTGACCAAGCTTGTCATCCATTGGCTGCCTTGAGTGAGCGGTGCTGGCTCACCCCAGGAAAGGAGAGAAAACCCCCTCCAGGCGACTTCATGGGGAGTATTGAAAGGCATAATTACATCCTCCAGGGATGCTCCGAGGTGCAGCAGAGGGAGCAGTCAGCAGGCTCAGCGGAGATTGCAGAAGCATCACGGAGAGCAGATGGAGTATCAAAGAGTGCCTCAGCTTTCCAAAAAGTCTCCGCAAGACGGGGTGACCACAGTGGGTTCTGATGCGCTCTTCAGGCGGACAGGGTTATAGGAGAATCAGAAGATGTAAATGCCTAATGAGGGTCCTCCAAAAGGAGCTTTCAGCCATTCACACTTCATTGTGAATCAGCTTTGCCTTTGAATCACAGCCCTTGACAGAAAACTTCCAGATCCACTTCACCACTCTCAGGTGCACCTTGTCTCTGCCCCACTCCCCACTTGCTTCCAAGCATTAAGAAGAAGAATCAGATAACCTGTGTGTGGTTAATCTGGTTTATAGGGTCCCCATTTTCAAGATTCCTTGGGCTTTTAGGGGCATCCTGTGGATCCTGTGAATTGTGGGATTATGTGGAGTGACCTAAGCCATCCCCACAACAAGGGACACTACCTGGTTCTGCCACTATGTGACTGCTGGGGCAGGAGGGCTGGGGCCAGTGGAAGCTGGGGCTCAAGGACTGAAGTTTCTCTTCTGCAAGGTGGACCAGGCCAGCCATGACCCGCTGCCCAGCACTGAGTCTTCACCTAGCACCGTCTGGGCAGTTAAGGTCGTGTTAAAATGGTAGACCTCAAATGAAGTCTTCTTACCAGAAGTGTCAAAGAATTTGAAAAATAGACACTACCAGAAAAGCATTAAAATGCAAGTTATTTAAAGAAAAAAAAATTATAGTTAAAAAGCTTTATATTTAATAATTTTGTTAGATTTTAAGAATTAAGATGGCAAGCACTATGGTGCTTTTCCCATTACAATGAAATGGTTTAAATTTTCTCATTAAAGTGATTGTGATTTAATAAAATCCTACAAAATCAAGAGCAAGTTTCTATATGGTGCACAGGCTGTGGTGGTCTTTGAATCTATAGTAGTAGTTCCCATTAATTTCCATATGAATTCAACATAATTCCACAGGTCATTTCCTAAAGAGCCACATAGATCAGTGAAAATAGGCTTCTCATGCAAAAGTACTGCTTATTTATGTATCACCTTTTTCATTACTGAAAACTGCCTTAATCGCCCGTGACCGGCAAAGCTGAAAACATCACACCTGCGAATTTCAAAGTACATTCCACAGCGGCAGTAGCTAGAACAGCACGGTATTGGCACAGACAGACAGGAGACCAACTGTGCAGAATGGCAAGCCCCGCCAAAATCATTAGTGAGCACACATTCGGTATGTGTAGCACATGGATAGCTCTTTTCCCAAGAATCAAACCTCAATAACGTGATTTTTTAAATAGTAAAAAGCCAAGGAATAAAATTGCTCCCATACAGTCGAATGATTTTTGATGGGGTACCAGGGACACACCATTTGGAAAGAATAGTTTCTTCAACAAATAATGACTGCAAAACTGGATATGCACAAGCAAAGGAACCGTACTGGACTCAGACCCCACAGCACACACGAAAGCAGGTCTGAAGTGGCTTCCAGAACTACACATAAGACCCACGCCGCAAAACAGCCTGACGAGAACGTGAGGAAAGCTCTGTGACACTCATCGTGGAGGAAGGTTCTTGGATGTGACCTTGAATGCACAAGCAACAGAAGCAAACGCAGTCAAGCGGGATCACAGCCAGCTAGCACTGTCTGCACAGCAAGGGCGACAGTCGCCAGAGCCAGAGGAACCCGTGGCACCTGCAGGCCACATACCTGACAGCGAGTGACTCTCCAAAACCCAGGAGGAGCTCGACCGCTCAACAGAAGGCAGAAACAAGCCCGATTCTGATTGTGGGCCAAGGAACTAAACAGACCTTGCTCCAAAGTGGATACACACAAATGGCCTGCAACTAAAGGTGTCCAACTCCACTCATCATAGTGGAACTAATAAACCACCATGGACCCCACATGTGGCAGGGCTGTTAGCTGGGCACAAAGAAGAGAGATGGAAGGGAAGAAAAGAAAAAGACACTAAGTGTGACCAAGAACGTGAAGCGACTGGAATCCTGTGCACTGTTGGTGGGGCTCTAAGTTGGTGCAGCTACTATCAGAAATAATACAGAAGTTCCTCAAAAAAAAAAAAAAAACTAAGAACTAGTGTGTGATCCAGCAACACCTCCTCTTTTTTGGGGGGTAGTGAGTACCATATGTGTGTGTGTGTGTGTGTGTGTGTGTGTGTGTGTGTGTTAGAGACACAGGACAGAGTATCACTAAGTCGCTAAGTTTATTAAGGTCTCACTAAGTTGCTCAGGCTGACTTTGAAATTGTGATCCTCTTACCTTGGCCTAGTGAGCCACTGGGATTACTGGTATATGCCACTGCACCTGGCCAGTAACACCACTTCTGAGTATATATCCAAAAATGATTTCAGTGAGTATTTCAAGGAGATCTCTGTACTCCCAAGTTTATTGCTACATCATTCACAATATTCAAGATACGAAAATGACCTCTGTGCTCATCAAAAGATGGGTAAAGGTCACACACATCACAGATAAAATGGAATATCATCCAGCCTTACAAATGAAAGCAATCCTGCCACATGAAGCAACACGATGATCCTGAAGGACATCCTCCTATGACCCTGACCTTCCCCAGGTGCCAACCATGAAACATGTTTTTTCACAAATTTCAAACAGTGCATATCTTACACTCAGCCGCCTCCTCCACACATGAACGCCCAAGCAGTGCTCTCCCTGGTCATGCCACTGCCAGGAGCGGTGTCAGAACATAGGGACAGATGGAGGACCGAGTTCCAGGTTCACGTTTCCCCACACAGGTGAGACCATCAAGGCTGATGGTTATTTCTACAACCAGGAGTCAATAACGAGGAGTGATAATCCTCTCCCAGGCCTGAATTGTGACTCTCCTGGGTCCCAGGTACTTTGATCTTGGTGGGCTTCTTCATGCATAAAACAAATATTTTAAAAGCTTCTTTTAAATGGGTTGGTGTTAAAAATGAATGTAGCTTAGGTTGGACCATATTTGTCTTTTTTCTCATGAGTGAAAAACATTAAAATATTCTCTTAGCCTAAAACTGCTGTTCCCTGGGCATTGTGACTCTTGTGCCTGATGCTAAGTGGCTATGGTGAGTCCCCAGGGTGAAGGGGAAGCAAGTGCATCCCTCCCACCTCTGTGGCATCCATCGCCAAGGAAGGCCTGCCTGTGCCAGCCCCTCTGCCCCTCTGCCCCCCAAGGCTCCAGGATTGCAGGTCTTCCTGACACTGCTGCATCCTGGGTCCCAGACACAGCCGATGCTTGCTGATCACCCATGAGTGAAGGAAGTAATGATGGCGTCTCTGTTTTCAGGGATGTCACAGGCCAGAAGCCACACAGTGACATGTTTCACAGGCACATGGAAGTGTGTGTCTTACCAGTGCACCTCAAGACCTCATGGGACGGATCCAGGATATACACAATAACAGGCTAACATCTATTCCAAGCAAGGGCAAAGGACTCCGAACCCATAAAACAGGGGTAGAAGGGTAAGAAGGAGCGCACTCCTGGGAGAGAGGACATTCCTGCCTGGCAGTCAGCACTGTCCCTCAGATTCCCTCCTGGGCCTGTCCTACCACAGGCACCCTCCTGGCAATGGGGCGTGGGCCATGGTGACACAGGGCTCGGCGTGGAAGGGGCTTTGTGGGCTAAGCTAAGCTCACCAGGTAAGCTAGGGCACGAGCATTATTCCCTCCAGAACGTTATTGTTCTGCAACTTTCTGCAGTTCAACATAAAAGGAAAATGACCTCAGAAGAGTGACCGTGAACGATGTCAATAATGTTTACTCCTGTGTGTGGGAAAAGCCTTCCAAGTCGAGCAGAGGACAGGGGATTTCACATCAGGGTCCGCTCTAGCAGCACTGGTCGGCGGCACACAGGAGATGAAGCCTGCCCTGCCTTAGGGTCTCAGGGGCTGGAGAGATGGGCTCATCTTTTATCAGGTTCTCCATTAACCCGGCAGCCAATGACCGGGGTTGGGAGATTGCATCACATTCCTCAGGTCAGGCCACCAGCTTGGCCCCCCTCAGTTGTGTGCCTCCAGAGACCTGACCCAGCCTCTCTGTGACTCCAGTTCCCCATCCACAGAAGGAACACCAAGGTCACTGTGTGAACCAAAGGAGTCCATATGCACAGATAGCTTAGCCGGGACCTTGAGGGACAGGAGACATTCAAAGGTGTGCTCCAAAATGATCATCATCAACCTCTGCACACTTGTAAGATTTGATTTTCTAATTATTACGTTGTCTCACTCTAGATCCCAGGGCCCACTCATTCCCGTGGCTCTGCAGCACCCCATGGGGGATTAGCATCCGCTCCTGCTCTTCTCAGCCCTTCCAAGGGCTCCCCTAGTGGTGCCTCTGCACCAGGGGCCATGCCTCCCTCTGCACAGTGGAACCTTACTCACTTCAGACCCTGCAGGGAGAATAGGATTCTCCTGACCTGTCACTGGACTCTGGATCTCCAATAAGGGCCTGTCAGAACAGGGGATTTATCATATGTGTGGGTGGCTGTGTGTTAACTTGGCCCAGCTGTGGTACCCAGCTACTTGACCAAACATTTCAAGTGTTTCTCTGAGGACATTTGGTAGAAGATTAACACTGAAGTCACCAGACTTTGAATAAAGCAGATGAACTCCCACAATATAGGTGGGCCTTATCCCAGTCACAGGCCCTGGTAGAAGGAAGACTGACCTCCCCCAAAGCAGGAGGAATTTTGCCAGTAGAACGCCTTTGGATTTGAAAGCAACTCTTTCCTGGGTCTCCTGCCTACCAGCCTACCCCAAAGATTCTGGACTTGTCAGCCTCTACAACTGCATGAGCTAAATCTTAAAATAAATATCTTTCTCCCTGTGGGGGTGGAAAGAGATGGCATCACACTCCCTGAATTAAAACTGTAGCTTTAACTGGAGATTGATTCTCTCTCTCTCTCTCTCTCTCTCTCTCTCTCTCTCTCTCTCTCTCTCTCTCTCTCTCACACACACACACACACACACACACACACACACACACACAGTGGTGGGGAGCATGACATCCTCTGGGGTCAGCTGCTGTGGACCAACTGCCCAAGCTGTACATAGCAGTTCCAGGGGGATTTCAGTAAAAGCAGCAAACAGCAGGAGGAGGCTCCTGGAAGATTCCATCCAGCTCTCTTTCTACACCTTGGGAAACTGAGAGTCAGAGAGGGCAAGGGGCTGGAGCTCACACAGCAAGCTAACGCAGAAGCCAAGAGCAAAACCGCATTTAAGATGTTTGATTCAAAGTCCTGCCCACAAGACCACACTGGGGCTGGGGCTGTTGCAGTAAGAGTTTATTTAATTATATGCATAAATGATAAGGAAACAATATCAGCAGAGAATTTCTTGGGAATTTTTGTGCCAGGGTCTATGTTCTCAAGGCCCTTATAAGGTGACTCCACTTAATCTTCTCTCAACCCTTCAAGGCCTGCATGAGTATCTGTATTGGCAGATACGCTGGGAGGCAGAGAGGGTCAGTGCTTCCCCTGGTGCAACGCTGACAGCTGGAGGTGGGAGGAACAGGAGCCCTGCTCCAGCAACTCTGAACACAAAGGGTCTAACACAGAGGGTGCAGCAGCAAAGAGCGGCCATCAGGAGAGGGTCTGTGCTAACCAGAGGGGCACAGCATCATCACCTCTCATGATGCCTTGCCAATCAGCACGTTTTGCTGCAGAACTAGTTTTGCAAACACCTCTGCTGGGACTGGCTTCTTCTGAAGGAAGCCCCTGTCTAATCCTCCAGCGGAGGCTGCAATCTGTGCAGATTGCAGCGCTATTTGCTAATGCTCTGGGCTTCTTGGGGATTTGGTGCATGGCTCCCAGGGGAGTGCGGGGTGGATTTCATTCTCTGCTTTGCAGCCTTTGCCAGGTGGGAAGGCTCAGGGTGGGCGCACAGCACTGAATTATAGTTGGAGGGGACCCAAATGGAAAGTGCTCAGGAAAAGAACCAAGTCCTGAAAATAACCCATTGAGCTAAGTTCCATGGGCAAATTCAATGCCAAACACCCACAAATAAGCCATTCTATCTGACTCTTACAAAAGACAGTCAGGTCAGCTTTGACACACATCCCCAGAAAGAGCCAAGAATAGGAAACAACAACAACAACACTATACCGTATCTGTACTGTATTTGGAGCCTGGTGAGTCTATTTCTGTAATGTATTTTGTTGTTGTTTTCTTTTCTTTATATTTTGGGAAGGTACCAGGGATTGAATTCAGGGGCACTCAACCACTGAGCCACATCCCCAGCGTATTTTGCATTTAATTTAGAGACAGGGTCTCACTGAGGTGCTTAGCATCTCGCTTTTGCCGAGGCTGGCTTTGAACTCACTATCCTCCTGCCTCAGCCTCCCAAGCTGCTGAAATCACAGGCATGGGCCACCACTCACAGCTATTTCTGTAATGTTTTTACACATGTTAACTCTGAAATCTTCTCTGAAGAAAAGACATTATTCCATTTCACAGTTGAGAAGACTGAGTTTCTGCAGGAATGAATAAGCTCCCCAGGTCCCACAGCACTGACCATAGCTGGCATCTGCCCCAGAATCTTCTCTGAACCATATTACGACTGTGTCCAACTTGAAGACTGGACGAGGCCATGCTCAGACACGTCATCTGTAAGAGTCCAGTGGGATGAAACCATCCACAATGTGCATCACACGCCGGCCCTCGGGTCCCGCCATCACCCAGGGCAGCCGCACAAGGCCCTCAGATGTCCATGGAGATGTCCATCACCCTGCAGCTCCTTCCCATTAGGATCATGTCTGCTACCATACATAGCAAGGATGGGTCTGAGTGGCCCACAGCCTGGACTGTCCAGTTCTCCACATGACCGTGACCATACACTTGTGCCATTCACCCCTCCCCCGTTGCTCGAGCACAGATCACAGCCTCCACTGGGGGGATTAGACAGGGGCTTCCTTTAGAAGAAGCCAGTCCCAGGCATGGTGCTTGGCCCTGGGGATGGTCAGCTAATGAGATGGTCTCTACTCCCACCACTCTGAGCCCCAGGGAAGGAGACTGAGACTTCTACAGCACCGGGGAGAAGGTGTTCATCCTAGGAAATCCGAGTGCCTCATGCAGTGCTGACCTCTGAGCAGGCCCTGAGCAGGTGCAGGGAGCAGAGGGCCTTCAGGGAAAAGGGCTGATCGTCTTGTTTTCATCTGCTTTTGTGGAACTGACTAAGGACCTCAACTTGGGAAGCAAGTGTTTAAAATGTTTCCAATTGAGCTATGACTATAGGGTCACTGGTATCCCAGGCCATGTCCCCTAGAAAGCAGTCTGAGCTGAAGATTTTAGGTGGGAGGCCTGCTGGGAAGGTCTAGGGTATAGCACATGTTGTGGGGGGGGTAGGACTGGTTGCAGGGAAAACTTAAGCTGTGATATATTCACAATACTTCAGCCAAGGCCTGAGGACCTTTGCAGAGCAACTGGTCCTGCAGAGTCGGCCATCAGTGCCCCAGCGGCAGGGAAACTGGGGGGCAACTAGGGCTACACCTCGGCCTGGACATTCTGCTGTAGACCTTCAGGGTGTAGACAGGAAGATCAGGCTTCTCCTTGTGGCCCATCCCAGGTGGGGGGCCCTCTCATGTGTGTGACGTAGTAAAGAGAGCCCCCTCCATGCTGGTAGGCTCACTGCTTTCTAGTCAGTTCCTCAGTCACTCAGTGACCCTGTGTTGATGCTGGGGACACCAGGTTCTGGAATGTCAGTGGTCACCCGAGGTCCTGCATCTATACATTATGGGATTCACCTGCAAACTGATCCTATTTGGCTCTAACATCTGCTCCTTATGTGCCACCAAGTCCTGTGCTGCTTCTAGTTCCCTGTCCCTCAGGAAGACCTTGGTAGCCCTTCTCTCTACTTCTCAGGATCATGAGAACACTGGACACAGCAGCCAGAGCCACGTGGAGCTGCCATGGGCAAATGCTGCAGGCCGATCTCCCAGCCAGGTTTCAGAGCTGGGAGAGGTGATGTTGGAGGTGAGTGAGCCAACGTGGTGCTGTTACTCAGGACAGTCTGAGCATGGAGTCCATCTGCACAGGAGGATAGAGCACCTCCTGGGTAGTGTGACCGAGCTCAGAAGGCCTTTCACACTCATGCCACGGGCCATGTGATCATTAATTCCATATGTCAACCTGTCTAGGTCATGGGTGCCCAGAAATTTGGTGAAACATTGATCTGGATGACTGTGAGGATGCTTCTGAATGAGATTAACATGCGAACTGGTAGACGGAGTAAAACAGATTGCCCTCACCACTGTGAACTGCGCTTGTCTAATCCGCTGAAGGTCTGAATAGAACAAATGAGAGAGAGTCGGTAAAATAGCATGTTGTCTCTCTCACTCTCCTTGATCTGTGATTTTTTAGTTCTTATGCAAACAAGGAATGGACCTATGGGTCCTGTTTTTCCTGACAATCCTGAATAATAAAAGCTGGTTATTTCTGAGCAGATCACTAATAGAAACACATCACATACCAGCTCAGGAGAAATATGGACAGTCGTACATTTGCAGCCAAACCCTGCACATCACAGGAAAGTAGTAGCAGATGTTTCTGGGGGAGAAGGAGCAAGGGGAAGGACGGGAGATGCATAATGATTGAGTGACCACTGAGCACCAGGAACGGTGGTGAGGACTTCACGTTCATGGCAGTGTTGACACACCTGATCCTCCATGACAGACCACCTCTTCCTGGTTCCACCCCACAGCTGGGGAAAGTTACACTCAAAGAGTGAAGAAATGAAGGATGGAGCCAGCCTTTGAGGTCAGGCATGACTCAACGCCAAGAGCCTTTCAGTGTCCACACACCATCTGAGAGAAGCCCCTCACCACAGCGGCCTGGCCTCCAGAGAACCTCGCTCTCCAAGGGGCCATGCATAATGGTACCTTCTGTGGGCCATATCACCTGAGCCCACCACAGGGCTTGGCATGAGGATGTGTCTAATAAATGTTGCAGTAATAAAGAGGAGGATGGATGGACAGCCAGGGGAAGGGATCAGCAGAGCAGAGCATCTCTAGGGGGACTTTGAAGGATGCAGGAATCTCACAGAACACACACTCTGCAAACGCAGTTGGCAGGTACAAGTCCATGGCCCCAGGGCTGACCTTACCTCTGAGGAAGTCGGCTTGCAGTATCCAGCTCCAAAGACCAAGTTCTCCAGAGAAATGATGGACTGTTCTGTCCCCATGTCTGGGCCGCCTTTACCAAGCCAGGATCCTCTTCCCGGGCGAGCAAAACTAAAAGGAACACAGTGAAGGAGAAACCTCAGGTAAAGAAGGTGATGGTGGCCTTAACTCAGCACCCTTGAGGGGCACTGCTGGGAGCTCATGGGGCGGGTCACTTAGAAGGAGTTCCCTCCTCACAGGGTCTGGACAGGACATTTGGGGATGTTGTGAGGACAAAAGGGTCAACTGGCATGTACACTTGGCAGCCATCGATGACACACATCCAGAAACTAGCAAAGAAATGCCTGCCTGAGCTGCCACGAGCATGCCAGCTGAGGGAGACTGGGGTCTAGTCCACACCACCCCGAGCAGCAGGTGGACGGGCGCCTGGCCAGGGGCAGGAGGGCAGCCCTGCTCACACGGCTCCCCAGTGCTGTCACCTGAAGTGAGCCTCCTCCTGAGCCTTTGCCTGCTCTTTGGTAGAAGAATATAAATATCCACCTCCTTGAGCCAAGCAAGAAAACAGTCAGTGTCCAAGACAGCGCCATTGATAGAGCCCTCCCTGAGTCCACGGTGGCTAGCAGGACTGTAATCTGCTCAGCCGACAAACACAGACCTGGCCCACTCTGATACCCCGTGGAGATCAACTGTCGTGGTGTGGTGAGTCTGATCAACTCTAGAATCAAGGAGGGAGGGAGGCAGCGTGGTCGCTGCTCCTCGTCTCACTAGGCTTTGGGATCACCTCGCCTACCTTTACCTTTGTGATGTTCATCAATTAATGTGCTGATGCAGGTCTGCCTCCAGATCTCACCTACTAGATACCTTAACGCTGCGTTATTTCTTATCGTCCGTGTGATAAACACTGCACGGGGAGACTGCAGGTCTTTGAGGGCAGAGGGTCTTCGTGATAAGCAGGTGGCATCATCTTTATCATAGGTGCTCAAAAGAATCGTGCAGGGTTTCCCCCAAGAGACCCACTTTCCCATTCAAAATACTGACAGAGAAAGAAGTTGACATTCTATTTTGGCTTAATCCACTGATTCAAATCTGAATAGTCTCACCCCATGTGCCAGGCACCTTACTAATGGTATAGAGAAAGGGAGGGAGGTGGGCAAACCAGTCCCTGGAGAATGCAGTGGAGCTACACTGAGGCCTGCAAGCAGGGAAAGGTAGTTCTTGAAACACACCGGGTGACCAGGATGGATGTTCAGACAGGGACTTACTGCCTAATTAATGTGTCTAAAAATGAGCATCTGGCCATAAAGCCTATCCGCCAGGGGACAAGCCCCAGAAGCATCTCCTGCACACTATGTGCCAGGGTCAGATTTAACCTCCTCTGCCTTGTCTCTCCATGGGTCAGAAGGGTTGGTGATCACACTGGAACCGTAGAGTCACTGCCAGGACTCCCTGAGATCAGCCAAGGTGGCTTTAAGCAGAGCGTCTAGCCAATAGTGAAGATCCACAAAAAGTCAATAACTCTTAATGATGATGCAACCATCAGCCTAGTTCTATCTGTGTATCCATACTAGTGTGTCTAAAGGCAGGACTATTATAATCCCCCTTCCATGCGCTCCAGGTCCACAGATTTGACCACTCAAGGACTGAAAATATTCAGAAAACAATAGCATCTAAACTGAACATGTACAGACTTTTTCCTTATAATCATTCCCTACACAATACAGCATATCAACTATCCACACAGCATTTACATTCTATTAGATATTGAAGGTAATCCAGAGATGACTTAAAGTTTCTGGAGGATGTGTGTAGGTTGTATGCAAATCATACCATTTTATATACTGGCCTTGAGCATCCATGGGTTTTGGTATCTGTGGGGGTCCTGGAAACAAGCCCCACCCTGTATGGAGGCACGGCTGTCTAATGTAATATTAGCATTATTCTGATTTGCTTTGAGTTGAGAGTTGAGGCAAGTTTCCCATTCAGCTAGAAGATGGGTGGAAGGAACTTTCCAGAAGAAAAGTAGAATAGGTGTACCTATAGGTGTGCATATAGCAAAACAGTATTTATTTAAGTGTTGCCCTTGCTGTGTCTTTGTGAAGGATGGAAACACCTCAGAAGAAGTCCACCCACCCCATTTGAGGGTTAAAACTTGAATTCTTTTCTTCAGTCTCTCATTGAAGGTTAAGGGTCTTTTGAGGTTAAGTTTTAATTTCACACCTCCTTCATACTTATTGGATCTGACTGATGCTGTTTAAAATTGCTTTTCTAGAAAAGCTGGTGCTTGTCCTATTTGACAGGTATTTCCCACAATCTTAAAGGGTTCCCTTTGTTCTCAGCTACCATGAGCCAAGATAGAAATTCTTCCTGCAAAATCCAGGGAACGGAAGACAGTCCTATTTTTACCTTTGTCTCCGGAGAAGTATAAGCGCCCACTGTGGATTTATCTGCGTCCTTCTCCGGAAGGTCCTCAAGGCAAACCTGGCAGACACCTTCCTGACGGGGGTAGATTTTCTACCAAGAGTCCACAGATGCCCAATCCCCATGAGAATAGCATCAGGGCTGCCAGCGGCACAGAGGGAAAGCCCTGCTCGCACTCCCACTTAAGGTGATGTGAACGTTCCCGCAGCCTGTCTTTGCTCCTGCCCCCTCTTGATGGAACCTCTCTCCATCCAGCCTGCCAAGGGATCTCTACAAAACACAGCCCGACCAGGCCTCTCTGCTCAAACCTTCAGTTACTTTACAGAGTAAATGGACTTTCAGTTCCTTAGCGTGTCTCTAATTACACTGTTAAAATCTGGCTCTAATTCACCCTCCTGAATCCATCTCACCACCTCACAGAACACCAAGCCCATTTCTTCTGCAAAGCTTTCCTTTGGGTTTCAAGCAGAACTGCTTCTTACCACCCTCAAAGTCACCTGCCAGTTATTAAGCCTGTATTCATTTGGTCCAGATCAGAGCTTGGAATCTGGTTGATGCTCAGTAACAGTTAACCTACTGGACGCATGGCCAAGGGTTGTATATATACTCTCTTTCCCACGTGCTCAAATCAACACTGCTGGCAATCAGACACTCAGGATTGCCACCTGGGCCCTTCTGACCCTAAAGTCCTTGCTTTTAACCCTACCCTCTATGGGCTCCCTGCATACTGGGCACACGCCTCAGTTTAACTGGCGTCACTCTGAATCGGGACTCACTGCTGATGGGGATCTCTGCCAGGCTCTGCACCATCTGGGTTTGGGGAGCCGGATCTGCTCATCTTGGAGCTTCCAGGTTCAAGCTAGGAGTGGTTCAAGCACAGCAAACCAAGCCCTGAGCCAAGGACATTTCCCCCAAGGGTAGGCCCTCGACTTGTTCCATGACATCCCCATCTTCTCTGTTGGCTCAATCTCACCTCAATTTGAAAGAAATTCCTTATTCATCATTGTTTATATGTTGAAGCAGGTGTGGAGAGAGTTTAGGCGACCTGCCCAAGGACCCCCAGGAACTAAGGGGTAGACTGGACAATGAGATGGTGGTGACTGCATCTGAGGAGGACGACCCACTCTTGAGGAGCTGGAACCACAGAGAGAGCTCTGCCCTTCCTCCCCCAGGCTGCCACCTGCCTTCGGCACAACGGCTGATCTCGGGACACCTGTCTCATCTCACTGACACAGAGATGACCCTCAACTCTGCACCAGGCCCCATCTGCCAATCCTCAAAGCAACTTCAGGGCTGGGGAACTTGCTTCCCAGAACCACACTCTGCCACTTCTGGAGTCTACTTTTCCTGCAATTTTCCAAGGCCGGGTCCCCGTCCCTGTGTTCCTGAGATGATAAATCCTGGAACACTTTCCACCAAGCTCCACTGCAACAACAACGCGTACCATGTTATATTTCCACACCTGCAGGCTGGCCGCCTCCTCGGTGAGTGGGCTCCCTGAAGGAAAGGGCTGCTTCGAGGACCCTGAGGATCCCCCAGTAGGACGTGCAGGGCAGAACCTGAGGCCTTCTCCAGCACACCAGGCGCTCAGCCAGTGCTCATGGTGCCAGGAGAAGGAACAGCCCCACAGACTCCCTGACCCAAGGGCCTCCTTCCTCTTCAGAGCACAGCTCCTATCAAACAGCTCAGTCAAGGTGAAGGGCTTCTCAGCAGAGCACTGTGGGCCATGTGGCCCCAGGCTAGGGGGCTTCCATGTGCTCTGGCATGAGCTCCCAGGCACGATTGCCCTCAACGCCCAAAGCCCACACTACTGCAAACCTTCCAAAAAGTGATTCACTTTTCTCCTCTCAGAATCCACCTGACATTCCCTGTGAGCCCCACTTACTCTTGGCACTGAGAAACCATCCAGGAAAAGGAAATTGGGACAATTCCCTTTCCAAAAAATCTGTGTTACAAGAGTCTACCCCTAAATAGCTCATGGTACACATTTGCACCTTTAGTCCACACCCACGTGAGATACTGTGAGATGATTTAGAGGCCCATGGTCAGCCATGCTGGGGCGTTCAAAGAGGTCAGCGAAGGAGCAATTGTCCATGTGGTCACCCACATTTGAACAAATAGCCACCAAGGAGGAGAGAGAGCTGGGAACTCTTGCCACGTGGCTGGCCCTGTCATCTGGGAGTCACTACAACACATGTAGATGGCACCCGTTAGCACTCCTGCCTTAGAGATGAAGCTCATGTGACTCAGGACATAAGATGACTTGTCAAATCAGGCAGATAAAAGTGAGGCAGGTGAAGACTTCAGGCCCTCCTGATGGGAGCCACAGTTTGGCAGGTTTTCAGTCCCCGGACTCCACCCCGTGCCCCTCTGCCTCCTGGTGGTCCCTCCACATGGCTCCTCTAGCTCTTCTGTGTCTCTTAGGCCCAAACCTACACCCGCAGCCTGGAGGCAGCTTCTCTGCTGGGAACTGACCTCCCTGGGCAAGCTCCATGCCTCCAGCCACACCTGTGATGGGAGGTGACTCTCCATGACTCAGGGCCACCTCTAACTTCATACCTGATCAAGGGCTGCTGCAGAGCCACCAGGGCAGCGTGGATGGTGACGGAGATCACTGACAGGTGGAAGTAGTCGAACATGACAGGGACCTGGTGGTGCAGACCTCTCCTGGGGTGGAAGTGCAGGCCGAGCGTGCGGCTGCTGATCATCGGTGCCCCGGCCACGTCCCTTAACCTGGAAGACATGCAAGTGGCTCAAATTAGTGATGTGGTTTTCCCTGCTGTCGTCCAATGGTCCACAGGCCAAACGTAGGGCATGCTCATCTTAAAATCTGCACAACGCTGCCTGGTAGGCATCATTTTCCTCACGATCAGCAAGTGAAGGAACTAAGGCTACACGGCAGATCTGGGACCCATGCTCTGCTGTCAGGTGACCCAGAGGCCCAGCTCCCTCCCTCGCGGCTCCTCTCAAGGCCACAGCCTCCCGGCTCTCCTTCCCTTCCTCTCTCGATGCTCCACCAACTGCAGCACTGAGCTTACTGTGCCGATCCACTTCAGAACCTGCGCCTTCAGTCACAGTTCTACTCCAAGGACAGCAGGAGCTGCCACTACTCTGTCTTTCCAGCCCCAACACCCAAGTAGGCCTGGCAAGGGTAGAAGCTGCACAGTGTGCATATTGAGGTGGATGACTGACTGACTGAGCCAAAGCAAGAATGGACCCGGAGCGCATGGCCCATTGGTCTGAGCGGTTTCATGAAGGCCCCCACCTTTGTTCTGACAGATCATGACAGGTGTGCTCTGGATGCTCAGAGGTAACCAACTGGAAGGGAAGACCCAGCAGCACCTTTGCTTATAAAGGGAGCTTGAGTCTCCTCTAAAAATAACACCAGATACAGTGGACCTCAGGAGGACCAGCACTAACCTGCAGCTCTGAAAACCAATCCCTCAGGCTCACAGGCATGTGAGAAAACTGGAGGAGTGTCTTCTAGGACTGAGTCAAGAGAGAAGCTTTTCCTTCCTCCACAGGTGAGGAGGTGAGGCAAGGCACTGAGTAAAGGGAGCAGCCGTCCACAGCCCCCAACAGCTGTCCCTCATTGCAGTCCTTGATGCTCCTGGGCCAATGGAGGCCTTGTGACAGAGCTAAAACCACAGGCCCCGCGCAACTCCATAAATAAGCGGCAAGTGACCAGGAAGAACTCACGTGAGGATGGGATGAAGTGTCTACCCAGGAGCTCAGAGAGTCATTAGCATTGCACTTGATTCAAAGCTGATAATTCATGAGGCCTGTCTAGGAATTGAACACATTGCTTTTCTCTTCCTCTCTATATACTCATAGGAGGTATTTACTAATGTTATTCCACTTACTGAAGAGGAAAAAAGGCCAAGTGAGTTAATTAACTTGCTCAAAGTCACAAGCAAAATGGAAAGGTCAGACCATGTCCTTCTGACTGCACGGTCTGTTCCAAGATACTTTAACACCGCCCTGAGTCTGTTCAGACCCAGGCTCCTGCAAGTCACAGACACATTCTTAGGGACTGACCAAGAGGCAATTGAAGAGGAGGTTTAACAGGTGGTTAAACAAGTCACAAGGTAGCACAGGTGTAAAAACGTTAACACGAATTTAAGCCACTTTAATTAGAGTCACCAATGAAGAAAGTGGGAGTTGATTGCCCTTTGGTGCCCTGAGATGCGTAGAACCAATTCCTGGAGACCAAACAGATGCTGGGGGTATCTCAACTTAGAAAAGACAGAGATAAACTCAACAGCACCCAGGCAGGGGAGAATGCCTGGGTTCTTATAAATGACCCAAGGCCAATGAACAAAAACCAAGTAAAGACAATAACAAACCAGCAGATCAGCAGGGAGAGAGCCCAGGGTGTAGCCTGGAGATGAAGAGGTGGCTTGGAGAGGTCTCCTGAGCCGAACAGCCATCCACACTGAGAGTGTTCTTTATGTAAGAAGAATCAAATTGAGGGCACCCAAGGAAGGACATAAGGATGGACTGCCCCTTCAAGGAAAGAATCTCCTGGACAGCAGAGCAGTTTGGGGACAGAAAGGGATATGACTACAAGGCGTGTGCTCCCTGGCCTGAGGCCACAGGGGTGGAAGATCTCTGCAGGCAGTTATAGGGTGCAGTTAGGCCAGAGCAGGGCGCCTCAGTCTAGGGATGTTGACTCTGGGGCCTGAAGAGACTTTGCTGGGATCGGGGCTGTCCTGTCACTGTGAGTCTGCACAGCATCTCTGGCCTACACCCACCAGATTCCAATATCCCTCTCACCCCTGTGTCTCTGGACAAGGACAAATGTCCCCAGGGGCCAGCTTTACCCCACCTTTATTAGAGCCCGTGGATGAGATGGGCTTCAAGTGCCCTTCCAACCTGCTCCATTTGATTCCTGTTTGTTTGTTTTCCACCTGGGGCCAAAGAAGCCAGCTGACCTGGTGATGCTTCAAAGTCTAATGTCTTCCCCCAGGATGCGCTACAGATGCCTTATCATCCTTAAACCCAATTTAAGAAAATGAAAATCTATGGCATTTCCAATCTTCCCCAGCTGCTGGCTTCCTGTTCCTCTTAGCTAATCTTGTACTTCATGCAAGCACCGTTCAGATTGTTATGAAGAGCTTCATATTGCACAGAGGAAGCAACACATTGAAGCCTGACCTTGCTTTCATCTCTAAAGCCATAAAAGCAGTCACTTGTTCAGCAGGCCATGCACGGGGACTGCTACATGTATTGTCCCTCTTAATCCTCATAACAGACCCAATACTAATGCCTACTTTATAAACAGGGCTACTAAGATTTGGAAAAACACAGGGACTCTCCCAAGATTTCAGAGTTAATGAGAACTGAACCACAATGGCTGCATCTTATCCAAGGATTCACTCAGCCTCCTGTGCACTGGCTCACCACCAAGGACTTCTTCAGGAAGGAAAGTGTCATTTACTGTGTCCACTATGACTGACATTAGAGCTTCTTAAGGGAGTGTCGGGAGTGATTTCCAGACTGGGGCTGGAATCAATGGTAGGTTTCTATGGTTAACTGGGAATGCCTGCCACAGAGCCATGGATGAAAACTGGAGGAAGTGCACACGGGACATAGGGCACTGGTGGGTTATCGGAGGAGTGAATGATAGAGACCTCAGATGGTGGAGGGGGGCATGTGAACAATGGGAGCAGGGAGTTGGATTCTGAGAATATACACAGGGTTTCTTAAGCCTCCACTTTCCCACGGAGTGGGAAGCAGATGTAAGGAGAGAAGCAGATGTCTAGGGGGTCCTGATAAAGACAAGAAGCAGGAGTCCACAATGTGGAGCCCAGACATGGATCAGGACCCTGGACAGACACTGGGCGAGCCCAGAGACCAGGAAAGCCCAGCCACATCAACACAGGTCCATTCTCCAATGCCCAGACCCAATCAGGCCTCTCTTTGGTTCAGATCCCACCCCCAATCCCAACTCAACTGCCCGTGTTAGGAAAACACCCACCACCACTAGGTAGATTTCAGGGATTGGATCCCTGAGAACTGAGAGAAAGTCCTTGAAGGGATGGAGGACCATCAAATACTGGCCTGTCAGCCTCCTGGTTCTCATTCGCCAAAGAAAAGGCAAGACCAGATGTGAGGACTGGTTTTCATTTCTGTAAAGTGGTCGGTGATTCTGAGGTTCTCCAGGGGACAGTGTGAGGGGAAGTTTGCTCCTCATCACCGCCTGCCAGCAGGGGAAGGGTCCTCCAGTGAGCTGACAAGAGCAACCTGGAGGAGGAACAGTTTATTTTGCCTCAGTTTCAGCCCATGGTTAACTACCACCATTGTCCTGGCCTGGGATAAGGCAGAGCATCATGGTGGAAGGTGGGGCAGAGGGAAGTAGCTACACTCTGGTCTGTATCCCCTAGAACTGTGCAAATAGGTCCTGGTGACGACCTCATCCTTCTAAGGCCCTCCGCTGAGCAGCTGGATGAGGCTGGACTAGCCCGAGGGAGAGAGAACAGACATGGGGTGGAGGTGAGTCTCCATGAATGTGAGATGGGGGTTCAAGTGACTTCGTCTATTTCCCAGGAACTAGATGTGGGATCCTTGGAGGAGTGTCTGACTGTTGTGTTTGGATATGAGGTATCCCCCCAAAGTTCCAGTAACATGCCAGCAACATGGACTGTCTGCCAGGACACTACTGTCTGAGGACAGAGCCAGGCTAGAAGAGGGGCCATGTGGGCTTCACCTGGCATGGTCACAGAGGCAGACCATCCAGCCCTGCAGAGACAACAACTTGCTACCAGGTGCACCAGATGCTAGAGGCAGCGCCACGGGAAATGTTTGCTCAGCTGGGTTTCAGTCTGACTTTGGCCCCATCCCTTCTTGCAATGTTCCTATCCTTCCTTTTTGGAATGGGAATGATTAGTCTCTGCCATGATGTATTGGATGTATGTAACTTTTTGCAAGGCTCATAGCCAAGAGTTTGCCTTAAGTATCAGAGGAGACTTGGATTTGAACTTTTGGGCAATGCTGGAACTGTTAAGACCGTGGTGACTCTTCAAAGTGGGCTACATGTGTTTTTCCTTGTGAGATAGACATGAGCTCTTGGGAACAGGGCATGGTTATGGTTATGAGATATCCCCTTAATGCAAGAACTTTCAGAGGTGAAATGATTGGACGACGAGGACTGCAACCTACTCAGCCATCCTGGTTTGAATGTCTAGGTGATGGCAGCTGTGGGCAGGGGGGGCACGGTTGGGGAAGACGTGTCACTAGGGGCGTGCCCAGGAAGGGCTCACCTTCTCTATGACACCTTCACTCCCCTCTCTCTCTTCTTCCTGGCTGTCGTGAGTGTCGTAATTCCCTCTGCCCCACCTTCCACCATGATGCTCTGCCTTACCTCAGGCCAGGGCAATGGTGGTAGTTAACCATGGGCTGAAACTCTGAGGCAAAATAAGCTTTTCCTCCTCCAGGTTGCTCTTGTCAGGCATTTTGTTCACAGTGATGGAGAGCTGACTGACACACTGCCTCCGAAAATGTGCTGCACGACACCGTCCCCTGGCTGGAAAAGGCCCCACTGGATCAGAGGACCCCAGAGGGGGCTGGGGAGGTGGCTGGGGGTCTAATGAGTAGATCTCCAAGGAATTAACAAGAACGCTCGAGGCGGATGCAGCAACTGCCACAAAACGGGCCCTGCCTTCCACCGACCCAATTTCGTTTCGTGCCATTTTCTCCATCTTCTCCCTCCTCACGGCCTGGCCCCAAAACCTCCGTGGAGAAGAAAGCTGGGGAAGAAATATAAAGCCCCACCCACGCCCTGCCTCTGCACTGGGCGTCCTCACCCTCGGGAACCTGGACCCAGGGTGGGATAAGAAGGCAGGTGGAAGTTACAGCCAGGAGTTTTCAATTCCCAGGTAAAGGATGATTTACTCATTACCTGGAAGACTCCACTGTGCTCAATGAGAAGACGGTTCACCTCAGGGCTGAAGGCAGAGGCCACAGAGAAGAATTAAAGGAAGCAGCCATGAGAAGGAAGAGAGTCACTTCCCAGTGATTTAATCAGCAGGTTATACATAAATGGATTTTCAATTTTCAGAGAGTTGAAACACAACAGAAGGTATTCAGTACAGAGATGCAGAGTCACCTGGCAGCGGAGGTACCGTGATCACCAAGGTGGTTTGCCCAGGGTGAGGCTGATCCATTGCACAAAGATGCAGAGCCCTGGCAAAATTTCCTCTGATTCAGAGGAGGCTTTGAATTTTACAGCCTCACAGGGTCGTTATTCTAAAGCCACCAATTACTACCGCAGTGAAAAGGTACTGAGGACAGAAGGCATCAGCCAGTGCGGCTGAGAAGTGGGGAGATTTCTGTGCACACAGAACCGGAGCCACCTGCCTCAAATGCAGTTTGAAATGCCCACACAGACATTCTTGGCCCCTGTTCCTGGTCAGCTGTGACTAGTGGGACCTGGCAGCTTCCCCGAAATGGGTTTTTGAAAGTTGTTGTGAGGACTGAGCCTTGGGGATGCCCTAGGGTGGGTATGGGGTGGGGAAGCCACAGGGCCAGCACAACTCACTGCTCTTCACTATCCGTAAAGTGCAGGTCCACCTTGAGCTGAAACTCCACCCCGCTCAGCGCGTCTTCCACCTGCAAAAGAAATAAAGTCCGAGGGATTTCAGAATGGTCGACTTGAAATATTTAGCTGTTCTATTTCCTAAATTAGAGAAACAGTAGAGAATTCCAGCACAAAATGAAAGTCACTGTTGCTTAAAGCAGGTTCTCCCTGAAAGTTCTGTGGTATTCTGGATGAACAGGGTCCCTGGGTGAGTTCTGTGCAAAGTGGAAGGAGAGCATTTACGTAGCTGGCTTGCTAAAGCCTCTGTGCCAAAACAGCTAAACACGTCTCCTTAGGGTAGGACCCCTGGAGGCCTCATTTCCCTGTGGATTAAGTCTGGAGTACTTTCAGGCAGGATGAGATGTTCAGTAGCACCTCCTTTGAGAAGGATGGAAGAGTGAACTTACAGTGAAATCTAACTTGGCTAGTGATGGGATAAATCAGCGATAAAGTCTTCTCCAACCCCAAGTTCCCTTGCGTGGCAGGGAGGTGTCCACATGTGCAGAGGAGGAAGTCCACACCCAGGAATGCGAAGTCATTTCCCCAGGAGGCTCAAGTCCACAAGAAAGAAGCTCTTCATTGTCAGCCTGAGGATCCTTACATGTAGCCATTTCAATTTCAAGACCCTTCTTTTTAGCATTTTGTGTCCTTCCATTGTTAGCGAGTCTGTGCTTCCCACATACACCGGTATCCCAATTTTTCTTTTCTCATGCACAAAATCATCACCCCTGGTCGAAGGAGTCTCACACTAACTTCCAGATGTCCCAGTCCCTCTACTCAGCTGGCCTTCCCAGCACCAGCATTGCACACAGGTGACAGGACTCAGCCCCATCCCTGGGCCGGATGTGTCCTCCTTTGTACCCCACAGAACCCTGCTTCTTTTCTCTTAGCATTTAGTACTTCATATTAGAATTGTTGGTTTCAGGTTTATAGCTGGAAGCTCAGGAACCAAATGTTATCTGTGAACGTGTTTTGTTTAATCCCCACGGTATTTTAAAAAATGTTTTGAACAAGTTGCAAATATTTAAAATTCAGGCAATTTCACATTCGAATTGCAGGTTTCTAGGTTCTGGAAAAATAAAATCCCTGGATCTGGCAGAGCTGGTGTCGGTTTGGATCAAGCGATTCTTCTTGCACCTACCGCTGCTTCACCATTCACTGCTGATGCCTGTCTGGCCTGTGGCTAAGCCCCCACCTACTTTCTTGCTGGATGTTCCTTCTAATCTTATCATTAAAGGGACACTGCTCTTCCTACTTCTGGACCTCAAGCTCAAGGAATAGGGCCTGCTACAAAGAAAGTGTCTTTGCATCTTCAAGGAATAAAGCCCTTCTCATCCCACCTTTTTTTGTGGGGATTGTTTCTTTGCAAGAATGTGCTCATCCTTCAGGGACAGAAATCTCCTATCCAAAGGCCTCTTTGGAAATGTCTTCCTGGTTAAGCATAATTCAGGCAGAGACATATGGATGGAATTTATCTTTAGGTCCTTAGGGTTTTAAAAATTGTTGTTTAAAAAAAAAAGCATTTAAAAGCTAACATTTTGCTGAATCCAAATGCTATAAATAACTTCTCCTAGATTTGTTTTGCATAATCACGAGCCTCACTTCACACACACAATGAAAGCAACGCAGCCTCTTGCCACCAGTTCCTTGGAAGTAAGACTGGCAAAGCAAGGCTCCAGCCACCTTCCAAGCTGCATTTGCCTTGGTAATGAAAACTCCCTGTGAGCTCTAGCTTTAAACTCGCTGCAGTTCCCTAGGAGCTGTGGCTGGATTGAGCCTGGCTGTGACTTCACTGACACCTCAATACATCTTACTTGCAATATGTATTCCAAATGAAGTCATTACCTTCTGTAACCACTCATTTCATGAAGGGCTGTTATCCGCCCCTCCAAACACACATGCGTGCACACAAACACACTACCCAGCATACACGTCTTCCCCTAACCCTGTCTTTTCTCAGTTAAAGACATCTCCTTTCAAGGGTTAGGTTCACAAGACCTGAGGTATTTTTGCATGATCATGGAAATCATAAAAGAAGTTAATACTTATGAAAGAGTCGCTATGTGGCAGACCTTACCTGATGTAGATAAAACCTTGAATGAAGAAATATTGTCCCCCATTTACAAGTGAGAAAACTGAGGCTCAGTATGGTCAAGCTTGGCCCTTGAGCGAGTCTTATGTGCCTGGTTCTGCCCTGGGCTCTAATCCTCATGGTCAAACCTGAGTTCTAGGCTATACCTCCTCTCCCTGTTGGCTTCAGATCTACTCATGACAATGACTCATCATCAGTTCTCCTCTTTCCCTGTCCCCCAATCCTCACTTGGACTGGTGGCTAAGGAGGAGCTTCTGAAGGCAGGCTACATAGGTACCAATTCTGATGCTATCACTGAATCCACCTCTCGTTGATTTCCATCTGTAAAATGGAAGTAAATCAGGCTTACTCCATAGGGTTTTGTTGTGTGAACTAAATATGATAATTTGTACACAAGGGGTTGACAGTTCTCAAAAAATATTAGTTATTATTATTCCAATGATTTCCTCTTTAGTTCTGGGCCACCAACCCCACAGTGGTCCTACCCACAGGGATTAGACTACCTGGGCTGGAAGCCTCTTTCTACCCCTTTCCTTCCTGGTGGGGTGACTTTAGGACAATAACTTAACATCTCTTAATCTCAGGATCTTCATCCATAAAACAGGGGTAATAAAACACCACGTTGTTTCAGTGAATCAAAGAGAATACTCTGCACAATGCCTGCCACACAGCACCCCCTAATAAATGTAAGATACTGTTAAAGTCATCATGATGGTTATTCCCACACAACCTGGATGCCTGTCACCTTTCAGTAGAATCTTTGCCTCTCCCAACTACCCTGGACAGCAACTTCATGCCACAGAGTAGGGTCACATCACTGGCTGTCTTCTCTGTGTGAAGTCCTTCATCTCTGGACTTAACCCTGACCCGCTTCCATGGGCTGTTCTGGGCCATCCTGCAGCACGGTTCCCGTCCATCTGATTGCTGGTCACCTGTCTAACCTCTACCTTGACACTTGCAACTCTTATGTGGGCAGCAGCAGTGACAGCTTCTACACCCTTAGTCTCCTGAGCCCCATTTCCCATATTTGTGCAGGAATGACCTGTGCAAACCCTCCTCCCACTGAGTCTGGAAATCCTCCTGCCTTTAGACAAAGGTGAACAGGTGGACTTCAGTGGGGTCCCTGTGACCCCCATGCTCTTCTTAACCTTCCTTTCCAGATCCGATCCGTGTCTGTGGTGCTTTCTGTGCCACAAGCATGATGCTCTCTTCCTCAAATCTGCCCTGTTTTACTCCTCACTGTCCTGCTGTCCTGTGTCTCAGAAGTGCTTAACTGGTTGGTAGGGAAATCTCACCTATGCCTCCATTCCCAAACTCTGAATCAACCCAGTAACCCACCCTGCAAATCCTAATGCTCTGCTCAATCACCAGTCTGGGGTGGCCTCTAGGATCTGCATTTTGTGCAAGTTCTACCAAAGAACTATGATGTGGGTACTCCCATATTGTTCACACATACACACACACTCACACACACACACACACACACATACACACACACATACACACACGCACACACATTGATGTAATCTGTTCTTCTTCCTCCTCAGAGCATCAGGCATCTTGTCATTGTAATTGTGTCTTCTCCATTTTGTCAGCTAGGGGTCTGTGCTCCATGTGTGGGCTGCCATTAGCCAAGGTCCAGAGGATGTGTGTGCATTTTGTTCTGCTGTATTTACCCCAGGCCTTCTCTCCCTTTCTGTGTTTGTCCTCTACTCTGGCTCATTCCATTGCTTTTATTTTTTTGTCCCCTTTTACCAATCCATGTATGTTGTAAGCCTTCCTCAATCTTCTGTGGGTTTCCACAGCATTTATATACAACACACACACACACACACACACACACACACACACACACATACTACCTCCACACTTGCTCTTTGCAAGTTCTGTTGAAACATCTCATCACATTTCTTAATTGTGATGGACTAGTTCTCTCCCTGGCCATCCCTTGCACTCCCTGCAGCCTCACTGTGTGCACTGAATCCTCTCCATGTGGGAATTCCCCATGGCTCCTGGCAAGGTGTGCCTGACAGACAAGCATCCACTGTGCCGATATCTGTTGTTCATAGAGACGGATGCATTCATTCCTGGACATATCCTCTGTGTTACCCAGCCGCAGGCTGTAAGCAGTATTTTGGCTGTCACAAGCAGATAGATATGCACTGGAAAAGAATCCATGCATGCATTCCGAATACACAGGTTTTCAGACATATCCAATTAACTTTAATTATCACTGATTTGGATATAATGATTAGTTGCAACATTGTTTGCTGCCATATGGATTACGGCTGACAATAATGAAGTGTTATTTTCTATAGGTAAATAATTTGACATGGAGAAAAAAACCAATATATCCTATGAAACAGGCTCCCATTTAACCTTGGGAATGTTTTAGGATCTCATGAGGTTCAAATCAAAAGGCTTTAAATTTTTAAGGGCCGTATCAAGAAACAGGGAATTAAAATGAAATAATGCCAAGAGGTAACATTGAAATAGAAGCCCCAAACACCAGGTGTTCTCTTTCCCTATTTATCTCCAGTGTGGGACATACTTAGTGAGGGTCGGAGAATCTTGGAGAAGTAGAGAGATGGGTGGATAAATGGGAAACAAGTGGCAGCACTTACTTTTAGCCACACAGGAAATCCTGGTCACTACCTAGAGCACAAAAGTTGGACCAAAAGCTGAGGGATAGAAGAGGAGGAAGACGTGGCCAGGAGAAGCTGCTATGCACACCACACGGGAATGAAGCAGGAGGACTCTAATTAAGTTTTCCTAAAATAGGAGCACTTTTCCACATCCTGAAAGGGATTCTATCAAGAAATAATCAACAGGAATGTGGCACCAGGGATTTGAGGGGGGCTAGGGAGTGAGAGCAATGGTTTGGACTCCATATCCTCCTTTGAAATGTGTTAATTTGATGCGTGAGGAATTTTCAATGGCGAGCCAAGGTCTCTCCACTGTCATTCCTGCTATTCCCTTTCCTGGGATGTTCTTTCTCTGTCTCTGTCTGATTGACTCTTAGCAGGTAGGTCTGAAAGCCGGCTCCTTTGTGAAGGGGTTGCTGAGCAGCAGCTTTGTGGTCCCAGAGCTCAGTTCTCCACCCTTGGCTTCCCTTTATTCTTCCCTACGTAGCCAGCATAGTGCACCAAGATGCTTGTTTAAACATCTTTGTCCCTACTGAAGAATTTACCCCAGAAAGGCTGAGGTCCTGCTGCCTTCTTCACCTCTGTCTCTCATCCAAGAACCTAACCCAGGCTTTGCAAGAAGCAGCTACTCAAAAGCCTATGCTGACTGATTCATGACAGAGTGCCTGAATGGATGCACAGACAGACAAGTGAGGAATGGAAGAGAGGCGCTGAGTTGGTCAATGGAGATGCTTGCCCCTGAGACCTCATGAGATGAGCAAGCCCTTGAATGAAAGGATGAGTAAAGTGTGCATCTGTAAGCAAGTGCATGAATGCCCTAACCCCATGAGTTCCCATCTGTCAGATTTCAGACTTGGTCTCTGGCTTCACCTTCACTTACCATTTACCTATCAATGAGAGGAACTGGTCAAGAGGGAGAATAGCGTCTTGGGCTGGTGGTTGATTCACGACTTACCCTTTCACCGTCAAGGAGCAAATGAGCTCGAAAGATCATGGCATCATTTATGGGCACCTCTTCATTCCTGTATAAGATCTGGAAGACCCGGCTGTGCACAGTGCTCTCATGGACACAGGCGGAATGCAGAGTGCTGCTCTCTGCAAAACAAGAATCAGAAGGTGCTCATGAACTCCAACGCCATCCTGTGCCTGCAGCCCCATCAGATGTCACTTTAGGAAAGTAACAATCCCCAACCCCAAACTGCATTGCAATTTCCAAAGCTTAAAACCATGCATGTATGACACCCCCACACTTGTGGTTATCCAGTAGGGCTGGTATCTCAGGGAAGCCAAGTCCTTGTCCTGGAGCTGTGGAGTGGAAACCCGGGAGGGCTAGAGCATAGGTGGCATGGGCCTGATGTGCAGCAAGCGAGGGCCGTGGCAAGCCAGGGCATGCTAACCTGTTACCTGATGGTAACCTGGCCCAGGCCTGGTGTGGATACCCACTACACCCATTTCTCCGAAGCTCTGAACTCCCATCATCCACTGTCCAATGACCTCAACCTTCTACTTCCTACAGTAAGAATATATAAGTGGGGCAGACCTGAATGGAAGTTCAGACTTAAGGGCCAGCTAATAACATTGGTACTTTTCCAAACCCCGATTAGCCTAACTTGGCACCTACTAGCATTGACCAAGTGCAATAGGAACCCCTAGACTAGTACGCTCAGGTGGCAAGCCCTATTGGGGTTCCCTCTTGCCCTTCTCAGAGTTCTATTTCTATTAACATTGGGATAAATCTTACTCCTCTACTCTTGCCTTCCATTGTCTGGGAGTTTCATTCTTTAGATTTAGGAAATAAGAACCAGGAAAGAAGTTGGTGGTGAGCTGCTGGGGTCTGTTGCAACACTGGAGGGCATAGTGCACCATTTAGAGTTGTAACACCAAGAGCTTCAATATGCCACTCCACAGCCCTGGAGAAGAATTGAGCTTTGCTAGCTGTGACCCTCAAAGCTGATGCCAGTAGGCATTCCTGCTGTGATTAGCTGCTAACACTAAAATGGGGCTTTCTCAGCTACAGAGGCCAGCAGCTTACACAGTACCCCACACCAGGAGAAATGGAGAATTGAACTTCATCTCAAACTCTGGTTTCATTGGGAGAAATTCAATGTCTTAGAAGCCATCTGACCTCAACAGGCCACTTATGCTCTGGGGAGTGTTCCTGGCTGGGATTTAGTACCTGGCCTGCTAAATTCCTCACTCGGTCACTTGTCCCCTCCTCTGTGAGTCTTCCCATACTTCCCCTATCCTGGAAATCAAGAAAGATAGGGAATGAGAGGGATAGAAACCCACAGACCCATCTCTCCTGAAAGATGTTTGCATATCACATATGATGTGAAGAACTCATCTGGGCGTGTTTGCTCCAATATGTTTTTATATGCCACAATCCCTGAATACTATTTTAAATGTTAAGCTGAATTTCAGAAAGATAATGAGGCTAAGAGATCTTACTGCATCCACTGGCCGGGGTCACAATGGGATACACAGTTGAGTTCCTCCATAAACTTCATACGTACAATATACTGTCAGAAAAAATATGTAAGTATTCTAAAATAACATTAAATTTGCATAAAGGAAAACTCACTCAAAACAATGACCTACTGGGTGGCATTTAGAGCTTCCAAAAGTGCTTTATAAGTGTTACTCACTTTAACCCTCATAGTAAATTCCTAGGGTAAGCTTCACTCCAGATGAAAAAACCGAGGCTCAAAAACCAAGATGCAGATGTCTTAACACTTCCTTGTTAGGAACTGAGTGCTGTGTTTCCCTGGAGTTCTTATGTTAGAATCTAATTTCCAGTGGGACAGTGTTTGGAGGGAGGGCCTTTGGGAGGGATGAGGTCACAGGGTGATGTCCTTATGAATGGGATTAGTGCCCTTTTGATAAGAGATCAGAGAATTAACCCTTCATTCCGTCATGAGAGCATGCAGGGAGAAGTCATCCATCCACAAGTCCAGAAGAGGGTCCTCACCAGAACCCCATGGTGCTGGCACCCTGACCTCGGGCCTCCACTCTCCAAAACTATGAGAAGTGAATTTCTGTTACTTATATGCCACCCAACTATGGCACCTGTCACAGTAACCCGAGCTAAGACATTATTCCCTAATGAGGCACTGTGTGGACTCATCCTATATCTACCTATTTAAGAACTGAGTCAATAAACTCTCAGGTGAATGAGGACATGTATCTAATGTTCTAGCAAAAGGCAGGCACTTGATAAAACACAGCAGAAAGAAAGAAATAGCATGGTAGGAAAAGGTGTCAAAAAAATACAAGAAAATCAGTCCAACCAAAAAAAAGAAAACCTGCCCTACAACCTCCTGCAGCTTACCCCATGGCTTAAAGCATGCCTAGGAAGCAGGGCTCTCTGTCACCTCCCAACATACAGTGACATCAAAGTGGCACCTGTTCAGCTACATGCAGCATCCAAGGATGATCTCAAGGATGCCAAAGGTTCCTGCTGTGGTCCACCCTGCATGGTGGAGCCCTGTTGAGTCCTGCTGGACTCAGATGCAGGTGGCTTTTAAATAGAAAGAACTCTGCACAGAAACCCATTTTTGTTTGCTGTCCCAGCCCTTTCTCTGTCACCGTCAGGGCCTAGTTGATCTATAAGCCAGCCTGACAACATGGCAGAGGATGGATGAGGTAAAGACTCTGAAGGTCAGAGCGGTACGGGCCATCTGCTGCCCAAAGGGACAGCCAGGAAAACAGTTCAATCACCTGCCTTTTTGGGCAAGTGACATCACCCCTTATAACAGAAGCTTTCCATGTGAAAAATGGGCATGTCCACACTGACCTCCTGGGATTGCTGTGGACAGAAATGGGAGAAGTGGATTGAGATCCTCTGACCTGGCACACAGTCCTGCCATATCCAAGGCTACCGCTTTTTAACTGCGCTTTCAAGAACATTTTGAGAACTTGCTGGTGAATGTATTTCCATCAGCCACATTTTTTTAGGGAAGGGAAACATCTCTGGTTTTGAACAGATTGGCCAAGGGGACCCCAGGGCTCAAGCCATAGTGAGTGAAAATTGCTAAATGTCAAGGCTAAATGTGAAGTCCAGGATGAGGCACTATTCCTGCCCTGGGGGATTTTCTATGTCATTTCCCCATCCTATTAAATAGAACCTAAAGCAGGAGTCTCTTTGCTAGGGAAGGCTCACCCATGGGACACCCATCAGACTGCAGAGCTCGCTGAAGCCGAGGTCACCTGTGGGATCTCTGCTCTCCAGCAATGACAGTCCACATTTGGACACCTGCCCCTGTCCTTGCTCCTTCTTTCCGACATTCTGTGGGAATCACTGCTGTCCTCTACTCAGCAAGCCACACCCAGGGGGCACTGTACAGGCTCCCTGCTCCTTGGTCTCAGCCTTCCCTGTGGATGGAAGGGACCCATCTGCATCGTCTGCACTTCCCCTTCTTCTCCGGAAACAAGGCACCATGCACCCAGAGAGAAGTGTCCTTTCCTACCCTTCAAGACCTAACGCACACTTGCAATGCTGTCCTCCCCTGTCTGAGGGTGAAGGACCACATTTCTCTCCAGGGCGTTTTTACTGATTATCTGAAAACCAGATCCGTTCCAGTGTGTCCCATAAGGTGTAGAGGCAAGTCTTCCCAAATGTGTGTCTTCTCCCTGTCCTGTCTGTGTTGGGCCCCCACGTAAGGAGAGTTGGAGCTTTAGGAGAATAAAGTGAAAGATGGAAAGAAGGTTTGGCAGAGGGAGAGGAGGATGGGGAAAAAGAGGAGGGGAGTAGAGGACAGAGAAGGGGGTGGAGGAGGGGAGAAGAGCTCTTCAGCAGACTCCATTGAACCAGGAGTGTGTTTTAAACAACATAATCTGGAATTTCAGGACAGAGGACAAGAGTAAAAATAGTTTTAGGTCTTGATATTTCCTCCTTCCTCCCCCCAAAATGAGTGACGTGCGTATTTAGTATGTCCAGGAATCTCTGAATGTTTGAACTTGCAATGATGAGCCCCCTGTCCCCTGAGTCCCCTGAGGCACCAATGTGGGTTGCCAGGGCAGGAGCTTCTCACCTGACATGGGCCCTGCACCCCAGGGCCTGAGCCAACACCCTCACCAGCACTGAGCTGACGACTGAACTCAATCCCAATTCCAAGAAGTGCTTATGGCTCTGCCTGCACATAGGACCCTCCCCTGCCCAAATCAGTTCTGTGCTCAACAGCCAAAACCTGAAAGCTACCCCCTCAGCTCCCCAGGAAAGGGCCAGCCAAGTGAGGGCTGGAATGTGAAATGTAAATGAAACACACCCAGAAGACATCAAGGAATCTCTTCAAACCGAGGCCACACCAAACCATGTAACATACACCAGACCAAAGAGCCCAGTCAAAAGCACCATGAAAGACTCCTCGTGGAGGTCGGTGCAGTCTACAGGGGGAATAGGTCGGGATCTTGGACTGCATGTAAAATGTGGCTTAGAATCCAGTCTCCTTTAGAGAGCTCTAGACTGCCCCCCTGGACTTTCCAACTGTGTGTCCTGGGATTGACCAGTAAATCTGAGCTCAAAGGAAACAAGAATCAAGACCTGGTTAATTTCCATAATAAAAATAAGGATTGGATGAACAAAGAAGTATGTTTTTAACTGTAAAACTCTCAAAACCCAAATCAGCTTCCTGGTAAGATAAAGGTGCAGATAATGATGGCTCTTTACACAGGTAATTTCCTGGCTGTTTCCAGGAACGGGAAGGACAGAAAGTCACCTTGAAGCCAAGCTTCATTATTTCTTCTCACCACTTCCAGGAAGAGGTGGAAGAGAAAGCCACTTTGAAACAGATGTTCACTGTGTTTCCAGAGAAGGACAGAGGGACTTTCTGTGGCCAGGTGAGCCTGCCGGCTGTCGGGGCAGGAGCACTGCTGCCAGGGTGTAGATGGCTGTCCCCGAGCCTCCAGGATGGAGACGCTGTTGCTGGAACAACCTGAGTAGGAAGCCAGGAGCTCCTGGGAAAGAAGGGCCCATGAAGGAAGGAATCATGGTCTTGAGGCTTGAGGCTCCTCCTCCTCCTTATCCTCCTGCTTCTTCATTCTGAGTTTGAAATTTAGGGAGCTTTTAGATGGGGTCTGAACTTTCCCTGACATGGAGGTATTAGCATACCGTGCGGAACAGGCACGGACAACTCATTCCAGGGAATAAATGTGGAGCCCAGGATGAGGACTCGGACATCTCACAGAGCCAACCCTTTACGGGTAGATGAGTCGTTGGTTTCATTGTGAGCAGGCAAGTCCTGTGGGCCCACTAGCCCAACATAAAGGCTGTGCTTTGAAGATCAGTGACCTTCTGAATGCTGTCGCACACCACCACAGACTGGGTATACCATGAACAAAGGTTCGAAGCTCCATTCTGGAGGCTGGGAAGCCCAACATCAAGGTGTCTGCAACTGTGACGGCCCTTTTGCTGCTCACTGCATTGCAGAAGATCCAAGAGACTAAAGGGGCTGAATGTGCCTTTTGTAGTGATAGTCATCACACCCAGAAGTCCCCACAGCCCTACCAGCTCTTACAGGCCCCACCTCCTGATATTGTTACCTTGGCAATTAAATGTCAGTGTGGGTTTTGGAAGGGACACATGTTGGAGTCACAGGACTTGACTAATGAGTTATGAACCATGAGCACACAGTGGGGGCCCGTGGCCTGTGCAGACACCTGGACCAGCATGCAGTTCACCATTAAAGCTGTAGAGTCTTCACAGATCACACTTCAACAGAGATCCTGTGTGCCAGGGGTGGGCCCCAGCAGCCAAGGACTGAGGTGATTCTGTTCTCTCCTAGTGTGGCTTTCAGAACAGGACCCCATTTCATTCATTACGTAAGCCCAGGGCTTCTTGAGCAATGTGTGATTAGGAAGAGGTTGTCCTTTCTACTAAGAAGATCTTGAGACACACAGGCACTTATCTGGAAATTAAAGGAGTGTAAATCTACTTGTCCCTTCATTTTTTGAAGCACATCACATTGGTGACACATCAATAAAGTGCAGTCATTTTAATGCCATTTCAGTGAATGTTTTTCCTTTCTACTTAGACTACCCTACTGTACATGGAATAGTGAATATTTGCTTTAAAGTACATGCTGTACGTCTGTCTTACCCATAATTCCAGATTAATATATTTGTAGGATTTTTGCTACAAAATGTACTCATCCATTTATTAATTAAATATTTATTAATCATCTGCTGTATGCCAGGTTCTGAGCAGAGTGCTGGTGTTCGCCATTGGCCATCAGGCTTCCCCATGGGGTGTGTCTGTGTCACACTGGTGTCCATGGAACAAGGAATGACTGGTCCCACAGACATCTCCTTGTACAGATGGCCATCCCATCTCTTCTATGTTGCAGTTATTTGAAACATCTCACACAGGCTAATTTGAAACTTTTAATTGAGGTGGTAAATTATGTATGACAAACTGAGTTGGATATTTATGTACTATATGATTTGGAAAAAAAATTACTTTTCTGTAATGTAAGTACAAAGTGACTTTATTAATTGCAAAATTATATGCAAGAGTCAACCTTGGAATGGCTGACCTGAGTTTCAAATATTTTATATTCCTTATGCCACTGGGTATGACCATGATATGTAAGTTTTCATTTGAATCATGAGGAAACTCAATGACCTTCTGAATGCTGTCACACACCACCACAGACTGGGTATACAATGAACAAAGGTTCGCAGCTCCATTCTGGAGGCTGGGAAGCCCAACATCAAGGTATCTGTGATCCTAAATGACAACTGTTATAGTAGAATATGGTGACTCCAAAACTTATTTTTATAAATTCTTCCATTCCTTAATTTGTGTATCTAATTGTCCACTATTTAATTGACCACACGGGCGATGTGTTAGGCAGAATACAGCCACTGGTGAGAATCTGACAAGAAATATTCTTCAACATTTACTACATCATTTTCAAAGATTTTTCTCTCCTCATTCTCTATTCAATTCACTTGCATGACTTCATCAGTTTAGGAAAATAATGCAAGTTCTAGCAGATTCTGCAGAAACCACAGTTACTCAACAATGAATACAGTGAAGCTGTCAACCAGTCAGTTCATCATTAATGAACACAGGGTGCAGGGAGATGGCTGTCTGAAGCCATATGGCAGTGGTAGGTAGTTGATGGTCCCAGGACCCAGGATTGCTGAGTCCTAATCTACTCTGCAGCAACACTCAAATTAAAAACAGCTACCATGGCCTGGCAGATATCCACATTACATAATTACATATGATATGATATGATATGATATGAAATTCATATACCAAATCAAAGAGCCCAGTTAAAAGCACCATTTCTCTACTGACAATGAGCCAAGGCTAATGCTACAATTCAGCAGTAAGCATTCTCCTAACACTGAGTGGGCCTAATTACTTAATTATAAGCCATTGTGACCTCCCTATTAGATTGAGCCTGGTAAATTCAGCACTTGATAACACTTTATTAGCTAATAATGTGCATTGCTCTATAAACGCAAAGCAAAAGGCTAGCGTGTGTCCTGGAGCACTCTGGTCGTCCAGTGCTTCCTCAATCAGGTTTCCTGCAGATTGATCCCAAGGGCTGAGCCATCCCAGGTACTACAATTTGAATTCCAATGAGTCCAGTGCAGGGTCTTGCCTCATGATTTTGTGAGGGCAGCAAATGGATCTGAATTAACAGATGTGAGCTTGCTCTTGGCTCCGACATTCACCCTCTGTGTACCTGTGAACATGCACTCAGGGGTCTATGCCTTGGTTTCCCCAACTGTGAACTGGGGCTGGGAAAGTGATATCCAGTCCAAAGTTGGAAAGAACAACTGAGATGACCTAGGACAGTACTTGAGGCTGGAAGTAACTCACAATGGGTGGTCGGGGAAATGGCAGTGCATAGATAATGCTGCTAGGTACACAGGAGTGTGTAGATAACGTGACCACTCACAATTATCTACCATAGACTTTTACAAGCTACTAGTAGAAGTCGTAGTGTGACTACTGTGTTGGTGTGTGAGATCTTTAACGTCTGTCCTTTGACACTGCGAGGAGGGCAGGCTTGGTCCAGGGCAGTGGGCACTGCCTGGATGGAATGTAGGGAATCTCCCTATGGAGACGGGGCATTTCCACTTTGGGTGGAACTTTAGTTTCTTCCAGCCTCACTTCTTTCAAATGAGACAATGGCATAACATCATGACTGCTGGTAGCAGGAAAGCCCTTCACACTCTGCCTGGCACTCATGGACAGCGCCACGTACAGGGCTTCTCTCTCACCACACCGCTGCCCCTTCTCCCTCCCACCTGCACCCAGGTCACTATCACAACTGCCTTCTCCTTCATAAGCTGGGATCCCTCCTAGGGAAGCTGAGCCATCTCCAAGGCTAGCTATCTGTTCCCTTTAAAACAGAGAGCTCCGGTGCCTTTTCTCCCAGCTGGTCATAATCCGTTACCCCTGACATCATCCCTTTGTTGTCAAAGATAGAACATAAACCTAATATGTCCAAGATAGAACCTTATGCTTCCAAATAATGTCACCATCTTACCATAATAGTAATAACAGCCTTTCTGCTCATTTGGAACTTTCTTTTCCTCTCACTTCCTCTACAAATCATTAGCAATTCTGTAGGTTCACATTCACAATATGGTTCTGATGAATCTAATACTTTAAAAATGTTTTTCTTTCAATATTACTTATTGAAAACTTACTTTCTACTTCCATTCTTACCAACCGTTCTATTCTATTTATAGAGAGTATAAACTAGATATTATTACCCCCTGTTGCACGTAGAACAAATCAGAATTCTTTGATATGGTTTAATTGGCCCTAAGGGATCAGCAGGAGAGCTGCAGACATTGTGAGGTCCTCTGTGCAGTTCCAGGCTGGGCAAATATTTATAGAATGTATCATGAACCACAGCTCCCAGTGACCTGAGCACTGAGAATTTGGCAGCGATTCTTAACGTTTGTGGTAGTGAACTGCATCTTAGGTGAAGAAGCCAGCTCACTGAGGCCATCTCTGTGCCCTGCGAAGTCCTCACAGTGACCCACCTCCAGATCCATCTGTGTTCCCTTACAAACAGCAGGCATGAAGAAGACCTGAAATGTACAACATGGACTTTCCGAGAAGAGTCTAACCACGACTCCATCTTCCAGTCTGAAACCATCCTGTTAATAAGTCATCAGGAGATTGAGCAAATGGGAGGCCAAGAGCCTGTTTATGTGATCAGGCTTTCCCGAGCCATCTGCCTCAGCCATATGCTTCCCAAGGAGAACCAAGTTTAGCTACAATTGCAACTAATCAAATATTTGTAAGAGCTGCAGTATCCCCGCCCAGTCATGGTCCCCAGAATGTTCCAAGAAGCACAGAGCTGTTCTGTAGCCCACGATGACCTTAGCCTGAGTTTGAGGCCACAGAATGCAAGGGAAAGCTGTGAGTTGCTACCAAAATAGCAGGCGGCCTGGGAGCCACAGCTGAGTAGGCAAGACCAGGTGGCTGTCCTGCCTTTGTCTTCCACTGTAACGCAGAGTCATGCAGGAAGGGTCGGCCCCACTGCCAGCGTCTGAGCCAAGCCTGGCCTGCCCAGAAAGCGATCCGGAGCCTCCAGCTCTTTGCATAGGCTGAGCCGTCCCCTCCTCAGTGCAAGCCTTGGATTAGTTGTCCCAAATGCACACACCTAGACTCTCTCTCCCCTGCCATCTCTTAATTCTCTTCTCCTGGTGCCCTCTCATCTGTGCATTAGGGCATATGCCAGGGTTCTATGAGCATCCATAAAGGGAGCAGAGTATTCAAAAGATAGGCCACAAGATGAAGCACAGACATCAGTCCATCAGAATGCATGTCAGGTGTGGTGGGGAGCAGGGACCTGCAGGTCATCTGCTGCCCTGCCGTAAGTCCTTTATTCATGAACTGTAGAGAACCCGAAGGTCTCAGGGAGGGTCATGGCACTTGGCCTCTGTGGTGAGGACAGGAGCACTGAGAAAGCTCAGGACAGTGGCTGCTTGGGCAAGTGTTCCTGACTGATGTCACGGCTGAATGGGGCACCTGGTTAAAATGAACCAGGTGTGTGCATGCCACATGCAGGTCAGGTCCCTGCAGCTGGAGCTGTCTTCTCATGAGTCAGCTCCATGCCTGCTCCTCTCAGGCTCTCTCCTCTGAACTCCAGGGAGACCTGAGCTCCTGTCCTCCAGGACACTGAGGTCTTTCACCAAACATCTACCTCCTCCTTAATCAGCAACTTCTCCCACTGCAGGTACACCAACAGCAAAGGCCACAGGTACACAGCTGATCGAGGTTGGACCTGGAAGTTCCACCAGGGCCAGCTATCCCCTCTCCAGCTCACACCTTCTCTGTCCCTTGATCTGGAGCTCTTCCCGTCAGCCTGCATTAGGGCACCTGTGCATTAGGGCATATGCCAGGGTTGTATGTGCATCCATAGAGGGAGCAGAGTATTCAAAAGATAGACCTCAAGATGAAGCCTTAGAGTCCCATTGCAGTGGGTGACCTGGCTTCCAATGGGTCACCTTGACTCACACCTGGCCTTTCGAGCCAAGTCATTAGCTTTTCACTCTGCACACACTGAATGCAGAATAGAATGTTCCAGGATACTTCTTCAAGGATACTGAACTTTTACACTTCCTATCTCAGCTTTGTGCAGTCCCAGAAAGAGCCAGAGTGCCTGCACTCACACTCTATGGGGCTTGAGAGATCCATGCAGGCTCTCTTCCTTCCTGTGTTTCTACTCTATTCCCAAGGTCCTCCTTCCAGCAAGCTTTCTTTCCTAGCTTGGAGCGTGTGTCTTCCACTGTGGGTCCTATGCTTCCATCACTCCACACCATTCAGCATTCAGAAGGTGCCCTCTATGTATTTGGTCCCCCCGCCATACACACATGCTGGTCTTCAAATAAATTAATCAAGAATTGGGGCTGGGGATGTGGCTCAAGTGGTAGCGCACTCGGCTGGCATGCGTGTGGCCCGGGTTCGATCCTCAGCACCACATACAAAGAAAGAACTAAAAAATAAATATTAAAAATTCTCTCTTTCTCTCTCACTCTCTATCTCACTATTTCTTTAAAAAAAAAACAAAAGAAAAAATCTATGGCATGTGCAGGATCTGCTGACCCAGATACTCCTCCTCCAAGGCCCAGTATTATTCTTTCCTTGAGTGTATGTTATGATTTCTCAACAGTAATGCCTGTGGAATTTTGTCCTTCAAACACATAGTAGGTGATGAACCTGTGTCTGATCAAGTATGCAGATATGGCAAGATGACTACAGAATGTCCCTGAACTGCTTTAGGCTGCTGGAACACAGGGAGAAATGAGAGACCTGGGTTAGTGCCTTCATTTTTTCCTTATAATAAGGAATGATTTTTTAAAAATCCTCTTGTTTTTTATAAAATGGAGTTTATAATCTCTAATTACAGGGTGGTTATGAGTATACAATCAGACAAAGAAAATGAATGTTTACAGTTTACTATACAAGAACGCTATTGTTCAATGTTCTAAAATGTTCTAATTACTTCCTTAATTTCCATCCTCCTCCCTACCCCATGTCCCCCTTCTCAGTATGGAGATAGAACCCAGGGGCACCCTACCACTGAGCTACATCTCCAGCTTATTATTTTGAGACAGAGTCTCCCTAAGTTACCCAAGCTGGCCTCACATTTTCAATCCTCCTGCCTCAGCCTCCAGAATCCCTGGGATTCCAGAGTACCTCAATGCAAGTTTTCTTCCTTATTAGAAAAATGTTATCTAGTTACTTGATGAGGATTTTCAGCAGTCCTAGCACAGCTTTCCTGACAGTGGGCAACATGAAAATATTCTTTGAAGATTCTATTTCCTCTGACATGTTTTTCTCACCAACCTTTCTTCTCACCCATGAAGATCCTGCTGATTCCCCCTTCTCTAGCTGTCCTGCCCTCGTGCTACAGGCAGGATGATTGCTCCCTCTGCCATGTCAACCTGCACCCGCTTCATTAGGATGCCTGTCACTGGGACCGTCAGTTCTGTGTGTCTTTCTGTCACTGGACCAAGGGCTTCCCCCACATTGGCAGCTACATTCCTCTCCAGGGTGTTCTTGGCTTCCACCGAGGTGCTCGGCATGGGAGGTGTGTGATTGGCACTTTTTAAAATTAATTAATAGCCTTGGTCTCAAAATCCTGCCTGATTCTCAGTGGCCTCTCATGCTCCCTCTTCCATAAAGATTTTCCCAGCGGGAAAGCAGCATCTACTATAGCACTAAATGCAGTCCCAAGCAGCATGGGCTCTTGTAACAAGGTAAGTCTTGATTCCAGTTTGGGCTCCACACACCTGCAGATCACGTATGCTCTGTGAGTCTGGTGTTGTTCATAACAAACCAGTGACCATAGATATAGCAATGATGGATGGCATTGTCTTTAGGAAAAACACATCTGCCCTGACCATGTCTGATCTTGACACCTTTGGTGTGCACCACATAGTCTACCTGTTACTCTCCCATCTCCCACTCCCCTAGACCCCCCCACCTCTCCCCTCCCATTCTCTGTTCTATAAGCAACTTAAGGACACCAACAATGGTCTCTTCCCCATGAAGAGATGCTCACAAAAGAGTTGTCAAACAAGTGCTGCATGTTGGCCTGGGATCCTTGATTATCCCCCAAAGAAGGCTGGGAACCAGGTCTGTATTTTCATCTCTGAGCCACTATCCTACATCTGAGGATTCATCCAACAGGGGAAGCGACAGCTGGAGGAAAGTCACACAGAAACACAGTTCCCACATAGGAACTGGGGGCTTGGAGAGACGGATTACTCAGTCCCAGGGGCAGCAGAGAAGCCCAAAACCACCTGCAAGTCCAGGTCTTCCTGCTAGCTCACACGGCCCTGGACAGTCACCTGGGCATGAAGGGACTAACCCCAAGACACGTTCAACCCACGGTGTAGGGGCCAATTCTACAACCACCATCTGGAGGTCACAGCAATGCCTGTCTGGGTGCCACTTGCCTCCAGAATCAATGCACATGTATGCACGTTCTCAGAAGCAATCGCTGCAGCTGCAGAGTCCACTCTCAGGGGCCTGTTCCCCCAGGCTCAAGTCCCTTCGCACCATCATCTTGGCATGCTATCGCCGAGCCCTGCCTGCCGCACCCCTGCTGAGCGCTTCCCTGCTGGGCTGTCAGTGCACGCGGGCTTGCAATCTTGCAACCCGGTTGGGCACAAAAACACAAGCCAGTCAAACTGAGACAAAGTTTTATTTTGTGAGAGGCCGTGTGCGTCCCCTAACAAGTGGGTCCACCACGTGTGTTCTACCTGAGCCGGGGGGCCTCCACTTCCCCCGGAACACCCTCCTACCATCCTTTCCCAACCAATGGGAACTCTCCCATTACAAGAGTGACATGAGTAACCTGAGTCCTGAAACGGGCCCAGGTAAACAGCATGAGTCCAATTACCATATGAATGTGAATTGCTGGCTGGCAGTCACTAAACCCAAAGGTGCCTGTATCAATATTTTTGCTGTGGCTCCTAACAACCAAGATCCGAGGACAGCTCACCCTTGGTTGAATACCCTGGACGTCTCCAGGGAAGGCCAGTCCACTCCACTGCTGAGCTGTCACACCTCATTGCTCTACCTCCCTCAGGATCACTAGCCACTTGGTAATCATGCAGTGGCATGTGGGTGAGCGTCCCTTGGGTCCAGTCATGCCTTTTACCCCAGTGCCGTGGGAGTCAGTCCTAGGCCTAAGAAAAGCAAACTCTTAATTACCCCAAGGTTTTGTTTGACTATTCTTCCTGCTCTGTGTAAGACATTTAACCTTTGCACCTGGATCACATCCTTCCCACTGCTGCTGACTGTTTTCAATATTCTCTCACTAGAAACCCACTCTGCACATGGTCAGCTCTGACAGTACCTAAAGGATGGTTCTGCTGACCGGGCCCTGTCCCCACTGCCCCACCTCCTGGAGCACCTGCCCTCTGCCAAGCCCTTTTTCACTAATCTACTTGTTCTTGAACACCCAGAATCTAGTCTCTGTTCTCTTTCTACCACTAAAACGTCCGTCCAGGCAATGGTGCCCTACCTGTCTAAAGTCCAGGGACCTTGGTGCATGTGGGTCCTGAATCCTCACTCCATGCTGCAGCCTCACAGCCTCCCCAGACTCCCTCTCCCCTTGGTGCTGTGAGGTAGCTGCCCCCCTCTTGCTCTGCACTCTCTGGCCCCTGTTCACTGCCTCCTCCTCAGCCCCTGCCCTATGACTTACCTGCCTGCCCCCAGCCCAGCTCACTCCTCAGCCCCATGCTATCTATGCTTTATCTCTCTTCACAGTACATAATGCCACTGGTATATTGACTCTTCTATTCCACCCAGAGTGTATGCTCTGTGACAGCAGCAACGTGTCTGTTTTGTGCATTCCCCAAGTCCTGTGATGAAATGGCATCAGCACATAGGCCCTGCATGAAATTCACATTTCTAGCTCAGATCTCTCCTCTAGATTAAGACCTGAAGGTTAAGGTGCCAACTTGAATTCTTTTGCTTAGATTCCCAAAGGTGACATGTGTGTGGCATGTTTCAAAGAGAACAGTCTTCTTCAAAGATAGCAGAGGAGAAATATCTAAGTGCCCTTATTCTGGCACTATGTAACAAAACTATCACACATGTAAGAAAAATTGCTAAGCTGGACCTAATGAAAATTAAAATGTTTTTCTAAAAAACTTAAAATTTTCTACTCTGAGACAGATGCTGCCAAGAGAATGGAAAGATAAGCCACAGACTGGGAGAAAATATTTGCAAAATACCTATCTGATAAAAGACTATTACCCAAAATATACCAATAACTTTTTACTTTAATTTTTAATTGGCATGTTAAAATTATACACAATAGTGGGATTTGTTGTTATATATGTGTATGTGCACACAACATAATTTGGTTAGCAACTCTTAAAACTCATGAATAAGAAAATAAACAACCCAATTTAAAAATAGGCCTAAGCTCTTCACAGACACCTCACCAAAGAGTCTATACAGATGGCAACTGAGCATAAGAAAAAAATGTTCCACAGATACGTCATGAGGAAAATGCAAATTAATGCAATGAAATACTACTACACACCTATTAAAATGGCTGGAACCCAAACCCCTAACAGGAGCACATGCTGGAAAGAGCCCTAGGAACAGTGGTTGGCTCATGATGGGAATGCAAAGTGGGGAGGGAGCTTGGGAAAGCCAATGGCTGTTCTCTTTCAAAAATAGACATCTTCTTACCACGAGGTGCAGCCATTGTATTTCTCGGTATTTACCAAAGGCACTGAAAGCAAGTCTACATACAAACTCACACAAAGGTTCATGTCAGCTGCATTCCTAACTGCTAAAATTGAACCTAACTAAGATAAAGGTTGAACCTAACTAAGATTCAGTGGAGGAATGGATAAATAACCTGGGGTATATCCCAGCAATAGATTATTATTCAGGGATAAAAAGCCACAAGTCATCAAGCCATGAAAAGCCATGAAAGAAACCATAAAGCATATTACTAGGGGGAAAGAAGCCAATTTTCAAAGGCTACACACTGAATGACTCCAACTACGTGGCATTCCAGAGAAGTCAAAACCACAGAAACATGAGTGATTGCCAGACTCCAAGGGAGGGAGGGGTAGATAGGTGGTGCACACAAAGATTCTTAAACACTCTGTAAAATACTCCAGGGGTGCTTAGTTTTGTCTGTACCCAGAAAATGTGCAGCACCAAGAGGGAGCCCAGTGTAAAAATGGACTTTGAGTGCCAAGGACATACCAGTGTTGTTTCATCGATTACAATTCAGGAGCCACTCTTATGGGGCGGGTGGATCAATGGGAAGCCATTTTGTCAGGGATAAAACAGGCAACGGACTATCTTAGGGCTTTTCTCTCAATTTTGAAGTCAACCTAAAACCACAGCAAATAATAAGAGCTCTAATAAATAGATCATCTCCCCAGACCATCAGTAAAAGGGAAATTAAGAAAAAAGTGTGTTTCTGCTCTAACAGTGTTCATTTGGCTGAGCATCTCTATACTCCAGCCTCAGTGGAAGGCAGACGTCTAAGTCACCGGGATCCTCCTGTAGCCTCACTTTCCCTGTGTGCTCCCCGAGTAGAGCCCCACTTCCTCCATCTCAATCACCAACAGACTGTGCACCCCACCTTGCCTCTACCTGGAAACTGATGACCTCCTCTGCTTAGCTGGACTCTTGTGCAGATGATCTCTGCACAGTTTTGCCTGAGAACAATCTGTTCAGTATGCAAAGTCGATCAAAACCTTTCCGGATCTTTCCATACATCTTAGGACAAAGAGACAAAAATGTCCTATACAGTCGTCAGAGCTCATGTGTCCCTCCACACCCCTTCATTCTCACAACACTCTGGGTCCCTGCTGACTTTCTCCAGCCACACTGGCAGGCCAGTCCCTTCCTGTCCCCATGCCACCTTGGCCTATGCTGCTTCCTCTGCATGGAAGGGTGCTTCCCCTTGCTGGGGACAGAGTTGACTTCTGCTCATCCCTCAGTTCAGGCTTCTCTGCCGGCCAGAGAGCCTCCTCTAATCCCCTCTCTGGTCAAGCCTCTCTCCTGGCTTTGTGACATTAGTTGGTGTAGAATTCCTCCACGTGATCATTTGCATAGCAGTGGCCTCTACTCTGGACAATCCTCTGTGAGAGCTGGGCTCCTCTTGCTCAGACAGACCCCACCTATTACATAGACTGTAATATATCACATAGCTGCTTCACAGAGAGTGCTCAATATGCAACTTTAAAAATACAGTAATGGCCTGAGAGGAGTATAAAAGAACTAACCCATCAGCCTATTTATTTTTTTTTTCTCACTTGACATGGCAAGTGCTTCACATCAATTTATTCACTTGATGAAATGAAATTCACAATCACACTGCAGCAATAATTCAGAAACACCGCACTTCTTGGCCCTACTCATTTTTTTTTTTAATTCTCTGAGATTCAGGATCCTCCTTTGAAAAACTGGAAGAGAAACTTTTTTTCAAAACAGTGATGAAGATGTGTAAAGCAACACCCACAATAAACCTCGCCAGTGCTTGGTATTTTCAGCTGTGCAGTTGATAGAAGTTTATTAGTGCCATTACTACCAATCCCTGCAAAACGTGGCCCCACACTGGCACTATTTTAGAAGACCCAGGCAAAGCACATGCACTTCAGGGAAATGAGCAGGAGCTTTAGCTTCCAGGAGCCATGACTTCATTATGCCTTAAACTTTAACAGTGTGGATCTGAATTGCTGTAAACCCAAACCACCAATCCCTGCAAATGTGTTCTCAGGTGGGGCTATCAAACAGGATTCAGGGGAAAGGGAACAGGGTCTCCAGGGGATGCTGGAAGCCACATGAAGTTCTTGTCACTCATCTGTTCACCGTGTCATCCACCATCAACATTTGGATTCAAAACTGAAGTATTGAGTAGAATCAAGATGGACAAGGTTGTCACGGCCAGGACAAGACAGAGTTTCTGACCTCATAGGACTGACTCTACAGGAAAAGAAACAACTTCAAGAAAATGCTCACATAAGCATTTGACTACAACATCATGGATGTTATAAAAATGAAAACTTAAGGGAATACAGCTTCATAATTAATACCCTTAATATGTGGATGAAGAAATTTATAATCTGAAAGTGAAAACAGGTATTTCCATAGGTCATTACAACTGGAGCTTGACAGAGGTCAGAACAGACACTGAAAAGCCATGTGGGGGAGAAGAGTCACAGCAGAACCCATCACCAAGCAGACGGCAATTGAATTCCCTGTCAGATGAGGTCAGGGTGACGTGGTGTCAGATAGAAAGGGAAGAAACGATTTTGGAGGGGTGTGTGTGTGTGTGTGTGTGCGCGTCCATTTGTGTCTGTATACATGTGTTTGTTTATTTATTTATTTATTTAAGAAAGCTGTGGCTCTGCAGTCTCCACACCAACTCCAATAGAAGGAGAAAGGACATATCACCTCCCTTAAACCAAGTGTGGACGGTGCACTTGGAGAACTTCTGTTCACTATGCACAATCTGGAGACCACAGGGCCATGCATATTTCATTCTCAGAAAGTTAGGCAATGCCAGGCAGCAAGGCGGAACCAATGCATTGGGATAAGTGATGATGTTCAGAATTTGTTGAGGCACAAAACCATGGCTCATGGACCAGAGGGGGGGCACATGGGGAGTAGAATCATCCTGGTGCCGTTTTAAAGGCTGTCCAAGATTGTGCAGGAGATGCCTGTGGGGACGAGACATCCTGTTGCAAGATGGAAATCCAGGGCAGGCTGAGCCACCAGGGAGCTGCTAGGTGCCTCATGACAAACTCCTGATGTTGCCCCCAGTAGCCACATGGAACTATGGCTCGTAAACACCATGATTTCAGAGCCAAATGGAACAAATACCCAACCATTTCCCTGCCCAAACCTCAGTGAAGAGTATTTGCATGAGGAGGAAAGTCCATCTTAAATAATCTAGTGGGAAAAACTTTGATGCTTAAACTTCAACATTTAAAATGTCTGTATAATAAAAAAAAGACCTAAAACAAAGTGAAAAGAAAGCTATAGAACAGAAGATACATTCTATATCATGTCAAAACTGACTATCAAAGATATTTGGAAGTAAGTATGAAACAAAATTATTTAAAGAGCAAATTAAAGAATAAGTGGCAAAAGTTGAAATGGAAAATTCTTAAAATAGGAAATAAAAATTGCTAATGAATTACATGGTGTTGTGTTTAAGTATGAGGTATCCCACAAAAGCTCAAGTGTGAGACAAAAGAAAGTTTTGGGGTGCAGTGACTGGGTTATGAGAGCCTTAAGCTAATCAATGAATTTATCCACTTGAATAGATGAAGTGGGGTGTGGCCAGAGAAGGTGGGTTATTGGGAATGGACCAGTGGGGTTTATATCTTGTCCTTGGTAAGGAGCGTGCTCTTGTGCATTTCCCCCACTCTTTCTCCTTCCTATTGCCAAGGTCTGAGCTGTTTTTCTCTGCCACACCCTTCCACAAACATGTTCTACTTCACCTTGGCCCAGAGCTGTGGACTACTTATAGGCTGAGACCTCTGAAACCTGAGTGCCCAATAAATTTTCCTCCTCTAAAATGGTTCTTGTTGGGTCTTTGGGTCACAGCGTTGAGAAAGCTGACTAAAACACACGGAAAGACAGCCAACCCCCTTTGTAATTAGGGAAATGCCAACTAAAGCAAGATAACTACATTTCACCCTTCTGGATTGGTTTGCAGAAATAAATGTTCTGTTTAAAAGGACACTTTGAAGTACAGTTAGGCAGTTTTTTTTTTTCAAAAATATTTGAGTCTGCATACCCCGTGACTGATTATGAAACCAAATTCCTGGGCTCTCCCTAGAGAAGCTGTTGACGCACTTGGACAAGGAGGCTGGTTCAGAAATATTGAGTGAATCGCCATCATTTGTAGAAGTCCTCTGAACAGTGACGTGCTACTTCTGCTTGGCTGGCTTCCCAAGAACAGACCAGAGTTGTAATATTTGCTGATTTCATGGTGCACATGGTCCTACCCATGGCCAGTTTCAAGCTGCCCAGGCAAAGTCACAAAACAGGAGAATGTGTCCATGACCACACTCTGGCACACTCTGATTACAACACACCACTGTCCTTAAGAGTACACAGGATGAAACTCCATGAAAGTGACGAGAACCAAAATCTACTTGTGACCTATTGGTGGGAAGAGCACAGAAAGTAATACAGATGATATATATCAGCACACCAAGGGGGGCTTCTTTGAAGTAGTCATCTAAGACATCTCTCTCTCAGTTTGTTTGTTTTAAAGAGAGAGAGAGAGAGAGAGACAGAGAGAGAGAGAGAGAGAGAGAGAGAGAGAGAGAGAATTTTTTTAATATTTATTTTTTAGTTTTTGGCAGACACAACATCTTTGTTGGTATGTGGTGCTGAGGATGGAACCCACGCCACACGCATGCCAGGCGAGCGCGCTACCGCTTGAGCCACATCCCCAGCCCATCTCAGTTTGTTTTAAGTAATGTCCTCAAGGAGAATAGAGAATTGTGTAACAAACTTAGGAAAATAATGAAATTATTGAAAGAACCTAGTTGTATTACTTATGTAGCAAAAGTAATGAAAGAGTAAAGTTAATGAAATAGGCAACCTACATTGTTCTTTGATTACCCCACCTCCCATCGCCAGCTCTTGTGCACACCGACCCAAACAAACCAAGCTGGTTCATCCCTTCGTGAAGCAAATTTTCAGTGCACCATAATGCTGAGCCCTGCAGGAGAAGATGGCGGTGCAGAGGATGCACGTCCTGCTCCCTGACGGGCAGATCTCACAGGCTGTCACTGGAGAAGCAGACTCATGAGCAATTTCCATGGTGCTAAAGTGAAGTTTAACTGAGGAAGAGAGAACAACGGGGGCCCACAGCAGCTGTGACACTGGGGACATCTGGGGTGCTGTGAGTGAGGTGAGTCCACAGGGCAGGGTTCGAAGGCCAGAGAAGCCCTTCTAGATGAGCAAAACCTCCTAATGGATCCAGAGGGAGGAGAGGTGGGGGCAGAGGGAGAGCAGAGACAGGGGGAAGCCCCTTGAGGGCTGCTGCTGTTGGGTCGAACAGCAGGAGCGAGCAGGAGCGTCTGAGGACGTGGGTGTCAGCAGGGTGGACTGAGCAGGGCTAGCAGAGGCCAGGAAGGCGGACAGCACTGGCTGGGGCAGCGCTGTCTGCCAGGAGCATGGTGAGCCCCAATGTATTTTCCTGACGGAGAATGAAAGTAAAAAGATGAGTTTAGTATTCCATGTTCTCTCTCATTTCTGGAAGCTAAAAATCTCAGAGAAGAGGCTAGAATAGTGGTCATTGGAGACTGGGGTGGGGGCTGGAGATGCAAGTTCAGAGAGAAGTTAGATTCCACGTACCAAAATACAGCCAGAGAAGAGGGCGTGCCATCACGAAGGAAGTGCAAAGTGTCTGTGCCACAGAGCATAGTAGGGCAACACCAGGCTCCAGCAATTTATGAGGTATTTCAGAAAAAGCTAGAAGAGTCCGAAGGATCCCAACACATGGAAATGATAAACGTTTGAGGAGGTGGAAATGCCAACTACCCGCTTCTGATCATTGCACATTGTGTATTACATTGACATATGTATCAAATTATCATACCATACCCCATAACTCAAATTAAATATTGGGCCAACTAAATATATATATTTTATATATTACAAAATAGAGACAGAAAGGAAGAAGATAAAATTCCTTGAAAACCAACCCCATGCAACAAAGTCTGCTAAGATCATTGTATACGGCATGTGTTCAAGATGATCTCGTGATGGCACATCCTCCCCTCTGGCTGTATTTTGGTACATGGAACCTAACTTCTCTCTGAACTTGCACCTAAAGCAGAGGTCCTGACCAGACAAGTCCCTGAGAACAGTCGTGAGCATGCGCTCACCTGTCTTTTCCACACCTTCCTGACAAGCCGGACTTGTATTACTAGTGGTCTGAGTTTCCTCTGGACATTTCACTTCATATCCCTGGCTACATGTCCAGTTTCTCTGTGGATAAAATCTGCTCCTTTATCATTTTTTTCCCCAAATATACTCTCAGCATAGCCTGCAATATCAGGGCTTTTCCAGCTGTCAAGTAAAACTCAGGTGTCGCCTGTCAGGGAGATCGGTCCTTGCAGGCAGCTGTTCGAGCCTCCACAATCAGGATGCACGAATGTCCGGTTGCCACGAAACCTCACCTAACAGAAGTCTCCTTGTCTCGGAATCACAGGGAATCTCCTTCTCACATCTGCCTTATCTTCTCCCCACAGCTCTGTTGAGGGACGTCTAATCACTGACCAGTAGATCAATTTGATGACCAGTGACTCATTTCCTTGTTCAAGGAATAGGCACCGTGTTCTGCTCTCAAGCTTGCACAGGTGCACTCCAGTTCCACCTGCTTTGGCCAGAGCATCCTTGTCCCTGGGCAGTCCTCAGGACTCCTCCGGCCCTGCAGTGTCTTCTCTGGACCTCTTAGGACAAGGAGGAAAACTCCATTTCTCCGCAGGCACCTGAGTGCATTACAATCAACTCTTCCATATCGGGCACCTGTGCAGCCATCAGGCTCAACTCCTGTTTCGAGACCGACCCTTGGAATCTGCATGTGTCCACTTTTATCTCAGTTCCAGCTCACCTGGGAGGCCTCGCCCTCAGCAGCTGCCAGCACACTGCATGTCTCCCACGTCCTGTCCACCTCAGTCATCCTGAGTTAGTCAGATGCCTTTTTTTTAATGCCAGAAAGAGTTGGGGTTTCATTCTTTTTATCTTTTTGTTCCTTTAGTGATCACCCAATATGCAAGTGGCACCACTAAGGAGCGCCATCAGAGCTGCTGAGACGTGACCTGTTGTCCCCATGTGGAGGGAAGAGGAGCGCATCAGAAAGCTGAGATGGTTGAAGCATCACCCAGGCAAACATGAGCCTGCACACTGCGTCAGAAAGACAGTGTCTGGAGCCTTGGGACCAGGGCTTAAAGACACTGTGATGCCTCCCAGTGGGAGATCCTTACAACAGTCCAGAACCTTGCACAAGGCCCCGTCAGGCATTGATGAGACCCTCCTATGTGCTAGGTGCTTATGAGATTCAGAATCCACATGCTTGAGTCAGGTCAGGTGGAGCTAAGGGGGTACATGCTGGTCTAAGGTGCCTGATAGGGGGCCATACTATGTGACTCTGAGCAGGTAACAGGCTTAGAGGTGAGCTGGATTAAAAACAGCCCAGAAGCCACTGAAGTCCCGCTCTTGACATCTCTCATTCCCTTATGAGCTGTGAATACCCAGATTTTGATTCTTCAGAATGAGAACCCAGCATTCATAACTCTGAATTTTGGCTTTTTTTTTTTAAATCCCTTTGAACCAAGGTTTTATCTGCTGATTTCAAGGGGGAAGGGCCCATTTAAGAAATGAAACTGTAGAGACAGGGTGCAGCTCAGTGGAAGAGCACTTTTCTACTATGCATGAGGCCCTGGGTTCTATCCTCAGCACTGCAAAGAAAAAAAATATATACATCAAACTTGGTTTTGGAACTCCAAATTTTTCTGCTGTACATTATTTCTGTTGATCTTTTTATATCGAATGGCTTATGGTGTCGTTATAGCACTGTCTGGTCTGGAAAAACAGAACTACTGTAGTTGGAACAGAGAGATCCACTGTAAGGATTTGTTCACAGAGGTCTTGGGGTGGGGTGCTAAAAACCCAAGGGAGGGAGCATATTGTTGCTAATATTGATGCAGGAAGTTGAGTTTAGCATGGCAAGAAGAGACAGGCAGAGACTGAAAGCAAGTGGTCAAAGGCCCCCTCACCTTTGTTCCCATAAAGCCCAAAATCCAGGTGGGGAGCAGACTGCGTCATTAACCATGGAGACTCAGCTTCTCCTGCCGCCAACCCACGTCTCATCAAGCCATGCTGCATGTCATAGGTTAGATGATGAGGGGCTCAGTGACCGCCAGCTGGACTTTCTCCATCTCTGTATCCCGCTTTAAGTGCTCATGATTGCAAAATTTATCGAATGTCAGCTGTTTCTTGTTGGGAATGTTCCAAAAATGCCACATGCAGAGCCACCTGACAATAGCCTGAATCTGAACAAACAAGTTGACTGAAAACTGACTCGACGGAGATAGACAAAATTAGACTGAGAAAATGGCACGTGTTGGTATGCATGTAGGTGACCACAGAAGGTCACCTACATGAATACCCGTTGACCAGCATCTGACTGATGGAAGACATTTCTCAGGCAAGAGACAGAGACACTGACAAAGCTTAGGCACAAGATGTCACCACACAAACATTCAAGGAAGATCAAATGTCAGTCCTTCTCAAACTCTCCCAAACACTTATTCATTTCATAAGGCCAGCATCACCCAGACCCCAAATACAGACAAGGCCACTAGAAGAAAAGGAGATGAACAATTAAATATCTCTGATAATCATAGGTACAAAAATTTCCAACAAATTATTAGCAAATTTGCTTCAGCAGCACATTGAAATGATCATCGACCATGACTAACTAGGATGGCTCGGCATAGACCAATCTATAAACATGACACGTCAGATCTAAAGAATGAGGACAAAGACATGGAGACATCTTGATCAATGCAGTCAGGACATTTGACAAAGCTCAACATCTTTCCATGTTAAAACTCTCAGCAAACTGGGAATAGAAGGGACACATCCTAACACAGGGAAGGCTGCATGTCACAAGCCCACAGCCTGCCTCCTCTCATCAGTGAGAAGCCAGAAGCCCTCCCCCTGAGGCACGGAGAACACCAGGTGACACTTGCACTCCTCCCTGGAACATGGAGCTGGTGGACCAGCCAGAACCGTTAGGTGAGAAAAGGCAATGGAATCAGGAAGGAGTAGGTAGAGACCATCACTGCTGCAGACATCATGAAACGCTGTTAGAAATAATTTTAAAATTCAACAAAAATGCAGGACACAAAATTAGTATACAGAAATCATTTATGAATCTATGCACTGACAACAAATTATTGCACCAGAAACCAAGAAAAAAAACCCCACTCATGATAGAAAAAAAATAAAATAAAATATCTAAGGATAAACTTACCCAAGGAAGTGAAAGAACTATACGCTATAACACATGAGTGAAATAAATTGAAAAAGACACAAACTCTATCTTTATGGATTGTAAGAATTAATATTATTAAAATGTCCACACTACCCAAAGCAATCTGTAGATTCAATTCAACCTCTATCAAAATATCAATATTACTTTTTCCACAGAAAAAGTAAAATTCATATGAAACTATAAAGCAACATGAATAGCTAAAGCAATCTTTAGCAAGAAGAGAAAGCTTAAGCTATCATGGTGCCTTATTTCAAGGTGTATTACAAAAGATATAGGATTACAACAGCATGGTATTGGCATAAAAAAAGAAACATGGACCATTGGAACAGAAGAGAGAGCTCAGAAATAAATCCATGCATCTATGGGGAATTGATTTTATACAATGATGTCAAGAGTGCAGAACAGGAAAACGACTGCCTTGTCAATAAGTGGTGTTGGGAAAACTGGACTTTCACGTGCATAAGAATTAAATTATATCTTTCATGCCATAGGCAAGAATCAACTAAAATAGACAAAAGATTTGAATCTTAAGATTTGAAACTATAAATCTATTAGAAAAAAAGCTCCATAACATTGGCTTGGGCAAATACTTTAGACATGTTCCTCAAACCACAGGAAACAGAAGAAAAATCAATAAAAGTAACATCAAACTAAAAAGCTTCTGCACAGCAAAGGAATCAAAGAAGTGAAGAGACAACTGAGGAAAAGGGAGAAAATACTTGTAAACTACACGTCTAATAAGAGATAGATTTAAAAATATTTAGATATTTCTAAACCTAATAGCAAAAAGAAAAATCATAATCCAACAATCTAATAATTCAATTTAAATATGGGAAAATGTAAACAGAAAATTATCTAAAGAAGTCCTTCAAATGACCATCAGGTGTATGAAAAAATCCCCAATATTATTAATTATCAGAGAAATGTAAATCAGCCTCATTGAGATATCACTTCTTACCTACTAGACTGGCTATTATCAAAAGGTCAAAAGAGCCAACTTGGTGGTACAAGCCTGTAATCCTAGCAGCTTGGGAGGATTGAGAGTTTAAAGCACCATCCGCAAAAGCGAGGTGCAAAGCAACTCAACGAGACCCTGTCTCTAAATAAAATACAAAATAGGGCTGGCGATGTGGCACAGTGATTGGGTGCATCTGACTTCAATTCCTACCCTACCTCCAACCCCCCAAAAAAGTCAAAAGATAAAAGCTGTTGGTGAGAATGTGGAGATAAGGAAATCTTCTGCATTGTTGGTGATAGTGCAAATTCTCAAGGCCTTTATGCAAAACAACAGGGAGGCTCCTCAAAGTATTAAAAATAGAAGAACCATATGATCCAGCATCCCACTTCTGGGCGCACATCCCAAGAAAACCAAATCGCTGTCTTGAAGTAATATCTGCTCTAGGTGCTCATCACAGTACTATTCGTGGCAGGAAGGCAGCGAAGCCATCTACGTCCACTGGTGGATGAATGGATAAAGAAATGTGGTATCCATAATGGGATGGTATTCAGTTATAGAAAGAAGAGGGAAAAGGAGAGTTGCAAGAGCAGGGATGAAGAATGAGAGCATTGTGCTAGGTGAAATACTGCCTGACTCACTGGTACGGGGACAAAGTGAAAGGATGGAGCCATAGGAGAGCAGAAGAGCGGTGGCCAGGGCCTGGGTGGAGGGGCAATAGGGGTGAGTGGGTCACAGGAGAAATGTTGAGTTATCAGATCCAGCAGCTCTGGGAAGATAACATCCAGCATGCTGAACACAGCCAACAATACTGCAGTGCACACTTGAAACTGACTAAGAGTAGACTTCAAACACTCTTAACACACATAGAAGAAAAGCAGCTACAGAAGGCTGCAGGTGTACCACCTGATGATGATGGTGATAACTGTGCAGTACTATGCCTATCCATTCACTCCATTATGTTCCCTAATTCTTTGTAAGTACATACAAATAAAGCAGAAGAAATGAAAAATTAAAAGAAAAAAACTTTTATATCATCACAAGAAGTGATACTGAAATCAAAGCACTCATCATAAAGGGAGTAGTTAAGTGAATCCTATGAAATGCATTAAAAAGAAAACAATGGGGCAAGTGAAAAGCTTCGTTTCTACCGTCATGACCGCATATCAACACATTCATGATAACAAAATCAAAATTATATTAACTGCCTCGTTATCTTGGCCACCTTACACAAATTCCTGACCATTCAAACTGCAAAGAAACGGAGGGCCTTTGTCATGATGAAACAAACCAAAAACTGCTAAGGTGGACAGTGTCCACTCGATTTCATGTGGCTGAGTTGGAGCCCTGATTTGCCACAGACCAGTGACCTTAATTAGTTCACTTCCTGACTCTGTGTCTACAAGGCCTCCCCTCAGTCTTTAAATCCTTTCTGGTCTCAAAGCGTGACTTCATTTTCCACAGTCTGTTCCTCTGGCTCCTGTTTCAGAGCTTTGGAGTCAAGGATCTTCAGAGTCTGTTCTCTGTGAGAGCAAACTAGCCTAGAGTGGGATCTTGAGAGTTCCACACACACTCCTGACTTGTTTCTCACATCTCACCCTTGCTGGCTCATTCCTTTGGTTAGAGACCCCTTCACCCATGTTTCTCAATGCATGAGCCCAAGGACGGCCAACACTCAGCTCAGGACAGGCCTCAAGGGACAGATTCTTCCACTCGTCCTCCCACAGAAAGCGGCAACCTCATCTGGGAAGGAAGACGCTGGGGGAACCCGGCATGCAGATCTCACCGTGGCTTTGGCACCGAGTCCTGTGGGCTACAGCTTGATCCAGAGTCCAAAGTTACCCGCTGTACATGGAGGCACATGGAGGCTGGCCAATGCATGTCTACCCACTAGATCATGTGCCAAGAATCGAGAGAAGGAAAACATGGTCCCTGCCTTCACCGAGCTGGAACCTGGGATGACCAAGGGAAGAACAGGACCTTTAGTCACATGAATAATTGCACACACACAGGGATGGTTGACAGAAAGCAAAGGTGCCTGCCACTCAGCCAGGCTGGGGAGAGTTCCTGGAGCAGCAACCTGTGGGCAGAGATCTGAAGGCAGAGTAGGTGGGAAGAGATAAAGGCAGGGGAAAGGCAGAGGGGACAAGCGTCCTGTCTCCTGGGTGTGACACCACCAGGTGTGGCATCACAGTCTATGTCTCCTGAGTGTGACACCACTGGTCCTGTGATGACACATGGTGATAAAGCTGAGACTCATGAGGGATGTTCAGGAGGAGTGTTATGGAAATTTTTTTAAAGTACAGTTTTCCATTTGTCTGTTGATGGGCCTCTGGGCTGAATCCATAGCTTGGCTACTGTGAACTGTGCTGCTGTAAACACTGGAGGGGCTGTATGGCTATAGCATGCTGGTGCTAGACCTTCTGTATAAATACCAAAAGTGGCTCATACGGTGGCTCCATTCCTAATCTTCTAAGGAATCTCCATACTGCTTTCCAAAGTGGTTATACAATGTAAAAGTGTACCTTTTCCCCAAAAATGCTTGTCAGCATTTATCATTACTTATATTCTTGATAATTTCCATTCTAACCAGGGTAAGATGAAATCTCTATATAGTTTTGATATAATCTTCCCTGTTTGCTACAGATGTAGGACATTTTTCATATATTTGTTGGACATTTGTATTTCTTCTTTTGAGAAGTGTCTGTGGGCCATTTGATTTTTTTGGTGGTGAGTGTTTTGAGTACTTTATATATTATAGATATTAATCCCACATCTGAGAAGCAGGTGGAAAAGACTATAGGCTCTTTTGCAGGCTCTCTCCATGCTCTTTCCTTTGCTGTGCAGAATCTCTGTGATTTCAAGTCTTCTCACCGATTGGTTCCTGGTTTTATTCCTTGCACTTTAGGAATCTTGTTAAGGGTGTTGAAAGCTGTGCCAATATGTTAGAGTGTTGGGCCTACATTTTCTTCTAGCACTTGCAGAGTGTCTGGTCAAATTCCTAGATCTTTGATTCACTTTGAGTTGACTTTTGTGCAGGGTGAGAGACAGGGGTCTAGTTTCATTCTACATAAGGATATCCAATTTTCCCTTTGTTTAAAAGGCTATCTTTTTTCCAACATATGTTTTGGAACCTTTGTCAATCATCAAATGGCTGTATTTATGTGGGTTTGTCTCTGTGACTTCTATTCCATTGGTCTTCATGACTATTTTGGTGTTGATATTATGCTGGTTTGTTTGTTTTGGGGTACTGGGGATTGACCTCAGCATTGTTTAACAACTGAGCCACATACCCATCCCCTTTTCAAATATATTTTATTTAGAAATGGGGTCTCAGAGTTGCTTATGGCCTTGCTAAATTGCTGAGGCTGGCTTTAAACTTGTGATCCTCCTGCCTCAGCCTTCTGGGCAGCTGGGATTCCAGGCATGAGCCACTATACTGTTTTTGTTACCAAGGTTTTGTAGCATAATCTGAGATCAGGTATTGTGATATCTCCAGCATTGCTTTTCTTGCTCAGGATTGCTTTGGTTATTCTGAATCTCTTATTCCAAATGAATTTTTAAATCTGTTTTCTAGCCCTTTAAAGAATGTCATTGGTATTTTGATGGGGATTGCATTGAATCTGCATGACACTTTTGGTAGTATGGTCATTTGATAAAATTAATTCTGCCTATCCAAGAACTTGGGTGTTTTTTTTTTCCATCTTCTAAGGTCTTTCTCAATTTCTTTCTTTCATGATCTACAGTTTTCAGCGTTGAGGTCTTTCATCTCCTAGGCTACATTTATTCCCAAGTACTTTATTTTATTTTATGAGGTGATCATGAATGGGATAGTTTTTCCAATTTCTTTTTTCAGCAGATTCATTATTGAAGTATACAGAAGTGATTTATGTGTGTTGATCTTGTAACCTGCTACTTTGCTGAATTTGTGTATCAGCTGTGGAAGTCTTCTGGTAGAGTTTTATGGGTTATCTAGGTTGAAGAAGATGTGGTATATAAACTTAATGGAGTTGTACTCAACCATAAAGAAGAAGGGAATTATGGCATTTGCTGGTAAATGGATGGAACTGGAGAACATCGTGTTAGTGAAATAATCCAGACTCAGATGTATTCTGCTGTCTGTCCTATTCTCTACTATCCCCCCTCCCCTCCCCTCCCCTCCCCTTTTCTCTCTCTACCCCTTCTACTGTAAATCACAGACTCAGAAAAACAAGCATTGTGTATTTTCTCTCATGTGCAGAAGCTAGAAAAAAATAAGGGGGAAAAATAGGGGATCTCATGAAAACAGAAGGGAGAACAGCCGAGTAGAGGAAAAGAAGAGGGGAAGAGAGGAGGCGAAAGAAAGGAGAAGTACTGGGGACATAATTATGTCAAAATAAACCCCAATACCATATGTAACTACAATGCACTTAAAAGTAAATAAATAAAATTTCAAAAACAAGCACAATTATTGTTACCTGGAGGATTAAAGGTTGTGTGTATGGGAGGGAGGGAAATTGTACTGGGGCACTGGATGATCTGGTGGAAGGAGGACACAGAAGAGCACTTGCCTAGCATGTGTGAGGCCCTGAATTCAACACCCAGCACCACACCAAAAAGACGGAAAGAAAAAAAGGAAGAAAAGTTTTATTTCAAAGGCTTTGAAGATAAGGTTTAGAAATTTGCTGCTAATGAGTACTTTCTAGTCTATATCAAAGCCCCTCTGTAACTCTCGGTACTATGGACTGAGATTCCTCTTTGAAATTCCCTGTCGCTCTGTCTTGTTCTCTTGTTCTCGGCTGCCCATTGTCGGGTCCCCCTGTCTGGTTCTCTCTGCCCACCGTGGGGTTCAGGCTGACTCTGAAGGCCTGGCTGCCTTCTCTCCAAAATCCACAGATGCGCCACGTGTGGTCTCACGCTCACCTCTGGCCTCTGGCCGGCCCCTGTGTGTTTGATGGTGAGTCCACAGGAACTGGCCTCTGCTAGGTCTTCCTGGAGACCAGCTCTGGGGCCCCGGCGCTTGGCATTTAACACATTATTATAATTACTTTTCTGTAATGGAGCTCTTTCTTCCCCAAGCCCCCAAATCAATCTTACGTCAAAGTCCAACTTAGAAAACATGCAAACATGATTTTATGAATATAATTTAGTTCATATAGTTCAGATGTAGAATATTTTCTGAGACAAAATAAGGAAGCTGTAAGGCAATTTTGATTGTCAAGCAAGTTTGAAATCAGAAGCTATGGAGCTTAGATAAGCATTGCTTTCCTTGGCAGCACAAGAGACAGCATATGTAACATTTAGGATAACCATTGCAAGTGTATAAATATTTTGTTTATTTCATATTTGACTTTTTCCTTTTTTTTGTCTTCATTTTTACCTCCCAGGGTCACTATTGCCTTTGATACTCTTCAATAACTCCAATATTGATTAAGAAAGGGGAATCCAGTGTTGTTTCTAAGTTCCATATCTAATTCTAAAAAGTGTCCACACTCTTCCTCATGAATGTGAAAGTTAAATAAGCAGCTCAGGAAGTGAGAGGTAACCATAGAGAACCACAGGTAACCATATTATCACCACCTGGTAGTGACAATACAGTCACCTGTGGTGCTTTCATATGAGACCCCTGTGGCTGGGGTCCGGAGGCTGTGTGTCTGCGTGCCCTGTCACCTGTGCATACTGATTCCTCTCACAGTGACAGTGGGGACCAGAAGCCCACCCAGAGACCGGGCACAGAGACGGGGGCAGAGAAGTAGCTGTTCCAGAACTGCCACAGTGATGAGGACCTGCCTCCTAACTGAACCCCAAAAAGGACCCAGGTGGCAGGGTCTGCTCTGGCCATCATTTTCACATGTAGAAACTGATGCACGTGGTATTGTCCAAAGTCTCACTGTTTCAAAAAGGTGGAGCCAGGATTCGAACACAGACAGATGCTAGAAATTACACGATGAAAGTAGGTCTTCCATGTATCAATACTAACAAAAATACTAACGTGGACATTTAATTCATTGCATTGATTCAAAGTGTAAAAAGTAAATTGGAACCAGGTACTGTGTACAGCACCCTAGAAGCCCTTCCACAGAACCAAACAGAGTCACTGTGAATTCTGATGAGGGCTGGGGAATTGGACTGAGGTTGCTCAGGAGGCTGATTCTAGGAAAGAAGAATATGGACCTGGGCAAGAGCAATGCACCTGGGCAGGCCCCGGAGCCGAGAGCTGAGGAGGAGGAGAAAGACCCAACAGATAGGACTTGATGTCCCTTCCGTCGGTGGTGAGGGCAGTTCAGGTTGAAGCTCAGGTGCACCTTACCGGACCAGCTGTGTGCCAGGCTGCCTATTCACAGGCCTGAACGATTCCCTCATTCCCTGCTTGCTAAAGGTCCTGCTCTCTCAGCACAGGCAGTAGGGAATACACAAGTCCCACCAGCCCCTGCAGCCAGGTTAACTGAACTTGAATCCTCTTTCCACAACCCACTGGCTGGGCATCTTGGGAGGCCAATGAGGGTCTCTGTTGCTGAGTTTTCTCTTCTGTGAGAAGAGAACTATTCCTCTCACGTGGGCAAGGTATGACTATTTAAATAGACTCACAGATATAAAGTGCTCAAATGCTTTGCTGAAAACAGCATGATTTTTAAATTCAAAAGGAAAAGCGAACACTAAATAAGTAAACAAATATATAATAAAACTAACTGAAATAGTGTGAAGCGTAAGGAAGCTTGTGGTAACAAGTAAAGCAGAAATTCAATGATTTTTTTCTTAAACTGGGCAAGAATGTCTCTTTCAGTGACATTTGAGTTAACTGTGTGTTTTAGTCAGCTTTTTCACTGCTGTGACCAAAAGACCTGATAAGAACAACTTTAGAGGAGAAAAAGTTTATTTTGGGGCTCAGGGTTTCAGAGGTCTCAGCCCACAGACAGCTGCTCCATTCCTTGGGGCCCAAGGTGAGGCAGAACATCAAGGTGGAAGAGTGTGGTGGAGGGAAACAGCTGAGAACATGGCACCAGGAGGGAGAGAGAGAGAGCTCTGCTCTACCAGGACAAAACATAAACCCAAAGGCATGCCTCCAGCAAGCCACCTCCTTCAGCCACACCCTGCCTGTCTACAGACACCACCCAGTTAATCCACTCAAGTGGATTAATGCACTGATTAGGTTAAGTGCTGAGAGCCATAGCCAAGTAGGAATGACGCATGGCCATTTCCTTGTCAGCTTACCCAATGTTGCTTAGAGGGAGGACTCTCCATTGTGGAAATGGGCTTGCCTTGGACCCAGGTCATTTGCAGTGACATTGCATGAATGTTTGAGAAAGGTGACCCTGCTCAAGGACCAGGGCGGATCCGGGTTTAGGGGGGTTCCAGGTTTAGGGTGTGGATCCTGCTGGGAATAGGGCCATTCCAGGTTTAAGGTGGATCCTGCTGGGAATAAGACATATCCTGATGCCTCAGGCGCCCGCTCCTTGAGTTCCCGTTGAGTTCTCCAGGATTCAGAGAGTATTTGGGATGCAGAGCCCAGTGGAGGTGGATTTTCCCAGAAGGTGCATGTAGAGTGCTGGTGACAGTTCGAGAATAAAGAGTTGCTGTTTGAATCTACAAGGTGTGTGGTGGCTCGGTTATTTTGTGCCCAGCCAGACTGCGGCAGTTAAAGTTCTCATAATGCAAATGTTTCACCCTTTCTTGCATTGTCTCATACAGGAGATTTTAGGGGCACATTATATCTAAACCATAACACTCTGGATTGATTGAGAGAATATTACACAAATTTTGAAAGAAGAACCACCAAATTCCAGGTAGAGGGATCCTATGTTCAGAACCTGAGTTGGAAATCCACATGGCTCACTCTAGAAAGAGTCAAAGTAGCAGAGGGTGAGTCCAGGGGGTCAGAGACCAGAGAGTGCAGAGCAAACCTGCTGAGGATGCAGCTTCAGGGTGCACAGAAGCAACCTGCTGCAGTCCAGAGCCAAGCCAGCCTGGACTCTGGGCCCACCTCTCATCAAGAGTGTGCATCATCATGCTCGCCTGTAAAACAAGGGTAGCCACAGCACACACCCCACAGAGCTGCTGTGAGAGTTGATAAGTCCAAAGAGCCACATGCCACCTCATGATATTTCAGTCAACATTGGGCCTCACACACCATGGTGGCCTTGTGAGACGATGTCACCTGGCAATATCCCAGCTGTCTTAGTCTGTATAAGAACACCCACAATGTTTGCATGATGGTAGAAATTACCTACAACACATTTCTGAGAGCATATTCCCATCACTGAACAGTGCATGAGGGTATATATAAGGGGGTCAGAAGAGCAGCTGGGGCATGTTTGTGGAGTGAGCCCTGCATAGACATTGGCTGCCACTGCTACTGTCGTGACCCAAAGAAGAGGAAGAGAAAGGGGAGAAGGAGGAAAGAAAAATGAACAAACTTATTCTCTGAGCAGAGGCCCAACATCATCTTCATTACCTCTCTCCGTCTGGCTTTGTGAAGAAGTGACAGAGGTGGGTCTTCCTGTAGCAGTGGCTACACAACAAGCTGAACTCTCCGGAGGGCTGGAGAGGCTGCACCTGGCACACATGGAGGAACCGCTTTCTCAGGCTGGATGGCTCTGTGCACCTGGATTTCAAGTTTCCCTGAGAATGTGCGTGTGCTGGGTCAAGACAAGTAAAGGCTTCAAAAAATCACCACCTACTAAAGTAGATGTGCTGTACCCGAACCAAACAAGCAAAAAGTAGACGAGAGAGAACTCAAGCGCTCTTCCTTCAAGAGCATCCTGCGTACAGACTACACTCTTCAGAGATGTCCTTCCTCCTCTCTCCAATTAGCTAACAAGACAAAATGGGGAACAATCTCTCTGAGATGGTCCAAACACAATGTGGATATAAAAAGTAAGGTAAATGTTTCCTGCTCATTTTCTTGCATGAGAAGTTGTAACATACGACCATCCTCCCTTCTTGGCTGCCGTCAGCAAGAAAGGGCATTCTCCAGATGTACTGAAAGCTGGTCTGTGGGAGGCTGGTCTTCTAACAGTACTCCCCAGGGCAATTCTACTTGGGTTTAAATTGTGTTTCATTGTTCAGATTGTTGGACCTCTGTGGGAAAATTTAGCTCTGTTAGATTGCCTGAGGTAATATGCTCCTAATTTTTTATTGGGCACACTTAAATAGTACAATGAATCAAAGGCCTGCTATAAAAAACAAGAGTTCCATTGATTCCTGATCTTTCAGGAAATAAAAATGCCCAGCAGAATTATATAACCCCCAGATACCGAGCAGTGAGATTTATGTCTGTACAGACCCTGGGTTAGTCAGTTTTTTTTTGTTGCTGTGACCAAAGTAGCTGACAAGAACAACTTAGAGGAGAAAAAGTTCACTTTCAGATCAGAGCTTCAGAGGTTCCGTCAGTGAACGGCAGCCTCTATGGCTCTGGGTCTGAGACACATCATGGACAAAAGGCACGACAGAGCAATGCTGCTCTGCTCAGGGCAGCCAGGACGCAGGGACAGGGGGGGCCACAGGGAAGAGGCACACTTCCAGGGTACCCGTCCAGCCCACCCACCTGCCTACAGTTACCACCCAGTCACTCCCTTCAAACTAGGATGCACTGATTGGGTCACATAACATCATCACTTCTCCTCTGAGTATGAACAGAGGAGCTGGGGAGACACCTCATAGGCCAACTGTAGCAGGTCCAAACAATCCTCAACACACACAACTTCATACCCTCCACTTCCCCTGGAAACCAGCAGTGGGAGGGTCCCTGCCACAGGAGACAATGCCCATGGCTAGGCAACTGGGCTCGGAGGCCTCCAAGACCTCAGAGCTCAGGTGGCTGCAGGAAACACGAGCAAGCACCAGGCCCCAGAGCTTTCCCTCCTGCCCATCAACTCTGGCTTCAGAAGTCAACTGAACAGCCAGCGCTGACTGACAGCTCACGGTGCCGGGGCTGACACGGGCTGACGTTCTCCATTCCTAAGACAACTGCATCAAGACAGTGTTGTTGTTCTTCTGTTTTACAGAAAATTAAATGGCCATCTAATGTTGAGCTACCTGGGAGCTTGGCAAGGAGTCCAGGGGGTCACAGGGTCAGTGATGGGTCTGTGCTGGTGCCTCTCTCTGCTCGGAAGGCGGCTGCTCTCCCCATCCATGGGGAGGCGTGAGGCCTCCTGCTCCCCTCTGACACAGACCTCAGGGGCCCTGCCCTTTGCCCTCACCTGGATCTCTGGGTTCCTTGGCCTAAAACCTGGCCTACACATGCAAGCTGCCTGCCTACAGGTGCAGGGGTTGGTGCAGCTGCCTGGGGGAGGGCAGGCCGTGGGAGACTTCCTCTGTGGGGACATGGCCACGGCAGGGATGCCATTCTGGTGAACTGAAGTCCTGGAGACCTGCTGGGGGACTGTCTTATTTTCAGAACAGAAGGAGACCTACAGGGATGTGACCCAGGACACCCAGAGGCAGGAAGAGAGCAGCTTCCTGAGCCTGTGCACCCCACCTATCCTCCTCCTGAGCTTCCACCACTCACAGCATGACCGCCACTCCCCTCCCTCTGCTACCACACCCAGCCTTTGAGCTCCATGAGGCCACAAGTCAGCCATCCAGTTTTGAGGTCACAGGACTGACTTCCGGGAACCAGGAATTTGATCCCATGAGGATATCTCAACAGAACTCACATCACACACGGGGTAGACTAAGGATTACTCCTGCGGAAGCGGTAGGAGGGTGGTACACTGATGTGATATCCCAGCGTGCACATGTATGCTTGTGAACCCAGCATGTGTGGGCTCCCAGCACCCCAGGAAATCTATTAAATCTGGCACACATTCCCCTAGCCAACCCCCAGACAGCTCTGTGGATCTTTCTTATCACAAGTAACTCCTTTTGCAGAGAATAGCACTGAGACCACTGGCAACAGGTGAAAGGAGCCAAGTGATTCAGGTCTGGCTAACTCCCAGGGCTATTTCCTAACTGCTGGACTACATCTGGAGGTTTCTGGATACAAGGCAAGACAGCAGTCAAGGATGCATGTGCCAGGAATTTGTGGTGAGTTTGCCCTCCATGAGACCACATGGGTGGGGAAGGGAGAGGGAGACAGGCCTAGCAGAGCTCTTCAGCCTGACCCTGTGGCACTCTGGAGCCTTGTCCCATCCTGAGACAAGGGAGCTGAACTTCCATGCCCTTCAATTAGTCAACACGGGTCTTCTGCAGGGGCCGCGGGTAGGAAGGGGGACAGTGGGATTCAAACTCTCAGGCAAGTTCAACTTCAGGACAAAGTGCATCCTATAGCTTGGAGGTGGTCCTCCAAAGTGAGGTTCCAGCTTCTGGTAACTGCAAACAATACAACAGGGTAGGAGAGGCACAGGGGCAGGAGCAGGGCTTGCATGGGAGGGATCCAGGCTGCATGGATCCAAGTCCTGTCATAGAGGCTCAGAGGAGGAATTGTTGATTCTGATGGGGTAGGAGATGGCCGCTGGGCAACCTGGTCCTCAGTGGAAGACCACATGCAGTCTTCCTGCCAGTCCAGTGGGACAAGAGACGTGGAGCAGGGGAAAGGAAGAGAGGGGCATCCAAGGGGAAGGGACAGCAGGAGCAGAGAGGAAGGAAAGCACACAAGGCTACGGGAGAGGAAAGAGAACTTCATGAAGGGGGTCCTGAGGTCTAGCAGCTTCAAGGTGAAGTCTCAAGGACAAAAGAGGGTGAACGCCTGGCCTGACCCAGGGGAAGCTGGCTCCCTGGCCAGCTGGCAGAGTAACTTCCTGTGAGTTCTACATGTGGAGGGGAGGAAGCATCACTGCCTGAGCTGGGAGCGGTGACTTGGCAGAAGCCAAGTCAATGAAGAGCCTCCTGGAAGGTTGTGCCAGGCAGGGCACCCACTCTGCACACAGTACCAGAGGCTGGTTCTCCTTGGGCCCAGGCAGGAACTGAGACTGCCCCCCACCCGCCTGGCTGGAGTGTTTTGCCTGCTGAGCATTCTCCATGAAAACAGGCACATTTGATATGTAGGTGCACTTTAATGGACCCTGAAAAGAAATTAGATTGATTCATTTGAAGAATAAATGTCTCTCCCCCGCCCCCTACATAGCAAAGCTCTTAAATGCTTCCACTTAATGGAAATGGAAATTACCTCTCAAAACATTACTAAAACTAATCATGGCAATTTTTATACATTTCCACAATTCACTGTGCCATCTTTTCTCCTACTTTGATGAGCAAAGACTCGCACATGCCTACATTATGCCTGTAGGCATAATGACGATATGACGATGGTCCATGGTAGCTCGATCTACTTGGACAGTCCCCTCCCCCACCTCTGCCCTGATTGATCAGCTCCCCAAGGGAAATGCCATTTCTTTTTCTTTTACTGTCTCCAGAGAGGAAGGGACTACAATTGCTATTAAATAAAACCCTTTGGTGGAAAGAAATAGCCAAGGTTAAGTATACTTAACATTTCTTCACAGTCAGGGACCTGTCAATTATTTATAATTCTGAACTCAGAAGAAAAGAGGAAAACAAGGCTTTGAAATAATGTAATTATAATTTTAAAATTTTTTCCATCTAGGTCCTCTCCCTCTAATACTTAACTCTCACATTTCAATTAATCCATCATTCATCTCTGTCTTGCTCAGGGCATGATATGTTTTCTAATTTGTAAGATTTGCATCTGAAAATTTTGGTAAATATTGATTTGAATCAAAATGTCACACACCTGACTGACAAATATAAGTTTAGTGTCTACTTTAGCAACAAACAGACTATTAGAATTTAATTAGGCACACTATACATACACATGTATTTATGTGCATAAACATATATGTACATAGAAATACCAATTTGAGTACTGTGAAACCCAATGACATTTCTGAGAGTCCCCATCACATGTAAAGGAAAAGTGTGACCCCGTATGCATCAGTTCTGTCTCTGCAGTGTCTCTGCAGTTGTGGGTAAGCTATGCCCTGTTGTCGGGCCTCATTTTAGCAATTTCAGGAGCTCGGGCACAGCCTGGCTGTGGCTTGCATGCTTAGACCCAGTCTCTCTCTAAGGACAAAACGGACACAGCAATGATAGGAAAATCCTGAATTCACAGCCTGAATTGTTCAGATGGGATGTCCACGGCACCCCTGTCCCACCTTGGCCTTCCTTCATCTGCCTACAGGGTGCCTCTGTTTCACATCAAATCCCCTCTTTTCATTAACTGATTTTAATCAGAGGAGTTACACTGCATTTTTTCATTATGCACCGAGCACTATCCTAGGGCCTTCCCCATCCTGAGCTCAACCCCCATCAGCAGCTCTGTGTGGGAGTTACCATTAGCCCCCCGCTCTAGCAAAAGAAATTAGGGCTCAGAGGGTGAAGGGCTTTCTCTGCTCAGACAGCCCTCGGGTGGTCAAGTGGGATTTAACATGAGTCCAGGCCCCGTCGACCGCAGGACCTGCTTCCCCAAGAATCAGATCTTTTCATCTCACCATAACCATTTCCCAATTTCAGCTGAATTTAAAGTAGAACAACAGACAGATATTGTGATGGCTTTCCTTGTGTGTTTTGGAATAGTTCAGGGGTGTCCTGGGGTTGGTGGGTTAGTCTTTAGAAAATCACCTGCTCTTTATACTCTGGTAGTAATAGAGACACTGTGGGTCTTAGATTCATCTGGAATCCCAGGGCCAAAGCCTGCAGTGGTCCCCCATCCATAGAAGCTGCTCCCTTTGTACCCTGCACCTGGGCCCATGAGCATGAACTGTTAGAGTTGTCATCTGTGCATGTACCTGTCACTCCTGTGATGCTGGGATCTTTCCAGAATGTGCCCAAGGGCCTGGTTGTTCCTACCCTGTCATAGTCGACTCACTGACATGTACAGCTAACTCAGGAATAAGCTATCAGTTTTCCAGAGAAATCTTCAGCAAGTCACCATTTAAAACAGTGTAACAAAGCAAAGTGCAGTCGCAGGATCTGATCGTAAACAGAGAGCTGGTGAAATTCAATAAGACATTGTTTCCCATCTAAACAATCTGTTCATAAAGCGCCTACAGAATTGAAATATGTTTCCGTAGAATGTGGCTGTGAGAGGACTGACATTCGAGAAGACAAAAGCATGATTCTGTCCCTGATTGATAAGACAGCCACGTGGCGCGCAGTGCCGGGTTCTGCTGTCGCAGTGCCACATTCACCTGACTCTGCCTGTGGAATGGAACTGATCTCCCCAGTGTGGCTGGGCACCACTCCGGTCGGCCCCAGCTCTGCTTCTCCTCTCAGGATGGTCCTGTCGGTGGCCCATCTGGGTGTCTCATCAGTCCATGAACGGCTTTCCTCTGGTACTGGTCACCTTCCAGTGGTACTGGTCACTCTGTCACCTCTGCCTGGAGCGCCCATTCCTGACCTTGTCTGTGAGACCAAATTCTCATCCTTCCCAGCCTCAGTGAGAACCCCCTTCCTCTACCAAGATGCCTGGCCCTCATCTTAGGCCGTCCTGAATGGACCCGCTGCCTCTTCTGATGCCATCACACTCGGTATTCCTTGGACCACTTCCACCTCCTGAGATGACCCAGTGCCCCGCCAAGGCAGAAAAGGCAGCCTCCCGTGCCTAGGGCTCTGTCCCCAGGATGGGCACAGGAGAACACTGTGACCAAGACAACACCCCTTTGCATCCTAGCAAAGCCTCTGACAATGACGTGATCCCGGGCTTTCTGAGTGCCCAGCAGCTTCCTATCATGTTTCTTACTTAATTAATTTCACCCTGACCACAAGCCTCTGAGACAAGGACCACCTGCATCCTCCTGGATAGAGGAGGACCTGAAAAGCAAGTTGGTGAGGTACTTTCCAAATGAGATGGATGGGAACCTGGGAGCACGAGCCTGTGGCCCTCACTGCTCCTGAATTCTCCTCTCCAGCCAGCGGCTCCTTTCTACATCCATTTGAAGCCAAGTGGGGAAAAACCCAAATTAAAGAATCTGCTCTGACAAGACAGTTCCACCAAAGGAGTCTTGAAGACGTTATTAGGTTCTGCTTCAAGGCTCCCTGCTTCTTTTCCAATATATCCTGCTCTGTTTCCAAAACATATTTTTATTTTTTTATTTTCTCTCCAGAAATACACACCTGTCATGGAGAATGTGTCCGGATGCTGATCTGCCAACATGAGTGCCAACGTCCTCGTGACACGGACACGCAGACGGCACCCCCAGGAAGGGCCAGGGTCTGCTTCCCCACCTGAAGGTGGGCTGGCCTTGCCCCTGGCCTCCCCAGTGACCGGGGTCTTCTGTGTTTTCTTTCCTGGTGGCAGAGCCACCCACCAGGTCAGGAGTCTGGGTCGCCAACCAGAGACAGAAGCTCAGCCAGACCAAGCAAGGCTCAGGCATGATGGAGTCATCCTGAAGCTCTGTGCCCGCCGACCCAGCCAACTCAAGACATCAACAAGAAGAAACCACTGTCGCAAGAGCTAGCTTCTGGAGGGTTCTGTAATGCAGCAGTACCTCATTGAAAATAATAGAATTGGGAAATGCACTTTGAAGGAGAGATTGCCCATGGTGTCTCTCCCTCACCGTGGAACCCTCAGGTGGTAAAGGATGGCTGGCCTCTGTTCGCCATAGCCTGTGGCACGCAGCACAGGGACTTGCCGCCTGCATCACAGTGACTCTCCTGCCAAGCCAGACCAAGTAAGAGAAGAACTTTCCCCTGAAGCACATTTTGTTTTCCTTTCACTGTTTCTCCGCAGCACTATCGTATGCCCTTCTCTGTCCTGGGCTGCTGCTGGGCTCTGCCATCCCTGGATGCCCTGCGGTCTTCAGGTCCTCAGCCAATGAGGGAGCAGAGCTCCTCTTCCCAGACTCAGGCCACTGGCCATACCTGGGCCCTCCCTGATGTCTTTCTGCTGTCTTGAGGAACCACGGCCCCCACCTCTGCAAGGTGAGCCTAGCAGAACAGCACATCTGCACACGGAACTTGCTGGAACTCAATAGCACAGGATTTCACTCACCATATCACGTCAGTTCCTAGAGAACTCTGTAAGGAAGAGCTCTGACCTCACACGTAGCTCTGCTGGATTTGATTCCTATGATATTATTGGCTACTCTTTTAAAATTAACCAGCTTTTGTGCAGCTCTGCCTTTTCATCTCCTCACTTTCTCTCCTCCACCCCTAAGCCTTCATCATGTGAACAAAAAGCGCAAGTCTACACAGTGTTCCCAAGTTCACTAACATAGCCTCCTTGGGTCTCCACTAATTCATCTTTGCCTGTCTTTATTTCTTGTGCCATGAGTTCCGTATTTCTGACTCGACTCTATTGCAGAGTGTCTGCTCAGAGCCTTGGTCACCGCTTCATCTTCAAGCCCCCTTTCGATGGGGCCTGAGCTGTCCTTGGCAGCCTCCCCTGCTGGCTGCAGGGCTTTGAGACCCCTGATGGTACGTGAAAAGTGCCACCCTGACTGTCCACTTACCCAGTGCTGTGGACCTAGCTGACTTCCAGGAGCTCTTTACCAACAGGCTTCTCCTTACATGCATGCAGATGCCATCTCCCACCCATTTTGACTCTGACTTGACCTTAACCAACCCTCCACAGCCAGTTTACCCTCAGGTACCAGCCATCCCTGGAAGAGTGTGTTTTCCTTCCGTCGGGTCCCCCTTGCAACAAGGTATACACAAAGCCACTTTCAACCACAAGCCTTCACTTCCAGCAGGCCTCCATCCAGTGGCACCTGACAGTGACTTCCTGGATGCCTCCATGCCCTGCACCCACCATGCCCTGGAGCACTGGGGAGAGGAAGGTTTAGCACCCAGGCAAGTCCTGCGCCTCCCTCTGCTCACCTGCCTGTCCCACGATGGAAGCACTCAGTCTGTGAGGGATCCTGGAGGACACCTTCAAGGTCATTCGGATCTGGTAATACCTAAGAAGAGAGCAAATGAGAGATGGTTGAAGGCTGGACTTCTCAGTGTGACCTCTAAACAGAAGGTCACTGGAAACCATGGAGCTTGCTGGGCAGCATGCACCATTATCCCATAGCAAAGAGAAAGGTGTGGCGTCTGCAGAGCTGAAAGGCAAAGGGGTGGGTCACAGTCAGAGGCAGGAAGTCGAATTCTTTTGAAATCATACAAGACTGAACAAAGTTGGAAGTGACGGAAATAGAAAAAGAATAGGCGAGTCACGTGACACAGTTACATTAAGAGGTGTGGTTTCTCTTTAGTCAGGAAAATTCATCCCTACAAGAAAAAAGTCAGTATAAAGGTGGTGAAAAACTCACATATAATATAAGCTGAGCTTTCTTGTGTTGTAACACACACACACACACACACACACACACACACACGACACACAATGGCTGTCATCTCTGGAGATACTGACAAACATGTGCCCCAGTGTATTGATCTTTGCTTCTTTTCAACACCTCACTCCCATTTCCAGATCCTGTCATCTGGGGACACTCACTGCAGTCTCTCATGCTCTACGTAAACTCTCTCATGTGCCCTCTTTTTGTGACAAGTGCCGACGCATCTTTTTGAAGTTCTGTGCTTTGCAATTAATGACCCTTTTGCTTATACGCACTTGGGAACATTTCTGACGTCATAATTGTGCTCCCCAACGGCTGATTCAAGCCCATTATGAAAGGGACTGTGAATACAACAAAGTGAACTCCAAGGAGAATGGACCACGAGCCGTCAGCATCATGGCTCACTGGGCTCTTAGCAGGGAGAGTCCCCTGCCAGTGACTCAGGGGCAGCGCACACACAGGATGCTTCTGTGGGTGGGCTCGTGTCTGTTTTGATGTGTATGTGACAAACGAAGGGGATATTGAGTAGGAAGCACAGCCCTGGATTTGTGACCATAGTTGGGTGTCACTTGTGAGCTGTGTGACTCTACTGTCTAACTTTTCTAAGCTTGATCCTTTATCTTTAAAATAGGATAAAAACGAGACCTATCTGCCGTGACTTTTGCTTCAAGAAAGATGGAGCAGACCTACTTTTCTCTGTTCATGCCACTAAGCCCATGTACATACTCTAGATAACAACAGAACAAGCCACAGAAGATCCTTAGGGAACAGAGACACACCAGGGACCTCAAGAAACGAGGAAAACTAGGGAAGTTCTCTGCATTTTCTTGCCTCCTAACCCCATACTGGGGACTGGAGAAGCCAGCAAGTCAGAGAGGCTAGGATCCACAGACAAAAGCCCCACACAACCAGCCTTCCCCTGAACCCAAAGGACAGTAGGGTAGGCAGCCTGGAGGAAAGACACTCTCCAACAATAGCTGTTGTCCCCAGCTGCGCAACACAGGAGGAGGCACCCCACCTCCACCCACCCCCAGGCCAGGCTGCAAGGAAGCACCGTCTCCACCTCCAGGCGTCCTAGGGGAGGTCTGGAGGAGGGAGCCAGACAGGATGGGGAGCCCACTGAACCCACTGAGCACACGTTAAGGGAGACCGTAAAAGGAGCCCAGCCTCCACCTGCCAGCTAGTAGTGACAAGGGCATAAATATGCCTGTGACTCTTTACAAACAAGGAAAATAAATTTCCCTGAAGCAATTGGACACTCGTAGGTAAAACAGCACTAACAAACCAACCTCAGATTTAATGTCACACCTTACGTAAGAATAATCAAAAAGGATCTCAGGCTTAAATGAGAAACAGGAAATTTTTAGACAAAGAGAAAAAGCTTCTAAATATATTGTAAATACGGAGTTAAGACGAAATCTTAGACTTACCACCAAACCATGATCTACAAAAGAAAATATTGATAAATTTGATTTCACTAAAACTTCGCCCTTTTTATTTTTCTGTGACTAATGCTGTTAAGAGGATTATAATACAAGCTGCTGTGTGGAAAAAATATTTGCAAATAGTATGCAGCTGATATTCAGTATTTGTGTATTCCTTATTTGTGGATTTGTCTATTTGTTAAAATCTGTTAACCCAAATGCAATATTAGTTGCACCCTCGTGGTCATTCAAAGGCTTGAGCATTGTGGCAAAAAATCCAGTCATCTAATCTGCAGGTCCCGACTTAGCCTGAACAACTGTGCAAACGAGGGCCCTCTTTGCAGTCTGTCTCATGGCACATTTTTTTTGGTGTGTGTGTTTTTGTGGATTTCACTGACAATTCTGCTATTTAAAATAGCCCCATGCATTCAGCTGAGTGTTAATTAGTGTTCCCAAGGGAAGAGCAGAGAAAATACTGTGTATTAGATAAACTTTATTGAGATATGAGGTAGGGTACTATCGGCAGAGATCAAGGTCAACAAATCAGCAATACATGCTAAGCAAAATGTCTTTGAGAGCAACACACATGAAGCACAGCTACATGTTGGTCAGTTGATGAAAACGGGACCAGAGGCTCAGGGGAACCTGCCTGCATGTGTACCCTGGGAGCAGTAGCTCAGTGTTTGCTCATTCGTGAAGGCATTTTAGAACATTACGCCCTTGAATATGAGAATTGACTACCTGACAAAGGATCATTACCTAGAAAAAACTCATAACTCACAAATCTTCATGATGACAAACAAAGTAAAAGTAGGCAAACACAAGAAAAAACTTTCCCAAAGGAGGACCCACAGGGGCACATAAGCTCATGAAAAGATGCTGGATACGCTCTCCACACCCAGCAAGGTATTGAGCACACTCCCATCAAAATTCCAATTACAGTTTTTTTTCCATAGAAATAGAGAATCATAAACACAAATGAAGTCACAAATATTTTTAATAGTAAAAAAAACAGTAATAGAAAGATTGGCAAAGCCTCAGGCATCAGATATCTTTATTTCCAATCACATTACAAAGTTACAGTGATCAAGACAGCATGGTGCTGGTAGAGAAGTAGACATATTCCCCAGGAAGAGAAGAAAGCCCAGCAGTAAGCCCCAAAGTACACAGACTACCAGTGTGGGACCAGGACCTCAGGCGTGCACGATGGAGAAAGAAGAGTCACCAAAGAATGATGTGGGGAACGGCTGGCCACAGGCAAGGGGACGGAAAACCACTTCCCTCTAATCCCAGGCACAAGAAGAAATGTGAAAGGTATGAACACCTAAAGGTGAGTCCCCAACCATAAGACTCCAAGAAGAAAAAACATGGAGGAAAATCTCCTTGATCTTGTCTTTGTCATAATGTTTTGGATGTGGCACTGAAAGCACAGCCACAAAACCAAAATGGAACAAGCAGATTACACCAATCCACACAGCAAATGCCCAATGGGATGAGGGGCAGCCTACAGATGGGAGGAAACATTTGCCAACCAAGTAGCTGAGAAGGAGGTGGGATCCAAAATTCATAAGGAACTCACAGAACTCAATAGCAAGAAAAGCAAAGAACCCGATTAAAAAACTTGACCAGACTTTTTTTCAAAACACCACCATGTGCCTGAAAAGGTGCTCAACACCATTGGTCCTCAGGGAAAAGCACATCAGCAGCATGAGGAGACATCATCTGCCACCTGTTAGGATGATCATCAACAAGAGACAGCCAGCATTGGTGAGGACGGCAGGGAAGAGGGCCTTGTGCCTGTTGGTGGGACGGAACCTGCTAAGCCATTAGGTACAGTGACAGAGAGAACCCTCCAAGAGGTGGGAGCAAGCTGTGCCTGTGCCCCCTCTGCTGGATGAACTGAAGGGGGCTACGCACGCTCCTCCTTGAGATCTCACAGTGAGATCTACATTTCTCCAGGTCGTCATTCTTCAAAAAGGAGATACCGCCGTTTGCAACCACACAGATGAAGCTGAAGGACAGGATGTAAATGAAATAAGCCAGACTCAGAAATAAAAAAAAATACTACATCATCCGACAGATGGGGAACGTCTAAAGAAAGTGTCAAAGGCATGGAAGTAGAGAGTCACCGAATGCGAGTTACCTGTGGTGAGGAGGGAGGGAAGAAATGCAGATCAAAGGATATACATTTTCAAGCACATAGGATGAATAAGCCTAAGATCTAGCGGGCAGCAGGAGGGCTGGAGGCGAGGAAATTGTATTGTGTGGTGAAGATTTGCTAGGAGAGTAGCTTTTAGGTGTGCTCACCACAAGATATAAAAATTAAAAATGGGTAACGAAGGAAGCCGGCGGATCTGTGACTTGCTTGCCTGTAGGGATCCCTGCACTGCAGTGGGGGTCTCCAGGCATCGTGCTGTGCATCCCGGACATAGGCCATTAAATATTTTTTTTAAAAAAATGTTTGACCTCATTATACAAAGTGCAAATCAAAACCACAAGGAAGTACTACTACACGTCCATCAGAATGTACAATGAAAAACGGACAACACGGAAGGCTGGCAACTGCACAGAAAAACTGGATCACTCACGTGTGTGTGTGTGTGTGTGTGTGTGTGTGTGTGTGTGTGTGTAATGGTAGATGGCACAGCCACTTGGGACAATACCCGTCACACTGTGCTACCCCTTTGTCAGACGCTGCCATAGAGGAGAGTGGGGAAGAGTACATAGGATGTCTTTCTATTCTTTGCTAAAACTGCGAATCTGTAAGCATCTCAAAATCCAAATTTTAATTGAAAAAAATAAAAATGAGAGCACCGGTAGAGTTCAACAGCACAATCAGTGACTGAGCAAACTCAGATGTCCACAGGAGCCAGGAAAATAAGTGAAAGAAAATCTAAAAAGATACTCTGGATCCCACTTAATCTAGCTTTTCTTTTTTCACTGTTGATGGAAATGTGGGTACTACTTGCATGGTACTGAAAGGGTAAAGTTTCTAAGCTGCAAGGCCTGAGTTAAAAAGTGAAGGACCAGGTATGGTTAAGTTCCTCTGCCACACCCAGAACCAGAAATTCCTGAGGCAGTTAAGACAACGCCCTACTGGCCATTTAGCCTAGGGCTCCGTGCAGCTTGTCATACAAGGCATACAGGGCCCGAACCAATCAGTGTGAATGTGTACCCTGATTAGGAGTGACCAATCACCCCGGCCCAACCTGTTCCCACCAATGAATGTGCTAATCATGTATGAGAGTTGTTGTTCAATTTTCCCGAGCCTCATGCTGATTTGTTCTGATGTATGCAAAGCCCCTGCCCTCCCCAAAAAGTGTACTTAAGCACTGCTCGACCCCTCCCTGGGGCTCTGGGCTGCTCTCCCTTCTTGAGTGAGCCTGGAGCCTCAGCGCTCTGAATTGGATCCTCAATAAATCCCCTTCTGCCATTGCATGAGTCAGTCTCTTGGTGGTCTCTTCCTCCGACTTTTCGCCGGACCCTTACAGTACAAATATCCCAATTGAGACCTGTTGCCATTTAGTCCTCATTGTGAGTTATTCAGAGGCAGGACCAGGGGGACCTTTGACAGGTGACGAGGTCATAAGTAGGCTGATGGATTAATTGGGTGAGTGGGTTATCTTGAGGGTGGTTCTGACCCTGAGTCCTCCCTCTGCCCCTCACCCTGGGATGCCCCCTACTGTTTCAGAACTTTGCTGAGTCCCCATCAGTAAGAAGGCCCTCACCAGAGATGGCCCCGCCACATGGGACTTCCCAGTCTCCAAATAACTTCCTGTTGCTTACACAGTACCCAGTCTCAGGTGGCCGCAGTCTGGCTGGGCACAAAATCACCAGCCACTCAAGCAGGAACAAACTTTATTTCCAAAACTCCCACCAATGCCACGCCTGCGGCCTTCTCCTGGGACAGGAACTCCCCCCTCCCCTCCGGAATTCCCTCCTACCGCACTTCCCCAACCAATGAGTAGCAGGCCGAGGCAGACAGCAGGGGTCTAATCTCCAATTGAATGCACATCTTAACATGATCATTATCATCTCAATGGCTTGCCGGGGGTCACCTTTCAACCAAAAATGCCATGCGTCATTCCTACTTGGCTATGGCTCTCAGCATCAGGTATTCTGCTATCCCCACAGAAAACAGACTCAGACAACCACCATAAGGAAATCCCAGTAATAGCCATAAGCAGCTGCATCTGAGAGGGCACTGTGGCAGCAGAAGGTGGCCACCCCATCCACAGGGGCCACTGTGACTTAGCAGTGACTGGTCACCACTGGGAAAAATTGTTGATGGTGTGATGCTAGATCTTTCTGTTTTTCAGGGAAAGACAGATTTTTTTTTAAAGTAAACCTTCTATAAAATGTTAAGTGTGAGTTTGTAAATGAGTGGCAATGACAACACAGCATCAGAAAAAACAGCTAAGAGCAGTAACCATGGCCACGGCATCAGCAGGACAGCAGGTGTCACCAGACTGTGCAGGCGAAGCCCAGTGGCCGACCATCGGCAAACCCCATGGATAAAATACAAGTTGCTGCTTTTACCTGTGAATCTCAATCTCCGTCACCAGGAGAATGGGCACAAATCTCATGGGCATCACCACCAATTGTCACATCGGGATGACTTCTTCTGTGAACCCATGACAGTTAGATCATTGCCAGGGGCAGAGCGTTACTTTCCTCAGACCGCTCTCACGGCAGAACAGCTGCATTCGAGATTTATGAAGCCTCTCTGTGTCAGGACCGGCACTAGGAATTTCCACTTATACCATCTTATTGGTTTCCCAGAAATCCTCTGTGAAAAATAGCTCCATCTCAGGTGTTAACTCCAAAAGAAATGGAGCACTGGAGAGATCTAGCCCCTCGTAACAGTCACAGAGCTAGGAAAAGGGATGCAGGACTCTAACTCTGGGATGAATGTATACCTTTTTGCCCCACTACACCTCATCAGAATCACATTTTTGTGTGTGTAACCTTTTATAACCAATGCCAAAGCCCTCTAGAATTCTTTCTTCTTAAATGTACTTGACCCTACTGAATCTCACTTTGAGAAATTAATCATCATCCTGAAGTTCACAAGCTGTCTGGGCAAACATTGAAAGAAGTTAGTTCCAAGTAAGTTGAACCATGTGGCTATTTTCTAAGTAAACAGATGCTGAAGCTCCTTTAGTCATTTTCTTTTGTTTGATTAGGAATTTCTGCCAGTTCATATATCTATAAACCACACATGGATGATATCATTTGATCGCTACAGAATATATGTGATGCACTTACCATGATTTCTATACTAAAGAGAGTAAAATCAACATCTGGATGATGTTAACATCTGAATCAGAAAATTAACATCTGGAGAGACATGTGTTCAAGTTCATGTAGTACATAAGGTAGGCAAATCTTGAAGGCAACCTTACTATTTCATACGTGGGTCCCTATTAACCATCTTTCTAGCCAGGATGGTTGAAAGAAGATACTGTGATGAGGGGAGCATTAGCTTGAGTCCTTGGGACTATGCTTAGAGAAGGGGCCATGAGTTCCAGTCATCAGGCACAGAAGAGCTAGGAGCAGGAAGACTTGGGAGTTCATGCCCATATAACCCACTGTCTGGACTTACACAGAATTCCTTTTTGGAAATATACCCATCCTTTCTTTCCCTCTATCTGTAAAAGTGACATGAAACTCCACCTTTTCCATAATGTGGTAGGCAGAATAATATCTTGCCCCCACGACATCCGAGTCCTGTTCTCTAGAATCTGTGACTCTATTAGGCAAAAAAGAGTCTAAAGTTGCTGAAAAAAGTAAGGCCTCTAACCAGATGGCCTACAGGTCTGGAGAGCATTCTGAATGACCAGGACACACCCAGTAAAATCACAGGGCCCCTCATAAGGGGAAGATCCCCCCTCCATGGGTGGCTCTGAAGCTGGAAGGGCCACCAGCCACGGGAGGTAGCAGGCTCAGGAAACCGATTCTCCCAGAGACTCAGAGCAGCATGCAGGCCTTCGGACACCCTGATCTTAGCTCAGTGAGGCACGTTTCAGAGTTCTCACCTCCAGACCTCTAAGACAACAAATGCAAGATTTAAAGCCATTAAGATCATAGGAATTTGTCACACTGTTACAACTGTGCCATGAAGTACACAGGCTTTCAAATTTCCTCCCCATGAGACAAATGGTAGGAGTGATTATCCCCACACTAACAATACTCAAAACACGGTTCAGAGAGGACAGAGAATTTGCCCATAGTCACAGAGCTAGTTGCTGTAGTTTGGATCTTGAATGTCCCCCAAAGGCCAGATGTTGAAGACTTGGCCACCAGCTTGTATGCCACTGGGAGATGGTGGCATTTTAGGAGGTGGGGTGTTATTGGAGGAAGTTAGATCATTTAGGATGTAGCCTTGAGAGGGATTCTGGGCGCCTGGCTGCCTTTACTTTCTTGCTTCCCAGACACCATCGCATGAACAAAGCTCCTCAACATACCCACCGTGACATACTGTGCCACCATGGCCAAGAGACCATGGACTGAAACCTCTGAAACTGTGGGCCAAAGTGAACCTTTCCTACTCCTAAGTTAACTCATCTCAGGAATTTGTTATAGCGATGGGAAACTGACTAACAGACCAGTTAGTGGAAATGTAAGGGATAACCTACAGAACCATTTGGTTAAAACCAAATATGTGTTAGGGAACATAAAGCCAGATCATTTAACTTTCACCAGTTTCTCTGTTTTTTTTTTTTTTTTCATTGCTCTTCTGTCACCGGGAGGCCAATCACACCATTGCTCTGATCACTAGATTTCTAATGTCATTGTTATGCCCTGGATTCCCCTCTGTCTTCTTGGGGCACCTTGAGAAGAAGAGTGCTACATTTGAGCTTCTTTTGCATTCCTTGGAGCTCTAACAGCTATACAAGGAGGAGAATCGATCAGGTAAACATCTGTCCTCAGCTAACCACAGAACCGTCCATCCCCAACAGCTGCAGGAGGAGATGAGACATGTCTTCTTCTCTGTGCCTCTAGCAGCTAACACAGGCCAGGAACACAGTGGTTGTTCAACAGATGCCAGGTGAGTGGACAGAAGAGGGAGATGCCCTCAGTAAATAGCAGGGCTGTACAACTCGATCCTGACGTCTACAACTTTGCAAGTGACTCAGAACCCACATAAAAACCCACAGTTTTCATAAGGCTGATAAAACCAGAAAGTATTCACCTACAATAGGCACACTGAACTCTATTTTGTCATAATTACTTTCATTTCAGTGTATTATGAATTAGCCCCTCTGACCCAGGGACATTTGACATGACCTGGAATATAAATCACTCTTATGCAAAGGTCAAAAACTTACGCTCTGGTGTTGCAACTCATAGGTCCCAAAGCCAAGAAGGCAAGCTCAAGCTAGTGACTAGTGCTCACACTAGGAGAGTACACGTAAAACACGGGTAGTGTGTGATGTCCAACCCCATGTTCCATCAATGAAACGATGTCTGTGGGGTTTTTGTTAATTTATTTTTGCTTTGTTTTATTTTGTTTGGTTTTGGTACCAGGGATTGAACCCAGGGGCACTTACACTCTGAGCCACATCCCCAGCCCTTTTTTATGTTTCTAACATGGTCTCAATAGGTTGCCTAAGGCCTCACTAAGTTGCTGAGGCTGGCTCTGAACTTGGAATCCTGTCTCAGCTCCAAGGTCACTGCAATTACAGGTATATACCACTGTGCCTAGCTTATCTTTGTTACTATTACCTGAAACGTGAAACAGATGTCTCCCACAGCGGTGACCCCCCATCTATCCTCCAACCTCACAGCTGGGGTGAAGCTGATGGAGGAGCTGATTCTCTGAGTGGAACCAGGCTCAGGGAGGCCCACGGCACCCAGTACCTGACCAGACAAAATGGCAGACTCAAGAGGAAATGTTCTGTCATGACGTGGCTCTGCCCACATAGCTAGATAAAGGCTCTCTCTCCTGTTGTTCTCAGTGTGATCGTGACTAAAGTATCTCATGTCCCTCTGCTGACCTGCCTCTTTGTATGAATGAGGATAGCAATGATAGTAACGCACTCATAATGCCACTGTGAAAATCAAACAACGATGGATACGTGAAAGGTACATGGAAAACGGCGAGTCTCAGTGAGTGTTTGCAGAACGATAATAAAAATCGGGGAGGTCCTTTCCTGAAAGTGCTGTAGGCTCCCAGCCTCTCATCCCAGGGTAGCAGCATTGTTCCCTTCCCTGTCTGCATGTTCACTCCGATGACGAGGACCCTGGGAACAGGGGAAAGGTCTTTGCTGCTAACTTGAGGATGACGAGAGAGCCAAGCACAGGGTGTCAGCCAAGGTCACTAGAAAGTGTAGGCATGACTATTCTGAACTGGGTCTGCTCTGCCTGAGCCCCAGGAGGGAACAGGCAGAAAGGACTTCACAGTCCCACAGACCTAGGTTCAAACTCCCAAAGACCCTATACTGACAGAGGCCCAGTTTCCTTGCATTTACAGTAAATATCGAAACATGAATGTCATATCTAAAGAGAGAGACATCACATTGCATGTGCCAAGGACCCGGTAACTGGCAGCCACTGCCGCCGCTCCCTGTAAGGCCTGCTCACATTTGTGTCAGACTTGGAATGGCTCTGTGACCTCCACTGGACAACTGTGGGGCTTCCCTAGGGACATGTGGTGAGAGGGCAGAGGTTACAGGACTTGGGGAGCTTCCTCTGGATGGGGAAAGTGACCCTCTTGGTGACATGGGTCCCTAGGCATGGCTTCACATAGGGTTTCCCATGGGGCTTCCAGAATCCCATGCACAGCACTGCTGATCCTCTCCAGGGCCTCACCCCGACAGCCACCTGCCACGACAGAACCCACACTGACGCAGTCGGGGAAATCAGTATAACGCTTTTGGTCGTGTGGCCATTTGACAATTTTGATTCTGCCTATTCTGGGGCATGGGATATCTTTCCATCTTCTCAGGTTTTTTTCAACTTCTTTCTTCAGTGTTCTGTAGTTCTCATTGTAGAAGTCTTTCACCTCTTTTGTTAGATTGATTCTCAGGTATTTTATTTTATTTTTGAGGCTATTGTGAATGGGGTAGTTTTCCTAATTTCTCTTTCAGTAGATTCATCACCAATGTGTAGGAATGCATTTCATTTATGTGTGATGATTTAGAACAGCATTACCTTAGATGAGGTAGAGGGAAGTGAAGGGAGGGGACGGGAAGGCAGGGGATGGGGGGATAGGAGAGATAGTAGAATGAAACAGACATGATTACTGTATGTGTATATGTGACTCGTGACCAATGTGATTCTGCAACATGTACACTCAGAAAAGTGAGAAATTATATCTCACCTATGTATGATATATCAAAGTGCACAAATGCCTTCTACTGTCATGTGTAACTAAATAAAACAAAGTAAAAAAAAAAAATTAAAAGGAAGAAAATGCAGTGGCCTGTGATCTAAGGCTGGCCATCTGTAGGGAAACTGCCTGGGAATATAGAAATACTGGAGTGTGCAGCGACCTCCCTTCTGGTCATGTAAACATGAACTCTGCTGCCTCTGTGTTATCAGGAATTGCTGATTGCTATGTCTTAGTTCTATGCAACTACCCTGTACACGCCAGAGTACAGTTCCCAGAAGGAACCTGGTACTGCGGGAACCACAGTCTCCCATATCTAACCTTGGCTGAGAGTAGAACATGCCCTGAAACTCAGGGGAAGTTCCCCAGCAGGGAGGGGCTGCCAGGAAGAGGCCCTGGTGTTCCAAATGCACTAAAGGAAAGGACCCCGGAAGCTATATGTAGTTTCCACTATGCAATCTGTTCTCCAGGACTGAGCCGGCTGCTCTGTGCATATCTGCTCACCACTGCAGGATTATAAACCTTCTGTTGGGTTCTGTTTACCTCCAAAACCAAAAACCAATACTGAATTCTTTTTTTTTTTTTTTTTTGAGAAAAGACCACTAACCTTTTAGTAGAACTCATCTGGACATTTGGACGTTGTCAGACCCTAATAACTACAATACTTCACCCTGATTCCACCCACTGGTAAACACTTTGGTGTTGTCTACTCCTGGATTTCGGTGGCATCTTGTGATATTTGAGCTGGAGTTCATCAAGTGTCTGATTATCTAAAGCCAAACAGAACCCTTTCCTTTCTGATGGAATCTGATTCTAGGATTCTCCTGGGCCATATTTTGTGTAGGGAAAAACTCAGAAGTAGTGAGATAGGAAGTCTAACTTCTCCTACCCAACCCTTGTTTATCTTTGTTGGTCTGGCAGTGAAAAACTTAGGTTTTTCTTGCATGAGAGCCTCTAAAATTTAAGAATCCAAGTTGGGATTTGATGGGTGAATGCAGCAGGTTTTCTTGTTTGCCACGGTGTAAGGTTACTCAATGGAGGAGAAAGGTTTCCTCCTGTGGCTGAACCTGACCTACTGGCACTCTCCAACAGGGCTTGCAGCAAGAGCCCCAGGTGACAGTAAAGTGCTCTTGGCAGAGCTGTGAGCACTACCTGTCCTAATAACTCAAGGCAAGCAAGGGGTCCAGCAGAAACTGCAAACCTTTTGTCCCAGGCAACAGGAAACCAGCTGCAGCCTCTGCTCTTATTTCATATTGTTTTTGTCTGAAACTATTTAGCATTCACACCAAAAATGATTGATTTTAATTTTCATGAAAACTCTACGAATTACTTGTTGTCATTTCCATTTATAGTTAATAAATAAGAGTTTTCAAAAATCCCAAGGTCACGTGACTCCTAAATCAAGCAGAGAGCCCCATTCCACTCTTCAGAGTTACCTTCATTCCTTAAAATAAAGCGACCATCTCTAGCTACCATTTTCAGGAAATCATGAAACCTAAGCAAACTCCCTCCTTCTCCCCACAGAAATGTGTAGGAATATTGACTAGTGTTCTCCCAGAGTTCACAGAACTGAAGCAACAGTGACAACCGTCAGTCACTTTGACTTCTAACGTTGCTTTCCAAGTGCTGCCTCAAGCACATCCACAGATCATCTCAGCTGGCCATCAGAGTCCCCACGTGGGGAGACGCTCACAGTCACAGGGTGTTAAACACGAGGTGAAGTCGTGGAGCATAACCATTCTGTAAGGTTCTACGATGTGAAATCGCAGAGCCGAGGAGAAACCTAGAAACATGACTTCCGAGTGCACACCCCTGACCACTGACCGCCCATCCTGACTGCAGAGCCAAGGCCTTAAAAGTCCTGGCTTTAACTACAAAGTCTCTGAAAAGCAAAATAATTGGGACATTTGTTCCAAGTGACAAAGCTGTTTAATGGGAAGACTAGGACTACAGGACAGTGCCCCGAGTGCTTCACATCAGACAGAAAAACAGTGAAAAAAGTCTCTTTACAGGTACAGCAATGAAAATTATCTAAAATGAAGCACAAGAGAAAGGAAAAACAAACAATCAAACAAAAAAACGGATGAAAGGAAGAACCGTAGTGAGCTGAGGGATGAATTAGGCATCTAACATATGGATGAGTCCCAGAGATAAGGGGGCCAAGCCAACAAATTAATTTAATAAACGTGTTTACATTTTTTTTAAATTTGATGAAATTATAAACTCACAGGTTCCATGAATTCTGCAAATCCCATGAAAATTAAACTGAGACACAGCAAACTCAAATGGCCTAATAAATATGGTAAACTGAAATTCAAAACACACATATAAGAACAGAAAAAAGCAACTGCCATACATTAAAAAAAAAAAAAAAAGAAAAAGGATAACAGATAGTGACTCTCATCAGAATCTGGTATCCAGAAAATAATGGAGAAACAGCTTCAGGCTTCCAGGGGAGATGTTTCCACATAACTCTGTATTCCATGGATATACTTCCAGAAATGAAGGTGTTTTCAAATGAGCAAATCTAAGAGAAAGAGAACCCACTCCCAGAGATATCCTCAGTGGGGCGTGCCTCAGACCACTGGGCTCTTCACGGTAAGTCTAGAAAAGGTAAAGGAGGTTCCTCAGAGGGGAAAGCAGTTCCAGATGAAGATTTGCATCTACACAAAAGACAAGGAGAGCATGGAGGAGCAGGTGGTGATTGGGCACGCGGGTGCGAGGTGTTCGCACCCTAAGTGAAGGGGTTGATGCTCTATGACCCGCAGCTGTGAGAAATGCACATCCCGTCCTGACCACTGAGCAGAGAACCACAGCCAACCACACAGACGCCAACAGTGAAAATAATAATATGAAACTTGCACAATTATTCTTCAATGGCAGGAAAAAGTGGAAATGGAAGACAAAGAGAAAAGGAATGAACAGCAAGATGGTAGACCTGAGCTCAATCATATGGAGACTCACGTGATGCAAATACTGCAACTGGAAGTCAGTGATTGGTAGATTGTATTAAAAAGTGAGAAACAAGGAAACCAAGTCCACTTTCAATATAAAGGTGCAATATGTTAAAATACCAAAAGATGGAAAACCACCAATGCTCCCAGTATCTCTCCAACCAAGTGTGAAGTCTATTTGGCACTCAAAGCTTCTAGCATGGTCCAAATCTCAGTTAGAGGATGCTCTCTATTGGTCTCCATCAGCATCAGCTATTGTAGGCAAACTAGTTCCTCCCCTGACCCCTTCTACTCTCAGAGCCTCTGCATGGCTTCTCTTACCACACTGCTGACAGCTCTGTTGGGGTAATTTTTGGTGTTATTAATATTGTTATCATTTGTATTGATTCTCAGTGCGTGCGTGCTAGGTTTATTCTCCACAACTGACACATAACAACACATTTAATGCTTGCAAACACTATTTGAGTGGAGGACCGTTATTTCATAATTTACATATTAGAAAATTAAATCACAGAGTTGTTAGATAACCATCCCAGGACAAGCTGTAATCGGGATTTAAACACAGACAGTCTGACTTCTAAGTGTGTCTTCTTCTTTCTTTCTTGTTTTGGACATTGTATTTTTTGTTTGGGACTGAAGAAGTCCCTAGAGATCATTCATCCCCTTAGGCAATTAAAAACAAAAACAGACTCAGAAAGACAAGAGTCTAATGCTTTCTCTCATGTAGAAGCTAGAGTCAAATAGGGGGAGGGGGGTGTCTTATGAAAATAGCAAGGAGATCAATGGAGCAGAGGAAGGCACTGATGGGAAGGGAAGGGGATAGAAAAAGGAGGAACTGTAGACTGAAATTGACCAAATTATGCTGTATGCATATATGAGTATGCTACTGTGAACCCCACCTTCATGTCTATCTTTAAAGCACCAATTAAAAAAAACAGAGAAAAAGGGTAGCGCACTTGCAGAGTACACGCGGGACACTGAGTTTGATCCTCAGCACCACATAAAAATAAACAAATAAAGTCGTTTTTTAAAAAAGTAAATAAATGGAGAAATACCCTCGGGACAGAGGATGGGGAATAGAAAGAGGGAAGAAGGGAGAGAAAGAGGAAGTACTGGAGATCAAAGTAGATAGAGTCAATCACATTCCACACATGTGTGAATATGTCAAAATGAGCCCCACTGTCATGTATAACTGTAATGCAGCAATTAAAATATTTTTAAGAAAGGAAAACAAAAGCAAACCAGAAAAAAAAAATCTCTGAAAATGTAAGTTCTATGGCCAACATCTCAGCATTTACTGGCATATCTGAGTTGTAGGCACTTAATAAACATTTGTTCAAATTGTTTTCACACTGAATTTCTAGTGAAGGCCATTTCTAGTGATTGCATTGTAAGTGGTTTTCCCCCACCAGGCAGTGGTAGGTTGATGGCACATAACCTCGTGGGTGTGACTTCAAGTTGGTGTCTTGGAATGGACCATGTGGGAGGATTCACAGCATGGAAACAGACACATGCTATCAATCTTTTTTTAATAGCCAGTTTTTAAACATTTATCAGCATACCACTGGTCCCCCATCTTCCATCCCTGCCACCACTCTGTCCTTCCAATCAAAAGAAATACAAAACCCAAGCAGAGCAAATAAAGGAGCAATCTGGAACAATTCTAAGAAATCCACTGTTGAGCCTTCAGGAAAAACACATTCTATTGCTCAGAGAAATCTCCGTGAATAAAGCAATATGGATGAGGCTCCAGGGTGATTCTCCTACAAGCTGGAGAAAACAATGATCCCCACCACCGGTGACACAAGGACTTGGACTTCTGAAGGGCAGGTCTGTAACTTGGCCCCTTGCCTTCTTTTCTCATTCATATTAAATCAAAACAACTGCAGGGGTAACAACATTGATGGTTCTCCTGGAGACTGAAGGCTACCTCAGCCCTAGGAGCTTCAGCTCTTCTCTTTGCCAATGAAGATTCCAGTTGTCTTCCCCAGTTGATATGGACATCAAGATGCATAGGCCAAGCAAAACTGGGTATCAGCTACGTGGTGGGCCTTGTTACAGCTATGGTTATTCTTGCCTATAACACCAATATGTTCAGAAACAAATGTCTGTGTCTGTAGGAGCAGGACCCTGAAGGAACTTGAGTCAGCAACAAAAGGAGCTTAGTTGGAGTTACCGTATATTAAAAATAAAAGATTTCCAGGCTGCAGGAAGATTGGAAGTGCTCCCGCCTAGCTCTCATCTCTCTGTTGTTTTTATTCCCATTGGCTAAGGACCTGTTGTTCCTACTTAAAGAGTCAACCCAGACACAGGTTCTAATTTGCGTGGGTGGACATAGGTCAAGTTTGCTCTGAAACAGTGACTGGCGCCAGTCCCTGTGTCACCCAGAAATGCACCATTTCCAGGTAAATCAAAAGCTCCTTTCTTCCAAGATGCCTGGCGCAAGGTGCGTGCTCAGCAGGGTCTGCTCTCTGCCCTTCCAGATCGAGGCAGCATTTGATTTTCTTCACATTTGTGATGCTTGATTAAATGAGCTTGGGAGAAAGCAGGCCTTCCAGCAACTCACACAGCTTGAAATGACATGAGTAATTTAAAATCTCAGACCAGAAAATCCACTGTGCAATATCATACCATGCTGTGGTCTCTGCAGAGAGGAGCCTTCTAAATGGCAAGACCAGAACCCACAACTGGTTCCAAGCAGCCAGAGGGTGTGGGAAGGTTCAAGAAGCAAACACAACTCACATGGCTTTCATACAGAGGGACCAAAAGCATGAAATGAAGGTACACTTGGAACCCCAGCACTCCAGCTATGTCTTCAAATCGACCCAGTTTTAAATGCTGGATTTGTCACTTTACTGATGACACGTGTCCTTGAGTTGTTCCTGTTACCTTTTATCATAGGATTCATTATCTTAAAATCAATTGTTGTGAGGAACAACAACACAGAGAGACCCTGCACTGTGCACAAGAACAGTCATCATTCTAAGTATGACTCATTCATATTTTGCTTGAGGAAGTAGACACAGAGCAGGGGAAGAAGTGCCTTAAAGATTTGCAGAGACCATGCTAGGGTCCAGTCTTGCTCCATTGTGTCCAATACATTTGTACAAGATTGAATATGCGCATATGGCTATTAAGTGATTTTAAAAATTCCTTCTACAAGAATGAAGATCGGTTGTCTTGTTGCTTTCAGATGCTCTATCAATAGCAACAAGAATAACCACAATATTAGGGTAAGAATAATGGTAACTGCTGGTTCTTGCAAGACAACTTTGTGTGACAGACAGTTCTAATTGAATATTGACCACAAAGATGGCCATTACCTCCTCTACTATTCCTATGAGAAGCATGAAGTTCAAAGCGAAAAGTAACTTGCTTATAAAGAAGAATCGAGATGCAAGATCATGTCTATGAAACTTCAAAAGTATCCTTAAAATTGGGGTCAACTCACACATAATGAGGAGTAGCTGAAATGTCACTGGAGCACAGTGAAGGTCTAAAATAGCATGAAAAGCCCAAGCATTAAAAAAGCCAATGCCAGAGCTGGGTGTGGTGGTGCGTGCCTGCAATCCCAGTGACTTAGGAGGCTGAAGCCAGAGTACTGCAAGTTTAGGGCCAGCCTCAGCCATTTAGTAAGACTGTATCTCAAAATAAAAACTAAAAAGGGCTGGGATGGAGCTCAATGGTGGGACACTCTGGGTTTGGTCCCAAGTACAAACAAACAAAATGTCATTCCCATTAAGGTAAAGCAGAAGGCCATCACAAGCTTCACGTCCACATGACTCATGTGCTTGCTTCTTGATTATGGTCATTGAAAATTGACCATTGGTAGCAAGGAGGTACGAGAGCAGCTGAGGACACAGGGAAGTACAGGAGCCGGGAAGTGTGGCTTTGGCAAGGCCACATGGCTTCAAGGTAGCAGGGAAACTGAACAATAAAAGTCACTAGAAGATAGTGAAAAACAAGGGGTCGACTTTGCATTTTAAGAAATAATGGTGTGACTTCTCAGTATTTAGCCTAAAGAATTAAAGTCATCTTATCACAGTGACACATGCATACTCATGTTTATAGCCGCACAATTCACAACAGCCATACTATAGGACCAGCCCAGATGTCCATCAACAGATGAATGGATAAAGAAGATGTGATGTATATACACAATGGAGTTTTCTTCAGCAAGAAAAACAAAATCATGTCATTTGTAGGAAAAGGGATGGAACAAAAGACCATTGTGTTAAGAGAAATTAGTCAAATGCAGAAGCCCCAAAGGTCATGTAAGCAAGACATGAAAAAGGAAAACAAAGGTGGGGGTGGGTCTCATGAAAATCAAAGGGAGATCAGTAAGGGAAGGGGACCAAGGGGTGGGAGCAGGGTGGGAAGTGGGAAGTACTAGGCAGTGATATTGGCCATGTTTTGTTGCTATATTATGCTCATGTGTGAGTGTGTAACAACGTATCCCATCAGTACTTACAACTGTAGCGCACCAATACAAAAAGAAAAAAAAAGAAAAGAAAAGAAATAATGGCATGAGCTAAGAGCTCAAGACTAATGAAGATAGTAGAGAGGCTGGAGAAAAAAGAAATATAGTCCATGTCACCAGGTTTCCTTGGGGCTTTGCCGAAATGCTGCCCTCAGAGAACTAGAAGGAAACTGTTCAACACTTCCATATTCCCCAATGAGTCCCACTATTGCCAGGCAGGCTTTGACCCAGGGACAACTGAAATTGCCTGCCTGTTGAGAATTTTTACACATGAGTTCTCCTAGTCGTTCAGGGTTGACCCATTTCACAAGTGTAAATTAATACAATAAGGCTTACATGCCATCTCAGCTCGTCCTTTAAAAATGGGCAGGTTGCAAGCCGGGTGGGAAGAGAGGAAAGTCCTCAAAGGTAGAGAAACAGCTTGGAAAAGGTACAGGGGTGCCTGCCGGTGCGCATGTGTGGAGTCCCGGGAAGCTGAGTTTGGCAGGAGTACAGGATGGGAAGTGAGAAAAGACAAATAGGTATTTCTTTTGCAAGCATTTACTCTGGCATTTGTAACTATATAAATAGGTGGCCCAAGATACCTCCTACCGTAGGGCGCAAGTGAAGCAGCTAAGGGCATCAACTGCAAAATCAGAGCTCTATCTGACTATCACATTCATTTCCTCCAAGCTGTGTGGCCTGGGAACATTACTTAACCTTTCTAAACTCTTCTCTTCTCACTTGTAACATAGAGATAAACAGACCCAGAATCATAGGGTTAGTGAGGGTGTCATGTGCCAAATTTAGCACAGTCCAGAATAAGACTTTGGTGATAATTCCAAGGACTAACATTACTATTACCATTATTCTCCTCATAAAGGAAATTGAAGTTAGGGAATGGTGCTTCCAGGAGTAGTTATGGTCTTTGGAGTCAGACCTGAGTATAAATCCTGGCTCTGCCACCTACCAGGTATGTGACACTTCAGTGCCATTTCACCTCTTCAAGCCTCAGTTTTCTCATCTGTCCAAGAGGGGTAAAAACACTTATCTGGTAGGTCTGTTGTGGAACATGAATGAGGTGATATGGGAAAATCCCATGCATAGTGTGTGTAAGCAGAAAACATCCTTCTGGATGCCATCACCTACTACACTGCCTCCTTCCTAAAAGGACTCATGCATGCCCACACACACACACTCAGACACAAGTTGTCTAGAACAAGTCATAGTTCATATATATGCTACCACTAAAAGCTACGTAAAAGAAGAGGTGGATAGATCATTGAGGGAGAAAGGGGAAGAGAAAAAATGGATAAATGGATGGATGATGGGTGGATGGATGGATGGATAAGTAGAAAGATGATAGAGGAACAAATAAACACACTAGCCAATTGCTCCTCTGACCAATATCTCCTTCCATCATAAAATGCCTCTTACACGAAGATACTGTAACAACTCTGGCTTATTTTCCTCTCCTTATACCCTTGTCTCTTTCATATCTTTTGATATGAAAACTACCAGGTGCCTGAAGACATTCTGGAAATGTCAAGGGATCTCCTTGTTTGTGTAAAAATTTCCATTTCCTCATCAATCGAATCATCATTTCTGCAAAGCTGTTCAGACAAAAACACAACAACAACAAAATGCCCCTTCACTCCATATGACTAAGAGACATGTTCTGAAATTCCAGTGGAGGAGGGTGATTTAACCAAGAGACCATGCATGAGGCAAGTGATCCTGTGGAACACTGTGCCTACCAGAGAGGGGGTGAGCAGAGCAGGGGTTCCAGGGTCAAGCAGTAGGGGTGCTGTAGGCTCAGCCCACACAATAAAGCTGTTAGGATTAAATGAGAAGATGGCTGGGGGAAGGCAGCACCGGGCCCTGCAAAGCTAGGCACTCTGGTCACAGTTGCTAACATGAATAAGATCATACTATCATTCCTGGGCTCACTGGGAAAAGACGGGCCAGGAAGTTTAACAGCCTGATGCCACTACATAAATACGGAGTTGAACAGATGGAAAAATGGGGAAAGCCTTGAATGCTTAAGTGGAAGATGCAGAAACTTCTTGATAAAGCTCACACGGATGGGGGTGGGTGACCTGTTGACTGATGGCTTGCTCCTGCTCGCTCTCTCTCTCTCTCTCTCTCACACACACACACACACACACTCACACACACACAGTTACACACCTTCTCACCCTCACTCCCTTCTCTGACCAAGCTGGGTGCTGCCCACTCAGGTTAATCACGGGCTCCTATTCTCGGCGTCTCTCCTTCATCTGTCATCGGGTGTCACAAGTTGAAGGCGGAGGCTGCATGCCCAGTAGTTGGGACCATGCCAGCCTCTGGCAGTTGGAAACCCACCCATTCCCAGTGCTGTCCCTGTCCTTGAGTTTGAGGGACAGCAAACACCAAGTCCTATAAGAGCACAGCCTTGGAAAGAACACACACACACACACACACACACACACACACACACACACACTCTTTTATTTTAGAATAGCAGTGCTTCGATAAACCTTAGACTATGTAGAGAAAAATAATATTCAAAATATGACTGAACCAGAGGTGATCAGCATAATAACTTATGAAGAGATAAAGAAACAGGTACCTTCTGCTCAGTTGGGGGGATTTACCTCAAAACCAGAGACTGCAGCAAAGAGAATCCCAAGAGCCCTCAGATACGTCCTTGGGGCAGTTGAATTGGGACCTCATTGGCTCTGCATGGGGAACCTGCCTCTGCCCAGCTCCCCCGCTGAGGTGGGGCCTCTTCCTTTCTCGACATCTTCCAGACAACCTTCTTCCTATTTCCTGTGAGCCTGGTGTATGGTGCTGTTGCTCTACAAGTGCATCCTGCTCTTCCACACCCTTGCACCTGCCACTCATCTCAAAGGTTCCCTCCGTGATCCCCAAGAAGGACCTCCTGGATGCAGCCCGCACAGCTCACTGTCCAGCCTCAGCCATCTAAGTGCCTGGGACTGACCCCCATTCCCAAGGCACCACGTCACCATTGCTTGCCTTCTAGGAAACCTTTCATGACCTTATTGTGTTCCTTCCTGCTTACACCCCAAGTCTCAGCACAGTGTCTGCACACAGACACTCCTCAAGGCCTGGGCTAGGAGAGCACTCGTAAGATGTTGAGAATTAATATCTGCTTAACCAACCCGAGATCCCGACCCACACTGTGAGCTTACTAAAACTCAGGCCTTGCTGATATCTCCAGACTGCTCCAGAACACTATCCTGTGAAAGAGTAGATGACTCAGTCCCGAAGCCATTCTAGTGGCCAGAACTTGACTGTCCTTGGCCCTGACCTCTGTCTCTCTCTTATTGACCAACATAGCACGGCAATAGAGAAATCCTTGCTTTGGCAGTATTTTTAAATTTGGCTATCACTCAGACTTTGTCCTACAGCCAGTGGCTATAGATCTCCTTAGCAAATAGCCATTTGTTTAAGTGCAAATAAATTATCAGGAGAAAAGGGATTTGATATCCACAAGAAAATTTGATTTTTTTAAATACATGAGTGCATATGATCTCTATTCATGCAGAAGATTAATCTCAGATTCCTGCCTCTGTGTGCTTGCATGTTAGCAGGAAGCTCAAATATCAAACCCAGGGTACGTGCGTCATTTCCTGGTATGTGGAAAGAGGGGACATGTTAAGGAGGGCACCCACTGGCGGACGAAGCAGTGTGGGGTGTAGACAGGGAGGGAGACGCGAGCAAAGGCTGATGGGGGAAAGGCCAGTGCCTGTAGACACACGGGGAACAGCTCCAGGTATGGGGAACAGACGTGGCACAGGCTCTGGGGACCATGCTGAAGGTGCAGGAAGGCATCCAGGGGGCTGAGATGCTGTGAGGGACGGAGCTCGAAAGGGGAGGAGGACATGGCCCAGCAAGTCAGGGGTGGGCTGGGCAGGCTGTATGACATCTTGGGCTTTTGTTCTGAGTGAACCGAGGACTCCTTGGGAGGCTGTGAGCAGGGAAGTGACCCTCTCTGGATTAAGTTTGGGGACACTCTCTGGCTGGTCTCCTGACCAGAGTGGGGACAGGGGGAAACAGGGAGCAGGTGGAGGTAGGAGCAGGCATCAGGTAAGAGGAGAGAGATGGCCACAGTGAGGATGGTAAGGAGAGTGGGGAATTGGGGATATCTCATGAATGATAATGTGTGTGTGTGTGTGTGTGTGTGTGTGTAAATCGTGAAGTGAGGAAGAACAGTGTTAAGAATGACTCTGAGGTTCTGTCCTGAATGGCTGCCTGTAGCTCTCCAGGGCCGGCTGTCCAATGCAGTGCAATTAAAGATCCTCAATGTGACATCATGGCCAGGTGCCCCCTGGCACCAGAAGTCACTGTTCCTGCTCTAGAGCCCCCTGCCTGCCTGCCTCACCTGGCCTCTGTGCTCCCACCTGTACTTGGCTATCATTTAATTAACCTCTGTGCCTCCGCTTCCATGTTCCTTCCTCAAAAAGCCTTTGCTGAGCCCTCAGTCTAGCCTCGGAGCCTGCTGCCAGGCTTCCTGTGGCACCTGCATTGCAGCATGTCGTCCAAATGGCACAGACGACTTGAAAAAGAGACTTTGGACTGAATGATTGTTCTCCCACTGGATCTGTGTACCAAGGGCAGGGGCTGTGCTGCCTGCGTCATAACCGTGACCGAGACATTGGCACTGTATCTGCCCCACGCTTGGGAAGTGCTGTTTTACGGCAGATAAACAGATGAGGATGGTCAGCATCTTTCAACCAAATCACTCTTTCATCAAAAAGCCCTGCCTGAGCCTGCTGAGTGCCAACCCTGCCTGGGAGACACAGGATGTGTGAGGCTGGCTTCCAGGGTGACAGGGAGGCGCTTAGCATAAGACGTAGGACAGAGGACAGCTGGGGAGGCTGTCACCCAGGACAAGGCACCAGGAAGTTTTCCAAAATAGGTCATACGTGAGAAGAATTGGAAATCAGAAGCAGGAGGCAGCAGGGCCATGCTGTAGGTGGAAAGGGTGCTTCTAGCCACTGCTGGGCAGGTGGAAAGCTGGGAGCACAGAACTCTGGAAAGTCTGGGGTGGACAGGAGCCTGCCTGAGAGTCAAGTTTGCAAAATCACAACAGAAACGCATGGCTTCACATGGTGCCCTCCATCCCTTCTCCAGAACCTGGTCAGCCTGGTCTCTGAGGACTCTGAGTCAGCTCTCTCCAGATCCACCCATGTCCCAAGCCACAGAGTCACCCGACTAAATAACAGCTGACATTCCCAAATCCAGGCGGGAGGAGACCCAATCTTTGTTCTCAGTCTTTCCATAGTCCACCAAGGGCCAGCTAGATGCGGCAGGAGAAGACCCTCATAGCTTCACGCATGCCCTCGGCACCTCAGTGTCCCCACCACAGAAGCTGGGTTGCCTCAGCTCCCATGCAGATAAAGTGCTCAGCAGAAGGCAGGCAAGTAGTAGAGCTCACAGGTGTCTGTCATGGTTACACTGAGCTATTCTGTACCGGTTTCTACCACGAGGCTTTAGTAGCTCAAGGGATATGTATGTCACTTCTGGGTCCCTGATTTCTAGCACCCTGGGTGGTACATAGGTATTGAGTCCAGTTTGCTAAGTACGTAAATGAGTGAGCAAAAGAGAGAGGGAAGCTGGCACTGTGGCTCTCACCTGTCATCCCAGCAGCTTGGGAGGCTGAGGCAGGAGGATGATCAAGAGTTCAAAGCCAGCCTTAGAAATAGTGAGGTGCTAAGCAACTCAGTGAGACCCTGTCTCTAAACAAAATACAAAATAGAGCTGGGGATACGGCTCAGTGGTTGAGTGCCCCTGAGTTCAATCCCTGGTACCCCCTCCCCGCCCCCCCCCAAAAAAAAGAAAGAAAGAGAGTGAATGGAGAGAGAGTGGTGAGGACAGGTCTGAGTAGAATGGCGTCTCTCCCATGGAGTGGCTGGCCAACATCGATGGGGTCCTTCAGAAGCAGCATGTCCTCATCCCCCAGGGCCAGGGTACTTCCTGGACAAGAGTGCAAATGGAGCCCAGCACTTCAGAACCCAAGCCCTCAGTTCCGGCAGCATCGATAGTCCATGGCCCTCGACAGGCTCAAGGTTAGACAATAAGAGGGATGCACATGCTTTCAGGGAGCCTGGGAGCCTTGCCCCAACATCAGAACCTGCCACAGGGAGGCTTCAGAGTCCTGCAAGTCATCCCTGCATCAGCACTGGGCCTGGGAACCCAGGTCACAGAGGGAACACAGAAGAATATCCACCCCACCCCCACCTTGGCAAAAAACAAACCAAACAAACCCGGTGCTCTTTGAGGAGGGGAGTCCAGAGAAAGACAGCCTGCTCTTTCATGATTGACAGCCCTCTTGAATCTCCGGAGATGTTTGTTTTGTCCCCAGTCAGCCCATCCACTTCATCTGTGGATCTCCAGGGGTGGTGAGTTGAGGCAGAGCACACAGTTTGGGGAGAATCACGAGTCTCTGAATCCACCCAGGACACTCTGCAATCTGTTCTAGTGACATGCAGCCATCTCTTAGCAGTGCCACCTTGCAATTCACATCGTTTTTGTGGTCCTTTTCTACAAAACGGCAAAGGGATCAGAGTCCCGATTCCCTGCAGTGAAGAATTAAGTGAGATAACAGCTAGAAAGCCTAGAGACCCAGGCTCATGGTGAGTGCCGGAAGTCGTTGGCTGATTCTGTGGTCACCACTTCCCCTTCCAAATTGCAGTGCTGAAATGTGTACACTGATGTCCTCAGGGTCTAAGGAGTGGCCTCCAAGGTGGTCTCCCCATGAAATGTCAACCAGGCTGGCTCCATTGTCCCCCGTTCCTATTTGGCTGTGCTGTGAGATTCACCTGATAAAAAGTTGAACTTGAGAAACAATATCACCTGAAGATTCCCCACCTCTGACTTACCCTGCACCACCTTGTTCCTGCCCAGTGGGTGGCTCGGTGGGAGGTCACCATCTTAACCTCACCTTGTCCAGCAACCCCGTGCCTTCAGGGCAAGTCCATTATGGCACGTTTCCAGATGCTGAGTATTAAAAAAACCTGCCCTCCTTCCATGCCAGGGTCTTTGTTCTGGCCTTCAGAGAAACCATGAGCACACACAGAGACTTTCCCAGGACACCATCACTGATGACAAATGGGTGCTCTTGCGCTTCTGAATCCTCGCTACCACTCCTTTTGGGGACATAGATAGGAATTAATTCACCAGGTTGGGCGGGCTCCACTCTGTCAACACACTTCTAGGGAGGGCCTGTGATTGACACCCAGGGAACACAGAGCCCCAGAGAACCAGCCAGCAGAAACGTCATGCCAGGGCTCCCTGGCCTCAGCCCTGAACAGGAGAGGCAGGCGGACTCCCAGGCTCACTGGAGGGGGGCCCCCCATGGACAACTGCTGCAAAGGCAAAGGGGCCCCCCCGCCAAGCTTCCTCTTTCCTCAGCTGCTGACACAGTTTGGAAGAGCTTCAGGGTGGGGACCCAGGGTGTGGGTTTGGGAAAGAAAGCAGCAAACTCCTGAGACAGCGGGCTTGGGAGTGAGGCACTCCTAGGGGGACCATGGGCCTTCCCAAGGGGCCCACATGGCTTCCTGTGAGTTATTTTGCTTTGTTCTTGGTTGAAGACTATTTGCTCATGCGTAAAATGGAAAGAAGAGATGTGCCTCTCAAGGATAATTAAATGAAGTGATGTAGATAAAATGCCTGGCACAGCCCTAGGACCGAGAAGGACTAAGCACAGTGCCGTTCTTTCTTTCCCTTTCTCTCCTTCCTCTTGTCTTTAATTCCCCGCTGTTTACCATCATGCTGTTCATACAGGCATGGTGAGAGGAACGTGGCACGGATGAACGAGGGGAGGAGACGCGCAGGTGGGTGAACAATCTCCCCATAGAGGCAGCCTGGCTGCTCAGGCATCCCTACCTCAGGCTCCGCTGAGCAGAGCAGAGCCAGAAATGCAAAGTACGTCCAAGAAAATACCAGCTTCACGGTGAACCAGATGCAGGCCAACCACACACTAGAGTGATGCTCCCTCGCAGACAGTGCAGAGCAACTAAGAGGGGGAAGCGGATAAAGAGCAATCATGGAGCCGACAGTAGCAAGAGCCATACACAGGCTTCTCCTTTTGTCCACAAAACTCCCTGAGGCAAGTGCTCAGTGGCAGCTGCTTAGCTCCCCATTATCTCTGTTTTCAGCCCAGGAGCAGTCAGGGAGTTTGCCCTGGCCATACAGCTCAGAGGTCTTGTGATCAAACTCAAACTCAGCACTCTGAGCCACAGCCATGATTCCAGCCACTGAGCAGACCTCTTTGAATCCCCTACGCCCCCACCTGAGAAGGCTTCTTGCTTTCACATTTCAAATATTCAAAATAGAGCCTGCCCCGTGAAGTAGCACTGTAAACAGAAAGTGCTCAGTGCAATCCCCCTTCCAAACTTCACCTCTGTCCACGTGCCTGTGTCCTTAGTACTCAAAAGAAGGCAGCAGGACAGCAAGGACACGGGGCTGTCTGCCTCTCCAGCCGGCTCATCAATCCAACGCAGTGCAGTTTGCAGATCTGTCCTTTTGCCTGAGGAGCAAAGCCAGTCTCCACCAGGGGCCCTCTGGAACGCTCCCAGCAGGAGCTCTTACTGGATTCTCTACCCAGAGGCACACACGTGCACATGTCTATGGATGGCACAACGAGATGGAAAGTGCTGCTGCCTGCCCGATTGATCCCAAGAGAGGGAGGATGGGGCTGCGTTCAAGGGCTGAGTCCCTCTGAGCACCCTGGGGCGTGTTTTAGTTGTGAGAGGAAAAAAGGCCTTGCTTAGGAATCAGGAGAGCTGAGATCCTGAGAGCATTCTCCACCACCCAGCTATTTGCCTGCTGATAAAAAAGGACCCTTTTCCTGGCCTGGTTCTAGGCTCACCTGTCAGGGAAGCTGAACGGAGCCCTTTACAAGCTCCATGAACCGTCCCACTTTTCCCCACATGCTCTCTTATTCATCCACTTTCAGCTCCTGGGTGCTAGCCCTCCACCAGGTCACAGCCAGGGCTTCCCCTCCAAAGTCAGAACAGTGGCAGCTGCTTAGCTCCCCAGGGCTGTCACTCCTCAGGTGCTGCTTCACCTCGGTCCCCACGGGGTGACCTGCACATTGCCATTTGGCACAGGACTTTCCCAGGAACCCCCTTCAGTCCTGAGCTAATGCAGGCAGACTGCCCACGACTCTGTCCCTTCACACAGCTCATGTTTTCCCAGGCTTCTGTGAATTCTGTTCTGTCCACACGCACCAGTGACACTGCCTGTGAGGATTAACTTGTGTCCCCACACAAGAGAGATGCTGAAGTCTTAATCCCAGTAGCTCAGAATGTGACGTTGGGGTCTTTACAGAGCTGATGGAGTTAAAATGAGGTCATCAGGGAGGGTCCTCACCCAAGGGGACTGGGGTCCTCATGAGAGGAGGAATTTGGACAAAGAGGCAGACGTGCCCAGAGGGAAGACCGTATGAAGACAGGTGGACCCAGCCAAGGCAAAGGGGGTGAAGAGCGATGGGCTTAAGGCCAAGGACATTAAATACCTCCAGGAAACCGCCAGAAGCCAGGGGCGAGGCAGGGAACAGAGCCCCCACATCCCTGGAAAGGGACCAGCCACACCTTCCCTCAGACTTCCAGACACTGGATCTAGGAGAGGACACCTGCTCTTGTCTTGCACGCCCAGGGTTTTGAGCTTTGTTACAGCAAGCCCCGGGGACCAAGCAGCACCGACTCCCCCTCGCCAGCAAAGCCGTTTTGTGTTATCAACAATGCGCTTTTCCCCACTCATCTTGGATGGGACCTTGGACCCCTCAGCACCTGTACAGGACAAGGGACTACATGAAGGCTGAGCTGGTTACGTGAACTGGGGAGTCATTGGCACAAGGATGGGGCTTAAACTCACGGGGCCGGGTCAGCCGGTAAGTTAGATGGAGAAGCTCCGCCAGTTTGATAGGTTAAAGGCAGAGACATTGACCGGCACCGTCTCACTAGTAGACACTGTTACATTGTTTAAATATAGATGCTTAGTCTCATGGTTAAGTTTTTCCCCTTGTATTTATTGAGTACAGCTTGGGGGATGGACCCTGGGCTCTCCCTGGGAGCCAGGTATCCATTCATCTTCTCTCCTTCCCACCTTCCTCTCCCTCTGTCTCCACACAGGAGGGTGGAGAAAAAGAGGAAGGAGTCCCATTTGGCATCCTTGCCCAATCCTTATTACTCTATCATTTTTCTTCCTCCATGTCCTGAACTAAGAGAGTACTAGAAACTTTCCCAGTTATAAAGCACATTGCTCCAATTTTGTTATACTCTTTCCTGTGGTTCTATTGCTCATGAAGTCATAAGAAGAGAGAAATCAGTAGTGAGATTTGAGCTTACTAATGTGAACCCAACTTCTCAGAAAGTGCTAATCAATTGGGCTTGGAGTTCAATGAGAAACTTCTGTGTCGCACTGCTTAGTAAGTTTCTTCTTTGTGTTGCCACCTAAGTGACATGAATTCAGATATGTGAATGCCAGCTATGGACAGGCAGGCACTATCTTACCCCGACACAATCTATTCTCCACCCTTCAGCAAAATGGTATTGTAACACAAACATGATCACATGTAAAATAATCTGTATTAGTCAGCTTTCTGTCACTATAACAAAACCCTGGAGATCATTAGCTCATAAGAGAAAAGGTTTATCTGGCTCACATAGTTCTAGAGATTCTAGCCCAAGGTCAGTAGCACCCATGGCTTTGAGTTCCAGCTGGGGCTACTGGATGGGGAGGGTGTAGAGTGTGTGACAGAGCAAAATGCCTACATCAGAGACCAAGACATAAAAGAGAAGGACTGAACCAAGATGAGGCCCCCAAATCCCCTTTGGGGACATCTTTCCAATTACCTAAGAACCTCCCACAAGGCTCCACCTCCCAAAGGTTCAGCTCTGAATAGCACCACTCTGGAGACCCAGGTTAAAACACATGGACTTTCGGGACATTCATCCAACCAGAGAGACATCCATACCCAACCTTCCTGCAGTGTCCCTGGAAGAGAAAGTCTAAGTTCCTCTGTGGGCCTTTCCCCTTCCTCTGAGAAGCCTTCCCTCTGCTCCTTCCACTGGAAGTGTCAATCAGAGAGAGCATCGAGTGGCAAATGGCTATGCCCATTAGCTCCACGTTAACTCCCATCACAGTGGATGGAAAACCTGGCTACATGTCTGATGTGCCCAACCCACAGCGAGATTCTCTGCAGCACCAGCTCACATCCATATTTGCAGTCACTTTCATAGCACAGATCGTCCTGGCAAAGGCTAGCCTTGACCTCCTTTGGGTGCTTGAGCCCTTGGCTCCTCTGTGACACTTGTCCCAGGGATGCTCCTCCCAGCTTTCACATCCTTGGTTGCTACAACTTCTTTACCCTAGTTCTCCTTGCATCTCCCCAACAGATTGAGCTGACTCTTTTGTAAGTTTCTCCACCTTCAAATGTATTTAAGTTGTGAATTTACTCTTTGGAGTGTGGCCTCACCAACAAAATAAAAAGCAGTGCTGATGCTCTCGACTCTTGAGAAACCCAGTTATAAATTCAAGCCCCGACCCTGTTATGCAGTAGTAGGTGACCTTGGCCTTGGTACACTCATCCATAAGATGAAAACAATAAAGCCTAGCTCATAGGGCTGACAGGAGCATCCAGTGAGTGGGAGCGGTAGAAGTCCTGGACACACTCTGAGCTCACAGAGCCTGGTGGGTGCTGAGCCAGGCTGAGTTATAATCTCAGCCCAGACTCCAGCTGGCCTCAAGAGCAGAAGCACAAGAAATCCCAGTGCCTCTGGACCCTGACACAATCTATTCTACACCCGTTGGCAAAATGGTATTGCAAAATGGTATTGTCACACAAACATGATCACATGTAAAATAGTTCTGGCCTCCCCCAGTTTTACTGGCTACTCGACCCACTGGTAGGAGCAGCTGAGGGTCCCAGGACTGTGCCCTTCCCCTCCACTGCTGACACTGCTTTCTCCCATCTCTCTCTCCCACGGGACATTGTGAACAACTCGAGTCCACATCTGAGTCTTTCTCAGTGACCTGTCCAGGACCTCCAGGTCAGAACCAATAAGAGAAGAGGAAGCGTGACCCATCCCACTGAAGCTGGTGAGAACCAACCCACAGCCCATCATGCTGCCCCGACAAGGAGACCCCTTCCCGAGGGACTGGCAGGAGTATGAAGCACTGCTTGCAATACGGCAAGGACCCCGAGTTCAGACCTGACCAGACAGGTGGTTTGGACAGTTCTGATAGGCGATGGGAGAGAGGCAACAGTGGGCTCTGGCCGCCTTGGTAAAGTACTGGACAGTTATACTGGGTGCTTTACAAGTATTACCTCATCAATAGCTGATGAAGTTGTTGAAATGAAGAAAATGGGATCTGAGAATCTTAGAAACTTGTCCATGGGTTCCCAGCTGGTAATAGAGGAATGGAGTCACTGTTGGCACCTGCTGTCTGAGGTTTCCAGGGCACTCCCTTCATGGCGCTGTGCTCCACTCACCTCCAGAGACCTGGCTGAGAGCCATGGTGCCCACACCACCCAGAGGCAGTCTGCTCTGCCTTTGATCCCCCAACAGGAGGGGAGGCCCTGGGTGGCTCTGAGCTGCGGAGGCATGTGACATCTCTGCAGGGTGACACCAGCTCCCTGGGGAGGCCTTTTCCTTGTGCACCTACTGAGCATGTCCTCAGCCAGGGGTTAAGAGGATAAAAGGCTCAAAGCAGCGGCGGCCTCATGAAGTCACAGATTAAAAGGCAAATGAACTAAAAGTGGGACAGGGAAATCGTTATATGAATGTGGATTTGCTAGAAAAATAATCTATCATATCCACGTACATAAGCAATCGGGTAACCAAAATCTATTCACAACTCACAAAAATAATGATAACAATGACACGTCATGAAGAGGGGGTCAAACATTTATTAAAGCAATAATTATGAAATGTCAGAGAAAGAAAGACTAAGAGGTCATCAAATGTGTGTGCTTTCTTGGTGTTAGAGACTAAGTCCTGACTTTCAGCAATAAATACCCTAAGTCAAGTAAATAATTTGATTTATTTAAATCAAATAAAATATTTAAATGAGAATTTATTAAATGTAGAAATAAAGGGAATGTACTGTTTGGCATAATTGAAAAGGCATTGGACTGAAACAATGTATCAAATCCTTCTCTTCTCAGGTGTGTCCCAGTCCTACCTGGCAACCGTCCATCATGCTGGACACAGCCTTTACAGAGCCTCTCTGTGGGAACCCAGGCCACTCCAACCTCGCATGGTCACCTCCTCCTGCCCTCCTAGCTCTACCCGGGCATCTTCTTTGTCCTGAGAAACCTGACACTCCAGGGGTCTCTCAAACAGTTATAATCCCCACTCCTTTTCCAAAGCCTGGGGAGAAATGAAAAGGATCTCAACATATATTAATAAAGGAAGTAATAAAAAATTGCTTTTGACAGAATCAGACAAATCAATTAATTGATCTCTGGCAAGCAAAGATAATTGTATTTCAGAGTCTATTAGGGCACATCAGGGATGGTTGGCTGATTTCACAGGGGAACCGGCTGCCACTGGGCGGTAGGCAGGGATGGCAACCACTGGGTAGAAGCACAAGACAGTGCGGGAGTCACTGACCTAGGACTCCACTGTTCATTCCCGCAGAGAAAAGGCAGGTGCATCTGCTCAGAGGGTGGTTTCATCCTAACATTTCTGTGAGCATTTGAACTTTACACCATATCTAATCGAGCTGATCATAGGTCCTTCTGTGAGGCTATTCTGTGGGATAGGGACGCATTTTTCTGTGAAATCATCTAAAACCTGTGGGCAGAAATTCATGAGACTACAAACAAGTAGAGGAAAGACAGGAGATGAATTTGAATATCAAAGGAAGAAAAACTTCTCTTGGAAACCAGCTTGATTTATAGCCTTGATTGAATTAAGATTTAAAGCCAAATTCAACTTATGTTCAAGGACAAATGTTAGCTCCATGTCAACTAACAGCATTAGAAATGAAGGTTTATGCTCTCTTAAATAGACACATGGGCTGTGAGTATATATTGATGATAGACAAATATGCATGTAGAGGATTTTATAATTAATCATTCAGCTAAAAAGTATTTCTGTATGAGAAAATTGTCAAACTGTATATGAAATAGATCTTCCTCCTGCTCTCCTACCCTAGCACCATGCTGAAAAGCTAGGGCTACATCTGTAGTGTCTACAGAATAAAGATGTGCAAAAGGAATGATGGCCCAGTCCCCACTGGAGAACGAAAGTCCCAGTCCCACTACCAGAATGAATTGGATCTCGCTTTCTTTATGATGAAATGATCAACAAAGAAAGGCTGAGACTCCCCGGCATGTGGAATCCTCAGTTCATCTGAATCCAAGCATTTGCAGCCTAGGAACTGCCTGAGGAACTTTGATAAGTGCTGGCACCTTGGTTCCTCTGTGCACACTTCTTATTGCCTCTGTCTGTAGGTAGTCTCCAGGTAATTCCAGTACATGACCAAGGTGGAGATTTTCACCAAAAACCCTTCAGCACAGCTTCCTGTGCTCCAATCCCCAGGAGAATAGGTTAAAACATGGTCTCCTGAGATTCACACTTAGCAGGTCTTAGACAGTAGCCAAGAATCTGCATTCCTAACAATCTCCCAGGGATGCTGCCCTGGTCCACAGGCTACATTTTGAGTAGCAATGGTTTAAACCATACTTTAGAAATTAGGACTCATCTTCTATTGATAGAATGATACACTGTATTGATGAATTTGTAGAATGGCAAAGTTTAAGGCAATCAATTATAAGCTATTGTTTAGCTTCCAGTATGCACCAGTTCTGGGCTGGGCTCTGGCAACATAAAGCAAATAAGCCCAAATCCTCATGCTTAACCAGCTTCCATCTGCAGAAGAGAAAACTCACTGCAGCAAACACCAACAACCCTTAGCTGCTCTGCAGCCCTAAGTCAACCACAAATACACTGTTATAAATAAATAAGTCATCATTCCTTTACCTTCCATCCCTTCCTGCCCCATTTCGTCTTCACTCCAGCCATGAATATCATCTTTGGTATTTTGGTGGTCTCTGCTTCCTGACGTCACTGAGTCACTGGCTCCTGCTTCTCCAGGTCCTCGGCAGGGCTGACCTCCCTCCGTCCTTCAACAACACCTCTGCTGCTTCACTCCGGGGTGTTTTTCAGTCTCTGCCTACAGATTGGATACCCCCTTTTGTGACTCTTCACAGTGCAACAGGTCTGTTGTGGTGACAGAACCTGTCACACGTCATGGCCGTTTCCTGTGGGCTTATCTGTCTCCCTCATCAGCTGGTAAACACCTTGAGGGCAGGGGTTCCATCTTTTCATTGTATTTCTGAGCCTGACTCCACATCTGATGCTTGCTAGTGTCCATGGTGATGAACTGGGAGTAGATGATGGCACAGAGCATGTTGTTGAAGAGCTAAGCCTCAGGGATGGATGAGGATGCATGAAACGCGGGCTGGACAGCACTCTGCAGGAATCGTCTGCAGAGGACAGAGTCCAGCTGCAACTTGCACAGGGTGGTTTTCAAGGGGAGCCTAGAGGAGGACCAAGGAGGACCTGAGCACTGATGATTAAGTTGAAGTTTAGGCCAAATCATTCAGGTTTTGAGCACAAGGTGAGGGAGTGAGAGCAACAGGAAAGCAGAGAATTTTTCAGAGGAAAGTAAGGTGGTCACATACACCATTTGGGGTAGGAACTGCATGGATGGTATTAAGAACAGGTTAAAGGCAGGTGTGCTCCAGTAATTGTGACGGTTTACACAACATCTGCTAGATGCAAGGCACCGTGCTAGCTTATCTGCATGCATGAATGGCATGACCTTTCATATTGCACCCGTGAGATGGGCTCTGTTATCACCATTTGACAGGCCATAAAATGTTGCTTCTATGCGTTTTCCCAAGTTCTCCCAGCTCCTAAGTGGCCGAGTGCAGCTTCACGTTCATGTCTGATTTCCAAAGCCAGGTCCCCAGCCCCTCTCTGCCCCTCCCTTTTTGTCAGCACAAGTATCACTGCTGAGCGTAGGAGTGGCACCCTATGATATTTGTTGACTGCTTTGAGGACAAGTTTTCCCTCTGAGAATTTGCCTCAGTCAATAGAGACTTTGGATAAATGCAAGTTGACTGTTTGCTCAGAGCAAACATCCTCAGGAGGCAGTGTACGCTCCAGACCTGGAAAAAGGTCCACAGAGTGAATGTGGAAGTGGCTCCCTGTTCAGGGAGAACTCCCAGGCAGTATGCTGAGCTCTGTCCCCTGGGCCTCCAACTCAGCATCTCATGAAACCCTGAGACCAGGTTGCTTTGTGTCCAGACGAAGGAACCAGGAGCTGGGACCCCTAGATCAGGGACAAGCCCCACTCTGATCAACTGGAGGAAGAGGGGAGCCTGGGTGGCCATGGGCACACTGGGTCTGAGGAAGTACACCCCCCTCTTGCAAACCCCAGCCCTCATTTTCTCCTGCTGTAGTTTGGATCTGGAATGTCCCCTAAAGGCCAGGTGCTAAGGCTAGGTCCCCAACTAGCACACTTGGGAAGTAGTGGGAAGTCTCAGAGTCTGGTGGGGGTCTCCAAGTCACCACAGGCTCCTGAAGGAGATTGCAGGCTCCTGTCCTCTCCTCCTCTTCCTCCTCCTCTGCCTTTTCTTCTTCCTCTTCCTCTCACCCCTTCTCCTTCCCCTCCCCTTCTCTGACTCCTTCTCCTGTTCTTTTCCCCCTCCCTTTGAGACATGAAGTAAGCCACGGGCTTGGCCAGGTGCTTCTATCACGATGTGCTACCTCCACACAGCCCAAAGCCACCAGGCCAGCTGGTCATGCACTCAAACCTCCAACACCGTGAGCCAGAACAGACCTTTAATCTCTCTGTGTTCATCATCCCAGGTTTTAACACAGAAAATCGATACCAAGAAGCCGGGCCTCTACCATGACTAGGTATCTGATGGTGTGGAAAAGCCTTCAGGATGGTTTTGGGAAGTGGAGGAGCTGGAGAAAGCCAGGGTACTGTAGGTGCAGCATGAGGGGCAGTTCCGAGGGGCCTCAGAAGAGAAGAACGTGGACAGGAAGGCAGAGAGTGAAAGCCAAGATGAGGAAGCTCCAGAGGAGAACGGGGCCCCACCCACAGGTAGAGTAAGGCACTCGACCACCCCCAAGGTAAAGGCACGGCTGCACTTTGCCCGTGTCCTGAGACCTTGTGGGAGGCAGTGCTCAACTGTGACAGGCTATCGGTGGAGCAAACGCCAAGGCAGGGATACAGGCAGGCAGCAGCAGGGGCATTATTGGCTGCTTTTAGCTCGACTAATAGTGAGAATTGGGAGCAAAAAGGAACAAAGTAGGAAGAGTGAAAAAAAAATTGCAATCCTGGCTAAAAAGGAGTGTCTGTACATTTTCAGCCAAGCTGTGTGGGGTTAATAAGCCCTGTGCTTTGCACCAGAAGGACAGGAGAGCTGCCCTGAGGACATCTTGGAAGTGAACTGGCAGGGCCACAGCCCTCTGGATGTGGAGGTACAAATGCAGATTTGGTTCCAGTACTTTCCAGGGCTGTCTTTGGAGGAGAGCCCTGGGCCACCCTAAGCCAGCAAGGCACCGAGAGGCTGCTGCAGCCGTGTGGTTCCGGTAGCCCAGAGGCAGCCTGCCCTGGCAGTGGGCCCTGGAATCACCCATGTGGAGCTGGCTTTGCAGACGTGCAGAATGCAAGAACTGAGACATTGGAGGCTTCCACTGAGATTTCAGAGCAAATCCATGTGGTGTGTTACAGGATGAGAGCCCTGGAGGCAGCCCATGACAGGGCAATGCCCGGAGCTGTGAGAGTGAAGGAGAAGTGGCAAAGGAGAGCCCAGGAAGGAAGAGACACCAGGAGGGTGGAATGCATGTTGAGGGAAGATGACGTGGGCACCACAACACACCTACCGGAGGGAGTGGCCATGGGCATGGACTGCAACCGGCGAGGCTCTAGGGGTGGAGCTCCCCAAGCCCTTGGTGCCCTGATCCTGCCACAATATGCCTGGATGCTGGACACAGATGATCCCCTACTGGGTTTTGCTCTTGCCTTGATCCAATTCCCCCCTGCTATTTTCCTGCTTCTTCCATTTGAAATAAGAACGCTCGCCTGTGTCCGTCCCACAACTGTATCTTGGAAGTCTATGAATTTCTTGTTGATTTTTACAGGGGCTCAGAGACTTTGGACTTGGACATTTGAACCATGCTGTAATGTCAGGACTTTGAGACTCTGGGGTTAGAATGAATGCACTTCACATTGTGAGTTGGACATACACCTTTGGGGGCCAGGGATGGAGTGCCGTAATTTGGATCTGGAAGGTTGCTCACAGGGCCATGGGTTCATTGGTTACTTTCCAGCTTTGTGCTACTGGGAGGTGGTGGGACTAGAGGAAAGTCTCTAGATCATCACCTAATAACCTCGAGATGGATTGTGGGACCCTGGTCTCTTCCTCTTTCTTTTTTTACTTCCCAGCCATGAGATGAGAGGTGTTGTTCCACCATATGTTTCTATGATGTGCTGCCTGGCCACAGGTCCAAAGAAATGGGGCCAATCAATCATGGTCTGAAACCTTCAAAATTCTGAGCCAAAAGATACTTTCTCTCTCTCTCTCTCTCTCTCTCTCTCTCTCTCTCTCTATATATATATATATATATATATATATATATATATATATACATATATATATATATTTTAGTTGTAGTTGGACATTTATTTATTTATTTTTGTGTGTTGCTGAGGATCGAACCCTGTGCCTCATACGTGCTAGATGAGCACTATACCGCTGAGCCACAACCCCAGCTCCAACCTTTTCTCTTTATAATTGATTATCTCAGGTATTTGTTATAGTGGTGGAAAACTGACTGAAACACCATCCTTATGGCTCTAAAGAGAAAATATATATTCATTTATCCTTTTACCCCCAAATGACCCAGCTTCCCTCAACCCTACATTTTATCTCTTTCCTTCCTATAGGGTTCATTCACTGTCCTTCATAAGCTTCCCAAGGGCCTATCTCGCCCCCCCATGCTTGGTCTGCAGCCATCCCTTCTCTGTGGAGCCCTCGCTGGGAGAGCAATTAGGTTCCACTTTAAGCTTGGGCCCTGTGGGATTCATAGCATAACATTTTTAACTCTTAGCCATCAGGGGCCAGGCCTGTCAGGGGCGGCCTGACAGAGGCACATCATGGTACCATCACATCCAGCCTGTCCACAGCTCCCTGGAGGCAGGATCCAGAGGGCTGGTGGTCACCAACTTCAAGGCCTTACTGCTGATAGGAGTTGTAGATACTAGAACTCATGCCATCCCCCTGAGAGGTCTAATTCCTCCCCCCAAATCACACCTAGGCCGTCCACAGAAGCAGCTGCCATGAAGCCACCCGACACATGTTCAATTGTACGATCTCTCTCTTACCCACGTCTGAAGCCTGTGCCCAAAGTGCCCACTCCTGGGAACCATGGGAAGCTGGCGTGGAGAGCTGGGAGCTGGGGAGAGTCCTCCTGATCTCCTGATGAGTGTCTCCAACTGTTTTCTTTTTCCCCCTTGGAGGAGTGGTTAGGAGACCATAGGATTCTCTCCCATTTTCTTGTCAGTTCAATGTAACTAAACATAACGGAGGGATCCATTATTGCACATTTATATAAGCACATGATATGATAATAGGATTTGGTCAAGATCTTTTCCAGTGTGCCCCTTTCCTCTCCTTCTGCCTCCTCCTGGTCTCTCTTCTGTTTTTAATCTTAATGATGTGCATCCTTAGGAAGAATGACATTTTTGAGCATGCAACCCCAATATCTCTATATTTATTCAACATCATGAACATGTATATATGCTATATACAACATGCATCAGAAATATAGAAAACGTCTTTTAGAAGAAAGAATATAATAACCTATGATGAACAGACACTTCTCAGAAGATGATATACAATCAATCAACAAATATATGAAAAAATGTTCAACATCTCTAGCAATTAGAGAAATTCAAATCAAAACCACTCTAAGATATCATCTCACTCCAGTCAGAATGGCAGCTATTAAGAACACAAACAACAAGTGTTGGCGAGGATGTGGGGGGAAAAGGCACACTCATACATTGCTGGTGGGACTGCAAATTGGTGCAGCCAATATGGAAAGCAGTATGGAGATTCCTTGGAAAACCATTTGTCCCTGCTATCCCACTCTTTGGTCTATATACAAAGGACTTAAAAGCAGAACATTACAGTGATGCAGCCACATCAATGTTTATAGCAACACACTTCACAATAGCTAAACTGTGGAAGCAACCTAGATGGCCTTCAGTAGATGAATGGATAAAGAAAATGTGGTATATACACACAATGGAAAATTAGTCAGCATTAAAAGGGAATAAAATCATGGCATTTGCAGGTGAACGGATGGAGTTGGAGAATATAATGCAGATGTGAAGTTAGCCAATCTCAAAAAAAAACAAGTGCTGAATGTTTTCTCTGATTTAAAGATGATGATTCATAAAGGGGTAGGGGGTGGGGGGCAAGGTAAGATTAGATAAACTCTAGATAGGGCAAAGGGGAAGGAGGGAAAGGGAGGAGAAAGGGGGGTAGGAAAGACGGTGGAATGAGATGGACATCATTACCCTAAGTACATGTATGAAGACATGAATGGTGTGAATATACTTTGAATATAACCAGAGATATGAAAATTATGCTCTATATGTGTACTAAAAATTGTGCTCTATATGTGTACTGTATATTCTGCTGTCACATAAACAAATTAGAATGTATAAATAAATAAATAAAATAGAGTTTTTATATGAGAACACCTCACCTTTTCTTATTAAAAAAATATATATATACATATTAAGTGATTGCAAGCCCTGGCTCTAGTTTAGCATAATTTAATATTACGTTTTATCAGTGAGCTCAGCTAAACAAGCTGCCCCCCCAAACATGCAGCTCTAGAAAGAGACTATCGAGGCCTGGTGAAGAGTCATGATGTCCATACTCGGTTTTCACCTCCTTGGCAAATCCACAGGGGTTCACTGGTGTCTTGGATGTGTCACTTGCAATGTTTTCCTAATGGAGATTTTTTTTCACACAGGCCTGCCAAGACCTCAAAGCCCAACACCCAGGTAGGCGGAGGTTTGCAGGGAATGATGCTCAGGAGTGAAGAACTCCAGACCTCTCTGCCCGATACTGTTGGAGCTGGTTAGCTTGTCATTTTTAATCTCAGTGTGTATCAAGAGATTTGTGCAAGGAGTCGGATCAGCATCATTCTGTGGTTTCCTGGTGTTTGCATTCTTCCTTGTTAATGTCACCTTAGCTCACGATCCCTTCAGAGTTCTAAGGGGGTTTTTGTAGTTGGAGGTAGAGAACAATTTACAGATTCATATAATGTGAGGGTGGCCTCAGCCGGGCGGTGCTCTGGCTGCGCTCTTTGTTCTTGGTCTCTGAGTCACAGGAAGGGACTCACCAACTGTCTGACCTAGGAACAAGTAAGGTTTCCAGGACCAGCCTGGATTCTATTTATCAGTGAAGCTTCATTTCTTTCTTCTTGTGGGCTTACACAATTGCAAGCAGAAGTTCTAATATTTCCTTTCCATTTCCTGATGGCTGTTCTGTGCACCCTGGAGAGAATACCGCCCACTTTGGAGGTTAGCCTTAAATAATAGAAAAGAGCTCGAGATTTTGAGTGAGAGAGACTTAGCTGCAGCCTCTCCCACCTGGCTATGGGAAGGCCTGGGCTGCTCTTCTCCTTGACTCCAAATTGCCTATCAAAATTGAATATCATATGTCTTCCTTCTGTAGTTGGTCACAAAGAGCCAGGAGGTAATGAGTAGAAAAGTGTCAAACACCAGGATGACGCACAACATCATCAAAGCTGCTTCCTTCCTTCCCTCCTAAATGTGGAACATGAGGAGCAGAGGGACATACCCACGGACCACACAGAGGCAGGAGCAGAGCCCGGCTTTGGCATCTTGGTTCCCAGCTCAGGGCTCTCATCTCTGTTGCAGGCAACTTCTGACCAAGAGGAGCTTCCAGGGGGAAGCACAGAGCTCTGCCTCATTAAGCCCAGCTCCTGAGCCCACCTGAAGGCCTTGTGGGCCTCCTTTCCTGGAACAGAAAGCCGGTCCCAGAATCACTCCCCATCTCTCACACTACACGGCCTGGCTTAGGTCACCTTCCCAAACCACTGAATTTCACCCTCTGTAAGAAGGGACCATGGCACACAGAAGGCACTAATTTCATAACTATCATTTTGAAACTAGAGTCTAACCTGGGTGGTAGATCATGGAAGTGTGCCTATGAAAAACTGCTCAACGTCATTAATCATCAGGGAAATGCAATTAAAGCAATGAGATATGGTAATACAAAGGGAAACTCTAATGCATTGTTGGTGATACCAAAAATTAGGATGGCCATTAGGAAGACTGTAAATGTTCTTCAAAAAACTTAAAATAGAACCAACGACCATATCCAGCAACTCCAGTACTGTGTATGTAGCAAAAGGAAAGGAAATCAGTATGTCAAAGAGACGCTCTTCACAATAGGCAACATGTGGAATCAACCTAGATGTCCATGTGTCCATAGATGAAAAAGCTGGATAAATAGTCACACACACACACACACACACACACACACACACACGTATACACAAACACACACATACAGAAATACTATGTGCTCCTAGAGAACAATGAAACCCCATAATCGGTGAGAGCACGGATGAGCCTTGAAGACTTGATAATAAGTGAAATAAACCAGGTACAGAGAGACAAATACCACATACTCTCACTTTATATGTGGAAGCTATAAAGTTGATCTCAGGGAAATAGAGACTAATGGTTGTCAGAGCCTCCGAAGAGTTGTGGGGAGGAAGGAAGAGAGCGAAGGTGGCCAGTCGATAAGGGGGCAATTAGATTGGAGGAATGACTTCTGACATTTGGATGATCACGACAACAATGTGAGGCTAACTGACAACCACGAATTCTGTATTTCACAGTAACCAGAGGAGAGGACTGTGAACATTCCCAACATAAAGAAATGGTAAGTGACTGAGGCGAGGGACATCCCAGCCACCCTGACCTGCCCATCACACACCATGCGCCTGCATTGAAATAGCACACCGTACCCCATAGATGTGTAAGAATCTTTAAAGTAAAGAAAAACGAGTTTGTGTTGCCTCCGCTCTGGCTCTTGGAACCAGGCCCAGGCTGGCCTGCTGGAGGGGGAGAACCAGCAGCCTCCCTGCCCAGGCCCCAGACCTATGCAGGAGCCCAGCTGAGACGTGCCCAGCCTGGTCCACTTGAGCAAGACCACCTTGGGGCCAAGCTCAGCCCAAAGTGCTCACCCTTAAAGTCAGGAGATGGACTTGTTGTTTCAGGCTCCTACATTTAGGGGAGGTTTTTATGGAGCAAAAGCAAATGGATAGATATCCCTTATTTTGAACTCTCGTCTGCTGTTAACACGAGCACCACACAAATTCGGGTTGTAAAGACTTTGATTTCTTCGTCACTAACGCGGGAAACATCAGTTGTAGCCATTGTGAATGTACACAGCTCCGGTCTGTGTTAGCTGCCTTCTGCAACGTCAGGGTTTGGGTCTGCAGTACACCCCCAGGTTCATGTGTTACAGGTTTTGTCCCTGAGGCCACAGTGTTCAGAGATGCAGCTTTGGGGAAGTGTCTGGATCATGAGGCTTCTAACTCACCTGAGGGCTAATCCTCCAGGGGGTCCATAAGGGAATGGACTGTTGGACTATGGAGGTGTGGTAGTTGGAGGAGTAGACCCCTGGGGACATGCTCTGGAAGGGTAGATCTTGGCTCCAGGCCCCTCTTCCCTCTGCTTCCTGGCCGCCATGAGGAACCACACTCTACCATGATCTCTCTGCCTTGGTGCTCTGCCTCCCACAGGCTCAGCAATAAACCAGCTTACCATGGACAGAAAACAGGGACCAAAATAAACCTTTCCTCTCTCTAAATTGTTTTCCTCAGGTGTTTTGACACAGTGGTGAAAAGCTGACCAACGTAGCAACCATTTCATGATCCTGAGAGGAAGTCTAACACGAAGACCTTGTGGGTTCACATGTAAAGTGTCATAGTCAGACCATGTCCCCCCAAAATGAAAGCAACTGTATGTTTGTTACATTCTTAAAGGGACATTATTACATACAAACAGTCTCAGTTTTTGAAATATCTTACAGTATGTAGCTCAGGAGAGATAGCCCAACAAGTAGCAAACACACACATTCATCAGTAGTACACAAACAATTTTCACTCGCCATAGACTCACTTTTCTTTAAAATTTACATATCTAAAGAGGAATTGAAAATAAGTAAGATAGAAAGGGGTGTGGGAAGGATAAATTAGCATTTTCTAGATTTGTCAGCAAATGATTTATTTTCAGATGAACTAAAAGTTTGAATTTTTCAGTTTGCAGGAAAAAATAATGAAAATCCTTTCCTCATTAATTCCCAGTATATAACCTTCCCTCCCCACCCCCTTTCAGAAAAGATGCACACACACACACACACTCACACACTCACACACACACACACTCATACACATATACTCTCATACACTCACACTCACACACATTCTCTCTCTCACACACACACACGCAGATTGTGCAGCATACTCACCCTCTCTGAAAGAGATCCACATTATAGAATTTATGTAGCTCTACAGAAAACTCAACCGTTCCTTGAACTTCAGACATGATCTTTTTGGTTCATTACCTGGAAAACAAAGAGGGAAATTAATAGCTTGAGATGACATTGGTCCCACAAGGAGAACCCAGCAGCCCCAGAAGGAAGTCACATGCAACTCGGTGGACCAAGAGAGCTCCATGTCTCTGCTCAGTGTCACCACTTGGGGTTCCTATGAAAAGAGACAGCACAGAGAATTGCTGTGACTTGGCGAATGTCATGCAGCTCACACCTGTAAGGGCTTTGACTCAGACCCAGGTGTGCTGACCCCAAAGCTAGGCAGGTCCACTGCCCTTCCCTGTCAGGACAGTGGCGGCAAGCCCCTCCTTCATGTCTCCAGTCCCCACTCTCCTGCTTTCTAGCCATGTGACCTTAAGCAAGTCACTGAACTTCTGCCACATGGGGACCGGTACTAGAACACGGTGGTGGTGGACGATGGGAAGAATAGGTCAACACTCCATGCTGCGCACCACAGAGTCCCGACACCAGCACACACTCCACGTGGACTAGCTACCATTAATATGATTAATCACCACTGATAACACAGTATTGTGAATCCTGGTGGAGGGAGTGGCAAGGAAAATGTGTGTTCTAGCAACCACGGGAAGAGAGCCAGTGGCTGCCGGTCAGGCAGAGGCTGGGCCCAACTAGACATGGTGCTCGTTTTTCCAGCCCGGAGACAAGAGAGTTGAGTGACAAGACAGGCAGGAGTGAAATTAAAACAGTCCAGGTCTGGGATGGGAGAAAACGCAGAAGGAGATCAGGCAGGCTGGGTTTTCTGAGTACATGAGATCAGCCAGGGATTTGAAGGCAGGAGAAGAAATTGAATTTACTAAGCACCCCTATATTCTTGGTGCTGCATACACTATTTGATATATGTTTTCCAGTTTTTTCCAAAAGGAAATTTCTGATGAAGATCCTTGCCTCGTGGTGCAGATAAAATGATCAGAAAAGGTTCTGACTTGCAGCCACTCTTCGACGGTAGAATGTTCTAGTGCTGCATTCTCTTCTCCTTCCTGAGCCTCAGTTTACCACCATGGGGACAATGCCAGTCACCCAGTAGGATTCCCAGTAGGACAGCAGGCAATGTACCTGGCCCCCAGCTGTTCTGGCTGCGTGATCTCTGGGATAGAGGGGGAGTGGGAAGGAGGGAGGAGGAGACAATGTAGGAGAACCCTTAGAATTTCTGGGTGGAAAGTGGAGTCGTGGGGTCTCCTTCAAAGCCCTTCTCCTTTCTGCCCCAACATGCTTCAAGTGTCAGCCCGTCACTGCGGTTGACAGCCTGCCTCACTGCACTTGGCAGCGTCATGTGAGGCTGGTTCCCAAGAATAACAGCACGGGGACGAACTGAGCCTGAGCTCGGCTCTCAGCTCTGGCAACGTTCTTCCGTGGCCCTGCTTCTGACGGTGCAGAGCTGCCGCTCAGCAAGTGAAAAGGCAGCGGCCTCTGGGAGCCACGTCTCTAAATTCTGCAACATGGGATTTCCACCTGGCAGACCTGAAGTCCTGGTGGATAAAACGTGCTGCAAACCTGTGGGAGAACCACGCTCCTGCCTGAGGCCCGCGGCCAGTCCAGGTCACCAACACCACTGGATTTCAATCCTGAGGCATTCCAGTGAAAGCCAGATGGAGGGGCCAGCAATAGAAGCCACTTCACTTCATTTCATTAGTGCATTAAGAACAACATCTGCACCCTCCACATTTCCTCACCCCCAGCCAGCCTCAGTCCTCAAAGAGCTGACTCCTTGCCTCTAGCTGTCAGCATTCAGTCCTGTTCTTTGTCCAGCCTCTGTCCTGTTCTCTGATCCTGATAGGGAGAACACACCGAAAAGAAATGAAGGGGAGCGAGAAGAGCACACGGCACGCAGGGCCTCCATCAGCCACGCTGCACCCGGGCACGTCCACACGCCATTCCACCCAGCCCTCAAATCCTGCCTCAGGCAGTATTGACTCAGAGTCACACAGGCACAGACGCCATTCAATGG